>NC_044302.2:35071305-35720590 GCF_004027225.2 Strigops habroptila | reverse complement strand
GATACGGCTGCTTCTCCCTACAAGTCATTAAGCTGTATGCTATGTCCATGACAATACTCACGGTTCAGATTAAAAGGAGGAATGTATACAACTGCCCTACAAAACACACCTTGATATCAATCAAACTATTGGTCCTGCATGCCTTCACTGACTGAGATTATATGAAAGTATATGCAAACAGACAAAGACTCTCTGTTCTTTCATTCCTCCTCTCTGACACCCTCCCTTGATATATACAGTTTATTATGCATATGAGGCATGTTTTTTTATGGAAGTCCTTTTCAGAAACATTGCTACAACCTCTTTATTCTGCACTCTACTATAATTATTTTTAAATGGAGTGTTTACGTTCTTTCAAGAGGCTACAAGCAAGACACATCAGACAATATATGCTTGTCATTATGGAGATTAATGTCCTTTTTTTCTCATGCTGTGATTTGCCTATGCAAATATAATTTTACAAGTATAAATGGTAACAAATAGTAAAATTATAATTACATACATTCTCATCCCTTATTGACTTGCACTTCCCTTATTGAATAGCGCTTCCCTTATTGACTTGTGACTTTATGTGCACTGCAAAACCCTTTGCAGTAAGCAAAGGATCGTGTTTAGTTGGTCTTGTACCTTCCTTCAGGACAAGACTTCACAAGGAATTCAGAATACCTTCCAATTATCTAAACTTTGTTAAATCAGTTAGTACAACCAATGTAACTTCTGTGACATTCCTTGTATTAATTTGTGTAACAAAGAAATCACAGAATCACAGACTGGTTTGCGTTGGTCTCAATACACTTCTTAACAATGTGCGTTTTTAGCCCTGGCTAAGAATTTATTGATAATTTAACACATTTGTTCAACATTTCAGAATTCTGTGATGTTAAAGCCTCAGTTAAGTTCACCTCGTAGCTGGTGGCTAAAACTAAAATCCATCCATTGCCTCTACCTGAACAAGCACTAATTCAGTGATAGGTGTGGTTTAAGCCCAGCTGGCAACTAAGTACCATGCAGCTGCTTGCTCACACCCTCACAGTGGGATGGGGAGAATTGGAAAGAAGGTAAAACCCGTGGGTTAAGAACAGTTTAATAATTAAAATAAGGTATAATACAATACTAATCCTAACGATAATGATGAAAAGGGTAATTAAAAAAAAAAAAAAAAAGAGAGAGAGAACAAGAAAAAAAAACCCCAAACAGCAGTGATGCACAATAAAATTGCTCACCACCTGCTGACAGATACCCGAGGCTGACTCACCACCAGCCTGACCCGAGCAGTGATCTGGGCATTCCGGGTATCTCCCCCCAGTTTATATACTGGGCATTACGTGCTGTGCTATGGAATACCCCTTTGGCTAGTATCGGTCAGGTGTCCTATCTCCGCTTTCTCCCAGCTTCTTGCGCCCCTCCTCACTGGCAGAGCATGAGAGACTGGAAAGTCCTTGATCAGAGCAAGTGCTACTGAGCAACAACTAAAACATCAGTGTGTTATCAGCATTGTTCTCAGACTAAATCCAAAACACAGCACTGCACCAGCTGCTGGGAAGAAAATTAAGCCTATCCCAGCCAAAACATGGAAAATTATATAGAAAAAATGTAACCTTTTCTTAATCTTTATCTAATGTCCGCTTTTCTTTGAATGCCAAAACCCCCAAATATTTTAACCCATTCTCTTCAATCTCAGCCAGTCTGATCACCTCATTTGGTCTAACCTCTAATTCTTAGGCATACCAATGCCTCAAGGTCTAAAATATACTTGCAAGATGCACATATGCAGTAGGTCCTTACCCACAATCATACTTCTCATTATCAGACAAATCAAAGTTCACTGAAATGAATAGAAACCTTTAATCTAGATTTTCTTTCTCAAACCTGCAACTGACTAAGTGCCCTCAGTCTTTGCCATCACAGCTGGGAGTTCAGCATGCTGCCTGTGAATTCAAGCTGACAAGGAACTGAATAGAAGTGCAGGCATACAATGAAGCGTGAGATGGTAGAAAATTAAAATAGAAAATGGAAATGAAAACAGAGGGGGTCCCACATATGCCTTCAGGAAAATCCTATCCTGTTCCTATCAGGACAAGATAATGGCCAGTCATAAGAAAACAGCCTATTATAAAATATGATGGGAAATTAACTTAGAGTCTGCCAAGTGAGTTCAAAATACTATCTAGATGATACCTAGTAACTACCGTAATTACAAAAAGTAAAGTGTTAAAAATAATTTCATATTTAAATATAATGAAAAGAGTAATTGAACTCTCAAACAGAAACCTATCATCACTTTGACACTAATGCAGAGTAGGCAAGAAGAAGCACAGTTTATTTTTAGTGACAAATGTAAGATATTGAAAGTACTCTTTAAAAAAAAAAATTAGTGTCATTTTCTTGAGTTTGACCAGCTAAAAAGTAGATGTCTCTTACAGAAAAACCGTGTGTCTTTTGTGACCAGTATTTCAAGGTTTATTTGAATTCTATATCATCAATAACTCATTCTGAAAGTCAGGCAGTGAAGACTGGCCCCGGAACATCCGTGCGTGGAAATCCATTGATTACACAAAATAGGAAAACTGCTGCAAAAATAAGCATGCAAGAAACCCACACTGTATACAACTGGTCCTTTGAGGAGGAGAGGAAAGACAACGATGTGCTAAGAGAGGTTGCAAATGTATCCTCTCTCAGGAGTGAAATTCACCCTGTTCTGAGATGTTGGGTAGCAACAGAAGCTCCCTACCTGTTCTGAACAGCACAGCAAAAAAGCTGAAAAGATGAACATTGGCTTGCCCTAGTTTTGTATAAGCCTTTTATTTTATGAATGAAGCTATCTCCCAGCTTGAACAACAATTGAAGAATAATGGAAAAGGCAAAGGTACAGAAGACAGAAAAGAGCTAATTTGTTCCCACTAAGGGCAAATACTTCCATGCACTGGGAACACAGATGTAATGAGCAGAAAGAAAAATGATGGAGAAGGGCAAAATGGATGCAGCAGTCTTCACAAAAATACTGGTTTTCTTATTTTCTTTGTTCTTGGGAGGACAAATGTCTGATATATTTATGCTGGTTTGTGACCTGGAAGATTAATATTAATTTCCTGTGTGCTACTCTAACTACTTGCTTAATTCTTGGTAAGCCTAGTTACAGCTAGGCTTACAGTACTTGGACATTACAAGAAATAGACAGACCAAGATAGAAGCTTTATAGGAGTTTTTTGTGTGTGTGGGTGCTTTTTTGTTTGGTTGGGTTTTTTTCGTTTTTTGGGGGTTTTTTGTGTGTGGCTTTTTTTTTGTTGTTGTTGGTTTCGGTTTTGGTTTTTTTTTGGTTGCCGTTTTGTTTTTTTGTTTTGTTTTGGGTTTTTTTTTTAAGAGCTTTTAAAGATGTTTTTTTTAATAGTCCATTTGGTTGAAAAATTTCAGAATGAGCTGAACAAAATGCTTTGGTGCTTTTAAAGCCCCACTTCACACTTTTGATTAAATCCTTTAGAAGCATCTTGAAAAAACCCTTTGCTAAATGAAGACAAGCCTCCTCATGTCAGTGACTCACTGTGAGGACAGATCCATTATACATTAATAGCCCTTAACAAGGGGTTTATAAAACAAGTAGATAAACTAGTTCAAGAGAGTTCAGCAAATGGAGGCTGAATGCTTCTTTTTCTAAGAGAAATTTATAACATTTGCAGTAGCCAAAATGCCTAGCTGGTGCCAGGAGGGTATTCATTGGCATGCTCTATTGAGGGGATTGTATAGTTATTTGGTTTTAAGAATCATCTATAGATATATTTTCTTTTATTCTGGAAAGATTACTCTGCTGCAGCAGTATTTTCTGGTTTCTAACAGTAACCCCTGTTTTACTCACAAACAGCATTCTGTCAAGTTTACAGCCCAAATCTATCACAGTATTTCAGCTGGACTGCAAGGATCTCAAGTTAGGAACTGCCACCTCCACAGCCTTTCCAGCTTTTGCTTAGATGTTCAGTGTCAGCTATAAGAGCAAAAGTCAGTACAGTTCATCCTAGCTAGGGATCTGGTACAATGATCTACAAAAATCCGAATTATTGCATGCTCACATAAATCATAGAATCATAGAATGGTTTGGGTTGGAAAGGACCTTAAGATCACCTAGTTCCAACCCCCCTGCCATGGGCAGGGGTGCCTCACCCTAGACCATGCCACCCAAGGTTCTGTCCAACCTAGCCTTGAATGTCAGCTTTTTAGCTTTCATATATCACTGTTCACTGGTTTCAGCAAAGCTATTACAACTCATAGAAGCTGGAGATTTTCATTTACTTCCTGGATTTTAAAACAAAGAACTGAAACACTTTCTGAAACATCTTTCAGCAAAACTTACTAATAATTTTATGCAAAAGAACTATAAATAATGTAGGACTATCTTAATTGGGGCACTTTGATTCAAAGAAAAAATTCGTCATAAAATAGTAATCTGACCCAATTCTAAGAAGTTTATACAAAGGCATTATGCTGTACACTAAACTTAAATACAAAATTTAGATTACTTTGCATGAGAGTGACTCAGTAAGCATCAGATCATTCAGAAAGTCATGAAGAGAACATGATGGTCTTGCAGTACGTCTGGTTACTCCTGTAAACACCAGTTCTCGCATTGTATTTAGTGTGAACATGCTTGCAAATGATATCAAACCATGATTTATAGGACTTTTTCACAACGGGGTATTCCATTACCATCCCAGGTATATATGCCTGAGTAGGCCTGTTCCTTCTGAATAACTGCATTACTGTTGTAACCACATTATCTTTTTCCCACCTCTAGATACCTTCCACAGAGGTCAATCATCACCAATGGTCGTTTCCTGAGTACAGTTCTTCTGACACTGCATCTCTGTGGATGATCAGTACAGATCCTGCCTTACCACTCTTACCCTTCAAAAGAGTTCTTCAGGCTGACCTCTCTTTTTTTCCACATGATCAACAGTTGCTTTTTGTTTGGAAAGTATGATAGTCTGGAAATAGACCCAAAGTCAGCCACGTTGCATCCGCACTATCTGTACTCCTGTGTATGCACGTGTGTCTGCTCCAAGATCTTTGCCATCTTTCTGCTACCTGTCTGCTTCACACACAATATCTGCTGCAGGCAACCACACAGTGCTACTGGATAAAACCAAAAATATGTCCTGCTAACTCTGAAGACAGACTGCCAGGCACAGCAGAAGGCAAGATCTTCAGCATTTCTCCCTCCTTAGGTGTTACTAACATCTTAGTTTCACAAAGTAAAATTGTCTCTATGTTACTATTTTGTTTGAAATGCTCCGGATGTCCCAACTAGACTGTTCTTTCTTATCCAACATGTCCCCTCTCTTCTGCATTGGAAGTGATCAGTGCCAGCATACAGACTAGACATTTGACAAATAAATTTCTTACGTACCTTCCCAGCACCTAATTAGTGGTTTGGGGAACATCTGGTGGGAAATTGGATGGAAGAGCTACAAGTGACTGAGAAGTACAGGTAACAGACAGAAATACTGTATGTAGCTACTAGAAGCTTTTATCTTCTTGTCTCAAAAATTTTTATACCTTTCTCTAAGTGATAGAATGTGAAACCATTGTACAAAATTCAGTAGTTTGGAAACTACCCGGAATACAGAGGAAGAAGGTATACTGGGAACTGCACAAGCTACTGGCACTGAACTGGCACTCTGATCTCCCAGTATCTACTGTCATTCTGTGTACGTATGGGCAATTCAAAGAGCAGTGAAAATTGATCTTTGATTAGACATGTAGCATACACTATACACTTTCCCAGTAGTCTACACTTCCTTGCAATAAGCCTTGTTTGTATAAATGCTCCTGCATAGCTGCAAAAACTGTGATGGGTCACCTTCAGCAAACAACTGCAAATGTAGCGTAACTATTTCCATGTCAGTATTCTGCAGGAGCCTGACTTAACTTCTTGTAACTTTTTACACCAGCTAAAACTATTTGGCCATCTATGCTCCTTTTCAGTTGAAAGGAAAACTAATGCACTCTCTTTTGCTTAAGGTTCCAAATAACTTATTGTGACATACTCCACAAAAAATGAGAGACTACACAACTGACAACAATTTCAAATTATTTTTGGGGCTAAAAGAATCAGTGTTGAACTCTACAGTTTTTTGAGTTTGGGCAGAGCATGCACTTCACTTTAACAGATAACTTAGAGCATTAAATGCATTGCTAACTCCCACCCAGAGTCACTTTTTGCCCTTCAAAGTGCCACTTCCTTAAAAAAAAAAATCAATGCAAAGTTAATTATAGGAGGGAACTTGTGTGTACTGTTCCCAGTGAACTCTGCTTCTTTCCCACATGAGTATTTATTGAGCCATTGCCGGTGAAAGATTAGGTGCTGAGCATATGATGCTAGATAATACTCACAGCAACTGCCTCCAGGATTTGTTTAACAGCGTCAGCAGCATCTCGTTCACTGTAGTAACCCTTTTCCACAATCCTACAACAAAAAAGCAACATGAGAAATTGCATTCAGAATTATCCATTATGGTAAATAAACCATATAGGCAAAAGCTTTTAAAAAATGAGCTAGAAAACAATCAAATTTAAATATGACCAGGACCCTGGAATGACTCCTAAAGAATGGAAAACAACTCTTTTGCAATTCAGGTTACCTTTGATTCCCAGTTAAATGAATAGCTGGAGATAAAATATCAGCTAGGTAAGAAGCTCAAGCTTATAACATATGCACATTCGGTTGAAAGATTTTGAAGTTTTCAGAGAATCTGAATTACTCTCAGATAAAACTAGGTATCCTTTAGGAACTGCTTCTTCACTTTTATATTTAACTCACTCCTCCCTTATTTAGTTAGTTATTTATTTGTTTGTTTGTTTGTTTATTTGACAAAAGAACTGTGCTAGGCACACACAGATGTGAATTATTCAAGAGAAAGGGATGGTGTAAAAATTTACTAGCTTCAAATTATCCCTCAAGTATAATGGGCTGAACAAGTTTCTTTTTTTCCCCCCATCAGTAGAAAATTGAGGGTCTGTAGCCAAAGAAACATGGTTTCATTAAAACTAAACCTACTTTTTTTTCTTTCTTCTTAAGGTAAATGCTACGTTTAGTTTGTACAGGTGACACATAATAACTTGATTTTGTAAATGTGCTGACCAAGTGTGGCTTATGGAGAGTTCAGTAGTATTTATGACATCTGAAGATCCTGCAAATCTGGTTTTCTTTCCCCCTTCATTTTTACATCTGTTCAATCTTGTAAAAACAAACAAAACATCAATCTTCACATTCAGTGTTATCTTCCGGAACCTTACCGTGATAAAAATATTGAGAAAGGAAATATATTTCTGTGTTAGGGTAATGTTCTGAAGTGGTGTATTTAAACATGTTGTATGCAGTGCTGCATAGAAAGGGCAGCAAGCGCTAATGCAGATTTCTGGGTTGGCCTCTCAAAGCCCAGCTGCGCTACTGTAACTCTTTAGAAGAACAGTGTCTGGGGGCTGACTCAGGATTTGCATTGCATGTTCTTGAAGAACTGCCATTGAAGAATGAAACATTATATAAATGCAGAGTTCAGTTAAACAGACCCAGCAGAAGATACAGATTTGGGCAAAGACACGTAAGAAGTCAATAAAAGAAGGATCTATCATTAGTACTAATACTCCATTTAAGCAGCCCATCCATCTTTTTACTACTGTATTTGACTACACACAGTATATGTGAACGACAACAGTTCTCCCTCAGAGAGTTACCTAAAGGTCAGATCTTTGACCTGAAGTTTTGAATTTTTACCATATTCATTTTTCAAAGACCAAGAAAACAGAAAACTGTTGTCTAGAGACAACCTCTGGTGGCTATGAGACATTTTATAAAATTTACTTGGTTTCTGTAAGCACACAAGCAATTGTTGGCAAAACAATGACCTAAAATCCCCATGAAGTAAGAGAGCAAGAAGCCTGTAATGTCTGAAGTCAAAAGTCACTGGAAAAGCCTCAGGGTCCAGAAACAGATTCTGCTTGTGGCAAGCAGAGTATAGTTCTGCCTGTTTTGCACTATCCTAGAATCACAGAATCATAGAATAATTAGGGTTGGAAAGGACCTTAAGCTCATCTAGTTCCAACCCCCTGCCATGGGCAGGGACACCTCGCACTAAACCATGCCACCAAGACTCCATCCAACTGGCCTTGAACACTGCCGGGGATGGAGCATTCACAACTTCCTCGGGCAACCGGTTCCAGTGCCTCAGCACCCTCACAGTAAAGAACTTCTTCCTTATATCTAACCTAAACTTCCCGTTTAAGTTTGAACCCATTACCCCTTGTCCTATCACTACAGTCCCTAATGAAGAGTCCCTCCCCAGCACCCTTGTAGGCCCTCTTCAGATACTGAAAGGGCCCCCTTCAGATACTGGATATACAGATACTTTTTTATCACTTCTCTTCTCTGAAATAACAGGCTTATACTGAAGTATCTTCAATGCAACTCCTTACAGCTTTAAAAAAGCTGATAGGAAAAGTGTTGACTAATGTATATATGAAAAGCTTTACTACATATTAGAAGATCAAGTGCAGTAAGAATCAATAAAAAGATAATAATCGACCAGAAACAGATGTAACAAGCACGGCATTGTGAAAAATAGCCTATACAGGGATATATCTAACCAGGTGCAATTACTTAACACTCATTGTGTTCACAGATAACTATATCTATTCATATGGCATAAGGAACAGCAAGCAATCCCTCTCAAGCAGGAGTTCTTCCATTTCACAATGATTTCTTGGCTGCATTTGGTATTATTTCTGGAAGTTTCATTTCTTTCTGGCAGTGCTTCAGGCACCATTCCATATGCATTGCTTTACCTCCTTTGCATTTTTGTACCTCCAGCCCTGCCCCTGCTTTGGTCATCTGTTTAAACCATCAGGGAGAGCTTTACCTGAGTTTACGTCACAAGGGTAAAAAAAAAAGTGAAGTTTATTCATTGAGACATTATGTTAGGCTTTTAGCCTCCAGTTTCGGAAAAAGGTTACAAAAAATCATAATTACGCAATAAAATGCTACTTTATGCTTGAAAGTAAAATTCCTCCTTAGCTATTTTGGGCTGAATTATCTTCCTCTGGTAGACCACATGGCAAGATGTGAGTCCCAGTGATCCTCTTGCTTGGGTCTTTGTCCACCAAATATACTAGTTTGGCTTTGCCCTCCTTTTTAATTCAAATAAAGTACTTAGTGTCAGCCAGTAGGTTCCTATCTGTGGCATTCGTAAGCATTTCTGAGAATACAGACCTCGCCCCCATCCTGCCTTCCCCCTTCCCTGCTGGTATTTTGAGTGCTATCTTGCTCCTCCATCTACAGCACAAGAGGCATGTTAAAACACTTTCCTTGTTTTACAGGATTCCATGTATTAAGGACATTCACGTGATCATTCAGTTCATCTTACAATCCTAAGGAGGGCATAGGAGATAGATAGTAACAAAATCTAAAATTTTGTCACAATGAAGTAAAACAAAAAAGTCTGCTGTACTAGTTTGGCTCTACTTTAAAACTGCCATAGATTTTGGAATACATTCCAAAAAACTTCTAATTTTACAGTACATCTTTCAAACAGATCAAAGGGGGGGGTGGAGAAAAAAAAAAGACACCTCTTAAATACAGCCAACTTCTTTGTATTTTCCTCCACTCAATAAAATCAAAGAATATATGAGGTTTTTGGCTTCCTGTCAATGCCCAAGCAATGCAGGAAAGAAAACCACCAATTACCTGACCGCTGGAACGAGAGAGATCAAAGAGATGCTCAAGACTGCCCTCTTGGCCACGTGTAGAAGACCAGTCCACCCTGACTTAGACAACTATATGTTGATAAGGATAGGATACTGCTCTCATTATTATTATTAAACACATAACAGAAAAAGCACACAGACACTGAAGATGAAGCCATTGTGAATTTATACTTTACAGTAAACAAATGTAAGGAAGTGTGGGCCTATATTTCAGGACAGCAATAAAAACCTGTTGTAGAATTATTGTGCAAGTGCATGACTCATCCACTGATGTTACAAGTGAATAACATGCACTGGCAAGCCAATTACAGCTTATGTAACACAGAGCTAACCTTCTAGTTGTTCAGCAGTCTAGAATCCAGACTTATGGAGAATATATATTTAATTCTTAATTAATAATAATATAGCAAGTAGAAAACCTAATCTTCTGTAACAGCAATGGATGAAAAAAAAGACAGAGTTCTTGCTAAAGATGAAAATCTATTACTAAAGGCACTCTGTTTTAACACTAGAACCTGGCTATTAGGCAGTAAGGAGGAGTACTGAAATAAGATTATCCTGTCGTTTAAATTCTATAATAATGCTGGGGGATCATTTGCGTATCTATTTTTCGCATCCTCCCTGTGACAGTTTACGTAAGACAAAAGGTAGGTGTGCTTGTTTGCCTTATTAAAACAACACTCCTACCTGAGACCAGTGAAGTTTCTTTACAATGATTTTTCAATTTCAGCCTACAGTTTAACAATGACTCATTGCCCTTTTTTTCCATAATGTGAAGGAAACATGCAAAAATGTCTTTGTTATTACTGAAGCAAAATGACCTATTTACACCTGCTTTACAGAATTATCTTTAAGAAAGGCATGGATGAAAAAAGATTAAACTTTCCTTGAGAGGACAGAAGGACAGGAATAGCACAATAAGGAACTGATTAAATACTCTCTTTGATATGCAAACGAAAGAGCCAGGCAGACCAAAAGAGTGCAGGATAGGAAAACTGTGAAGCAAACAGCAGGGAATCCAGAAGAAAGGATACCAAAATGCTTGAAGTCAAAGCTTGGAAAAACGCTAAATTTGGTGTCACAGATATTCAGGAAATTCAAGACAGAGCTTCAAATCAAAGATGACATTTTAAAGCCAGCAAAAATGTGATGCTGATGAAATAAATGATTCGTATTCTAGTCCCATTTGTGTAAAATCACTTTTTCATGCTTGTGTGTACACTTTTATTGAAATATGTTGATTCAGTTATTTACACTTGTACACGGCAAGACACACATCTGAAAATGTACTGATTAAATATTGTCTTTCCAAGCACATGTGAACATATTTGAGAAAAATCCACCTCTTTCTATAAAGCGAAGCAGACAAGTGTTTCCCAGAGGCTGCTCTTCACTCCTTCCCGCTACTGGAACAAGGGTGAACAGCTTTAAGCTGACAGAGGGCAGATTTAGATTAGATATCAGGAAAAAAATCTTCACTATGAGGGTGGTGAGACATTGGAACCGGTTACCCAGAGAATCTGTGTTCAAGCCCTGGCAGTGTTCAAGGTCAAGTTGGATGGGGCTTTGAGCAACCTAGTCTAGTCAAAGGGGCCTGTGGTAGGGGGTTGGAACTAGATGATCTTTAAGGTCCCTTCCAATCCAAACTGTTCTGTGATTCTATGACACTGTTGGAGATGGAGATGGTGCCAAGAAGCACCCCTGCCTGCCTGCCAGGCCAGTCATCCAGCAGAACCCACCCAACTGCACCCCTGACTCAGAGCCCATGGCTGCTCCACCACAGCAATGATGACCCTGCCAGCTGCCACTCAAATTCAGAGGTGGAAAAGCCTTCTGCTGTCAGGTAGCAGAGCTATGAAAAATACAGTACTGAGCAAAACCACCTTTAGAGTCACATCGCCCAGCAAGCCTGTGGAAATGGTATGATGTATTTCTTGTGGTGATCCATGCTCTCTTATACACAGCAGGTAGTTGAAATTTGGTTGCTTCCACATGATTGTCAAACTCACGTATGCATTCAAGTGTTTAATAATTTCCAGTAATGCTTGCCAACTTCCACGCAGCCTTTCTAGCATTTCTGTTCCCTCTGAGTACTGCAAGTTTTCTGGCAATATAAATCCTTTAGTTTCGAAGACAGTTTTCAGTGTAACCTCTCTCTACCACAGAACTGCAATGCCTGCTACGCTGCTTATATTTCCATTATGTTTATCTTCATTATAGTCTGCCTCAACAGATGCATAAATTATTACCAGCATTCACCATACTTTTGTAGCCTGCAGTATAGTTTGAGAAAACCATGCACTGGATTTTACTTTTTTTGGGACATTCTTGTTAAGACTTGGTACTATGCTTTAATTCACCACTTTTTTATGAAGACAATGAAAGCAGTGGGATATCACAGCAAAGGGAGGGACATAGTGGCCACACTTGTTCTACAGAAACTTTATTACTGATAGGAAAAAAATAAAGGAAGAGCGCAGTCCTGCTAAAGTAAACACATTTAACCTGAAAATCAATGAGGAAAGTGATGGGGAATCCTAACATGTCATTTTCGAATCAATTTTGAGAGCACTATTACAATTATATTGATATACAATTTTACAGTTGACTGGAACACATGTATCCGGGGATTAATGGGAAGCATGTTAGGCAACAAGTGGAAACAATCACTCTCCTACAAAAACAAACAAGTGAACATTTCAGCCCAGAAGGAAAGGAGGCTTTGGGTTTGATTTTTCAATAAGTAACACAGCAGAGAGCCAGATCTTTTCAATCCAGCAAGGGAAACAGTGCTTGCACAGCTACAATTATATAAGAGGAATCAGAGACACCCAGCAACCTGTTTAACAAGCAGTGGACTCATTCAGTGTCAGCGGACGCTAAGCTGGCATAGTGACTGATGGCACACACCTCTTCATGTAAGACTGCCAATATCTTAAATTCTTGGTCAGCATTGGCTGCTGCCCCGGCAGTGTGACCTCTCCGATGAGACTGAGAAAGGGTTATACGTCTTTCCCTGGGCAGCACAGTCCTCAGAGCCTCTCCAAGCCTTGCACTGTAACCACTCCTGAAACTTGTAAATGGAGAGCACCAGGGGGTGGAAGAAGCAACAGAAGCAGAACCAAATGGGACAAGAAATGTGTACGTTACCAGCTCCCTGACCCTGAAACCAAAGCCTCTTTCTCTTTTCTTTGTCTTGGGTATGGGAATATAGTACAATGACTATTCCTGCAATTTTAAACACAAGCTGTTCTCATGACTCCTTGTGATCAAGAAAATTTGAAATCTTATCCACTTTAACAAACTTACTTTTTCCTACCCTAAACTCTAAATGGACTAGTTCTCCCGTTCTTAGCTTACTTCCCTGCTCCCCTCCCACAAGGGCCACCTTAGCCATCCTCAAGCCTCACCTGAATTCTGAGCAGGTAAAGTCTTTTTCTTGCTTCCCTTACCTCAGATTAGTAAGCACACTTAGTTTTATGCTAATCAATATGAACAGTTACTCTAAAACTTGCAATATTTAGCTGTTTGCCACTATAAACATTATTTCTCCATACTGTGGAATTGGTTGCCTTTCAGTATTAAGTGAATCTAGAAACATGTCATGTAGCCTTCAAAAGGTCTACTAAATCTATTTAGCCATCCAAAACAGTAATTTTTTTAATTACTTATTAGTTCACAACATGGTTTATTTTTCTTCATGCTATGTCTGTATTTGCTTATTAGCAATATCAGAAAACCCCATCACCGTTCCTAGGGTCATTTTTATTTTGCTTCTAACTGGCTTTTACTCAGAACTCTTGTACCACATCTTACCTGTGGGCTGCATCCTGTTACATCATGTACAGCCTCAAGCAAGACACTGGCCTTTATAAATACAAGATCTGTTCCAATGCCAGAATGTGCTAAGAATTTTAAAAAGTATTTAGTTCTGTAAAACAAATGTCAATTTGCCTAAAATTCTTTTGCAGTGATAGAGATTTTTTTTCTGTACATACTCACTTAATTCTTCTGTAAATTCTAATATGTCTTTAAAATGAAAGATTTCTACAAGGTAAGGTGAGACTGAAAATGAGAAGAAACAGGAAAAGAAAATGACATCGCTCTCTTCAACAGCAAAAAGGTTTTTGCAAGAACACATTCTCAAAAGAATGATTCACAGATCTACTGGCTCATACCTGTATGAAGGCAATTCCAATTCCTTGTTGCTTTGGTGCATTTATTTAGTTAAAAAGTAAGGTTTCTGTCTAAATATTTATGTGTTTTCCATACTACAGCATTGAAAAGTAATAAATACAAAAAAGCAGCTCTGATTCAGTTCGCTGATTCTTCCTTATTTTACATCCATTTTCATATTTCAGTGCAGACTAGCTGTTACTGTCACTAATGACTTAAACTGCCTGCCCATGATCTGAAGAAGGATAATGGGAAATGCAGAACTGTGTTGGAACTGACTCCAAGACAAACAAACTAGACATTTTTCTTCAGTACCTCATTAAGAAATGAAATGCAGCATTGCAGTCATTCAGGAAAGCTATTTTCCCTCCATCATTATTAAGTAAGAGGCTGTTTTTCATAAATTTGCCATGCAGGAGAAGTTAGTGAAAGACTGCATATTTCTTATATCTCACACTAGGGTTTGTTTTCTCTTCTTTAACTTCCTATTTCCTACTCAGCATTTCAAAGCACAGAACTAGAAAAAATTCTAGGAAAATCAGGAACTATTTCTTTGTCTTTAACAAGAAATCTTTGGAATTCTTTGTCTACCTATGGGCACTGTGCTAACAGAAAGATGTGGGAATGCGGAGGATGTTCAACTGACAGTAACTGAGACATAGAAAACACGACCAGGGACTAAAGATTGTAGGGACTGTGAACATGTAGTCTTCCACAGTCCTCCACTGCATGAGAGTTTACCACAATAAAGGAAATATTCACTTTCTCTCTACCTACTGGGGACAAGGCAAAAAAGTTCTGGCCAAATTTGCAGAAAGAAAATTCTTCTTGATATTGAAGCCAAATCTAATTACCAGGCTGGAGAGCCACTGGAATAGCTTACATAAGATTAAATGAATCTTATTGTTTAAGAAACAAACCCCAAAACCCTGGATGCCCAAGGATGGTTGAAGGACATCGGCTGAGGTCAGGTGAACAACCTGCTTGCTCCAGCCCTCCATGCCAAACCTGCACAGCTGTAGCTGCCCTGGTGTTTTAAACATACTGCTCCAGAGCTCACTCTGACACATCACTAACTTCCCAAGCAGAGCACAACAAACAGCCACCAAATTCTGAAACTGGGCACTGTTTGCATTACATACATTATGCTTATGCCTGTCCACGTCACAATTTGCAAGAGTATTCATATTATCATTACTCAGTTCAGGATTATTTCAGTCTCACCTGTTCCAGTCCTCTTTTGGTGGCCTTGGCACCTCTCAAAGTGCCTGGGTGTGTGATATATTCCTTACTGCAGCAGCTAAGTTTCAGCATTGAACTGAGAAGTACATTATCTGAAAAGGATTTGCTTTTTAGGCTTTCATAAAAAAAAAATTTAATTATCATTAAGTATAATCTTTTTGGTGCTCTGGATATTTAGGATAACTGTACTTCCTAAAACATTTTGGCTTCCCTTCATACTCTTGTCATAAGGTACATAGGAAAAAGCAATAAGAAACAAAATGTACAAAGCAATCACATCCTAAGTGATTTTGTAATTTCAGGAAAGGTGTTGAATCAAGGCATAGAAGACACATCAGTAGTTCTTGGGTTAGTCAGAGACTTCTTGTATACAATAGGTAGGCTACAGCTACATAGGCTGTATGTATATATATATACACACACCTCAACTTGTCACCTGCACAGAGCTGTAAAAAACCTCTCTGCATTTCAAATAAATATGAAAGCTAAATTTGCTAATAATGTGGATATCAGCTAAGGCTCTATCATCTTCCTGTTGAATTTAACAGGTGTATCTCTGCCAGTTTGTCTGGCATCCAGGCCTTGTATATCTACATTACAGTGGTGAGGCTATGGCAGAAACCCAAGAATACATATGTCAGAGATGCACTAATCACAAGAAGTCTTGGTCTTTAAAATACCTAACAAACTAAGAGGTTTCATGGGCTGATGTGTCCTACTTCCAAAAGGCTTGATAGTTCCCTGAGTGGGCTAGCAGCATACAGGCTGGTCCCAGCTAGGACATACCCATGCTAACAATTCCTGCAAAGTTATCTCAAGGCCAGAGGACATTTTAAATTAAAATGTTTTAAGTGAAAAGCTTTCCACAGTGGAGTTAAGAACCAGGCAGGCTTTAATGTCACATCAGTTCACATTGAGACAGCAGTAGGAAGCCACACAGTATTAGAAGTGCACCACCACCACTTGAATCATTTAGTCATTTATAAAACTGCAAGTGCGTTCCCTTCGGTGCCTGGTGTTTCACCCGGTTCTAAGCGCATATATCAACCACACCAAAGTAGTATCCTATGCACAAACATTTACAAAAAATCATTTGTACCTCTCATCTTGGACACAATATTGTAGTCGGTAGATACTAGCTTGCTTACTTACATCAATTCTGTCAAGTGACAGAAAATAAGGTGTTGACCACAAAAGTATAAAGGCACTATTACAACTCTCTCCATGAAGGAAATATCAAATTACATTGGAAAGGCCACAGAAAGGCCACAAGTGAGCATTAATGCACATTTCTTTACTCTTGAATTACTGGATTTTATCATCACTGCAGCTGAAATCAAGAGACACTAAATGAGCTATTACGACATCAAGGAGCACTTTTACCAAAGTTAATTTGTGTGTTCTCATTTCAGAGCATAGGGCACAGTTGGTGTAGACAAGTCAGACCTCTTTTTTTTTTCGCTAGTCCCAAGTGAGGGGACTGTAACTTGGTCATATGAAACAGAGTCCAAAGGACTCCCTGTGAAAGCCAAAAAGCCCAAAGGACTGCTCTGACCCCTGTTCAGAAGACAGACTGTCGCCGCATGAGACCAGAGCTCAGGAATAAATAAAATATGATATTCTACCAATAGTTTGTAAAAGACAAACCTCCTGCCCTCCTCCCCTCCTTTAGTGACTGATTAATTCCTTTATTCTTTTTGATGTCCCTTAGTAATTCTAATTTCCATAAGCAGAAATAAGAAGCCTGGGAAGGCTTTGGAAATTTTGTCCATAAGAGGTAATCAGTCCATCATCTCTCAGAAAGGAAAGTTCTTCAGAACAAGTAAATAATATTTTTGTTAATGTACACTCCACAAAAGAAGATGGTATCAGCTTGAATCTATATTTATCTGAAGAAAAAGGACGAAATCTGAAATGTAAGTGAGTCAAAATACTGCCAGCCATAAGCAGTATTTCTAGACAATGTTTGGTGCAGTTGATAACAAGATGAAGGAAGAAACAGAAGAGTTTGTAATCAAGATGTCAAAGTACAGACTAGGAGAACTTGTGGATTGACATTATCATTTGAAGCTGAAAAATGGGAGATTCTAACAAAAACTATTCTGCAGGTATTATGACTAAAATGAAGTTAAAATAGAGGTGATTCAGCTGAAAGGCACTGCTACGAATAAAATCTGAATGGAAAAGACCAAGTTAAAAAAAGTTAGCCCATAAAAGACAGATATCACAATTCACTGTGATGAAGTGATCAAGAATCTTATTAAATATACTGTGCAATAGAAAAGCAAGTCAAAGTTAACAGTACAAAAAAATTACATTTAACTAAAGAATAATGAAGGGACAGAGGGCAGAAGGAAGAGACAAGAGAAGAATATACTGAACCAAGCTGAAGAAGAATCATTATTATTCTAAAAGGAAAGAACTATAAAGAAAATTGAAGAAATACAATGATTAACATAATCACAACGGTTAACACAAAAAAGTGAGACCTTTAGCTACTCATCTAATCAAATCTTTGAACAGTCTAAGATTTACCCATTATTAATAAAAATGGGTTACAAAAGCAATTAGTTTGACAAACAATTTGCCTACAGAAATGAAATGATTCGGGTTTTGGTTTTGGGGGGTTTTTTTGGGGTGGTTTTTTTTTTTTTCCCAGGAAAACCACTACTTGTGGTGTCAATTCATTCTACATTCCCTTATAGTCACTGCATTTAAACTTTTAAACTCTTTTCCACTATGATCTTCAATTAATATTAAAATGCTTGAGACCATTTATTTGAGGTCAAATTCAGTCTCATCTATCTGAAAGCACCTAGAGGGTTAGTTCCATCAACTGCCTTTAGTTTTCTCACGTTAAATGGAGAAGAGCTGAAGTGGAGAGATGCTTTCTGACTATAAGCCTGCCTTTTAAAATTATCCACATAAGGTTTATTATTTTATTCTGTATGCACAGTATGATGTCATCCCTAATAAAACCAAATTTCAGTATGTCTTTCCATCACTAAAACTTCTCATGTAAAAGATGTGTCTATGGACTGAACATACATGCAATGCTCTTCATGAGAAGATGAGGTGAGAAGAAAGATATGAGAGGGATGAAAAATTGACCTTTATCTGCTACTTTGCCCCCAGTCCTGAAATTTCCTATCCACAAGTGTAGCAGAAACAGGGTCCTTTAAAAACTATTCAAATGCTAGAGTGATCACTCTGCTGCATGTTTGAAAGGCTGTGCTGATTTGTGGTTTTTGTTTTTCAGCTAGTTCCTGCCCTGGTGAGAACCACTGTGGTGGCAGCCTGCCTCCCATCACTATTGTGGCAGCATAAGAACCACGTCCATGTTGGACACACTGCTTCTGAAACACTCAGAGTTATACCAGAGGGTTGTCCCTTTGGACTCTGTCAAAATGCTGCTGGTTTAAATGCACTTCAACCATGCACTTCTGTTTTAAACATGCAGGAATGAAAGAGAAGGGCCAAGCAAATGTTAAAGTCATATGGCCAGCACTGAGCTGTAGACATGGCATCTGGAAAGAACTAGAGTATCAGTTATCAGTTAACCTGCAGTTGACCTACTGCAGTTTTTGTCTTGGTCAGTTTGTCCATTGGTCTGTCTTACTCCAAAAACCCTTTGTTACTCACTTACTGGATTGGCAATAACTGTCATGCAAACTGTCAATGAACATTCTAATTTACACAAACTTCTCCAATTTACTATAGAGTTACATTTGTTTTGTTTGGAATCATGTCAAGGTATGACCTAAAGAGTGATTTATGAAGTCTGGGAAACAGATTTCATTTTAAAAATACAACCAAAACCAACCTGATTTCAGATCTATTAACTCAGATGTGCTGATACTTTTGTTTGAATTTATCTCCTTTTGGGAAGCACAACTCAAAAATTGTCATAATGAAAGCTCATTTTAGCAATAATGTGGATGATTTGACAGAAATATTAAATATGTTGAAGGAAGTGAGTAATTCCATTATCCGGAACTTTTATGTTACGGGGCATGAAACCAGCAGCACATCTACAATGCTAATAGGATTCTAGAATACTAATCAGACCTTGGGTATTTATACAATAATTCATGATAAGGGGAATGTGTATGTGAAAGAACTTAGTAATCTGCAGCTTAAATACTATTCAAAAGAAGAATGGCCATCTGGAGTGGCAGAAAACCAGAGCAGTAAAACAGCTAATGTAAAAAGTACCAGCATATTACTAGAATTAGCAGTAACAGTAACAGCAAGGGAGAAATTTACAGGAAGGATAGCAGATGCATTTGTGTAACAGATCTAGTCTTAGCATTTGATGACAGCTTACCTGAAAGAGGTGTATGAATAACTCCTCAAAAGTACAAAAGTTGCTTTCCTGTCTGTGTATTGGGCAGTGGTTTACAAAGTCATAGAGCTGTGCAGTAAGCCTATAATGTCCTCCAAACCCTTGGGGTGGTCCCTGGCCCACACACGGTCTGTACAGTGTCTCGTCTCAAAGATAACCATAGGGTGGATCTCAAGATAGGGTCACAGTTCTCTCTCCATATTTGATACAACCCCACTGCCCAGTGGAAGATCTTCCAGGGTCATTTTGCTTTTTCCTGGGATGGGAGTCAAGCAAGCACAGAAGAAAAAGTGTGCGAGGCCTCTCTGTAAGTCAGGACATTTCCTTCATCTCTTCATAAAAAGATGTATGGATTGAAAAGATTAAGCATGAGAACGGAAGTTTGCCCTAAGGCACAAAGCTAAATTTACTCTCACTAAAATTCAGAAGGCAGCCACTGTACAGCACAATGCAAGTGTTAATCCTTCAGCCAAGATGAAAGAGAGGCAAAGGACAGCTAATGCTTAATTGAAGCGGCCAGCGCAAAACATCCTGGCTGCATATTTCTAATAATTTGTTGTTGTTAAGTTTTTTATGTTTTTTATTTTATTGTTGGTGAGGGGTTTTTTTTAGCAAATCACAGATCAGGGAAAACTGTACATCACCAAAGTTTCCAGTTCTGTTGCATATGGAGAAAAGAAGGATGCTGAATTCACGAGATCTCCATAGTATTAGTGCTCATTTGTAGCATCAGAAGGGGGCACCGCAATTCTAGTATGTGACCACATGGCTTCAGGCAGTGCCAAACAGCTCGTCCTAGCCAAACTACTGGATTAAGCACACGATTTTTGGGAAAGATCAGTTCGAAAGCTCAAATCCAACAATCACTGCTGAGTACAGATTACAAAATGTTGTAAATGTTGCAACATTAAATCCTATTTCCTACAAAAAATGCAATTCCCCATCCTGGATCCCATGGCGTCTTTTATCTTCAGTTCTTCTACCACACAGATGGTTGCTGCTCAGGAGCCAATAATTTCACTGGCATCTTTATGTCTTCTCTTTGCAAATTCTTCTCACGAAAGACTCCTGTAGAGTATCCAGCCTTCCTGAAAACTACCCAATCTGAAACCATGTGGATATATAAATGGCTATGTGATAGGTTAAGCACCTTGTGCAGGGTCCTGCCTAGCTCATAGAATCAACTAGGATGGAAAAGATCTTTTAAGATCATCAAGTCCAACCTGGAACTTGGCCCTTGTTTGACTTGTAGTACTCTTCTCCTTCTTGCTTTGCCAACCAAAGATGACACAGGAGGAGTTGCTTGTGTTGTTACCTGTTCAGAAATAGTTCACCTCAAAGTTGTAGCTGTAGCCACGGTACAAAAAAAACTATGCTTTTGTTTCCTCAGATCAAAGATACTTTCAGACTTAATCTTTTATGTGTATTTGTGTAACAGTCCTCTAAAATACCAAACTTGAACTACAGAAGAAGGAAGACCAAATAACTTGTCCTTACATGAGTTGGAAATCACCAACACCAGTGAATTAATTGATTACAATTCATTATTGATTAATTAATTACTGATTTATTCCAATCAGTATAAAAAGCTTTTCATACCTTCTGTTGCTCTAAAACCCCAAATCCCTACCATTAAAATATTGCCCCAACACTATTATACAATTATTTTGTTTTATGCATACGCACCTACACCACAAGCATGTGCAGCCTTAGAAGTAATACCTTCAGAACTCAATACCTTTCTTGCAGAACCTTTATAACAAAACCAGAGGTTTTATAAGTACAATAAATACAAAAGAGAACTTCTTCCTTATTACTTTATTTACCAAATTTTTATCTGACATAACACTATCCTCCTGGCAGTGTTGATTTTCACCTACTATATTTTATAATGACCTGTCAACGTGATTTGGCAAGTTTTTCCTGTCTCATGTCTGATGCGATGTGCCTGCTGAGCACCTTCCTTCAATACTTTGTGCTCTTCAAAATTTACTGGCAATTTCCTGTTTTCAACTCATGTATGCTTTAAAAAAACCCAACTCTCCTGATAATCACATTTCCAAACACATTTTTAAGCCAGTTCCTGTAGGTATTTACTCATGTGAATAAACCATATGCTGATGAAATAATTCCAGTAATTACTAACACAGGGATTATGTGCAGAGAAGAAATCTGGACTGTAGAATCCCTAGGGAAAGTACCAAGTGAGGCACGTACAGATAACTTACCGATCAAATAGTTCTCCACCTGTGACCAATTCCAGAACAAGGCTGATTTCTGTAGGGGTCTCAAATATCTCCTTCAGTTTTATCTGGTAAAAGGTAACAAAAAGGATTTATTTTGCTTATTTGTCTTCTCTCTGAGCATATCACAGGGCCAACAGCAGGAAAAACACCAGAGTCAATAAAGCAGAGGATGGTACCAACTGAAGTTGGTGTGTCATCTACCTTGCAGTTAAGCGAGTCATTGTGCATGTTCTCTCCCACCTCCGTTTTTTCTTTGCTACTTTTATCTCCTTTGCAATCCCTTTTTTTTTTTTTTTGTTATTTTCACACTCCTTGTACCTCAGCAACCTCTGTGTAACACAGGAGTTTAAGATGATAAGTTTGTTAGTGCTTCCCAACACCTGTCTGCCAGTCTTTCAGAATAACTGAAGGTAAGACCTTCCCCACCCTTCTAGGACTGACAACACCAACTTTGCCTTTAATCTAGAGAACTTCTTTTGCATAATATCTCACTCAACGCTGTTAAAAATTCAACATTTTATTTTAAAGTGGAAGTATAATTCAACAGTCTTCCAAACTAAGCTGCTACTGTGCTCATGAGAACCCAAAGCTTTAATCCAGGACTCTCCCAAGTCTGTATAGGCGAGCCAGTAATTTCTCAGGAAAAGAAAGAATTTTAAAAACTCAAAAAAAACCCCAACCAAAAACCAAAACCAAAACCAAAACCAAATGTGGAGTCAAAGAACAAGGCTAAACTTACAATGTTTGGATGCGACAGGCGAAGAAGAACTCCTATTTCTGTGCGGACAATTTTCTTGTCTACCTGGTTAAAAGTGGGGAGGAAAAAGTGAAAAATTTATTTCTATGTTCACCATAGAAGCTTCTAGCTGGAAATTTCTAACTTCACAGGAAAATATGTAAGAACAGCATTTCTAGTTCTCCTAGGAGAATATGTTGATGTGAGACACACAAATCAAATATACTGTAAGGAGTAATTTTCCTTTAACATGAGAAAAAACCCCAGCTGCATCTAGTAAATGATTACAAACAAATGCACATGTAAGTCACAAGAGAAGTAGAATATAGGAGAGACATCTAAAAAGATGCTAAGATTCCTTTTTACTCAAGTTCTGCCCTTTTCTGTTGCTATTTATGTCAGTTCAGTTTTCGCCAGGATAGCTTCCTTTTGACACGTTGTTCAGCAGCTGTACTGGAAAAAGTTTTCTCCACATAGGATGTGCACAACAAAGCAGTGTAACGTACTGCTTAGAACAAAAGAGTGATGCTAAGGTCAAATGCCCCCAGCCACAGAGTGTAAGGTTTAACTTCAACTTGCAACAGATATATCTAACAATGCTCTATTAATGCAAAAGACTATCTGTTGGTTAAACCTCTGAGAGGATTAGCCCTTCCCCTTCCCTCCCTTCTCAAATTGCAGTCTTTAGCAATCCAGGCACAACCTATGTGCTGTTGGGGGACACCGGTCACTTCTCACAAAGAAATGCAGACATAGGGAGTACTTCACTCAGGAAAGACAATTGCGACTCTCCCAGAACTTGAATGCTTAAGCAAGCAAGAAAGGAAAATGCTTGTAAGCAAGCTATGGATGCTTTTATGTTGCTAAGGTAATTAATACATTTATGAAGAAACTATCTGGTTTGCAAACATTCTCACAAACCCTAGATAAATCCTACACTGATGACAATTATAAACTTATTTCTTCTACAGCGCTTTTCATCTCAGGGGTTACAAAACGAAACAGAGTCAGCAAGTTAAATCACTACCTGTTTCCAAACTGATGACACAGATGACATCAAGCAAAACATTTTTAAGGGAGGGGGTTGTGTGGGGGTTTTTTAGTGCAGACTTTTTATCAAACACACGTTTTTGTTTTGGTTTGGGTTTTTTACATCATATGGGAAATGAACAGCCATAATACATAAACCTTTGAAAAGGACCTAAAACTACCTTTCAATCCTTAGTGAGGAAGACGCATGCTTAAAAAACAATCCCTTTTTTTTATCACCTAAAAGATGTAGTCCTCAGTATTTCATTTTTTTCCAGAAACAACACAATCCAAGTATCAGTCATATTCAGAATTGCAGGATAGGAAGAATTTCATTCTCTCTTTGTGTCAGTCAGGAATGATTTCAGATTAGTAATGCCACAGTGCTCTGACACTGGTGTAAACAAGTGGAAACTCATTGACATTTAACCTCTTTCAGTGGCTCTGCCAGAAAGCAAACTTAAAGAAAGAAGAAAGAACTTTGGACAGATTCAGTGCACATAAGAACCAGCAGAAAGCAAAAATCAAAAAGGAATTACATAGTCCGTTACCTGAACACCGAATTGGAGGTAAAGAACATGGTCAGTAACTAAACCTTCACATGCAAATGCCTGCTCTGGGCTCAAACACAGGATCCTTTCAGGTTCATGACCATCACGGGCTTTATAAACTTTACTGCCTCCTACTCTGAATGCAAGTATTTCTTTGCTCTTGCTCGCTACATAAATACTGAGCAGCAGGTTTGAAGAATGGTCTGCTGTGCAGTTTTCTTAAAATGCTGTTAGCACCAGCCTGTGGTCTTACCCATTTTCAACATCCCATTGGCATTAGTGCTATAATTCAACTCTGGGTTACTTTTGTGAGCACAACTGCACAGCCAGGGGCCCCAAACATCTCTGCTTGGTAGCAAGGGGAACTTGATGATTCAGAGAGTAATACAAGCCTGGACTGTTTTCACATGCTTTGCACCTCAGACATGATCAGAAATATTGCATGGACAGTCATTTCCCCAGGATACCTGTTTAGATACCTGTGTAATACACCTTATCCAAAAGGACCACTACAAACTGAACAACCTACTACTTGTTTTCTGCAGTTTTGAAAATGTTTGTGCATCAAGCATTCCTGGCAACAAGTATGGAACAGGCTGCCCAAACTAAAGATGCTTCCTTTTGGCACTGAGTAGTTACAGCTGAAAACCTGTAGAGGCCTCCTCTCATCTTGCAGATTACTCTTCGTGCTCACACTAATTCTGTACCAGGTTGTGAGAATGACTAGTTGGTTGATTTTAACATGGGTGCTATTTTACTGAGCTGTATTTTCTGTTTGCAAACTTGAAATTGCAAGCAATCAAGAGGCTTTTGTTGTGATATGCCTATGAAGCAGCATGCTCCTATAGTACATCAACGCCAATTTGAGAAGTCATTTGCCAGGTCATCCTAAAATGGTTACTTATCAATTCTTCACCACTGACCTAGGCACGAAGATGTCACTGCTCATAGACCAGAAAAATAAAATTTGTTAGATAGTCCATAATTACTAAAACCCACATCCATATGCATCCATAGCTTACCTGTGGAGACATCCACATGAAGCGCTAAGCCACAGCAAATCTGCAGGAACTGCTTGTAGGTGCAGTACAGTCCTGCCTTGTGCTGTGGCTTGCAGTGCTCCACAGTCCACTTTAATAATCAAACCAGGAGCTGTGACCATAGCCCAGGTAATCACCTGCATGCTGGCTTTAATCCAGCTGGATGAAGTATCTGTAACAGCAGCAAAGATCCAGTGACCTGACCTTGGCAGCAAGAGGCAGTCCAAGAACCCATTGAGCTGAAATGTCTATCTACGCTGCAGCTGGATATGTGACTAGACAAATAGTAGCATGCTGTGTGCATTCAAAACTGCAATTATATGTCCTGTTTACAGACGGGCAGACAGAGACAGGATTAACAGCATTAACAGGGTATATCACGCAACCAAGGCCTAGGAAGTTAGCATAGCATTTGCAAGTGTGGGCGAATTATATTATCTACCCCCTTAATTTATATTAAAACATTTACATAAAAAAAGTAATTATTCTTGGATTATTCCTAGCATTTTTTTTGTCCAATTATTTCACTTCTCTAGAATTAGGCATTTATCTACTTTATAGATATGTGTCTGAAAACACTGAAACTGTGTCTTTGAAATTTGATACCGGTCATACAGTTAAGTAGCACTGGGTCTATAATCAGCCTGATTTATTTATTATATTTAATTTATTATTAATTTAATTAAATTTATTATTATGTTTAATTTATTGTTAATTTAGAAATCAGAAACTTACTTCTGATTTATAAATTTCAGACTATTTTCACAAGGGAAAGGGCTGGAAAAATCCTCAATAAAAGCTGAGATGCCCTGAGATGGTGAGGTGGCATGATGCTACAAACTCCTGAGATATGAAAGTGAATTAGGTGAAACAAGAAAAGATTAACTGGCACTGGAAACAGATTAATCCAGATGCTGCTTTGCAATATGGCACACCATCCTGAAAACAGGTGCCCAATTGGTGTACAGACCACTCAGCGGAGAGCAAGAAGCAGATCCAATTCCTCATCCTGCAAGTCTGTACTTGCAGGATTAATTCCTCCTTCAGGGCACCATGGACACGGAGGGGCACATCTGGCCAGGTGTCACCACCACACAGGTTGAGAGACAACGCTGTGCCCAGTCAAGCAATGTGAAGCAGTCAATGCAAACAGCTCTGGAGGAGCTTCACAGCACTGCCCACCTCAGGGAAGCTGTTCACCCCAGCTCTGCACAGCTCCTTATTTAATATCCCCTGACTGACACACATGAACACCCCTAATTTGAGCAATGAATGCATTACTGAACCAGAGGTCAGGCTCTGAGCATGCATTTCTCTGTACTTATAAGTAGTGTGCTGCAAATCATTATTGGCTTGCCACCATACTCTATTAAAAGTGCTTCCGTGAAACAATTTTTATATTCATCCCCCTTTCTGAATTTTATGGAGTCTATTGCTAATTACCATTTATAACTTCACCATTGTTTTGCCTTCTCACAGTTAAGCTGAAATACTAAAACCCATACAAACATGGACTACCCAAAAGCAGAGCTGCCAGTTCCCTCGTCATCTAAAGTTCTGTTCCCAATCATCACAACTACACCAGGGCTGCTGCGTTACCCAGGTTGTCTTGAAAGGTTTCAAGAAAAAAATAAATTGGTTGGAATTTACATAAATCTTCACAAGATGAAGATTCAAAGTACGTATTTTCTACACAGTTTTAGGTTTTGCTTTTTAATTTCAACATGTCCTGAGTAACAGGAATTCCAGTTGCTGCCCAGTTCAAACATTAAGTATCTTCTCAGGAAGTCTTTCAGTCAAGACTTCAACATTAAACCACTTCTGAATGTGCACCTTATGAAGATTTCTGAATGTGTTTCTTCCCCTGTATAAAGCTGGGTAGCACCAGTGAAATCATGAATCTGAGCTGGTCTATGTATCAATGCAAGGTATGGATGTCAGTCTTCACAAGAAGTGATAAAGAATTTTGGGGAATACAAAAACTGGTATAACAGAAAAATTCCAGAACAAATGAAAATAGATGCTTTATATGTGACCCACTGGGTCTCTCTGAGTCAGTCTGGTGTAACTCAGTAACCAGCATGGCAGTGGACAGTAGGTAAAAGCAAAATTAAAAAAAGCCGACCCTTCTGAATGAAAAAATACTTCTTTGTTCCAATTAGGGCATTTCATAGAATCATAGAATAGTTAGGGTTGGAAAGGACCTTGGGATCATCTAGTTCCAATCCCCTTGCCATGGGCAGGGACACCTCTCACTAAACCATGTCGCCCAAGTATCTATCCAACCTGGCCTTGGACACCATCAGGGATGGAGCATTCACAACTTCCTTGTTTAACTCCTTCTTCAGGCGATTTGATTCTTTGCATGACTTTTTTTTTTTTTTTTTGAATGAAAATAAAAAGTTTCTTGAGTAAAGAACTTATCCTATATTTTAGGGGCTGTTCTAGCTGGGACATTGCTTGACCTTCTCATTAAGGCCAGCAGCCTTACTGAGCTGGGAGGGACACAGCCGGGACAGCTGACCCCAATTGACCCAAGGGATATCCCACACCATATGGCATCATACTCAGCATATAAAGTTGGGGGAAGGAGGAAGGGGGAGGTGTGGCCAGAGTGATGGTGTTTGTCTTCCCAAATAACCGTTAGATGTGATGGAGCCCTGCTCTCATGGAGATGGCTGAACGCCTGCCTGACCATGGGAAGTGGTGAATGGATTCTTTGGTTTGATTTGCTTGTGTGCACTGCTTTTGCTTTACCTACTGAACTGCCTTTATCACTTTTATTTTTCTGACTCTCTCCCCCATCCCACTGAGAGCATTGAGCAAGAGGCTGTGTGGAGCTGAGCTGCTGGCTGGGGTTAAACCGCAACAGTAGGTTACTGAGTTTTTTTTACTTTGAGCCTCTGTAAGTAAACTTGTATTATTAATGCAAAGAAAACAGGCTATTACTAAAGCAATTATTGTCTGTGCACATGTCCACACTTCCAATTTCTGTCTATAATCCTTTGATTGATGCATATTCTTCAGACTGAACACACTTGCATGGAACTACTGCCAAATTACATCAATGTGCTTGCATTCGTTCTGTTAGTTGCCTAAAAGCTTTGTTTGTACATGCAAACCTGCTGGCTGCAAATACAGATTAGCTGTGCTTGTGCAAGCATATGCTTTTAAAAAATGAAAGAGAAATGCGTTATCTGCATATGATAGTACTGTTAACCTGTTAAATGTAAATTGTTCTATCAAAGAAGCCATACTTCTGTTTCTCAAAAAGCACAGTACGTTTGCAGCCAAACCATCAGATATATAGACATAATTTGTGGGATTGTATAGACTTCAGCACAGTAAACCACATGCTAACATACCTGATTAACAGACCCTTCACCCTGTAATATATGATTTCAATGGTAAAGCTGATCAGATGCAGGTAGTGTTCCTCTAAGACACACAAGCCTTTGTGAATAGGTTCTGTTGCTCACCCACATTAACTTGGTGGCATCACTGAAGGATGTTCCAGAGGCACGACTTGCACAATGCTGGTCATTTGCGATACTACATTTTATGTCTGAGTTAAAAACAAGTCATTAGAACAGGCCTTATTATATGCTGTGGTCTAATTATCTGACTAATCTGGTTGTTTTTTCTGTTCCTGACTCATTTACACACAGGTTTCTGCAAATATGTTTGATAATTGTTGAATGGTTTATGCAAACAACATTTCAGGCTATTAGGTATTCATGAACTGCTCATTTCAGCTATTCACTATTTATAGTGTGTTACTGCCATTGCTACTGTTCCCAAAGCTGGGTGGAGGAGGACACTTCTAAGACACAAGAACAATGTGTAAATCAAATGGTAAGGCACATTTTTTCTTTAGTTCAGTATAGTCGCATTTTTAGGATTATTTAGAAAATTGTACTTGCTATTTTCTTGCCCATTTTTGCTTTTCACCTATATGGTTACAAATCCCCAAATTTTGTTTCTCAGTAAAAATGTATTAATCAGCTTTTATTCTAAGTGATGTAACCAGTTTTAGACATCTGGCATGCTGTAAAAGGCTTCACATTCATACAATCCATCTGAATAAATAAATTGGAATGTAACAGTCCCTTAGAAACTGATGGCTATTAGGTGATAGGACATTTCCTACCTACAGCATTTCATATTAAAGGTACTTAAACTTCTTACGAGTCCTCAGCTGCATTATAAAGATCTGGAATATGCTATGTCAACTATTATTATTAACCAAGAGCAATGCTTGCTGCAATTTAAGAAATTGCACATAAATAGTAAGCTCATGCACACATCCTTCTCTGAATCAATTCACACCTACAGATCCATGTGAACCTTCACTATTACCCAATAAAGGTTTGATGCACCAGGGCTACCATTAGTAGTGTAATCTCTATCACAAATATCAAATTATTCCTTGTGATCAATATACCAGTTTTGGCGGGGATAAAGTTTGTTTTCTTCATAGTAACTTGTACAAGGTTATGTTTTGGATTTGTGATGAAAGCGGTGACGTTTTAGCTTGTGGCTGAGCAGTGCTTGCAGAGAACCAAGGCCTCCTCTGCTTCTCATGCTGCCCCAGGCTGGGATGCAACAAGAAGATGGAGGGCGACACAGCTGGGACAGCTGACCCCAGCTGACCCCGGGAATATTCCATACCATGTAACAGAGTGCTCAACAGTAAAAGCTAGAGGAAGATGAAGGAAAGGGGGGATGTTTGGAGTGATGGTGTTTGTAACAAGTAACCATTTTATATGATGGAGCCCTGCTGTTCTGGAGACAGCTGAAGGAGTCACCTACCTGCCTGTGGGAAGGAGTGAATTAATTCCTTGTTTTGCTTTACTTGTGCATTTACCTATTACACTGTAAATTAAAGTGACTTAAATACCATAGGACTGAAATATAAAACAAACCATCTTATTTATGCTATTTCTTATTACTTATGGAAATGTTTCCAGCTGTTTTCAACTGTATCTACCAAAAATATGCTCAGTTGGAGTTTCAAATATCTGCTCATTCAATATATGTGAACTATAATGGAACAGCTTGGTCAAAACAAACTAGTATTTGAAGGCTGCTTAAAATGAAGGGGGAGGAATAGCAAAGAAAGTAGGGCGGGGTTTTTTACGTTTGTAGAAAACCATGTTATTCATAGAGTCACAGACTGGTTTGGGTTGGAAGGCACACTAAAAGCTCGTTTAGTTCCAACCCCCTGCCAGCGATTTATTAGTTATTTTTTATTTATTCAGCAGTTTTGGTTTTGGGGTTTTTTTTGGGGTGGGTTTTTTTTGTTTTTTGGGGTTTTGGGGTTTTTTGGGGGGGGGTGTTCTTTTTTTTTTTTTTTTTTTTTCCCTTAAGGAAGTCCTTACTGTTTAAGTGATTTGAGCACAGAACAAGTTTAATTTGGCAAATATTTGGGATGATCCTCACCCATACACACTAGTCCTTCAGCCATCACAATATTCAGTTTAGAAAGTTGTACTGATCCTTAGTTCCAGTCTTAAGAGATGCTCTGACCAGGTGGCATATCTCATGGACGTGCAAAGAAACTTCCGTAACTGGAACCCACAGGTCGTGCCAGTTACACAGCTGCTGTGTTGAGTTCCACTTTTGCTTTTCTATTCCTTCCTACACATGGTCAGCCTCTCTCTTCAAGGACATAAGGCAAAAGGAGATCACCTCAGCAGAAGAGGATATATTTTATGTTGAAATATGGCAGTGTAATCAGTTTGTCAAGTGAGTAGATACTGATTATAGAGTTCTTGGTAAAATTGTCTCTCTCATAGACCTCAGCTTCTGAGGGGCTACAGGGAACTCAGCTTCAGGCTAGAGTTAAAACTCAGGATGCTATGCTTGAAGTCACACACTGTCCCTGTTTTCCTGTTTTATTCCAACAGCTGAACTGCCAGAATTGGAGAAAACACTGTGGCTTCTTTTCTTTTGCCATATTCTCTTCAATTTTTGTGCATGCAGCCAGTTTTTCCTTAATCCTTTGCTTGACAGTATAGAACAAGCTTAATCCATCTTTCCCAAAATGAGTAACTGTCAGAACTGTGATGACAGGATCACAGCATATGCTTCTTGAAAACAACTTCCTAAAATGCAGAGAGAAAAGACTTTCAGAGATCACCAGCACAAGCCTCACAGACCATCTATCTGTGCAGAAGCCCTGTCTTCCTGCAGTACAGCTCCATCAAAGGCACACCTCCAGATTTCTTTAACAGGCTGTAAATAACAAAGGGTTTCTAAAAAGGAGGACTATAATCTCAGGATAGCCTAATATTTACCTTTGCATCTCTGCTCAGCCAATTTGCAGGGTTTCGTCTCTGCTTTAAGCATTAAATAAATTCTCGCACAGCAACACATTTCATTCCTATTCCTTGTCTTGCCCCTCTATGTTTACATGCACTCTAGATACACAAAGCACCTCAAATCTTGCTTAAAGCCACACAGAAGACAAATCACTGCAGGCAGGCAGGGAGCAAAATGTGCATGGATGGCTTGGTGAAAGAAAGTGTGCAGTTCAGATCATTTCACAAAAGTTCCTGTTACATCATTCAAAGCTAAATTTGTATCATCTGTTTGTTGCTTGGTTTTTTGGTTTTTTTTGTTTGTTTGTTTGGTTTGGTTTGGTTTTTCACTAAATTAAACATTTAATGGATATTATTTAGTTTCTCAGAAAAACTTGTTCAGCAATGTGATGTATACAGTAGGTTGAGCTCCCTTGAACTCCATAACAATGAGTTGTGCTTTATAATTTCCTCTTTTTATTAGCTGGTCCTTGTATTTCTCAAAAATAAGCCATGAACACCAGAAATCAGTATTCTTTAATTATCTATAAATTAAATGGAGTAAGGAAAAAAAGAGATATAATACATAGTCTCCGTCCTCAAAATCTTAACTCAACGTATGACTTAGGAAGAGCACAGCAGTTCAATCTAAATGGCAACAGGTAAAAAATACTGTTCTACAGTAAGTGATTTTTAAACATCACATGCATTACAATGTGATACAATACAATGCATTTTAATGCAGATGACATGTTAAATAACTTCGTGTGTGTGGGACAGGGTTTTGTTAGTTGCAGAATGGGATTTTTTTCCTTTTCTGAGGGATGTCATGTCAATACAGACAAAACCCATTTTTTGCTTTCCAAGGACTAAATCAGCATATTACAAAGCTATTTTTAACAAAAATTTCCACTTACACTAACTAGTATCTGATTTCACAGCTTCTAAAGCAAAAACCTATTGGTATCTTACTACAGGAAAAAAAAAAAATCTTTCAGTTCTCTCCTCTTCTGTAGGGCATTTCTGTAAAATGAACTTTGTTCTTCATTAGAGATTATGGATTTGATGGCCTTATAAATGCTCCATCCCTGGCAGTGTTCAAGGCCAGGTTGGACGGGGCTTTGAGCAACCTGCTCTAATGGAAGGTGTCCCTGCCCATGGCAGGGGCATTGGAACTAGATAGTCTGAAAGTCCTTTCCAACCTTAACCATTCTATGGATTCCTCTTCCCTCACATTATATGTGAGGGAAAGCTGGATATAAGCAGACTTACTACCTTATTTCTTTACTGAAAATAATTTTGCCTGAAATACTGTTCTCATCCTTGAGAAGTAACATATCAGTGTGTACTACACACGAATGAGATGATGACATGGATGATAAAAAATTGAGCAAATCAGGACAAAAAATCTATGTATATAATAGATAGTACTGCAGATGGAGTGGTAATTAAGAGATTACCATTTCCCCAACAATTACCAAACAACGGTATGTATGGTGTGTGCATGTGTGTGTGTACAAATAACAGAGGAGGATGTGTGGGCTAGTTGACAAAAATACACCTTTTTAATGGTTAGTACTGATGTGCAGATGACTGTTTACATGTAGACTTACATATGACACAACTCTTTTTCTGGATTGAAAAAGAAAGAAAAATCAGAACATTACACATCAATACAATGTATTAATACCAGCTTTTTGAGGGGGGAAAAAAAAAAGACCTTAATTATACCTATATATGTAAATATATTCCAAGACTTGTAACCTATAGAAAAAAGAATAATGTCACAGCACTTCAGACAAATTGGAGTACTATATCAGGCTCTTGCTTTCTCTGTGTACCAGATATGTGTGTTAAACTTCACCACTCCCAGACGTCAGTCCAGTAAGAGTACTGACAATTACTGCACCACAGAAGATAGATATAGATACAGATACAGATACAGATATAGATATAGAGATATAGATATAGATATATGATGTCATTATAAAATCTATACAGAAACAGGCATACGGAGGCAGGAGGCACTCAAACTGTAAATCCTGTAAGGTCACAAATACAAGTTTCATTTTATAGCTACAAAAATACATCCTTTTGTCCAAAAGTCAGTCAAAGACCAATTTCCTAATTCTGACTACCTTGATCCGTGATACACAATCCTCATCCCACACACCCCCTGTGGCACTTGCCTTCCCAGTCAATTGGGAAGAGTCAACCAAAAGCAGCACTCCTCCAAGAAAACAGACCAACCATTTGCATGAGCCTCTTGATTACTCCTTATCACCACCAATTCACTGCAACACAAAATTAAAAACCCAGCCAACTATAGTCCTTGTATAGTTGGGAATATATATAGTTTATAATATATATATGTATATGTTATAGTTTGTATATATGTGCATATAATATATATGTATGTGTGTATGTATATATGTGTATACATACGCAAACATGATGCAGTTGAGACCTTTTATGTATGCCTTTATAGGCCATTATAATCTCCTTCAGACCCTAACTCTAGATATCTAGATACCTCACTTCCAGGAGGGAAGCCTGTTATCTTTACATTTGCTTACACTCCTTTCTGCTCCAGAGACATAAACTATCTTGTTCTCAGATTGTCTGATCAGTACAATCAGGTTAATCCAGCACAACTTTTTTCAGCATATGTGTTGTTTCAAAACTATTGCTGTTTCTCATCTAAGAAAGAGTCCATGTGCCTGAACATTTGTCTGATTTAAAACATCAAACAGTCTGCAAGAAGAATGTTCTTGATACTGATTTTAATTAAATAGACACTGATTTTAATTAAAATACTGAGGAAATAGTAGTTAAGCACCACATACCCTGTGAGGGAGGATGCCCACACAAGAAAAAAAAACCAAACCAAAATCAAAATGAGAATTCTCCAAAACAGTTTCGGTAGCTGCATGCCTCACTGACTGAGGCACAGAAGGCCTATTATTTCATAATACTCAATCACTCTTCGGGGACAGTACCTATCAATTAAAACCTAGGAATATTAACCAGGCTACCCTTCAAAGCATTGCTGAGAAGCAGATCAAGTAAGTATTATCTCATTTTTATGGATGAGAAAGTTGAAACCAAAAGAAATACCTCAGCCAGTGGCACAGGCGGAATTTGGAAAACACCAGGACCTAGGCTCCAGACAACCCAGCTCAGCATCCTTCTCCTTTCAGCAGAGCATATTGCTTTGCATGTTGCTTTATTGCAATGGCATCTCCCAAATTACTGCAGTTACAGTTGGAATCTTAATTTAGAAACCATGGAACAGAGGCCATCTGTTCTCTTCCCTATTTTTAAAGCAACTTGTTCAGACTCAGGTAGGAAATTTAAGGCAGAGGTGGAAGACAAGATTTCTTGGAAGACATTTACCTGCCCAGACTGTAAGACGATCTCCAGGCTGGCCCTGCTTCATATGCTGCCTACCACACCAAAAGGAGACAAAGGCCTGCAGGTGAGGGGTTTAATCTTATGGATAGCACATAAATATGTTTGCTTCCTTCAGGAATCCTGTGTGCTTCCAATATGATCTACACACTACATGTTGTTTGCAATAGCAACTGTTCCAGAATGAACTGCTCTGAATCACGCATAATTTTTAAGTCGCGGCTTAACAGAAGTAACAATCATATTTATGAAATGCATCCTAAAGATACTTCACTTTTCTTAAGCACTGAGTCATCAAGCAGAGGTAAGTTGTGTAGTGAAAAGAAAACCAACCTTGTACTTGCAATTTGAAGTGTAAAAACTCATCACTGTACTTTGCTCATTTGATCAGCTTTTCTGAAGTGCTATATGATCTGCTTTTGTTTCTTTCTTGCTTCATGAAATGATTTCCCCACAAAGAAATTACATGATTCCAACCTTTTTATTTATTACATGTTTGGAATTAAAGAGATCTGCTAAACATAGCAAAATCAAATAATGAGTATATAATACACTCTGACCTTGCAATTATGCTCAGGAACTGAGCATAAAGGTTGGATGAGCAAATTAAAAGGAATGATTTAGCATGCTTATCCACCTGTCCCACAGATGTTGTTTTATAAACTTATTTATTTTTTTATTTGTTAAGAAGATTTCAAAATTTAATTTCTTATACATTACCTGAGAGGTTTTGTCCCACTAACACATCAATTTTTCTCTGGACCTTTTTAACTCTTCCAGCAGTTGTCTCTTGGCTGCTCTGGAAGTTAAGGTCCTAAATTGCCTGTTAGTTTCCTAACTTGGACAGTCAGATACTTCAGGAGTAAGAACCAGAAGTGTTCTTTGAACTACATTTTAGTCACGATAGTATAATTTAAAGGATTCAAAATTACTCCTAAACTTAAGCCAAATTTGACAAAATCAAACCAAAACAGGGAATCGAAGCATTCTGTTTCAGTAGTTTTGAATCAGCAAAAAAGCATTTTTTTCATCCTTTCGGAAGCCTATAAAATCTTAATTAGAGCTTAAGCATTATTAAACCTCTGAATTGAAAAAAAAAAAAAATCCCTAAAATATTATTGACCAAAAAAGTTTTGTATAAACATGATTTCTCCTGTTTCTCTTTGTTGGCTTAACTAGCAATCAGAAAACAAAACAAAACCAAACCAAAACAAAACACCAACCAAACAAGCAGAAAGAAAAAAAAACCAAAACAAAAACCCCACAACAAATAGAACTGAATAAATAATCTAACAATACTATTTGATTAAGCTAGATAATAAAGAAATATTAACTACAGTGTCTCCTAAGCATTCGCATCTCTCCACAAGTGTGTATTCTCAGAACTGGCTGATATGTCTTGCACAAAATTTTATTTGCTTTTAAATGAGAATGCATTAGGCAAAATGAAAAATTAATCTTATTATTTAAATTAAAAGAACGAGGCATTTTATGTTTCTTGCAGTCTGTTCCTAGCACACTACTTCAGTCCAAAAGGATCATTTGTTTCTTACCTGAGCTGTTCCCATGGAACAAAAGTAATAATTTCTATTGCTTTACTTCAAATTACTGTAGTGATCAGCACCTACAAAGCTGGAGCTGCCAGTCATCTACCAGACTCCTAATCATACATCACATGTTACCACTTCTAGAAGGAGACCACCTTTTCCCTGCCCCCTGCCCCTGCTTTTACAGACACTCTTTCTCAGTGAGCTAGTCTTGTTCAGTGCAGTGTTTAAAGTCAGTCAGTTTGAATGGAAAAAAATAACCAGAGTATATGCTCTTCTGCCACCTTCGTCGTCTTCTAATTTCCTATGCTCTTCGGAGCTCCCTTATGTGCATTTAAGAAAGGTAATTGAAGAAACGGGACTCTGCATCAAAGGCAGTCACAGGTTCTTCCTCTTTTTCTCCCACTACTTTTCCTCCACTATTGAACTGCCATCTGTTTTTTCTAACTGTTTGAAAAAAAGCCAACAGGAAACTTAAGCTGATCAACATTTTGGTATATGATTTGGCCTACACTTGGTTATTTTTACACTGAGATACTCCGAGCGAAGGTCAGGCCTCCTGCTGCAGAAGCACTGCAACACACAGTTCTGTCTCTGTGATAATAATTACGTCTCCAAATTGGAACAGAGCTACAGTAGCTCATGGCACATAGACATAAACAGTGGCACATCCTTACAGTATCGCCTCCCATGTACTCAATTTTACAAATAAGCTCAATTGTGTAAAAGAATCAATTGCTCTCATAATAAAATATCTGAAAGTGTATCAGTTATACTGGGAACAAACAACTCAGTTGCAAGAACTGCTTAACCACACTGCTCATACAATCAAGCCTGCATTAAGCCAAAGCTCTTGCCACTGTGCAGACAACTTACGTAATCATGTTCTTTTACTCTTCTTGCTTGCCACACTTCCTACACTTTAAAAAATTCTGTGTTACAGTAAGTCCACCAAAAGTCTAAATTGAACAGTGTCAGACACAAATAGATTTGGTATTAATATGGTCAACACAATAATCTCCACGAAGGAAAAAAAAACCCAAATAAAAGGCAAATAAATATTTTTAAGTAATATAGTTTTTCCTAGTGCATTTCAGAGTGAGAATTATAAGAAAAAATGCTCCTAAAACATTATGGGAATTCTTGACATAAAGTACTGAGGAAAACTTAAAAATCAACTTCTCTGCACTTTCATAGGAAGGACAGAGCGCAGGGCTGCAGCAATGCAAGCTCCTCACATGCTCTGCTCTCCAATGCACCAAATGCATATTCAAAAGCAGCATACAAAACTGAATTTCTGTGCTAGTTTAAACCTTGGCTTACTTTCAAAGATGACAAATTAATGCCAACATTTTACTCATGTGGAACCCACTCATTATGCACAGAGACCACCAGTTAATTCAGCATTTAGATATGTTTACGCCTACCCACTCATCATTATGTTGCTACATGTGAACACTCCTGGATTTTATGAAATAATGGATTATTTAACACTGGAAGAAATTGAAACAAAACCACCTATGAATAAAAATCATGCCTGTGCCTCACAGCTTGCTTGCCTCCTCTCAAATTTTTCTTCCCCTCTTAGGAACACGAACTGCTTTACCCTATCCCCCACGCTCACTCTCTGCTTGAAGTCTCTCAATCCATTAGTAGCCTTTCCTCTCTAGTCTCTCTTCATGCTTTCCACCATCTATTTTGTAACACACACAAAAATAGCTGTGGTAGAAGTGTGACATATATGGAGCTCTAAAAATAATTGATGTCTCAACCAGGTCTCTTGCAAATTTGTAGGGGAGGAAAAGCCTCCAGGAAATATTTAATTTTACTTGGGTTTGAGGTGGTGTTTTAATCAGTTTCTGAAAAAGATAAATCATGTAGTGATTTTTTTTTTTTGAGCAAAACAATATATTAAAGCAAAATTAAATCACAGGACATTTAAATGATTCAGAGCCTGCTGCTTTTCTATAGTCAAAGAGAAAGACATTTTTGTCTAAAAAGTTTTGCCCAAATCTAAGCCTATTCAGACAACTCCAGATGAAGATTTGTGGGGATAAGGCATTCCAAACAGAGTACTCTTACGTCTAAAAGCTTTTTCAGTGATGAGGTGCAGAAAAAGCTCAGTGATAGAAAATATAAGCTTTGCAGGGTCCTATATCTAGCCCGTTTCCACCCTGCCCCACAAAGAGACGGCACTGAAAAACCCGGAGAAAATCCCAAACATATCCCAAAGCAAAGCAAAGCAAAACAAACCAAAACAACTTACTGTCTTCTTCAACATTTTGACGGCGTAAGGTTTCTGGGTCCCTTTCTGCCTGCATCTGTAGACAATGGATGTAGCCCCACTACATTAAAAAAAAAAAAAAAAAAAGGAAGAATAGTTGTATATATGCCTCTTTGAATATGTGAATAAACAGAGTTGCCTAGCTGAAACTACATTTTCTACTCCTCCCAGCTTGGGCAAAAATAGCTCATTTTTCCCCAGAGATGCAACCAAAAAGCCAGTGTAAAAACTGCTCTCTGTTGAACCAGTTAACTTCAGTGGTTATTCAGCCAACAGAACTTGCAAGAGCTCAAGATACCTCTTGGTCACACCTTTTTCTGGCTCCTGACATATCCTGGAGGTTTCTTCAAGGTACCAAGGAATGTAATCTGGCCCCAAACCTGTGACAACATATTTTGTCTTTATTACGGCACCCCATGAGTAATAATTAATTGCATTTGTATTTTTTAACTAAATGTTGGTGGCAGTAATGGGAAGTGAGACAAAAAAGAAAAGACAGTTACTGTGCTGCTCCCTGCCCTGTTGCCCAAACATCCAAGTTGCTCGAACTGCTCCTTGCACCAGGAGCGAGCAGCAGTTTTGGTTAATTCAGTGGAAACTGGTGGGGCTTGTTCATAGGAAAACCAAACTCGGCTTACATCTTCTGGTTGACTTCAAGGTGTAGTCACTTGAATGTGCTAAATTTGAGCACTCGTAGCATAAAATCATGCCTCTGCTCATTAGAAAGCACTTCTCTTGAGTAGGAGGTTGGTTAAGACAGGCTTGGCTGCCGAGACTATTTGCTGTGCTCTATTTGTTCCATCAAGGAAGGGACCTGCACTCTACGAATTAGCTAATGAGATGAAAAGCCCCTGGCAAAACCATAATGGTTACAAACAAGTCAGATACCTCTGTATTCTACCACATTTACTTTCAGATGCCACTGAGCAACCCAGTGTCAACCACCATCAAAAATGATGCACTGACGTGCCACATGTCAGCACTAGATTTAAGGCATCTTTGCAAGCCTCCTGTCCTCAGGAGGTTTGTTACCTGCTCTATGAATGCAGATTTTTAAGCTAGAGAGGATTTCCATCACCATACATGACTTCCCAAATAACATACATTGCAGAACTGCTCACTGCTGTGAAAGGATTTCATATATACCACACACCACAGCAGGTCTCTCTGAACCAGGAAAATATTCATCTCAGTATGTCTACAGGAGATGACCACAAGCTGCAGAAAGAAAAAAGCGGCCTTTGTTTAAACAGTAGAATGGCATAGCCATGTTTGACTGCACGAATAAAGCTGTGACACAAGGTTTATTACTCTGGGTGCATTGCTACACAAAACCACCATGCATGCTCTTCGCTTCTCCCTCCTCAGCACAGACACAGGTGTCAGATTATGCTCAGAGCAGGCATGTCTATATTTTTATGAGAACATAAGTAAGCACAAGAACTGTTAATTGATTGAGAACATTCATTTCAAGAAAGACCCTTCATCAGGAAAGGTCACCTACAGCACGGGTTACACACCTCACTCATCTGAGGGCTTGTTTGCATGAAACACAGTAATCTTCATCTCAAATACTAAAATGATTTGTCTCTCATAATAGTGTATTGACAAATGTGTGTGAGTACTGCAAGCCTCAGTGACTCCCAGAATCATTACATGAATTCAATTAGGTCTCCTCTCCTTGGCCAAGTCTCAAAAGGCTCTATTTAGCACAAAGAAAAAAAAAATACACCACATTAAAAAAACCTTCACATCTTCATGAGTACAACTCACATCATCAGTATGACCAAAAATGTTAAAAAATGAAATTCTAAGGACCTGCTCTGATAAGGTTTATGTCTCCCGTATTTCACTACAGCACTGTAATGGGGAGGTCACCGCATAAACTGCTAATCATTCTTGTATCCTGCTTCACATATTCAGAGTGCAGTATAAACATTAAACCCATTAGTCTGCATATGCTTTTACTAAGTAGGCAGCAAACCTCCTAGAAATTATTTTATTTGGTTGAGGGCACAATTAGATAAGCTGTGCAGATGATGATCCAAATAAATAGATTGCCATTCCCGAGCACATCTCCAGTTGTTTGCTGATGCTGCGGCTATAGAGGGCTGCCAGTGTCTGCCAGATAGACAGACTGCAAGCCTCTCCATGTCCCATTCACCACAGGTGGTGTTCCACTTCATCTGAATGATAAATATTAATGGCGCTAAGAAAGAGAACACCTGTTCGCAGTGGTTAGGGCACTTAGTTGACAAAGAGCAGATACCAGCACTAGGCAATATTTAATCCTTCAGCATGAACAGTTTCAACAGAAGAAACTGAGAGGACCCTAAGCCCAAGCAGCTAATAATGACTTGGAGAAGTACACTGCAGTGTGTGATTGACAAGGAACTCATTCATAATTCAGACTAGAAACAAGAAATTAAGTGTCCCATAATCCAGATGAGTCCAACCACAAGATTACTCACTATATTGTGTTGGCATATTTAGATTTGATCCTGCCAGATCTTCCTTCTTTGCAGTTGGTGAACACATACATACACACACATACATATATCTGGGTATCTTTGCGTGTATACATATATTCATATGAAATATTCTATTATATATATTCGTGTGTGTAAATGTGCACTTACTTACTTCTAAAGAAAATTAGGTTTAAAGGAGCATTCAGCTGCTGGTTTTTTGCATCTCTGCCTAGAACAGGCTGTCCGAACTCAAAACATAAATTACTTGAAGTTGGCTGAAACAATACAAAAAAGGCATCATCTTGGAATATATAGTTGGCCAAGTTAGAGAACAGTAAAAATCAGAATTCCAACATTGTTGAAAACATTGTCATTCTCTTTTACTGACATATGTTTCTGTCTGGATGGGTGCTTAATGATTCTGTTGAAAATTTACTTTTAAAAGCCCATATATAACTGTGACCATGCTAAAGAACAAAAGAAAAAAAACCCAAACCATTTCACTATATATGCTATATGCTTTATTACAAAAATATGTTTCTATATCCAGTTTTGAACTTACAAAATAAATACAAATAATATATACATCTTAACTACTTGGTTATAATGCTCAATAAAAACACTCACTTCCATATGAAGCTGCCTAGAACGAGGACAATGACAACTCATGAGAAACCTCCTGATGTTCTGTGCATGGAATATATCAGAGCTGCTACACATGCAACTCCGTATTAGTACAGGACTACTTTTCCTGCAGTACAAATGCTTCAGTGATATGGTAAACTCACTCAGGTGTTATTCCAATGATTGCACGAAAAATTTAAAGTATTAAAAGTACTGCTGAATCTGTGAAATTAGACTAAAATTCAATGACTTATCTCTGCATGTGTGTTGCTTTCCACACGAATTTGAAAAAATTTTAAAAATATTAAAAATAAACATGTAAAACTTTTTGTTGTGTCGTGTCCCATCCTCTGCTTCTTTCTCTCCCTTTTTCTTCCCCGCCAACCAATATACTCTTTGTTGAGTATTCTGGATTATTTTTCTTATCATTATCCTCAGGTGTTACTGAATTCACAGTTATTTTAGAAGGACTCTGTCTTAAAGACTGGGCAACAGCACCATAGTGCTCTGCCTGTGCTAAGGAGCCCAGACTGCGAAGCCAAGAGAAAAGGCATGGTCACACTTCAAGTACATGCAGTCAAAAATAATGGTGTCAGCACAGATGGAAGGAAGGCAGGGACACCCACGAGGGGTGCTAAGAAGGTGGAAGTGATCAGCAGAATTTGCACATAAAAGAGAAAATGGAATTTGCAGGATCAGGCTGGGCCTGCAGTGGAGACCAGCAGAGCAAAGAGTCTTCAGAGTTTTCAGAGACAGTCTGAGCCAGGTTGAAAAAGGCCTTTGCTCCCCCACACCCACAAAAAGCTTCTGCTTTTGAAACAGAATGGGAACCAAAATGAAGCACAGCCAGGTGTTTATTTGGTCACAGGTAGGTAGGAAAGATGAATTCCCAGAGCTACAGCTTTTGTAATAAAATAAAAAATAGTCACTGACAGTATTTTCACTGGAAGCAGGAAAATTGGGCCTTTCAAAAGTAGGTCAGCATCTCTATACCATGCCCCCTCATCCCAGGTTCTATACTGCATTTTGAATCCACTCAGTACAAATTCAGTCCTCAACGTAATCTCCTGCAAATTTCATTTGGATTAAATTCCTTAAATTCTGAATTGACTTTTGAAAAATAAATTAGTTTGTGCTTCATGCAGTCACAGAACGATTATACAATCTACTTTGTTCAAACAGATCAGGTGAAAGAATGAGTGGTCCCCAGAAAATTGTACCTATCACAGAGCCATGGAAATCTGTGCTGCCGAAACTGCAAGAACAGATTAAAATCCAGTATTAGTTTCCATAAAGAATACCAATTTCTTTTGTAAAGTTTACAGAAGTATAAACTTAAAATACACTTAATCACTCTTTCTTGTACATACACTAGAAGGTCAAAATGGATTTATAAGAATGAAATTACTGTTCCTAGACTTCAAAACTAAATACCCTGTTTGAAGGTAAAGACTGGACAGAACAAAAAAATAATTGACAAAGCTTTCAGTATACACAGAAATTAAAATTACATTTGAAAAAAAATGCATATTCCATAGCATTACTACTCTTGCTTTCATTTAAAAAAGCACACACATGTAAATTCAGAAATTCTTACAACTTGCATTTCACGTGAAAGTGTACCAAAACAAACTTTCTTTCTCCAGTGAACTCACAAGCAATTGTTAAATTATTCAAACCTGATCTAAAAGCTTCTTCTAAGCATGAATATGTACATATAAAGGACTTGCACATTGTGTGCAACTGCAGCCCTCCCTTCCCCCTCATTATTTCACAACTTGTAAAGAGAATAGAAAATTTCACAAAATTAAGATGATGGGGGGGGGGGGGGGGGACGACGACCGGACCCTTGAACTCCCACATTCTATAAGATGTAATAAAACTAATCTTTGAAGAAGACAAGGCTGGTGGGAAAAACATACACAATTCTGGAAAGAAAAGCTAATTCCATTGCATTCCAGAGTTCTGTCTGGTTTGATTTTGACAAGGAAATCATCCAAGCCTTTTTATATTTTGATTCTATGACTTTTAGCTTCTGTGTTAATTTTCTAATATTTGAGGTGAAAGGACTTTTTAGCAATCAATTTCGGTTCAGGCTGGCTTGCAAAGGCAATGCTCCACACTGACAACATATTTTCTATACTCAGCTTTCACCGCATTCAGGGGTAAACAGAAGGAGCCTTACATAAGCACATTCTCAACAAAAGACATACACTCTTTTTAAATAATCAAACTAGTGCTTGCCAATATTCTCGAACCTGTAGCTTCCATGGGTAACAATTTGTAGAACTGTAATCCTTCAGATGTGGGCTAGGTTGGCTGCTGAAACACTAAAATGCAGCAGTCCAAACCATCTCTGCTGCAGTGTGGCTGGACCACTAACTGCTAATTCCTGCTGGGACTGCAGCAGCGTTATTTCCCAGTAGCTTCCAGTGGGGCTTCTCCCTCAGCTATTACAGGAAATTTACAGATCAATACTTCTGATTCACAAGGATTCTAAACTCTTAATTACACCTGGCATTACTGGCTTTTAAAACAGCGGGTATTCAACTAGGGGTTAAATGAGCTGCATTCAATATTATGCATGTTAACAACAGATTATTTCCCTCATCTCAAATGCTAGTTAAGTCTCTGTTTTAGGTAGTGGATAAACATCAAGGACCAGAAACAGACCACCAACACTGCATATCATAAAGCATTTTGACAAATCTGGCTTCTCAGCCTTTCGTTGACTGGAAGCATACTGCTGAGCCAGACTTACTAGAAGAGCAAGAAGCATTACCTCAGACCTTAATTTGAAAACATGGTAGCAAAATTCGAACTTAACTGAATTTCAGAGATTACTTCTTTATTGTATGTACACTGCTCTCCTTGGTGTAACTGAACTTTCAGAAAGTTGGTTCCTGAGCGAAGCTTCAGGTAAGTCTGCCAAAATGCAGACACGAGGTGAGGATCAGAGCACTTCATACAGCACTGTGGAAGAAAAATGTATAGAAAATACATTCACTCCTTTTTTTCCTTTAGCCCTTTAATGAAACTCGGCTAGACTGCACATAAGAACAATTGTATTTCTAAAACAGCAGGAGAGCTTTCAATAGGAAAACCAATTTCTTTCCTACCGAGCTTGAAAAAACTTGCAGCTCAAAGTTGGCTGAAAATGAATTTGTAATAGTATGAGGTTAAGATTGAACATGAAGCTCTTGTAGTCCAACAGATCCAGAAATTGATTTTTAATATCTCATTTAGAACAGAGTTTCCTTTCAAACTGCTCTTGTATTTCAGGGACAGAAGACTACTTACCTACTCAAATTTAGGCAGTTCAATGAAATAGGGAGGGCAAAGACAAGGAGGTAGAAGAGTGGACTCTGAACTTCTACTGATTCCAGCAGGATGCAGATTTTTGTCCTTGGTACTGAACTTTGGAAACAGTGGGGCAAATTTTCAAAACCAGGTGCTTAGGCTACCTGGGGGAGCTGCAGACCCATATCCTTGGATTGGCGGTCTCGGGCATATTCTTATGGCCACAGACTCTGCTGCACATGTGCTTTCCATCTATGTGACATGTTGTGTAGCCACTGTCCCTCCCTTAGCAGCACACAAAGCGTAACAACTGGAACAGTTCAGTGAGTCATAGAATCAACTAGGTTGGAAAAGACCTTTCAGATCATCAAGTCCAACCTTTAAAGACTTAGCTCTGAACACAGCTTAGCTCCTTAACTTTTTAGCTTTGAACATATCTCTCTTGGAAATACACACACCTTCTCTGAAGCACCGGTTAAACCATTATTATCTCATAAGCAGCACTTCCTCCCCTTCCTTCTGAAAAGATACAAATGAAGAATAAACATTGTTTATTTAATCTTAATGAAGAGTGCATGTGAGGAGAAAGAACCGTAAAAACTTCAAAAACCTTTGAAAATGCGTTGCAAGACCTTCCTTCCTGGGCCACTGCTAAACTGCCTGCCTGTTTTTCTTCAGCAACACATTCCTTCCTCACCAAGTGTTTTAAACAGTGTGTCCTTTGAGTAGATGTCAACACCATTGATTACCGTTCTGCATGAGAATCTCCAGGTGCAGAAGGCAAACCAGCCTCTGCCCTAAATGACAACATGTGGCAGTACAAAAGCTTCACTCATCCCATAATGCCTCTTGCTTTTCCTGGTTGAGGGAAGGGAAGCAGAAGGGAGGTTGTGGAAGTCTGACTACTAGCAGCTTGTTCTGTATAGCAAAAGGCAACCTTTTAAAATCAGACAGGGAAAATTTCATGGCTACCCATGTCTGCATATCTAAACCAAGCTTTTAATAAAATTCTTTCCCAGCTAATTTAGGCCAAGTAATTTCTGGGATTCTGCAAGCTCTTGAGCTTGTGCTTATCCTGAATAGCCATCATTTTGATAAGCTGCACAGCCTTCTCCTTGGAGGTTCGTGTTCTGCTGAATCATCAACTCCTATGCAATGGCTTCTCTAAAATAAGTTGCTTTTGCCAAGAAGTTTATACACAGTGCCAACTCAGAATCTCTTCCACAAGACAACCAACATTTGAACATACAGTAGATTTAGAAGTTCTTTGGCTTTTTTTTTTTTTTTTTTTTTAGCTACTCTGTATATGTTCTTCTTTACACCAGGTGGGACAGCCATTTCTAATCATAGGAGGTAAGACTGAGCACATTTCTCAAATCCCTTCCTTGGTAAATTTAACCAATGATGCATCTTCAGCTTTCTCCCTTCCCAGAGCTACTGCTGTGTCCTCTGTTCTGTGTTGCTGCTTCTGCTTTTTGTGAAAATCCATTTCTAATCTTCCTGTCATTTGACAGCTCTCAATGCAGATATTTATACCTACAGGAACTTCAATAGGATATTCATAATGTCACAGAAACCATTCTCAGTGTTTGTGATCACAGACCATCCTAGTAACTATGCAAGCAAGTGCATGTACAACAGATCACATTTTCAAGAAAGGAACACCACTACTCATTGCTTGACATGAGAGAGCTCTTTTCAGTACTTATCAGAATGAAATTACTGTTTTCCAGGAGATTATTCCAGATCTTCTAGTCCAAGATAAAAGACTTATCTTCTATCTAAGACTTATCTTCTATCTTGGAGTAGAAAAGAAGTTCTTTTATCTTTTCTTGAAGATCCCTGTACCAGCCACTGGCCAAGCCAGTGTTTAATAGTCTATGCAGTTTCCAGTGACTGCAATTTCCATTTTTAAAGGACTGAGGCTTTTTAGCTGTTGGATCTGCTGTAATCCAGGATAATGATTCTTATCTAATCTATGTCAGTCTGTACCCCTATACATAGAGAATTCAGCACAATGGTGTATTACAGATTTAAAAATAAATTAATTCTTTCATGTTCTCCCCTTCATACTGAAAGTTCAAGCACAGCGTACTTCACTGACATACCCAAAGTCTGGCATTTCCAAACTTTATAAAATGTAAAATAGGATGACGGTTAAGCAGTATTTAATATAGTCTATATAGGATTTACAGATTCATGATTTATTTTTTAAACACACTGAAAAGGGTTCCTCATGTACTTTCAAAGAGACACTTGGAATAAAAAGTGTGGTCAGTTATGCCTGTGCACTGGTTTATGTGCTTGTGAGTGCTAACTGGGTTACAGTTACACAACTAGCTGTCAATGTAAGCAATTAGCTGGTGCCTGCCCTGTACAGCAAATGTAGTCTGCAGGCACAGGCTTCAGCATCCACATTAGCCACAGCCTGACACCACCAGGCCTGTGCAAAAAGCTGTTAGGCACAAAAAGGGAGAAAGGCTTTGATACAGACCTCCACAGACCTTCATGAAGCAGCTTCTTTGAGATGGCTGACCAGTCATGCTGCACACAACTGCAAGAGACAACAAGCATTGCATTCGTATGCACAGCATTTTCCTCTGAATAAGAATCAAGCTGTAAAAGGTATCACATACTCCTGCTATCCTTTCCCATGATTTGTTTTCTTGATGTTTAAAGAGAAAATATCCTTGATGAGACATCAGATACTGCCAATTACTGAAGCCAAACTCTGCAAATATAGTGAGTTTTACATAAATTGAAATGCTGTCTCTGGGCTGGGACTCTGTGAGTCTGATTTACTAAAACTCATCCAAAATTGAACAATAAATATCTTCTGAAGACTTACTGAGCACGCACAGTACTCCTTGTTATCAACAGACCATCCATCTAGATCGCTAAATTATGTATTTACAATATCTTCATATGCATAGACCACATATGAAAATATTGTAAATACGTAATTTTCATATGCAGATGTATTTTCATATGCATATCTAGTTAATAATGTTTTTATCTTTCAAAAGGTGTTATCATGAAATTTTAGCCTATGTCAATTATATAAAGAACTTTAATAACATCAGGCTTTCTGAAGCTTTGGCTTCTAAAAGGAAGGCAAAGTATAAAATAATTTTAAATTATTTGATACATCCTGGGGAAAAAAATGTATAATATTTTAAGGTTCACTATAAAGCTGAGAAGTTTACCCAGGTTTTCATTCAGAGATACTTTCCTTATGCCTCCATCTGTAATCTTTGAAAACAGAAATTTTTTCCTCCACTGACTTAATAATAAACCTGTTGGCAATGGCAAATTTGGGAATTCAGTCAGGAAACTGATGTTTTTAATGAAACAATACTAATGCTTTTTAAACACTGAATACACTGACAAACTTGAAAAACTGTTGCAGGCAAACTGTGGAGGACCATGTCCTATCGTGACAATAAAGCCAAGGGGTTATGACTGACAAAATATTACTGTTCATGGCTAAATGCAGCCCTCACCTCTTATGGCGAGCAGTTTATATTCCATTTTTTATAAATGCCTAAGGATCCAAAACGTGTTGTGCACAATGCAGACCACAGTCTCAAGGGCACCAGAGGTTCTATCCCACTCCCTGTCCCTCTGCTCCTGCAGTCTTCCACTTCTTCAATTTACCTGCTGGAGCTATCAGCAGTTCTGTATCATACTACCAATGATTCGTATTGCTCTTCCCTAAGCATCTCCATATCTTGGGAAAAGTCTGCACCATTCATTTCAGCAACTCTCCCAAATCTGTTTAGGGTCAGTTAGCAAATTAGGTAGGCAGAATGCAAAATAAAATGCCTCAGAGTAAAAATGTTACAGACTTAGGTGTCTAAGGCTAAGTGTCTATCCTTTCCCTAGTATATCAAAAATGTAGTGCAGACTGATGGAAGCTAAGGTGTGTCTACAAGCTAATTCAGGTACTTAAAAAATGTTTAGCCATAGCAAGAGAAAGCAATGAACACCACCTCAGTATGACTTGAGGTAGGACTACACATACAGCCATGTGGCCATGCTTTTATCACAGGATACTGGAACGTGCATCATGTATATGCTCTGGTGCTCAAGAGGTTTTAAACCCACTTCACCTCCCTTTGTTCCCCTGGAAAATCCATATTGGAAACAGAAAACTGATTCAGAGCTAGCTTGAATAACACCACACCACATTGAAACCAGTAACACTGACAAAACCCCTAGATCTCTTTTTCTTTTTTCCTATGTAAAGATGCTGTGCAAATAAAAGCAGCAAACAGAACCATCAGAAGGACCACCAGGACATTTTTGTAGTAATTACAGAAAAATAGAAGTTTTCAATACATGCACTACTCTTGGACATAATTTTCCCAGTACAAGAGAAGTTTAGCACTCTTTAGAGTTGACAGCCTCAAATGCATTCTGCTGCTCCTTGGGAAGCTTAGAAACTCTCTGTATCACCTCTCAGAGACAGCAAAAAGTTGAGGTAGGATACAAAGAGTGAAGAGTGGCTGAGTTCTACAACAGCCTTTCAATTGTGGACATCTGACATAGGTCTATAAAATAGTTTAGGTCAGAAGTGGGTCATGGTGATGACATGAAGTTGTACACGTAGACAGTAACTGAATAATGTGGAAAAATGTCACTTGGAGTTTATACACTCCAAACAGTCTAATATTAAAGAACAATATATGGCATTCCAGGTTATAGGAAAACTAAGTAACACCTGTTTAGCTATATCTAGTAATCTTTCAGATACACAAGCAATAAATTCACTCAAAACCAGCTGTTACTAAGAATTGTTTCTACCTGTTATATACTTGTTTTTACATGGAGCTAGTTACGAGCTACTGCAAGCCACTTTAGAGTTTCAGGTCACGTATTTCAAATTAACAGCTTCATTTCTCTGTATTCTTATTTCTAAATAGGACTCTTCAAAGCCATTGTGCCAGTCCCCTTATGAAAAAGGCTGGTACATGAACAACATGCTGCTATCCTGCATTTACTCACGCAAAGAGTTGTGGTAAATGGCTCGATGTCCAGTCGGAAACGTGTAACAAGTGGTGTCCCTCAGGGATCGGTGTTGGGACCGGTCTGAACATGTTCATTTACTCCAACATCTCTGGATTTCCCCTATGGCTGCATTTAGCCAACTACAGCACTTTTGAAGTCCTTTATCCTTAGTGCCATTCTGTAGCAGCATAAATGCAAAATTTATCTACAGGGCAAATTTGCCATCAGCAATAGAGGATGATTAGGATGAGTGTTGTAGTTTAAAATCTGTGAATATGAGTAATTAAAGTATTACATTTATGTTTTCATTGCTCCAAAAGTAAAAAGCAAAGGACATCTTCCTTTAGCATCACTCTTCTAATACGGGGTTATTAAAGCCTTAAAAAAAATAGATAACAGAAGCAGGAAATGAAAAGGCAATTGGACATGTAGTTCAGGTACCTTTCAGCTTTTATCAAAGGGCAAAAAACCTCACGATAGACCTCACAAATAGCTCCAGTAAGACTTAAGCTTACTGTGGGGGCTGTTTTGCAGCGTCAAGCTAAAATAATAAAAAATGAAGTAAATTTCCTGAATTATTGCCCTGAGGCAAAAACTCTCTTTCTTATTAAAATACAGTTTTTTGTGCACGTTTGTCTCAGAGATGTGATTATCTGAGAAACTGACTTCCAAGTGCTGCATTATTCTTTCATTTGAGTTTTTCAGAGAAGTCAAATTAGACAGACTTTAGAGTTGGCGTACTGGCCTTTTTGAAACGCAAAACTAAAGTGTTTAAATATAGATGTGTTGTACCTCCAGTGAAAATCAGTAACTTCTGACATAGTCCATCTGCTAATCTTTCAGCAGGGTGGGTCTGGCTACAGGCAGAGAAATCAAATACTGCTGCTGCTGAGATGCCAAGATAGCCTGGCCATATGGTGAAACTCAATAGAGAGAAAGAGAGAAAGAAATCCTACAAAGGTCACCCAGACTCAGAAGACCCACATTTATCTGGCTGATTCATTTGGGTCGTGAAATAGTTCTTAGTTTTGGCCACTGGATTGCTAGCAAAGGGTAAGTGCACAGGGCAAATATTGTGAAGTTACACTCCGCAAATACACTTCGGCCTATCGCAATTTCAAACATTCTCATTATTTATTCCAAATCCTTCCTCTCCTCTCAAAATAAAGGAAAGAAACAGGACAGATGGAGTTAGAATATTTCTAGTGTGTTGATCAGTGGGCAAACTGAAGTACATTTACAAATGCCTTCTTGCTAGCCACATGAGAGAAGATGAACTCTATTACTTGTACCAAGGTCAGACATCATCCCTTTCTTGAACCGATCTGAGACCACATTGCCACTGCTTAGGAATCCAGTATTGACTCACTGAGCTTTTACTCAATGGTTTCCTGACCATGAATTCAAATGGGTCCTCTCCACTCCACAGCAGTACAGTGAAGAGCAACGAACACAACGGCGAACTCCAAACACTGCAAGAAGCTGAATCCTTTCTTCACTGGAATTAAAACATCTCGCAAACACACAAGGACTGGAAACAGTGCTTTAAAATCTAGGTGCATTATTTTTAGCCAGAGACTCTTTCATCCTACATTTAATAGAAAACAATGCATGTTACGTTGCATCACCAGATTACAACAGGAACAAAAATGCTAGTGTGGACCACAAGAAGGTGAGGTGCAGAAATTAGTGCAACATATGCAGTCAAAGTGCATTTTTTTACTTATTCCATTTACAGTTTTAAATGCTGAATTATTCCCCCCAAATACCCTCAGGATCAGACAGCTAATCACACTACCAGAGGGCATGGCACAGACACGCTCATGAAAAGATCTCTGAGACTTGAACACGCACCCACGCTCGGGCTTGATGCTGTTCTGTGGGAAAAGCACACCAAGCCCACACTGTTTCTTGAGATTACTTGTTCAGAGTTGACTCAGCCTAGCCAGTTGGTTTTTGACTATTAAGAAAAACTGAGCAAACAGGAAGGCACCTTCAAAGAAAACTTAGGAGGCATTCAGAGAATACTTAGCCAGTACCAAGCTACCAAATGTTTTAATAAGCCACAGATGGCAAGAGGCAAAAATGCATGTCATGCTCATTACTATTTACAAGGCAACAGAGATAGCTTTAGGAAAAATGAGAATCTAAATAGAGGAAATCCGAACTATTCAAACCTGAAAAGAAATGTGTTGCTGCTTGTTCAAAGGCACCATCATGAAGGTAAATGATCAGAGTAATCAGCCTTTGATAATACTCTTAATGCTATTCAGGACCTTAAAGAAGTCCAGGCTTGTACTTCAGACTATGACTTCACCACACATATGACATATTTTATATGCAGTTACTGGTAACAAGAATTACAGAAGTTATCATAGATTAATACACTGTGGCTTAATATATGTTACTGGAATATATACATTCACCGCAGTCATACTACAATAATACAGGCAGCAGAAGCAGTTCCCACATATGGGGAACTTTTAGACTCGCTTGTTGATTTCTGTCAAATAGTATAGATCTTGTGAGAGAGGACAGAGAAGACTTCATAATTCTAACGTGGGTTTTTTTAAGCAAACTGTAGTTGGAAAACACTGATTTCCAATGTCTCAACATCATAGCTTCCTGATGAAAATAACAACTATTGATAACATACTGAACATTATTTTGCAAATATTAAGAAAAAGTAAAATAAAATCAGCAAGACTTCCCGTTTAGTATGGCACACAACTAACCACCCTGGTTTCATCTTCATTCCCCTCCTCCCATCAAGGGCCTTGTAATTTTGTAACAGCATCACATTTTGTTCCTAAGGGAGAAATACATATTCAGCACATTTCTACAGTTATCAGAACAGTCTAGTGCTACTATCATTAATAAAATCAAGAGTTAGCTTGTTTTCTCCCAGCTTGCTCTAATAATCTCCCTGACTGGAATTTAAAGATGTGAAATCCTTCCCCCAGGTTTCATATCTTCTCCTAACAACTGCAGTGGTAGAAAGTGAGAGCTTCATAGTTTGTCAATCAGAGTGAATTTAATTTGCAAAGAGTTAACAGTAATTACCCATAACCAAAGATTTATGGGTAATTAGTTTGGGTGCTCAATTTATAACAGTGTAGGTCGTCCAATAATGAAAAACACTGGCTATCATAAATGGAAGTTCCTTGCTTCTACTGAAGTAAAAGAAGAGAGGAGATTACTAATAGAAAAAGTCTGGTTTTGTAATTCCATTACTCCACGGCCAGCAGGTTGCATCCATCAGTCTGAAACATCATCAGTCAGGAGAGGGCATCTGAAGAGGGTGAGCTCATGTGAGAAGCACGGTCTGCCAACCCCCTGCGCAGAGAAGAGGAGAGGAGATCATGCAGCATGGCCAGCGCCAGGGAGGAGAAAGGTGCAGCCTCCTGCCGATGGAAGGACTGGAAATGAAAGTCTGCCCTGCCTTATGGGCAGTGCTGCCACTGACACTGGCCATGACAAGGGACTGCTTTCCCATCTTGCAGCGACCACTGCATTAACAATCCCCAAAGGGAACCTTCTTGATCTTACTGAAAGTTCACCATTACATGGACCATTTGTAACCACGACCACTTCAGCCACAGGAACTGTACAAAATGCAGCTATTTACAATATGATTGCCTAGAGCAGGCTCACACTCTTTAGGCTGGAATAATTTTTTTTTCCCCCTTTTTTTTTTTTTCTTTCAATTGCTTCTGAAGTTTTGATTTAGAGGTTTATTGTTGTGTTCTGTTTTTTCATGCTCAAAAACTTAATTTTGTAAGGGCTATTAAAAATGAACACACAAGGTTATATTTGTAGTCCACAGTACTAGAAATGGGCAGTACACAGCAGTAATTTGAAATTATTTCCATTTACTCAAATACTTCTGCAGTGTTACAAAGCACTACAATGAAAAATTGCTGTTCTGGTTCTATTTCAGAAATTTATGCATGAGTCAAAAAAACCCCCAAAACAACCCAAGTAAAAAAAGGACTCCATAGTTATTTTAGTTATTTCAAGTAATGTTCATTTAATAAAGTGAAAATAATACTCCATACAGTAATTTTAAGAGGAATAATACTATTTTAGCCATGACACTCTAAACCACCAAGCTTTGCAGGAAAAGTAGTATCTCATAAAATAAACTGATATTGCTGAAAAATATAGACAATTTCAGTGCTTTCTTCATCAGCTAACATGACCTGAGTGTATGCTGAAAATGCCTAAGGTTTCCCTGTAAAGACCATTTCACTGAGCACTAGAAAAAGTTTAGCATATGGCGACACTTCCAAAATTGGCTGTCCTGCTGACTTTTTAAAGCCTTTACTTTTCTAGCATATCTTAGTTTTAGAACAAACCAACTCTTCACCTTCTAGTTGAGTTAAAGGGATTGAAGGGGTTATACAATCAGGAAGAATTTGGCCATGCACATACGATGTCAGCCATCAGCACAATGTATTCTGACAAACCAGTTTAAACCTTTGGGAGCATCAACAGAATAGCTCAAAGTTAGCTGGGCACTTTTCAGATGAATTTTCTTCTCAGCCTAACCTGGAGGACAATCCTCAAGTGCAACCAGGGAATTAGTTCTCTTCAAAGAGAAAAAAAAGAGTGAAAGGCAAACAAAGTCAGTTCAAGGTAATTTAGAAAGACGTGGTATTGCAAAGACCAGGAGCTAAGACATTAGGTTGTAAACTCCTCACAATATATACATCAGCTCTTGTTAAAACACAGAGCTTTTGAGAAATCCTTCTTTATTCACAGACTCATCAGATGTCACATCAGCACAGTCTTACTCTACCTTAGCTTTATCTCCCCACTTGCATAACAGTCTGCGAGGCTAAGAGAAGTGCTGAGTACTTTTTCTGGGCCTTCAAATTACTTGTCTGACTCAATACAATTTTCTTCTTTCCATCTGAGCCTGTACAAAAACAAGGAGCAAAACTCATCTGATCAAATGTTTGTATTTACTTCCCCGATAACCATCTAAATCCCCTTTGCAGTTAAGAAAGAGAAATGGGTAGTTCTGTAACCTGATTCATTCCATCCTAGGACATTTGGAACAGGCCAGGTGAAACATGACCTGAAGGTGTTTTCTTTCAACTCTGATCACCAAGGAAGCTTTATATAGGCAACTATCATAGTAATTCCCAGTGGTTATGAGAAATTGCTTCCACCCTTTCTAAGTATTACAGCCTATATAGCAATGACTTGGTGAATGAAGATCACAGCAGTCTCTTCTCAAGACTCTCAACAGCAGTAGAAGTATCACCAAGATGCCATACCCCCATGAATAAGAGGGTTTCCACATATCTATCAGGGAGCAGTGTTTGATACTCTCTTGATATAGCCAATAGCAAAAAAAATCATGGACCTCTATCGTCTGCCTCTTCATGTCATGCATGATGAAACCATGCTGGGAAAGCACCTTGTGTGGTAGGACACGCACCAGGGAAATTCCCCTTAGCATACCACCATTCAAAGCAGAAGAAGTAACAACACAGGGAGGACAGAGCTTTGAAAAAAAAGAAGCCATTCCAAATGGGGAAATTGAGAAGGACATGTGTACATGTACCTATATTTATCTATAAATGTGGAGATGAGATAGGCAGAGATGGCGAGATGTTGAGGGAAGCTGGGAAGGGAAGCATGCTGAAGCGAGAAAACAGGCAAATGAAGACAAGGTGGTGAGAGGAGCGGGTGGTAGAACACGCGGAGTGGGCCAGGAGACATGCCAAATGAAGAGCTGGCTAGTAAGAAAGAAAGAAAGAAAAAGGACTTCAGAATAGAAGGAGCAGCAAAGATAAAACATGCAGACACGCTTACGGAAACAACATGAAACAGCAAAGAAGTACAGAAGAGAAAAAAAGCTGGAGAGAAAAATGCAAGCAAAGTTTGAGAAAAACTGTATTGCTTTTCAAGGTTAGAAAGTGAAAAATAGTACAGGAAAGAATAAAATGAAGAACTGGTAATAGCTTAGGGTTTTTTTTTTTCTGTCTTTTTTCCCAGCTTAGCTTAATCATGAATATCTTAGAGAAGATGCAAAACTTGAAACCAGAATGAACAGTGATGTCAATTTTTTAAAGCTCAATGCATCATCAAAAGTGGTAAGTGTGAAAAAAAAGTGGTATAGACTTGTTACATCCAATGCCATTTCAAATGTTACACATTCAGCAACTGAGGAGAAAAAATCCACACAAAATAAGTCATCTGTGGCACCTGCATCAAGCTAAAGTATCAAACCTCATGCTTGCACGTGAGCATAACTCATGACACCTTCACTAAGATACCACCTAAACAGGCCTATGCCAACTGTACACACCTCTGTCGTGCAACATAGCAGTCCGCAGTCTGACAGATGCTAATGTGGCCAACTTTAAGTGAACAAATTTATTTAAATAAGGTATGCCAAAACAAACCTGAAAAATCACCATCCTTAAAGAACATCTTCCTGCTCTTCATGTAATAGTAAACACATTCTGTAAGCTGAAAAAAAAACCCCAACTTTTAAAGAAGAATGCAAATAGTATCAGTATCAATCCACCTTTAATGGGCTGCCTATAATCTTCCCCCTGAAGCCCATCCGCCTCTCTTGCACAAGTTAAGAATAAGATGTAAGTAAAAATCACACCATTTTAACTTGATATTCTAATAACAACAGATATGATAGGCAAATTTTGCCCTCTTGCCCTGTCTTTACCTACCTATTGCCATCCTGTAAATGTCAGTTTTCTATGCCAACCATATTGTTTAGTTTCAAGCTCACGTAACATTTAAATAAAAAGGGAACTGCTTTTGCCATTGATTTTGTTGTTATTGATCAACTACAGCTTTCCTGACAAGGTAATGAAAGAATGAATCTTACAGTAGCCGTAAGTCACTCATAGCATGATGAGAAGACAAGAGGATCTGATAGTCCTAGACAAATCTCGGCTCCACATGCCAGGGGTTCTACAGACAATGGCTAGAATAAACCTATGTTCTTTCTCAATCTTGTTACTGTAAAGACAAAAGCAAACAACTGAGTTAATTTTTACACTAGAAGACTCACTACTGATTGCCATCTATAAATGTACTTTTTTTTTAAAGCTGCTAGTTCAAGAAGCTCATTACACAAGGCTACAGTAAGGCTACGGCAAGACCATCAATGGGTAGTGACTGGCATATAATAAACACACTTTTTAAAAGAAAGGGAAAAAAAAGAAAACACAGAAAAGACATGTAAGAAATACTTCAAATAGACATTAAGCAAATTGGTAAATTGGAAGTGATTTTGAAATACTAGTTTTGAAACACTTACACAGTCATACACCACATCACCTGTAGTGCCTGAACAGACAACCACAAGGCAACAAAACACTAGCATTTTCTCTTTCTAGCTGCTTTATTAATGCAGCAACTGATGACAAGTATTATATTTGCAGCAAAGTTATCTCTATTTGTATTGTTTTTCGCTACCCTTGTGTTTTCAAAAACAAAGATATAATAACTTTGCTTAAAAGCATTATGTACCCACTTTCTCTAGTTATTTCATTAATCTATGACCCTGGAGAATACACCGAGTATCCAGCACTCATACCAAAAAAAAAAAAAAAAAAAAAAAAAATCACAAATCCATAAATATAGATATAGCTTTAAGCACAAAAGTACAAAACCACATTGATCTTCCATATTAATTTGCAGTTACTGCTTAATGCTAGCTTATCTTGTAAGATATCTGTGATCACAGCTAATTGGGAACACTAACTGCTGAAATTTACCAGGCAAATCAAGCCTTATCAACAAGCCATTTGAATACATTCCTGACAGTCTTTGTTCATTGTTAACACATTATACTAATATACTAATATGCTGGTAAAAAGAAAAAATATCCAATTTCAAAAGCAGGACAAAAAAAGCTTGTTTGTTAAATACCATGAAATATGTCTAGATAAACCTCATCTATTTTCAGAAGAAGAGATTTACATGTATAAAATTAGTCTGTTAAGATACTAACAGAGATCGCAACTTGTTGCACAGAAGCCTTTAAAATTGCTCTACCCCTTCCTCAACCATGCATTACAATTTACAATAGATTGAAAATGGGAATTTGAAAATATATACAATGTAATTCATGGTTTATGTTCTTATTATACTACATATGCAGATTTTGTTTTTTATAAATTCCATGTAACCATTTTCTGGGAAAAGGGGATGATCTGTATTTTTTTCTGACAAACAATCTATTTTACTTTCTTATCTCTAGTTGCTCCAAAAGTGCTGCCAAGACAAAGTTATGTACCTGAGCAACATACCCTTTTCCCCAAGCTAGATAAGGAGAAAAATACCAGAATTCTTTAAAATACTTCAGTGCACACATCATTTCACCAGCTATCAACTGGAATCAACTAATAAATACTACCAAGACTATTATTTTTTTCTTATACTCTGCTTTTGGGTAAGTCTTTATTACCTGAACAGACCTTGCCAGCCACTTAATTCTTTTTTGTAACTGAATTCACAGACAAGTCAACTCATTTCTCTCAACATACTACAGGAAGGAAAAAAGCGTTGTATTTTTACCAGCCTTCTCTTTTCCAAACCACTTTCTCTTAGGAACAAACATCCTTTTAACAAGTTTTTGTTACTAAACTGTGTGAAAAAGGCTACAGAAAGGATTTTCGGTATAGCGTACATTTTCACTGCTTACCAAATTCCTCATGATAACCGTGACAATGCATGTTTCTGTCTAGTAAATCATCAGGACTAAAGAGGTTAGCTGTTTTCCCTGTTGTCTCTGGGTCCATTTTAAAAAGGGAATAGTGCTGTATATGGTAATCAATTGTACCTGATCATCTTATTCATGTTTTTCTCATTACAACAACAAAAGGTATTTAACTTGAATTACAGCAGCTACCATTTCACAGGGTTTCTCTAACAACCGTTCTCTTATATTTGGCAGCAGAAGTGAACCAGACAACCAGAAAACATTTTCTAATTAATACTGTTCACCACTAATTAGGTAACTGATTAGACTCTGCAACCTTTTATCTACCATGTTTTAAATTCTGTGCATGTCTCAGGCAGACAGGCAGGGGTTTTAGGTGAAAATTCCATCAGGGACATAGACTTACATGAGTTGGCAGAACACCACAAAAATTTGGATGGATGAACTCCTCACCCTCACATCACATCTCTACTTAAGACATGAATTTGCAAAGCAACTGGAAAATGGTGAGCAACCAGTTCATGATGTGGCATACATTTCCCATTTTTCTCTACACTGTGTAGATTGAAAGAAAACTGCGAATCCAGCACTTGGCTCTGTATTTCTACATTAAATCCAAGCATGTGTTTCTGATCATTTTTCAGCCACAAAGATCCTGAGACACCAAAATAAATACCTATATTTAAGCATGTTAAGGGGGTAACAAAAATGACTGTCCTTCCTATGCATCATTTATACCCTAGTACAATACATAACTTTTTCCAATTTGAGGTTCTATCAGCTTTTACTGAACTGTATTTAACTTATTATGATAATTTCTTTCTGATGCCATCAGGCAGCCAAAATAATAAAGGGAGACTTAATCTTTTAATTTAGTGACTTATATGAATCATTAACTCTGTCTCAAACATAATAAATTCATAAAAAGTAGACTTAATCCTTATTTAGGTTGCTTGCATTTCTTGGGAAGATTTCTGGGAGAAGATTCAAACTGTGCAGCAATTCCGGAGAAGCCTGTGTTCTTCTGTGTTTTCAGGCAAAGCCGAAACATTTCTTTTGTTTTGCTACACTCTGCCATTCTGGAAGCTTTTTTCTAGGCCAATAACAAACAAAATTAAATTTCTTGGTACTGGTAGAAAGCTGCCATTTATTATCAGGCTCTTTCCTTTAAATAGTGCTACCTAACAAAGAAGAAATTGACCTCTACTGTTGCCTAAGGTCTATGCCTTGCATTAACTCTCGTTCACTGGAAATATAAGCATACTTTCAAATATGTTTGGTTCGGCCATTTCAGTAATAGCTTTTTCTGCACTAATTTTTGCAATATATCCATAGTGACTGTTTGCTCTCAGAAACTAGAAGTTTGGCTCAATTTTTTTATGTACAAATACTGTTAATTGTGCATATGTCATCAAAAGGCATTTATTAGCTATTATTTCAGATAACGTTTCAAGATATTTTATTAATGTGATAAACAATACATTTTTGTATTTTTGAAATTCTAAACATTTCTGCATGCACCTGTATTTTTCCAGCAACCAAACAGAAGCAACTGAGACATTCTTGTTTGTTTTTCTTTTGCTGAAGGCACTTTTAGTTTTTTTTAACTTTGTCTCTCAGGAAGAAACACCTGCCCAGAAACTATTCTGATCAGTGCAACTGGTTCTTCAAAAATAGGAGTAATCCAAACTCAAGGTCAAGTGAAGAAGGAGGGAGAGAGTGATGGTGCTCCATACACCGAAACAGAGGTTCTCCTGCAGCCCATGGTGCAGTCCAGGCTAAGGCAGACTGTGTCCTGCAGCCCATGGAGGTCCATAGAGAGTAGATATCCACCTGCAGCCTGGGGAAGACCCCATGCTGGAGCAGGGAGATGCCCAAAGGAGGCTGTGACCCCACCTAGCAGGACCTGTGGCCCTGTAGAGAGAGGGGCCCGTGCTGGAGCAGGTTTGCTGCAGGACTTGTGACCCTGCAGGGACCCACGCTGGAGCAGCCTGTTCCTGAAGGACTGCACCCCATGGAAGGGACCCACACTAGAGCAGTTCATGAAGAACTGTAGCCCATGGAAAGAACTCACGTTGAAGAAGGTTGTGAAGGACTGTCTCCTGTGGGAAGAACCTCATGCTGAAGCAGGAGAAGAGAGTGAGGAGGAAGGAGCAGCAGGGACAACATGTGATGAACTAACCACGACTCTTTGAGTTGAACCTTGGAAAATGGGGGCATGGTGCTATTTTTTAGAGGTTTCTTACTTCTCACTATCCTGCTTGGTTATTAATTGGCAATAAATAAAGTTAATTTCCCCCAGTCGAGTCTGGTTTGCCCATGACAGTAACTGGTAAGTGATCTCTCTGTCCTTATCCCAAGCCCCACGGTTTTCATTGGATTTTTTTTCCCCATATCCTGTTGAGAAGGGAGAGTGATGGAGCAGTTTGGTGGGCACCTTGCACCTAGCCAAGTTCAATTCACCCCATCGTTAAAGATTTTCAGTTTCATGAGTAAGAAAGGAAAGTTCAAAATCCAAGGTGCATATTATGACTCCAGTTAGATTTAGGTCACAAATTAGGCAGATTTAACCACGGAAGGAATCAGGTTTTGATTGAGCTTCTAGCAGAAACAATGGCACAAAAAGCTGAACCCATTTTAAAATGGAATATGACTGACAGATGAAAAGGGTTATAAGGTGAGACTGTAAAAAATGGTAGAGTGTTGGACTAAGACACAGGAAGTTTTTTCCAGAACAAATGTTTTAGCACTTCTTTTATGATATAGATGCTCCAGTTGACAGCTGATGCACAGAAGACTGAGCTTCATGTTTGGAAATTAGTGTTGTATTTGAAGTTAGAAAGGACTGGGTGCTTCATTTCACTTGTGGAAACCCAAACTTCTATCTTGGTGTTACGGGAAGATCTGGAAATGAGAGAATCTTAAATCTCCAATTACACAAATGCTTTTCAGGAGAGAATGCAGAAAAGTCAGTCAAAACTGCTAACTGTAAGCACAGACTTATTAACATTAACAGTTCTAGAAATAAGAGTTCCTTATTTCCCTATTAAGACATAATATGTAACATAAGAATGGCTTGCAAGAGACTTTCAACTTAGAATTGAAGCTGCTGAATAATATGTCAGAGGTCCTTTGCAAATGAATTTAAACATTAAATCATTGGCCAAATGAGACACCATATGTGTCTTGAAGTCTGTGACCTCCTTTCCCTTCTCCATCTTCTTCTCCTTAAGTTTTAAGTCCAGAGGAGCTGAGAGAAGTCAATGTACTACTATGACTAAGGAAAAACAAAACTCAGAATCTGACAACTGAGCACAGGCAACGGCTTTATGATAAAATTAATTTGATACTATTGTTTCTGTTCTTCCTTTCTCCTAACATTTATTTGTTTCACAAAATACTTCCCAGTGCCTACTATCTTACCACCTATGGCCTTTGTTATGCATGCTGCCTTCCATCCCACAGAAGCCGCAAAACACATTATTTTCACATTTTCTGGTCTATGGTGATCAAGTTGTAGAACACCAAAAGAAAAGCAACACAACAGGAAAACATGAGCAGGACTACCACTGACCAATAGAAACACAGAACTTCTGAAACTGCATACGAAAGCCATGACTATATTTCTATACACACACCCAAAATGCATTAAAGAGATCCCAGATGACTTGTGGTATTTAGAGCCCATGGCCTCTAAACACCCATGCTTGTCTGCTTGATGTATGTGCCTGTGGGTTCTGCCTTTCCAGTGGACAGGGAGTTTCCCTGGGCAGAGACTGTCGTCCTTCTTAAACGCTGTTTTGTACATTACTGTTCTTGAATTTGTGCTATACGTGTCAATGTAAAGTAAAAGCCATGTAAATAATTACACCCATGAAAGGCACCATAAGATATTCCCATCTATGCATGAACCTAACTTGACTAAAACCTGTGTTGATTTAAGATTTTTCAGTTCAAAGAAACCCCTCTCCTCTGCTCCATTCCATTTCCATTGCAGAATATTTTATTTTCACCTTTCTAGGAGATACTCCATTGTTCCACCACATGTTGTTGCACCAAACATAGGAAAGCCTTAGTGAAACTCCATGACCTATCCTACAAAGGTGGCTAGATTGATTCAATAGTACATTGATGCTTTCTGACCTTAAAACCACAGTGAATCTTTCTGACTGCTAAAAGGAATTGTAGCATATATTTCTCACACATACCTATAATCATCTATATAATCACTTTGCACGCTAACAGAGCTTGCAAACAACATACAATACAGACATGCTTAGATATAAATTTTGAATTAATGTTTATGTAAAATATAAATCTGTTCAAATATGCTGAGTCCCACGGGCACGTATCATCATCTAAACTCTCTGGCTACATTTTATGTGCAATAGTACAATTGGAAACTGTGAACACCCTACAGAATTCTGTTCAGTTCCTCCAACTTGTGCAGTCAAAATTAAAATATCTGGGGGCGGGTGAAAAAATGCTATTGGCTGAGAATAGCATTAAAGTCACTGTTAAGATGCATTATGAAAATGGTAGAGGCGTGTCACATCCCTATAACAGAGAACTAGGTAGAGGATTCTGATTCAGTCAGGTGTTCAGTAGATTAGTTTAAATCCAGGGGAACAGCTTCAAATAAGAGAAAAAAAACATAATCTAAAAAAAGCAATCAGACAAAAAAACCCAAAATAAAACCAAAACCAACCAACCAAAGAAACTCACAACAAACAAAAAAACCCAAATCAATAATAAGAATACTACCAGGGGAGATGCAAAGCCTAAGGCTTTGGGAATAAGGGTTGTTGTCATGGGGGCCAGGCAACCTGGGTTGCATTAGGAAAAGCTCTGCCAGCAGGTCAAGTAAGGTGTTACATCCTCTCTTTTCAGTGCTGACGAGACACATCTGAAGTGTTAGGTTCAGTTAAAGATCCGACATCACACTGCCAGTTCTGTGAGCCAAGTACTTTCCAGTGACCTTGTAAAGCTTCAAAATACTCTGAATTTGTTTTACAAAGAAGATTGACAATATTTAATTGTATGTCTGTCAGTGACTAATGATAGTAAATAGAGAAAATATGATTAATAACTGTTTTTTTGAGAAGATAAAGGCTTTTGTGTGTTTTGCACATCAATATTCCACAGGTCCATGTCACTCAGTGTTTCAAAGGTTCAAAACATCTTTCTATTTTTGCTTTCTCAAAGAACTAGTTACACTTTTTAATCACAAGTACATCTGACAATACATTTTTTGCCGACATCTTTTAACATGATGACATCAAACAAACGTATAACAGAAAGTTAATATGTATATTGGCAATCAGACAGATTCTGCTTAACAACCACTTGAGGCACAGAAAATATCGTCCTGGCCAGGATTAAGATTGTAGGAATTCATCATAAATCTAAGTCTACCAAGTGTCAACCTACACTGCATCAGATCACATAATTGCAATGCAGTATTTAGCAAAAAAGAGATGAATCCATAGGAAAACTTGATAGTTTTATGCAGCAGAAAACCAGACTATACAGGGAGCCATGGATTTAATTATCATGTTCTGCAGTTTCAAAATCTATGAACAGCGCTACTTTGCAAGAATCCAAACTGCCATGGCAGCCTGCATGGAAAAATCGACAAAAGCCAGTGTGCAAAACCATCATAGAAAAAGATAAAAATCAAAACTCAACTTTCTTTTTCATAAAATGCAACTTTTACTGACATAATGTCATCAAATAGTCACAAAAATGAGAATGGCAAGGGTATGATACCAACAGGATGTGATTTAACTTTCCTTCAAGACTACTTTTATTCAGTGAGGTTGTCTGAGAAGAAAGATAAGATAGCTGACATTTTATTGTTTTATTTCTGCTTCATGTATGATAGATGTGCACACATAGAGGTAGTAATAAACAGACAGAATTAAGACAATAAAGAAATAAACAAATCAGACATACTTTGGATTGTACTGCAAACCAGTAACACTCCTTGTACTTTTTTTCAGGGTTATGCAAATACATATGTGCTGGCATCAGGAACGGTTGTGTCAACCTAGCAGTTGATAAGTCTCAGCAGAGAGATTAGAAAGAACAACATACATACAAAAATTGAAAGAATGAAAATTATTTGAATGTATAAGTACGTTATATAATCAAGAGTAGAGCAACTGACACTGCAAGTTGTCAATGTGCAAGAATAAAATAAACATTCAGGGAGAAGCAAATACAAGATCTCCCAGATGCAAAATACACTTGAAAAAGAACAGAACTCACCTGTATTTCAGTTATACATTAAGTCTCATAGGGGCATGGACATATTTCCTCCCCTTAGTGTTAATCACATTCTTCTCCGTTCTCGACAGCTGCCCTAGCTTGCCAATAAAAGTTTTTGCTCAGATCTGAATACACAGATATTTAGATAACAAAGATTCTGCCACATAAGTGCTGTAAATAACTGGTTTAGAGTGACATAAACAACTTTGAAGATTAAATTTCTCTGTTAACATTTTGAGTTTTCCTCTGTGCATCATCTTGCATATGCAAAAGCAAGAAGCATTTACTGTTTGTGCTATGGGTACTTGAAGGATTTCACACTTCTAGCATGATATTCCCATTTTTACTGCTAGGAAAAGGCAAAATGGAACTTAAGTTTGATATGTAAAAGTATATTTCTGAATACAAGGTGCTTTTAATCTTGCAGTGCCCAGTATATCTGATCTGGAAACAGTAATTGACTTTTCTGCTGCCAGACGAAACTGAACATTTGGACATTAGCAGTGTTTGCAATCAGATAAGCATCAGAGAAAGACAGCAGATTTTATTTCAGTGGGTGCTCTGAAAATGTTAGCTGTGAGTGAGAATGGAGGTAAGGAAGTGTAGTGGACTAAGAAGAGCTCCAAAGCCATATTATACTGCTGCCTTTTGTGTAAGAATGCCTTGCTATATTTTGCTTAACAGTCATGAAGAACATGTGAAAAAATTGTCTCTAACCTCAAGCCTACACAAGGTGACCTCGGATTTAAGATGCAAGATGGTGTGTGAAGTTAGAAGGAAGAATTGTACAGCTGAGAAACCAATCTGGAACGCTCCTTCTCAGTTGGCATCCCCTCTTTCGGATTTCTTTCCCCAAAGATGCTAAAAGCTGCAATTTTGCAATGAACTCTAGGGGTGAGTGATTTTGTCCTCCCTATATCATTACTTACTGTCTTGAGGGTCTTCTCAAAGTGAAGTCTTCTCAGGTAATTTGTTTTCATACATTCTAACCCTAAAAGCAAAGAGTGTTGCATTCCTACTTACATAGTGCCTTACACTGCCATGGTTAAAAGTTTTTGAATGCATAGTGAATGTACACAGTCTGACAGTCCCTACTCCACAGGGGGTGAATTCACCCAGATAATGCCACTGCAGAAGACACTGTAATGAGGACTAGTGATTTCAAGCAGAATCTAGGCAGAGTTTAACCACAAGCCTTAGTCGTGGAGACCCATGCATTAGTAAGAGTGACTGCTGCAACCTCAGCACATACCTTGGCATTAGTATGCACTGACTCCAACAGTACTACTTGGATGTACTGCTTGAAAAGAGCATGTTCCTGTGTAGAGGTGTAAAAGCATAATGTTCTTGTTGAACTTTGGCATACCATCTAACATGTTCAGTATTGTACATGTGAAAACATGCAAAGCTTTGCTTATTTGGTATGCTGTAATGATGTGATGAACAGTGAAGCTGCTGAACCTCACCACAGGTGGGATCAGCATGAAATGATCAACATGAAGTTGCTTGCATACCACCTACACCAGATCACCCAAAATCAGAGGCATGTACAATAGCAAACACTTTTTCTACCATTTCTATTCTTTATCAGCTTTGAATGCCTGTGCTTTCATACTGACTGCAGAAGAACTGATCACCTCTTCAGTGCAAAACACCATGAGATACAAGGTGAACAAGACCATAAAACAATGAAGAGCTCATGAGGAGTGATAAAGTGACTGGAGGCAAGTCTCAGAGCAATAGCAATTTGCAATTTGACCGTACAAGAAAGAACTGAAAGAGAGGTCAGATTTTTTTTTTTTTTTTAATAATTTAATTTTAAATAGAAAACCCTAGGGCATCTGATTAGATGCCAAACAAGCAGGCAAAGAAGTCTGGCATCACATGGCAATCAGAAGCTTAAGCTGACATCCTGCTAGATAAGATTGAGCAGCAAAGGTTCTTAAAAGTAAAAATAAACCAGTAAAAGCAGACAAAAAGTGACATGATCACCTTTGTTGGTCTTTTTCTAAACCATTACAATAGCATTCTATGTAGAAATTAGAAATGCATTGTCAAGTTCAAAAAAACAACACTAAAGAAACTAAGATAAAAGTGATAGCTTAATAAGTGGGTAGAAAAGAGGTAAAAAGTCATGCAGTATATAGGCCTAAGGGATGGGGAGAATGTGACGTGATCAGGAAAGGAGTAATGGATAAAAACTGGAAAAAAGACCGACAGTCTGACATAACAAGGAAATGTCAGCTATCGAGGCAGGAGGTGATGCAGAGAGTAAGGAGTCAGATCTTTGAATTTTCAGCACTGAAATAATAACTAAGTTTGCATTGGTAGAAGAGATTATTAAAAATAAACTTTAGAAAAAAGTAAAAGATAAAAGACCATTCTTACTGAACTGCTGTATAGAAATGGAGAGTGGATTTGGAGGGTCCTGTGGTGGACCGAATGGAACTAGACAGGTGTTAGCTATTCTAATCCTCTTCATAAAACAACAGACTCCTTTCATCACCTTTTGGTTGCACTTTCTGGGTGAAAATGTGACCTCACTTAAGTTAATGGATTAATATTTATCTATAGAACAGGGTGCAACTGTTCTTCCACAAAGCAATAATCTTGATTTGGGGGTTTTTGCCTTTTTCTCCAGGACTGCTTCAAACAAGACAGTAGTCCTAAATAAAGCCTAAAAATTCTATATGATAATTATTCCCAACCAAGATTATTATTTTACTTTCCTGCTAATAACGCAGCTATTGAATCCAAAGGAGAAGGGGTCTGGAGCTTCAGAGGTTAGGTTTTGTTATCTTCCTCCCTCAGAACCCTCCCACCAGCCATCTAAACAGTGAGATCTATAAACAACACTCATCTGTTCTATTCTTTTGATGCAGCAGGATATATGAAAACAGATAAAATTGTTAAATTAATTAATTACTAGGATGCGTAATTTCCCAATATTCTTGTGTTCCTATGTTCCAAAAACCTCATCTTTGTTCCACAGAAATCCCTCAAAATAGCATTTTCCTCTCTGCACTTCCAAATGTTTCTTCCTATTCAGACTCCGACTCTTCATACTTTCTCCCTTATGCCAATAGCCACATAGCTTCTAGAATGATTAGGTGTTTCCCAGCTACCTTCTCTCTCCAGCTTCATTACTGCTATAGGCAGAGAAATAAAACAACACAGAAATTCTCTGTGCCTTTTGGGGGCATTATGTGTCTTTTTCCAAAAAGCAAAAACCAAATAAGCAATTTCTAGCTCAGTGATCACCTCCCCACCTACTCCTCTAAGGGAACCTCATAGCTTTGCAAATATTGCTGATTCTCTGAAAGCTCATCCAAACTCCCCTGGTTCACCACAACAAAAGCTCCAACCACTGAGCTTTGAGCCTAACTTTTTTTTTTCTAAATTTAGAACCAAACTTTAGACTAAACAAGATTTTGCAAATTTAAACTTTATTTCACTGTACCCAAGCCAGAAAAAATCATACAGCCACTTCTCTGCATTTGATGAACAGATTATCTAACTCACACTACTGGTAGAAAGGATTTCTGTTCTATTGAATGGAAAAAACAATTGTTTATCATACATATTTGCCACTCACCAATGTTGCAAAGGGGAAAAGAAAATTGCCTGTGATTTACAAACAAAGCAGGTCAGCATATAAGATTTCAAATGTTTCTAGGGTGACATGGAAAAAAGTGCTGAGGTATGCCATTTTACTATTTAACTTGAGCACGCTGTAGCAAAATCATTATCTCTCTTGAAAGCAAGCACAAGGCTAGACTGTCTCAGAAGCTGACTAGGTGTAATTCTCTGTCCTTTCTCCTTTTCTCCTACTATTTACAACCTCCAACTCCCACCAACTTGTTCTATAAGTAGTAGCTGAAATTATTGTTACAGCAATTATGTAATAAGCTTGATCAAAACCGTATTTACATTGAAATAACGTTATTTACTCAAAAAGTTTAACAAAGTTTTCACAGTTTTCTGAGTTCTTTGCCCAGCACTTACTTACAAAGCAAAACAAACTAATGGAATCATGTGACAAAATTTGTTCTCTTAGTTTCTCCATTGGAAACACCTGTCCCTTTCCTCTTTTTTCGTCTAGCGACAGCTGTGACTGTTCTGCTCCAGCAGAAGCGTCCCTCGTCCGCCTGGACCCGCTCCCGTAGGTCCTGCTGTGCCGGCACGGGCCTGACGCCGCTCCCCGCGGTCAGCACCATGGTCAGCGCCACCACTCCGCCGGCGCACCCCGGCGGGGGGGCTGCCTGACGTCACGGTGTCCCCGTGATGTCAGGCGGGAATCATTCATCCCTGCCCGCACTTCTCTTCGCTGGCAGATCAGACACGTTGGTAATAACATATGGGTGCCCTGATGCACTACACTACATAGCAGGAAAAAAATTTTCCAGGGTCGTTTTGCAACGAGAAACTGGTGATAATTTTTACAGCTTTTGTTGCAATTGTGGTGAAAGGATGAGGGTGGAGTGCCTGTAAAATGTCCACCTTTGTCAGTGTTGTGATGATGTTATTCTGACTTTGGGTGGGGAATTCTTATTGATGCAAATGAGGTTTGTGAAGATTGTGTGATGAATGTGTATTTTAATAACAATTCTGGTTTATTCTGATAATGAATTAATAACTGGGTTATAAAACGATGCTGCAGACAAGCAACAACTGACCTGGGTTTTACAGAGCTGTAATTATTCACTATCTCTGTTTCTCCGGTTTATGCTCAAATTTCATTATGCTCAAAATAATGCCCTCGGGAAAAGCATCTGCAAAGTCCAGAACACATCTGTTCTAGATCTGCTACATAAATGTATATACGCTGTTACATAAATGCGCAGTGCTGCAGAAATAACCAAGACTAATCTCACCCTTTGGTTCAAATAAAATTTGCTGACATCGCTCTTTATGGAAGGGAGCCTTACTTCTAAAAACACTAAATTCTAAAAACACTTACTTCTAAAAATACTTTCTAAAACCACTGATTTTAGGAAAGATTTATCAACACACCTTACTGACTCTCCTTTTATTAAAAGAATAACATAGGCAACCTCACCAATTGGTTTTGATCCCATATCCAAGTTTGGTAGAGTTATAAAGTTTCTGAATGACAGATATATAAATGCTTCTGTGTTTCAGATCACACATTTTCTGGACGTTTACTGCTACTCAGTCTCCACCCCTCCTCCATGCAGCTTTCTAAAATAACTGCTGTTCTGTCAGCTGCTGACAGAAGACACATCTGCAGTTACTCTGACTTTTTAATTTTCCTGTCTATTTAAAGATCTTGGATTTGAGTTCATAAATCATTGAAATTATCTTTCTTCCTAGGGGAAAAAAAAAAAAAATGCATAGAAGCAAACAGTTAAATTTCAAGTCAGCAAAATCACAAGTTGTAGTGAAAATCTCCAGATTACACGTATTTAAAAGATATCCATGCAAAGCTGTTTAGAAATTAAAAATAACTCACTTCTGAAATAAAATGTGCCTTAGGTTACATGAAAGTACCTTTTCCCACACAAAGGCCTGGAATCTACCAACTTTGCTGTCTGATCAGGTGACTGCATTAGCAACTGCTCCAGCGGCACTGTAATCTGCAGGAGTTGTCCACAAATTGTGTGAGCTGCATCTGCCCTCAGGAAAATGCAAGTACCTATGCTGTATTATATTGTTATGAAACAGACTTAATTCACTACATTTTAGTAATCATTGCAGCACCTTACAGACTAAACCTTACAGAGGACAACTGTGGCCAGTTATCTTGCAAAGAATCATGTTACTCAACATAGCCAGGTGTTGACTTCGAAATCGAGCTTGTTTTATGGACTCAAAGATAGCATGGCAGATTTTTAGATGTTTCGTCTGCAATGCAAAAAGCAAACAGAAGGGCAAGTGAGCTCATACTCTTTTAACTGAACATCCTCGGCTGCAGTGTTATGTGACCCTGACCTATTACAGCTTTTAAACCCATGCTTAATTTTAATCATAAGCATAACACCACATCCATTCTCAAGTGCCATCACAAGTTGACACTTCAGTTCAGGCTGAAGAATCATTATTAGTGGTCAAGCACTATTAGAAGGAATAGGGGAAAAAAAAAAATCTTTTCTAAATATCAGAAGATTTAATCTGGAATTCTACAAAAAGTATTTTTATCTGTCTGTCCAAACTCTACAATGCTACTCACAATATTGCTTTTCAGAACAGAACCACCTCTTTTTGTTCTCTCTTACAGGTTTCTATTTTTATACAATTATCCTAGCCGCAAAGCCTTTCACTCTTAAAAATAAGCTTATATTGCCATTTAAGTCCTTCAAATCTCCATAATTTCCACAAGTAAATACTACTGATTAACAGCAAACCAGTAATTTTCACAACTATGATCAATCTGAAAGCTTTTCCTTTTGTTGCAAATTTAGAGCAGATAAGTACACTTACATAAACTAATAAATAAAATGGGGTTTAAAGGAAGGCAGAAAAAAAGATCCATTTTGAAGGAAAAGATTTTTGAGTCTGCTTCAAAGCTTAATTTATAGGAAGAGTTCTATGAGAGCCAGACAACTAATCAGAAAAAGATGAATCTGCTACAATGTTTTATTGGTATCACTGGAACATGCAGAGCCTCAAAAAGTCCTATATCTTTCCTGTGATCCATCCCTTTTCAGGTTAAGTTCAAAATTTCTTTGAAAGCAAATTTAGACATCTTTGACAGCATGAAAATTAATGGCCTTATGCCCTAAGCATATTCCTAATTAATCCTTTGCCATCTGGGTGTTTCTCTGCTCCACACATTTTTAGGACCTCAGTCAGCATTTTGAGGTATTATGAAGAAAGTGCAAGCTGAGGACGCTTAAAATTTTACTAAAAAATATGTTCAGTGTAACAGTCCAAACAAGACTTTTATTCTCAGAGCAGACATTTGACATTTACTAACTCACCTACCTGCTGTCTGTACCTTTTCAAGTATTTGCTCTTTTCTGTGCTTTAATATTAAGGGTGTATATACATCTCCTTCTCACAGTTAAAATCAGATCCTCATTGGGTGGACTGTTATAATTGCAGAGAATTTTGTAGCTTCGAGTGACAGTTTTATTTCAAAAACTTGTTTAATAGAAATATTTATATATTCAAGAATATGTGCTCATGATTAATCTCCTAAAGTAATCTTGATCGTGCAACTGTCTGCTCTTCATGTTGACAAAAATGGACAGCTACCAGTGACTACTCTCAGGTTCTATTTATCATTTCAATGAATGAGCTCCTTCACATCACTATCTAGTTTAGTGATATGTTTAAAATGCACATCTCATCTTGATGCCATACTTTTATAAAACCATGTGAAAATTCTAATGTATCAACATTCTTAAATGTTTGTCACTGTATATACTGAGCAAGCAGTGATAGCATGAGGGTTAACAGTGTTAAACTGAAAGAAGGTAGATTTAGATTGGATATAAGGACGAAGTTCTTTACTGCAAGAGTGGTGAGGCACTGGAACATGCTGCCCAAGCAAGTTGTGAATGCCCCATGTCTGAGAGTGCTCAAGGCCAGGTTCGATGAGGCTTTGAGCAACCTGGTCTAGTGGAAGGTACCTCTCTCCATGGCAGGGGGTTGGAACTAGATGAGCTGTAAGGTCCCTTCCAACCCAAACCATTCCATGATTCTAGGATCATACCTTTCTCTCATTTCAGGTGACACTGGTCTTGAACTAATAGCCTCTACTTGTATAAGGGCCAGCAGGAGACTCCACAATAGATGCTAGCTTTACAGTGAATTTATTCCATGAATGCTTGACAGCTGCGTCATAACAACAGCCACTACAGACCAGGCAATGTGGAAGAGGAGAAAGCAACTTTTGCAGCTTGACACAACTGCCATTATTTACTTACCTGCATTCCTAACTATAGAAGTTAATTTCTTGATTAAAAGGACAAACACACACAGGTTGAGTGAAGTTACTTCACAATACACCATACTAGTTTATGAAATTGCAACTGAAACTGAATAGTAAGGTTAGTCTGTGAGGTCACTGGTTGAAAACAGGTTTAGACAGACAGTTATTCACATCTCCACAATACAACTAAAAACTAAGCCTACTCTTATGAACCACTTAGGGTTTATTTTATATCACCTATAGCCAGTTATTTCTGAAGGTAGAGTTGATATAATTAAAGAATTCAGTGGTGCCTTGCAGAAGAAAGGTTATTTTGGGATTTGCACAGATATTGCAGTCACCTGCCATTATGTACAAGACAGAGAAGCAGCTCTTAAAAGTAAAAGCAGAAACTTATGTTGGATTCATTTCTGGTGGAACCTGAATGCCTGAAACAGGCCAACCAATAAATCTACACTGGACAAGAGAACATGCTCTCTGTAATATCTTTCTGTAACATTTTCTGTAAAAAAAAACCAAACTCAAAACAAACATAGTTGTTGCAAAGCAGTGATGTAAGTTGGAAAACCTTTTTCCTTAATATTCAGATGCTAATGATATTTTATTTTCAGTACTAGCAACCACTGCATTAGCAACTTCAGAATGCGTAAGCAAACTTTTTAGATATCATAGCACTTGCACTGCTGTGGCACCACTTTCAGATCACCTATACATGTATTTCAGTGTTCCTCCAGAATCACAAGTGTCTCTTTCTTTAAAAACTGAAGGTAACACAGCTCTCCTTTTCTGGTTTCTGCATTAAGAATTTTTTTCTCTTGTATAGATTTCTTACCAAAATAGGATTTTTTATGTTTTTTTCTTGAGAACAGAAAAAGCTCAAAGGCTAACTTTCTCTGAATTACAGACAGTAAAATTTGTTGCTATATTCATGAAAGTAGAATGACTAAACAAACTTGTAGTGAACTGACTACTATACGACTTAAAACTACTATGTTTCAGATATTAACAGTATACCAAAGAGGTTAAGCATGTGGCTTCAATGAATAGGAGTTCAAACAGATAAATAAAAAGGTAAGAAAATTTAAAAAAAAAAAAAAAATTAAAAAAACCTCACCAAAAAAGCAAACCAACAAACCCAAAACAGAGCAGGTTGTCTGTAACCTACGTTTGTTCACTGCTGAATATGATGTTGTTTTGAAAAATGACTAGAAAACAATTATGCAGTCATATGGTACAAGCTATAATAGATAACAAGCTGAATATTGGATTTGCTGTTGTGAAGTCAGATTTCGAACCAGTTAGTTAGATCTCAGGCAGGCAAATGTAAGGCAAAAGAGCATTTAGGAGAACTGACAGAAAACACTGCTACAAGCACCAGTTCAAAATATGCCCAGGCCAGGCTGCATGCGGCTTTGTCTTTCAGGCATAGAGAAACATGCTCTTCCTTCTTTCTGTGTGAGGACTTGGTAAGGGTACCAAAGAAAACTGCTGCACATTGTTTATTAATGGTGTCAGAAATTCATTCAGAAAAGGAAATTAAAGACTTACTTAAATAAAAAGTAAAAAGAAAGTATTTTGTCGCTGTCTGAAGTAAGGCTCAGCTGAAGAACTGAAGGCAGATAGTTGTGGCACACTTTAAGCTTTCGTATAAGCAACCTGGTAAGCCACAGGTGTAGCAGCACAGGAGAATATGATCCACTAGAGTAAACCGGACAGCAAAAAATACAGTCCCCAAATGATGTTAAGATAGCATAGCTCCAACACAATGACTTACAATTTCCATTTGATGAAATCCAAATGCTTTTTCTTCTGTAAAAACCCTGCCTCCAAACAGACCTGTATACATGTCTGAAGATAGAGTTTTTATCACTTTGGCTTTTGGTCATAAGTATCTATAAACAGACATGAGCAACTCACAGAAAATGAGTGCTCAAGAGCTAAGGGACAATGTCATAAAATCTGAATACATGCAAACGCCACCTCAGGGACAGCAGTCATACAAAGCAGTACTATATGGAAATGTCTGGAAATATTCTCCTTGCAACAGTGGAGTACAAATGCTAGGAGGAAATACAGATAATAGCATAAAAACAAAGATACAGAAATGGACTATGCATTTCATAACTAAATTTCAGTACACTGCACGAACAGTCTCAAATATCACATTGCAAGCTATGCTAAGAAAGGAAAAAAACAATCTTATGGGCCCGAAGTACTTCAGGAGGAATTACCTCCTAAGTACACCTAAGCACAACATGAAATACTTCTTTCACCCATAGGAGTACAATAGCATGGAATATCCCTGATGTATCATGCCATACAACATGATACCTCACAGAACATGCCCATATGTTGGAGTTTCACTCAAAAGGAATTATTCAAAATAATGCAGTAAGCACAAAAATAAATCAAGAACTTCTTTAATTCTTCTTTACCACACAAGTATTTTTGTAGCATACCAGATGAAGGAATAAAATCAATAGCTTAAAGAAATTGATTTCTTCCACTTCCTGACAAATGCACAACATTCAGAAAACTTATTTTATGCAGATTGGGTCACATAAAACACACTGGGAATACAAAGTCACAGTTGATCTCATAAAAGTCTTAGGTAATGGAACTTCAAGAAACAGGCAGGAAACAGACTGGAAACTTTCTGGGTTGTTATAATGAGACATAAATAACTTGTATTTGACATAGTACAGTTTATTTGCTAATTGGTTGAGAAAAAAAATAAAGCCTTGCAAAATGTTTATTTTTTGAGTCTGGAGCATGGCTGGAGGGCCATGAAGATGTCTTGGTGTTGGATGACAAGAATGTCCTAACACTTTAGGAGTGCTAGCCAATAGTTTAAATAAAAAAAAAAAAAAAGGTCTGGAAGGGACAGGACATTTGCTGATAAAGCTTTTACTAGCTTTTGGGGAAACAAGCCCTTTCAGTTCTGAAAGAAACAGGTTTTACAGCTTGGATTCTCACCGAGCCACCTTCCAAAGTTCAGCTTCAGCATGAGTTTTGGCATGCACCATCCTATCCCAAACTGCTGCTTTTTTGTCAGTATGAGAATAACTAAACTAGGTCTTTCACTGCCTTTAAGCCCCCTGATTTACTCAAGAGCCTGGAAGAAGCTGCAGCATTGCCTGATCAATGTAATTATTTGTTGTAAATGTTATATATACAAAATGTTGATACATGTATCATAATGCATGCATACATGTATATGAAGCACTCAGGCATCTGCAGCCACTAGACACACAGAATGATGCTGATAGGGGCAATAATAGCATCTCTCCCTGCCAACCTATGCAAAATATCACAGGAGCACAGAAACTGTCCACTGACTATCTCATTAAAAGATACTTTGTGAAGCTTGTTAGACAAAGCAGAGGATCCTTTCATCCTTGATATTACTGGAATTTTAGTTACTCAAAATAGATTGCAAGCGATTTATCCACGCCCCTATGCCGCCACTGTAGCCTAAATAAAAACTAACATTATTGGGACCTACAGGTGCTTTCTAGAATTATTAAAAAAAACCCCAAACCTGTCTAGATGTGCAGTGGTATATATACCATTTCTCATGGTTTATTTTCATTATTCATTTCAGCTCCCTGAAACAGACACCAAGCCCAATAATCCCCAAGAGACAAAGCACACCACCGTCTTGTGTGATGTTCAAAGCAGAAAACAAACCCATCGGCTCTCTTTGGGTTATGAGTACTGGTAGCACTGCTGCAGGGTCACAGAAAGCAGAACTGAAAAGGGGCAGAAATACCTTCTGCTTTGGCCCCTGATTCCTCAATTGCCCAGGGCTCCTGAGCCTCTTGCTGAAGGGAAAAGACAGAGAAAGGCAGTAATAAAGGCATGCAGAAGCCTGGGGAGGAATGCAAGTATTAGGGAATTGACCAAGGAGACAACAGCTGAGGGGTGTGCAGGCAGTGGAGAGAAAGAAAAGCAGATGACCAGTTGAGAGGCCCATTGGTATAGACGACTCAACAGAGATGTGCCAACTGCATTACTGGACCACCTCATTAAATCTATCCTGCACTTTCGCAATAGCTCATCTAAATAAAGCTAAGACAACGACTTACTGCAAGTTAAGACAATGACTTGTCCTGCTCCTTGCCAATGATTGTTGTGTACTTTCATGTCTTCAGAGATCGTACAGAGCAATTATAAGGTGTCATCTCTGTAAGGTCCTGTATGTACGATAATGAGATAACCTGTAGATTCTAGTACCTGATAACGACTAAAATGAATACATTCTGCAAAAGGGATTTAGAATATTTTCTGAAAAGACTCTGAAAACACCCTCATCTTTTCAACAGTTAATGGAAAAATAACAAAAAAGATAAGAGAGTGTGTGTTTGTGTGTGTGTACATTCCATATGTGCCTATATTCCTCACAGTCAGCTATTTTCTGAAAGTTCCTTCCCCAATATATTTGAAATGATAGAATGAAATTACTGTTAGTGATATGTGGAAAGATACTTTCAAGCTAATACTTTTTGTCTGTAGAAATAAGCATGAAGACTGAGAAACTATTTGATCTTTATCAAATCAGCTTATTTGTAATAAACAAAGCTGTGACATACTCCACATACATTCTTAAATTCCAATCTGTGAAAAGACAGTTTTGCAAATCTGAAGCTAGCCAAATTTCCAAGTTTCAATTATGTTTCAGGGTGCTGTTTGGATGTAGATATGTTTAACTACAGATCTGCCGTAAGATAACTCTCTATTGTAAAATCAACCTATATAATGCATCAGTATTTTTTATTTTCCTAATCTGGGTTTCAGAAGCTGTTCCTAAAAAACTCTGTCAGAAGTGTAATCACCTGCAATGCTTAGCTTCACCCACACGGAACTGCTTTACTGAAGCAACTCTCCCACTTCTTCCATTACTGCACCTGTTTTTTTGGGTTTTTTTTTATCTATTAAGAAAAAATCAATTAAAACCATCAAAACTTATATTTAATTAAAAATAATTAGAGTACAAACCAGCTCATTAAAAACAAGTCCAGCAAAAGATTCTTCCAGTCAGATTTAAATGATACACCACCATTCTATAAACAGAACTACATCTGTCTGGTGGCAAGATAGTCCACACAATCTACAACCAGAACATTACGAATGCTCTGTTCAATAATTAATTTTCAACTCTAACAGCTAATTTAGGTCTTTTATCCTTTATGTATAATATTACTCTATTTGCAATGACAAGCTAGGAGAGTTGGCCTGACCTGCTTTATAGATATTCTTGGATGCATAAAACTGCGTTCAGATAACTATCATTAGCAAGATAGACAGAACTCATCCAGCAGAACACAGTTTACAGCACAGCTCTTGCAAGGATGCTGCAAAATTTCTTTAAATGTGGATCTCTTAATTTTAGCTGTGCAAAAGTACTTGGTTTAATTCCTGCTGTCAAAACATCCTCAAACTTATCAAAGATTCTCATAGTTAATCCTTTAACTATGTCAAAGCATAGTTAATGGAGGCACTTTCAGAAGGTGACCCACTTATTTGTAAAACAGGTGTGCAAAACAGGCACGATCAATTACTATTTGCTTCTTTCTAGTGATAACAGAAGGCGTCTACATAACTTGAGAAGCTAAGCACCTTCTCAAGGTACTAGATAATTAGCTAGATAAAATTTTGGATCTCCTAACTTTGATCCAATTCTCAGAGCTTAAAGCCGGTCAGTTTCTTTCAAGATCTTCACTACTCATCTTTGACTTACTTTACATTCAAAACTTTCAACGAATGGTCAATACTAAAGATAAGCTGAAAATCTAATGTCACATAGTGCCATACAAATGACATCAAGTATTTGTTTACCTGGGTCGGGGCAACCCCAGGCACTGCTACAGGCTGGGCAGAGAAGAGATTCGGAGCAGCCCTGCAGAGAAGGACTTGGGGGTGTTGGTTGATGAGAAGCTTAACATGAGCCGGCAGTGTGCGCTTGCAGCCCAGAAAGCCAACCGTATCCTGGGCTGCATCAAGAGAAGCGTGACCAGCAGGTCGAAGGAGGTGATCCTGCCCCTCTACTCTGCTCTTGTGAGACCCCACTTGGAGTACTGCGTACAGTTCTGGTGTCCTCAACATAAAAAGGACATGGAGCTGTTGGAGCGAGTCCAGAGGAGGGCCACGAGGATGATAAGAGGGCTGGAGCACCTCCCATATGAAGACAGGCTGAGAGAGTTGGGGCTGTTCAGCCTGGAGAAGAGAAGGCTGCGTGGTGACCTCATAGCAGCCTTCCAGTATCTGAAGGGGGTCTACAAGGATGCTGGGGAGGGACTCTTCCTTAGGGACTGTAGTGGTAGGACAAGGGGTAATGGGTTCAAACTTAAACAGAGGAAGTTTAGATTAGATATAAGGAAGAAGTTCTTTACAGTGAGGGTGGTGAAGCACTGGAATGGGTTGCCCAGGGAGGTTGTGGATGCTCCATCCCTGGCAGTGTTCAAGGCCAGGTTGGACAGAGCCTTGAGCCACGTGGTTTAGGGCAAGGTGTCCCTGCCCATGGCAGGGGGGTTGGAACTAGATGATCTTAAGGTCCTTTCCAACCCTTACGATTCTATGATTCTATGATTCTACTTCAAAACCACCACTGTTACCAAAACAAGCCCAACAGCCAGTATTTCATATTGGGGGAAGAGGGGAAATTCTTGCATGGCCTCATATGAGCAACTCTGTATCTCTAAGGTGTGACTACAGAATGTACTGGCACATGGATGACAGCTTTAATTTAGCTTGAGAAGTTAGCTATTGCAACAGCAAATAAACAGGATAAACTTCCGTGGATGGTAAGTATCCATGCAGCTGCTCAGAGGCTCAAAGAGGCTGGTACCTCTGTGCCTTCCCTTTGCCAAAGGTAAAACAATGGGAGCTTCTCGGTAGCTTATATTTTTTGTTTTCCCTAAAAATATGACTGGTAGCCTCATTGTGCATCTTCTCTTGTAACTGTCTTTACATGTCCAAATGTCAATGGCACATGACAGGTCTCCAAATAGTTTTCAGAATCATCATTATTTGGACTCCCCACCAAATAATTTACATGGCACTGCATAGGAGAAAAACATCGTTCCCCTACAAGAACACTGCTAAGCAGGAGGAAAAGAATGATAGAACCAATGCATAGAAAGAATCATCATCATTGAAACGTGCAGATGGTGCAATAAAGTTCTTGGCAAAGTGGTGAGCAATGAATTTACTGTGGAGCAGCAGGCAGACTAGCAAAGATTGTTTTCCAATAACTCTGATTCTGCTTAAGTATCTGCATTTAACGAGAACAACTGTGCCTACCCAAGCAATCATTTGAATGAATTAAAGACAGCTTTCAGGCTAACATTTCACTTCACTGACTGATGGTGAAAAAGGAAAAGAACATTCAGAAGATTGAATTTAGGAAATTATAGATAAGTTTATGTTATGTGAAAGTACATTTTATGTTGGGTTTGTTTGTTGTTTTTTTCTCTATGTACTTTGCACATGCTATTATGGGCAAAATTTATTAAATGCAAACCAAAAAGGTGTTTTATAACAAAAGGTTCCCTTTTGTCATTTAAAATAATTTACTTTTTATGTTAAATGTATTTTAAATGCAAAACATATCAGCTTTGTTTCATAATGATTGTAATGACAGACCTACCTGAAGAGCACTGTCTGTGGAGATGAAAGAGTACTCCCCCATTTATAGCTTTTCAGACTTAGAAATCGTCAGAGAATAACAGTTCCAGTGGTAGATTCAGCTCATACTTGGGGTAAGGGAGGATAAAAATCAAGGAACAGTATTAGTCATCTCGATGCTGTTAGAGTTCAGCCCTATGAAGCCCAGAGGCAAAAGTCTGGATGGCCAACTAATTTTCATACTTCATGTTAGTCTTTCAAGACTAGTTTAAACAGCTTCAGTAAAGAATCTTCCACAGGAAAATCATATGAAAGAAAGGTACACTTAAAGCATGTACTTTGCATCCCAGTTTGAACTGAAATCATTGCCAGGATGGCATACCACTATCTCACCTCAATTACATGGCACGGCAAATCCTGACATGACTCCCAGTCAAGATAGAGCCCTCCATGAAGTCTGACCCTATACAATAAATGAACAATTTCAGAGTTCCATAACGCTCATTTCGTTTTCCAGTCTCCTCTTCAATTTTTTGAGGTCAGTTCGTGTTCCATTAATAACTCCTCTTTTGGAGTGAATGAAGATGTTCACTTCTAAATGACAGAGGGATCAGATTAAAAAGTATTGCTTCCCAGCAGAGGAGAGTTCTAACAAAATTCAAGGTTATGGGAAACGCAAAATCAAGGATAATGGACTTCTGCATTTTCTTTGAAAAATTTAAAAGTGAGAAAAAATATTCTCAGAGTGGCTTTTCTATCTCCATTATTCACAGAAGTGCAGTATGGCAGCTGAGGAAGAAAGGAGGATCTTTCTTCTGTCATGTTATTAGAAGGGTGACCCTGAGAAGATGCACCCTCTAAGAAGAGTTTAGCTAGAGAAAAATGAGAATGTATCAAGTGACCTGTAGCTACTACGAGACATTTACTAGCAATTACGGACTGCAGCTGTTGGCAGAAGTTTGACATTCTGAGAAGAGATGTGGAGTCAGCCTCAATTTGTACCAGGGGAGGTTTAGATTGGATATTAGGAAAAATCTCCTCACCAAAGGGGTTGTCAAGCTCTGGAACAGGCTGCCCAGGGAAGTGGTGAAGTCATCATCCCTGCAGGTATTTAAAAGATCTTTAGATATGGTCCTTAGTGACATGGTGGACTTGTCAGTGTTAGGTTTACAGTTGGTCTGTATGATCTTCAAGGTCTTTTCCAACCTAAATGACTCTATGATTCTATCCATGCAAAACTGAAAATGCTCTATTTACCATTAGACTCCAAACTGTTATGCCCTACATCTTCCATCACTCTTTGGAAAGACTTCTTACCTAGATTCAGAATGCTACGTTGTCCATTGCTGATACAAGCTGGAATAAGTATTTCCAAATTAAAAATTAAGTAAGTCTTACATTAGGCTTCTAAATACCTATAATTAATTTCATTTTCAGCAGGGAACACTCTCTGGTGATTTCCATTCCCTAAAAGTCATTATATGTGGAAAAACTTGCAAATTACCTTCTCATTCATCTGAGGTATGCCTGCATGTGCCTGAGTGTGTGCATGCACACACACGTGTATTTAAGGCATCTACATGAATTACAGAGAGTTCACAATAGCAACTCTTACTTTTTTAGGGACAACACTAAGCACAGTTATTTTCAGTCAACACTGTCACCTGTCTTACTTCCAAGCAGTTAAACAACACTGAGTTTTTCTACAATAAAACTGATACCGTAATGTAAGGTCATAGATGAACACTGACACAATGAAAGCTGACAGAAAGGACTAACAATCCAAGGAGCTAGCACTCAAATTATTCATTAGTAGACACTGAAACACTCCTAATAGAGCTTAGTCAGGCTGAATGGACATAATTTAGGCATGAATTCTACTGTCCAGTAATGACGATATTTCTTCCTGCCATTCAGTCACATGCACTTCTCTTACAAGCTATACAAATTGCTACCTGAAGAATTTCCAGCACCACCAGAAAACAGCAGATCTGATCCAAGACTTGACATCTTCATTCACCACTTCCATACCAAAAACTATGCCTATAACAGCAAATATGTTTTCTCAATCTATTAGCTAGGAATTCGACTTCTATCCCTCACCTTCCCAAACTGTTCTGTCCCTTGCACTGATCATCAAAGAGACAAATGAACTGATTTGTCACAGCATGGAGATGTGGAATAATTTCACAAAATTTTTGCTTATCTTTAATCATACAAATTTTTCCTCGGCTGGACGTACAGTAGCTAACACCATGTGGACAGACATAAAAACTAGTAAAAATACGTGATGACGTTCACATTGTCCAAACTGTGATAAAGTACAGTAAAAGGAAGGCATAGGATGAAATCTCACAGAGGAACAGCAGTCACCTGCTTCTGCTTCACTCTTCCCTCAGATCTACTATTTACAGGCATCTGCCTCAAGGGGCAGGAGAGAACCTTGTTACTTGTTTTTTACCAAATGAAAAATATTCTGTGTTGAAGACATCTCTACAGCATTCTGCAGCACAGGATGGCTATAATAGTGAATAGCAGCTGCACTGTGATTATAAAAATCGTAATTCTGTAAAGAGTTGGTGTCTACTGAACAAACAGCCTGTGATAAATCTGTTGTTGAACTAACTGCAGTTTTACCAACGCTAAAACCATTCTCTATTCGGAAGATACATGGAAAAAGTCTCCAAACCTCCCAAAATGAAGAGAGGGGACAGAAGAGATTATGGAACAGATAAAATGACCAAGAACACATTATGGGCACTGATTGAGACTCACTTAATGGGTTAACTTGAATTCATGAAAGAAATAGCTCAAATTAAGGTGATATGTAACCTCTTGTACACCACCCAGCCTTTTTAGTTCGGAAAGAAATATTATGAGAGACATCTGGAGGACTGTATGCTTGCTCTATATTGCTGAAGTCATTTAAAGCTCTAAGACAGGATCTGTGGATATATGGATATGTATGATAACCTGGGGAAGAATCAATGTGGCTTCTAGAATGGGAAGCCACGTCTCAAAACCACACAACTTCTTTGAAGGATTTGGCAAGCATTTGAATAATGGATATTTGATTGAGTAGTCTACCTGGATTTTAAAAAATTATTTGACCCTCACCAATAAGGTCTCTCACCGAAGGTTCCTGAGGAAGCAACAGAGGACAAAATTAATAAGTAGTTGTTTTAGAGATACAAAAAAAGGAAGGAGTAAGTGCTCAGTTTTCACAGTGCACAGCGGTCATCAGTAAGTCCGATGGACCAGAGCTGGTGTCTGCTACTCGAGAAGACAGTACAGGGGCTGAGATGAGAAATGAGATGACACTAGTTGCATGGGGGTTTTTTTATAATCAAAGTTCTTCATAAGAATAAATTTCTGCCCTACTGAAGAGCTTGCAAGAGGACTTTAATGAGATCCAGTGATGAGGTATTAAATGGCAAGTGAAATTCCATGTAAATAAATACAAAATTATGAATATTGCACACAATCCTAATTTCATGTATTAAGCAGCTAAGTGTACTATTATCACAAGAAATCATTCAATCTAGTGCAAGTTCCACAAATTATCAATTCCATGTCCAATCGTAGTAAAAAAAGGACAAAAAAAACCCCAACCAACCAAAAAACACCCACAAAAAGGCAACCTGAAAAGCAACAACTGCTAAGAAGTATTAAGCATTACTCCCTGAATAAATTCAATGCATGAATATCTCCATCTGTAGAGATATTCAAAACTCTACTGCACACAGTCCTGGGAAACCTCTGCTTAAGCTGGGAAGTTGGACTAGATGATCTTCAGAGGTCCCTGCCAATTTTACCCCTTCTGCGATTCTGTGTTACACCCTGAGCGCTGCAAGCAAATCTACATTACTATTCTGATTATGAGAAACAAAGCTGAAGCTTCAGATTTGGCTTCAGATTTCTGAAGGTTGAGGGACTACTCTAGGCAAGCACCCTTAGATGCTTGACCTGTTCTTACACTGCTTTCTCGGTACGTGCTTCTCACTACAGCTGGAGACAGGGTATTGGCCTAAACAGACCTTTGATCTGACTCAGCACAGCCATTCTTACACTACAAAGGCTCAAACAATTTAGGATGACCAGTTCATTTCAAATTTATGTTGCAAAAGTATATGCATACATTCATCAGTATAGAGAAAACTGGATTTTCAGATGTGATTTTTTTCTTTTTTTGATTCTGAAATGGCTGAAAGTTCTGAAAACATATACTTACTCTTTCCAAACAAGAGGTCTCCTTTCTCCACAAACAGAATGGAAAACATATCTATGCTATCATTAGAGTTGATTCTTACCAAAAGGCAAATTTTAAAAGGACAACGCACATATTCAGTGCACTACATGGTCATCTCTGAGAGCAACGGCCCCAGTTTAGAGACATTTTCCACTAGCCAGGCATTAAGGTTGCAAAAGAACAGAACATCGGCCCCCAAAGAGATTTTTACTTCAATTTGAGATAAGGATGTGACTAGGAGAACTTGGCTAATCCCTTGGTGATGTCAACAGATCAATATTCAACTTACTGCTATTGGCAAGTGGACACTGAAAATCAATACAGTTATTCTGAAGATAAGCAGAAAGAACTCTCCCGAGTCATCAAGACAGCTCCTGGTAAAATGGGCAACCATGTCGTATAGTCTCTTTCACAAAATGATCACATACCAATTTTAGGCACATTTCTTGTCTCTGCTGCTCATATTGAAAAGGTCATTACAGAACTACTGATGGTTAGATACTTTCTCCTAAATTACAGTTTTTGTCATAATCCTGGTCAAGTTACTTCTCTCCTCCTTTGAATGCAGGAGTCATCCTTAAATTTCAGTGAATTATTCTACATTACAGGTGTGGTTCTCTGTTGGAGGACTATCATCACCTTTCCCCAGCACCATCTGTTGGACTAAAGAAACCCAATTCCTCCACATTACATTTTCAGAGGAAAAATTTACAAATAAGTTTAAAAAGGATTTTTTGTAATAGACACAAAGGCAAGCATTTTATGCTACTGTTGCAGTCACTTTTCACAACTGAAATTATTATCCTGGCTGGATAAAATCTGGGACAAATGAGGTCCTATAACTCACAGACCCACATAATTTTCAAGAGCCATTTAAAAACATGCTATTTTTCATTTTTATTTTCCATTTTTATTTGACAGTTACTGGAGCTGAGTCCTTCTACATTCAGGAATCATTAAATTTATTCTCAATCCACATTCAAAAAATGGGAGAAGGAAGATGGGATGGTAGAAACCTACCTGCATAATGAAATCTAATCCCTCACTTTCCCTGAAATATCAGGATTTCTGTCAGCTTTCTGGCTAGCATACTAATTTTAACCTGTTTGCCCAATTTTTCAGCTTCTGAAGTTTGCACCCATTAAATACAGTGGAAAATATTTCTTTCTCTTTGCAAAAAGATGATTGAGAGCACTTTCTAAAGAAAGTACTACAAGCTGGGGGGAAGGAAGGTGAGAATAATCATAGCATCCTTAGCTAAAGGAGCAAGGAGTCACCAAAAGAACATAAACAAACAGATTCATCCTTGGTACAGACAATGCTGCAATAATTCTGATTTTTTCAGTTTCGGTGGGATAATGGTATAAAGGGGAACAGTTTTACAAACGACTTGCTTTTAAGATTTTCTTCTCCCTCTCAAGAAAATTTGCCTATGCAATCTAACCTTCAACAAAAGCTTGCCAGAAACACACTGCTCTTTACTTCAGTGTTTCTATGTTTTTCAACATGCATGTTTGAGCAATATTCCTTGGCTTGTTAAACATCTCATTAATTATTGACTTTGGCATAAACTTGGGAGTATGCTGATTCAGGTGGGAAGGCACTGGCAATATGAGAGAGGAAAATAATATCAGGAAGGAAAAACTCCACTTGCTGCCTGGGGAGCAGGAGTAAGAGAAAAGAGATAAAATTTAGCTGTATTAACTGCAAGGTCATGCATTACAGACAAATAATAATTTTCCTATAAAATGTAAGTCTCATCAGTTGCAAACAGAGCAGGAAAATGGAAGACATACAGTTTGGGCAATGGACAACAAGACAGCTACAAACTATCAATATAGCAGCTGTAAGAAAGGCAAATGTGTTCCTGTCCCATTCAATAATGTCTACTGTTCTTATTAAAGAAGTCTGAGAATTTTATAACTGGAGTCAGTGGATAAACACTGCTCCTGCAACCTCCATATGTTCCGGTAGGGAAATAAATCCTATGAAAGCTTAAGCACTTTTGGTGTAACTTGTAAAACACAGTCTAAGCAGGAACAAAAGACAGAAGGTGGAAACAGTCAGAAGAGAGACCTGCAACAAAATTCTCATAAGGCACCATGCTACAAGAGATAAATATAATTTGTTCCTTCAATCTGGATTCTTTGAGTCAAGGATGTCTTTAATAAACACAAAATGTGTAAAATGTGAAAGTGCTTATAAATTTTAATTCAAAATTGGTGAAAAATTCCATGCTGTGAAACTGCCCGTTATCCACATCCTGCCAATATTTCAATTGCTCACCCTAACTCAAACCAAAAACAAATGCAAAAATACTAAAATTTATCATGGGATGGAAATTCTGGAGTTTCTTAAATCTGCCAGTTCACCAAGATATGAATACGTGGATAAAACAAACTTTAACAGGCATGACTCTCAAGCATGATATACGGTCTTCCAGTGGCCATGTGCCGTTGTGGATAACTAATAGCTTGCTAATCATTATTATCCTGTTTTGGCTGTGACTAGGGAAAGCCACAATCAAATGGTCCTACTAGTTATTCAATACAGTTAATAAGAAGTACCATGGCAAATTATCTAAACAGACTATCAAGTAAGTATTTATTGTATTCATTCAAAAATAGCAAACATAGCCAGTTCACAAAATAGGGACTGGCAGGAGACAAAAAATAAGATATGTTGGGCTACTTATTTGAAGAATAAATTGCCAGCTCTAATTTAGACAGTTATCTGCAAGGGAAATACATATGATTGTTTCCATCACAAATGACATTTCATCTTTTCTATAGTCATGCAGAAAAAGAATGTGAAGAGGTTAAAATGTGTGGAGCTAATAAATAAATGTGACAAGAACAATAAAAATGGATGAGGCTAGATCAAACCAGCTGAAGCTACTTTACAGTAACATGGGCTATTATCTTTTAACTAGGCAAGCTGAAGATTCAAAGGGTCAAAAAGATACTGTTGCACCAAGGAGGATGATAAGCAGAGGAGATGACCACGGTTGTTTTGTTATTTGAAATGAATGATTCTCTGACAATAGAAGAGTATTCTCTTTATGTACTGCAAATCCAATAAAATCTGAGCAAGTTTTTATAGTAATGAATAAAGCTACCTTTTCCACTCAATTTTATTCCTGTTCTACCTACTTTTGAACACCTATAATATGAATTATGCATAAAGAAGGGATTTGAATTTAAATTAAAAAAAAAAATTTACCTGCATATTTATTATGGAGATACTGCGGAGATGGTGTCATCTCTGTAAGAGTCAGAACAGAAAACATGCCAGTGAATTTTAGGGTATCGCTTTTCATTACAGATTTCTGATTACAAGTTGCCCCAGTCTGGCCATTGATTACTGATCTTAATAAGCTTTCATCAAATATTAATGAAATCCCATGAAGTCAGCAGGTAAAAACATTAATGCACACATACCTTGCATTTCTCTGAATTTAAGAATATGAAAACAATGCCAGAGTTCTCAGCATGTTTTGTGTTCAGCTTTAGCAGATCATTATTGTGCAATACAGAAAGTTGATAATCACATACTCTCCAATAGGAAAACAAACATCTGAACAATCAGAATTGTGGTTCATTAATCTAGAAAATATGCCAATAGGCTAAAAAGCAAGGAAGAAAAAAGTCAGTACTCATCCATGGCAGACTTTGAGTCTTTATAAGCCTTACCAAGACATCCATTTTCTCTGCAAAAGTATAAAACTATGTAATACCACCACATTTAAAAATAAAAAAAAAAAAAAAGGAGGGGAAAAAAAATCAATGCGTGTCAAAAGAATTTAAATAATTTCTGGCCCAAACCAAGGTTTTAAAACACTTTCATTGGTCCAAAATGTTAGACACCCAATAAATCAGAAATAGCAAACACCATCTTGCATACACAGAGAATCTGAAAGAGGTACTTTCTCAAGTTTGAATGAAATTCAAACAACTAATCTCCACCTAATAAAAGCATCTAGAATGTCTCAGTATCAACTGAAAGTTGCACAACTCATGGCCAGCCTTCCACAGAAGGGGTATGAAAGTCCATTCCTTTCAACATAGTATTAAATTTTTTTACAGCTAGACACAAAATAAGATCACAGCACATTCTTTTGTACTGGCAGGTGCCTCTGTTAACAAGGATTCTTTAAGGAAAAATCAGTACATTATTTCAGAAATATTTCAAGATAATACCAGACTTCTTATTCCATGGATATTCATTGAGACTTCACACACTTTTTTATTTCCATTCATTAGTGAGTGCAAAATTGTTCATTAAAAATAACTACATTAAATTGGAATTTTTGCATTTCATTTCTGACCTAATCCCAACTTCTTTACATGAATTTGTCTACTAATGTCAGCATTTGATTTTTTTAATAAATGAACAAATGTCAACGAGCAGTTCACAATTTGTGGTGACTGATCTGATTGACTGACACGCCCCCTAAGTCACATGAGGCCATGCTGCCTCATTACAAAACATAAAATGAAGATATTTGTAGAACATTGTAGAACATTTTTGTTCATGCATTACTCAGTTCTGCTAAACTGTGGAGCAGTTGGGGTCACAGTCAATTCGGTATTTTAATTTGCATATCAGTTCCCAAAGGCAGTGAATGTGGCAGACATGCATATGCTGTGAAGATCGAAAAGATCAAAACCAAGTAACAATACTGGTACATTTATGATAATCCGAATTAAGAAGAATAAATACCTGTAGGAGAGAAAAATTATTGCCAGGGGGTGGGGGGCAGTGAGTGGAAGCAGACACACACCACGTTTTAGAATGATACCTCTTCCTTAAACCCAACCAAGTGCTTTTTTTTTTTTTTCCACAATGCCTTGAGAGGAGCCAGAAGAAAGATTCATCACATGTTTCTAGTGAGAAGAGTCTGGGGAAAAGGACTGTAGAGATGACATCAGTTCTGAGGTAAAGTTGCAGTTCTGGCATCTTATCTGTGGCATATGGATGCTCACAGCAAGGTATGCATTGGAGCACATACTATACATTTGTTGATTGGCTTAAATTTTAACGTTGTTTTTTGAGGCTGTGCATTATAAAACCTGGTCTTGCTTTTACCATTGCTTTATACCCCCAAAGAAGCCATCATAAATAGATAGTTAACTGTCAAAGGGCAGCATGTTTTTTTGTTGTTTTTTTTTTCCTCAACACAGTTCCCATCTTTCATATCTTTTATTTTACATTTTATGGTTCTTGAGTTCTAGCATGGGTAACTGCATGTGTGAAAGGAGGACAACTTAAAAGCTACAGGATTATGTTGTTCAGGCGATTAGTTCACTTGTGTCAGAATTAGCATAGTTCCAACCATGTAATTTGGTGGTTCATGCCAAGTAATTTCTTTCCTGTTATCGCTTGCTATAAAAATACTTATTCAGTTTCAGACGTACTGTCTCTCTAACAAGCTATAAGAATGACTTCATTATGTTTGACCCCTACTATCGAGTATTTTTATCTATGTATGTACAACACATATGAACCATCAGTCAGAGTTAAGATTGAATAAAAAGAAAGAACACATACTCCCTTGTGCTTTCACAATGAAGCAGAATTTAAACATATAAACTTGTGTATTTGCTGTTGACTTCCTTATTTACGCATCCTTACCATGCTTCATATCCCCACAATAAGTAGATTTTTATTAACTGAACAATCACTAATTTCGCAAGGGATATTATTTTTACAGTACAGTGACACTCACGCTGAGAAAGGGTAATTAAACATTTTTTGTATTTCCATTTGGATACAGTGATGCTGCTCTTCGTTCTTGGTTTGTCCAATGTCTTTTTTAGTATTCATAATTGCCCTGTCTGCCCCATTTAAAAAAAATGGGTACAAATGACAGCTTTTACAACCAGTCATTAACTCATTTCAATAACTTGAAAATAAAGAAGTAAAAACTCTTTAATATAATTTTTGTTATTAATAGCTCCTTTTTAAGTACAAGAAAGCTGAGAAAATTACACAGAATGATCACTTGGTCATTCCAGCTACTCAAAACTGCTTCAGCATTCCTATTATAGAAAAAAGGTAACAGCTCAATTTATTGACAGAGCAATGCATTGAGTATACAACTTCATAAGAATACAGAGATAATGCAATACTCTGCAACGACTACTTTTCCACTGCCCACTCTAAGTAGTGAATCTTGATTTATATGATATGCATTCCATTTAGCTTCTAAGTTAATTAAAACCTGAGCAGGCTGACATTGACCTGTGCGTTGTGTTCAATGCGTGGTACCACAAGCACCCTACTAATCATCTTAAAGATTAACTACATTAGACTCAAATGCAGTACCACCAGCACATATAATCTAGGTATGCACTAGCAAGAAGTGCAGCGCAGTATGAGCACACCAGTATTACAAATGGTGGCAACATGCTGGTATCAACACATAAACTTTCAAGCAGGTTTCATGTCAGATGAGCCCTAATCTGGTCATGTGAACTGGTTGTTCATAAAAGGTTTGAGTGGATTAAGTGCTCCTGAAGTGCATCTTCTGGTTCAGCTACATTCAGTCTGTTCTGTGCACTCCAAGAACACCCCTTGATGCAAAGCAAAGCACAGTGAGAGGCGATAATTGGGACATTTGTTTCATCAAAGTCACCCCTGATACAAATTAAAACTTCAGTGTAGATGCACCCACAAATTGCTTTTTAAAAATAGAACTGGTATAATACAATGTTACAAATAAAATCTTACTGCTTCTGTAATCGGAGACACAAAAATACATGGTTTTATCAGTAGCTTATTTAAGTTCATATTTAGAAGAAGAAGAAAAGCTTTCTTCAAACTATTTTTTATATAATACAGTTATCACTTAGATCACAGAATCATAGAATATCTCAAGATGATCCCACAAGGATCATCGAGCCTAATTCCCTGCTACTTGCAGGACTACTTTACACTAAACACACGAGTAACAGCATTGTCCAGACACTCCTTGAACTCTGGCCAGCTTGGTGCCATGAGCACTTCCTCAGAGAGCCCATTTCAGTGGCTGACCAACCTCTCAGTGAAGAACCTTTTCCTGACGCCCAACCGAACTTCCCCTGGCTCAGCTTCATTTCATTTCCTCATGTCCTGTCACTGGTCACCAGACAGAGGAGATCAGCACTTTCACTTCCGCTGTCCTCTGTGAGGAAGCTGTAGACTGCCATGAGGTCACCCTCAGCCTTCTCTTCTCCAGGTTGAACAAACCAAGTGGCCTCAGCTGCCCCTCCTAAGTCTTGCTCTTGAGGCCTTTCACCATCTTGGTCAGCCTCCTCTGGACACACTCCCATAGCATCCTTCTATCGAGGTGCCCAAAGCTGCACATGGTACTTGAGGTGAGGCCACACTGACATTACTAATTGTACTAAAATCCAAGCAATCAGTTTATTTACAGACACAATTATGAAACAAGCATAAACATATTCCTGATGGAAGGTAGCTACCATAGTCAGCTTCTTTGACATGACTGTCCACAAGTGTTAACAGGTAAACAGTTTGTCCATAGCTGATTGAATCAACAAACGTACTTTCCATTATGTCACAATTCCTCAGCCATAGTATCAACAGGAATCAGATATAAACCTAAGCCATTGCAAAAAATGTGTATTTTATCATCTGTTTTCTGAGACCCAGTGAACCAGGCATGAGTCTGCAGCTCAATGCAAAATTCCTGGCTGCAGCAGAACAATGGTTTTGCCACAAATCTCAACCATAAAGGGGTTTGAACAACTGTCTGTAAAACCTAAAAAACTTATTTTCTTACAAGGACTGTCAACTGTGCCAACAAATACTCAAAAAAAGCTTTCTTCTTTTCTAAATAAGAAACATGCAGAGAGTTGACGTTTAGACAAGTAACTTAGTGCCTAAGATAGATAGGCATTTGGACAACAGAGTCAATAACAATCTCCCTTGGCAAGGTTCAAAATGTCTACCCTAAGAGACCATCTCTATCCATAGTTAGAGCCTCAAGTGACTTTTTTTTCTTCTTTTTCAACATCCAGTTTTTAAATTTTGAATCAACCACACAAAACTGAAGAAAATACTCTCCCTGCACCGAATAAAGAATTTCAGTTGTCAAAACCCAGGCTATTCAGTGAAAGTTCTGGGTCATGCTCCCTAAGTGAGGAATTTAATCTGAAACACTGGATTAAGAAGCTATAGAGCTTCCACAGAAAACATTCACTGCTTCATATCAATTTTTATTTATGACTTTCTGTAGTCATGCATTTCGATAGGGACTGACTTTCCTCCTTTTAGAACAGTGTCTCACTTAACAAAAATCTGACATCCTCTTCCTGCCCAATTTAGCATTGGATTGTCTTCTCCACAACAGCACTGCTTCAGTAGAAGGAGCAAAGTACGTGTTCACCATAGCAGAGCCTGTGGTCAAATGCTTAGGACATTTTTCAAGGGAAAAGGTAAGGTGGACAGAACCCCTTCAAGAGGAAAAGGAAGATAAAATCTTCAACTAGGGTTACGCCAGCTTATGCAATGTATGAAGACAACTGTCTTCCACATCCACCTGCCACCTCAGCCACTATTACAAGGACATCATGCCCTCTGTATCTCCCATCTTCCTATGGCAAAGTGACGTCCAGCATACCTACCACAGCAGCTGCAAATGAGGCCTCAGACACAAATCTTCAACAACCTTCTCCATCACCAGGAACTGCCTGCATGAAAATGCTTCCTGCTTGCCTGAAGATGTGAGTCTAATGAGCAAGTTGTATCACGCAACAACATGACCTGGAGGATAGGCAAACCTACAAAGGCAGTTTCTGCTCAAAGATAATCCTCATCCTGTTTCAGCTAATCACTGCATGCTCACATCCAGACAGCTAACACCGTGTGCCATCAATAGCATGCCTGCATCTCTTTGGGAAATCCTCAGTTCCATTACTAAAAGTCACAAGCAAGAAAGCAAAAAAGTTACTGAAGGAGGAACTGACCTACTTTAAAAGTACCCCAAAGCAAAATGAGCACGTGATTTTCAAAATAAACATGGCAAACAGTCTGTAAAACAAATTACTTGGGAGAACAGAAAAAGGGCCCTTTTTTTTTTTTTTAATGAAGGAATGGAAGGGAAAATAATTGGTATACCTTCAAAGCAAAACCTGTTTGAACTTCAAAGCATCAAGTGCAAAACCAATCCATTTCTATAAAATGATGCTGATACAAAGGAGTTACCTGATTTCATCTACTACTGCCATTAAAAAAGTAGGTGCTACTATGACAGCACTCATAAATAGGATTGAGTGTGGCCCAGAGCAAGGACAACTCTGGAGAGATCTTATTGTAGCCTTTCAGTACTCAGAAGGCACCTGTGAGAAAGATGGGGAGATACTTTTTAGCAGGGCCTGTTGCAATGAAAGCAGAGGTAATGGTTTTGGAGCAGAAGAGGGGAGATTCAGGCTGGATGTGGGGAGGAGGTTTTTTTGCAATGAGGGTGGTAAAACACTGGCACCAGTTGCCCAGAGAGGTGGTGGATGGATGCACCATCCCTGGAGACATTCAAGGCCAGACTGGATGTGGTTCTGGGCAACCTGATCTAGTTGACCATGTCCCTGCTCACTGCAGTGGGGTTGGACTGGATGGCCTTTGGGGGTCCCTTCCAACCCAAACTATTCTATGATTCTATAAAATCTGCAGTTCAAACAACACATTGAATTTAAACTCTCTCTGTGCTAAGAACTCAAGGACAGAAACCACCTATCAACTCAAGGTAAGTTGCAAGTACTGAGCGCCTTTCAGTTTCAGGTCATCTGCAAGGATCACACAATTGAAAGACTGCCCACGAAGGCAAAGGTAATCTTGGAAGATCCTGATTTATCATTTTTACACAAAGAAAAATGCCTGTAATTTTTCTTGGGGGGTTTTGGTGGTTTGTGGGTTTTGGGCGGTTTTTTTGGGTTTTGGCAGGTTTTTTTTGGTTGGTTTTTGTGGGGTTTGTTGTTATTCTTATTTTATTTAACCTAAAAACCCTAAGGTATACTTCCAGCTGCTCTTGACCATTTAATAGATCTAAAATATGCCTACAATAATAAAACTAGACAGTTTCAATTCAAATAGTTATGTAGTTTGGTGCAAGAGAGTGAATGCTAAGTAAAATCCCATAACTAAAATTCTCACAAATTCCTTTTTCATCATATTGCTGAGTATAAAAAATTGTTACTGAATTTCTGACCGTTTTTAGACTAATCCTGAATTCAGAAACTCTGTACCAAAAGATACACCATGGGTTATATAAGGCTAACAAAAGGTTTTAGTCTTTAAGTAACATAAAAGTTTAGAACCTATAATTATTAAAATCTTTTTCCAAGGGAAAGTCAAAAATAATCTTTTAGATTAAATACACTCACAACAAAATTCCATTGTCCACAATTGACCAGTGTTGCAACACTCAGAGAAGGAACAGATACTCTTTGTAAAACAAAGACCAAAATTTAATATTGACAGCATTTTGAACTCCAGTTACGTGGTACACACACACACGCTCTCCTCTCCCGTTACCCCTCCCTCCCTCACATTGTCAGAAATGGACTAAAAGGAAGGTGAACTAGCTAGGATTTCAGCTGGACAGAAAAATAGGTCTCCTGGGTCAGAATAAAAGCCTGTCTAGCCCAGAATACCGTCTCTTAACAATGGCTAAACACAGATGTCTCAAGAAAAACATAGGAGTAGAGCAAACCTATCAGTACTGTCAAAGAATATTCTCACAATATTCAACAACTTGCAGTTCAGTAGTTAGTATCTTCATGTTCAATCAGTCTTAATGGATTTCCTGAATGTAAATTTGCCTAGTTGCCCATTAAAGACAAGGAAACTTTTACCGCACATCATATCTGCTAGTGAGGAGTCCCACCATGTAACTACACAGTGTGCTGAAACGGCCTTACATATGGCTCTTTTTTGACTTGCTAGCTTTGTCAGGTGCTCTGTGGAGCTTGCATCACAGAAAACTGCAAACAAGCATCTCAACCAGGTGTTCCATCCACTCCATACGCATCTCCATAGATCTCTGTCTTAACCTCACTATAGGGTATACTAGGAAAAGAAAACCACCACATAGTTTCTCCTCCACCCCCATTTTATTTATTTAAACTGAATTTCATCCACCATTTAAATGTCCTATCAGTCCAATAAGGTCTTTCTGCAATTCTTTATAGGCAACACTGTTTTTAAAACCCTTAATAATTTAATAACACCAGAAAATATCAGTATTAAACCCCTTTATTTCTGGCCATGTTGAGCAGCACAGACACCTGAACTGATCCCTGTAGAACTCCTCTATTGAAAGTCAACTGTTTACTCCTACCCAAGCTTTTAGGTATTTATTATTTTTCTTGCTAGCAGTACCTTCCTCCTCTTCTCCCATGCCTCCTTAGTTGTTGTGCAAGGAAGAATTACTGACCGTCATGGATCAGGGATTTGACAGACATACTTTGCAGAAAAGACACTCCTTCCAAAGAGGAATTCCCATACTTGGCAATAGCTGTCCAAATGCATGTCTTTGCAGTTTGACAAAAGACCTCTTCCAATCTCTGTATTTGTTAAAGATATTTTAGCACACTGTCTCACACTGGTTCTTGTAGTGTATTATTTTGATTTACTGCATCTGAATGGATTACATACTCACATTTTTCGGCCTCAGCCAATATACTTTCACCACCACTAACCTAAGCAATAAATATTTTTTCATAGATGTACCCAAAATCATCTCCAAAATTAAAAGGTTGGAGACAAGGTTACCAAGAGAAAACAATACAGTTTTATATTACATTTAGGAACCAAGAGGGACTGTTGGATGTCCCTTACAGATTTGTAAGATACACCTAGGCTGTCAGAGGAGGGCTGAGATAAGCATCAACACTCTGGATGCTGCCTCTTAAAAGATCTCAAAGCTAGCCTTGGGATCTAAGGACCAAGATGTCACTGCCATACCCATTAGTGCAATTTTCCCTTGCAGCATGTATTCCTCCCGAGTTTTTCTCTCTCCCTTCCCTACCTTATGGTCTTTGATTAAGATGGTTATTACCTTCTGTTTTCTTTTTGCTTTAAATCTTATTTCCTACTTCTGTCTAACAGCAGAGCAGATTTAGTAGCTGGCATCTCTACACTAGCTGGGTGTGGTTATCTTCCTTATTCAATCCTTTTGTTAGGTTTTCAGCATCTACTGTCTCACCTTGCAAAGCAAAAAAACCCACTGCACCTCAGCTTTCATTAACTCTTGCTTCCTTAGACAGGAGAGTTCTCCTTTTAAAATCCCTTCCCAAGCTACTCAATAAAACCATGATGTATCACTGATACAGACTATTCTTAAATAAAGCCCACAGTCCCTATCATGCATGCTGAAAGGATTTTAGACAGCCCACGGGTTACAGTACTAACTCAGGTGACAGAGTTGGTATCAACTGCTGTTAATTAGCAGTATGCATTTTTTTTTTTGTCAATTCCAGACACAAAACTGACAGAACAGTATTTCCTGCTTTACATTTTTATGTTTCTGCATAGGTGTGCAGTGAAGTCAAGTATAAAGGTGGCAAGCGTACATAACCTGTGCTTATCTAATTCTGGCTAGCATGAGTAGCAACAGTGGCAAAGAGGTACCAGCAGATGCTTGAGACCTAGCCAGCAAGCCAAGAATGATATATTGTATTTCTACAGATCTTCCTGCCCCTATCAGTTACAGTACAGCAAGCACAGGTATGGTTGGTAAGCAGCAACTTTCATTGTACGCCCTTTCTGCGAAAATACAGTACCAAGGCAACCATGTTATTACCTGAAAATTTCCCACAGTCATCCAGGATTTCACTGCCATTGGATCTCTGGATCCCACTGTCATTGGCAAAACTAACAATTGCTATTTGTTACCTATTGACTTACAGATTTTAGTCATCTACTATAAACCTTTTAACCCATTAAAAAGCTGTCATTTTCCACTTTTTTTTCCACAGATTCAACATGAATCAACAACTGTAATCAGAAAGTAAAAATAGCACATTAGATATAGGCAACAGCATTTTACACTGGGCTTTGGTTTTAAAAACGCTGAACACTTGGGACCTTTAAGTTGCCAGGCAGAAGCATGTAGGGCAGAATTCAGTGCAGTAGCGCAGAATTCATGAATGAACATGCACCACTCGCTCGTCTGTGCTGCACTCCAGTGAGAAGACTCTGCTAACAGAGGCCTGTTCAGAGACTCCTGTCTAGGCTGGGAGTTTTGGCAGTGCAAGGTCCAAGGGTGCTGACAAAGGTGATAACAGTAAGAAGTCTCAAATGAAGTGAGGCTACAAATAAGCTTGCATTTTAGTGCTCTCAAAGTGATGCCTACCATTCAGCTGATACAGTATTAGGTATGCAAATATACAGGTAACCTGACCAACGTCATGTGGACCAGCACCTGCCGGAACGGACTGACACCTTCCGAACATCACTCGCTTCTCTTGAGGATTTGCACAGCGTGGCTCTCGGAGGTGTAATTTTCCTTCGAAAGCCTACACGGCGTGAAAGCCACACGCTCTCTCGCCGCCGTTCACACACACCAAAGTTCTGCCGCTCTCGCCACAGCGACCATTGCCGCCGGGGAGGGGAGCCCCAGCGCCAGCCCCGTCCCCGTCCCCGTCCCCGTCCCCGGCGCGCCTCACCGTCCCAGCTCGGACTCCAGCTCGAAGTAGTGGGCCAGGGTGTCCTTGTTGGAGCCATCGATCCAGTAGTCGGGCACAGCGGATCCAGGGCGGCCGGTGGCTGAGGAGCCGGAGGAGGAGGACGATGAGGAAGAGGATGATGAGGAGGAGGAGGAAGAGGGCATGGTGACTTTCAGCATGCCGGGACGCCTGCCGGGGGCTGCCACCTCCTCCGCTGCAGAAAACAGAAGCACAAGGTGGCTGGCGACGACTGGCCTCGCCTCGCCTCTTCCCTCTCTCCCTTCCTTCCTTCCTCCCTCTCTCCCTCTTTCTCTCTCCTTCCTTTTTTCCTTCCTTCCCTCACTTCCTCTCTCTCCTCCTCCGCGCCGGGCCGGGCCGGGCTGGGCTGCAGCAGCTGCTCCCCCAGCCCGGAGGGGCGGCGGGGACACCTCCGGGGGGACGGGCCCGGGGCGGGGCGGGGGGCGGGCAGGGCGGTGGCGGCGCAAGAAGCAGCCCCGGGCGGAGGTCGCACCGGCCGCGGTCGCCTGCAGGCCCGCTGAGGGCCCGCGGGCACTCTCCGGCGGCACGGAGCGAGCCCCAGGGCGGACTAAAAGCAGCATCCTGCTTGGAGCAGCCCAACGGACGGCGGGACCGAGCTCCAGGGGGGCACAGCTTCAGGAAGGGAGGAATGGCATCCTGGTCTGCTGCGGGTTTGGCCAAGGCCGGGAAGGATGCGTCGCCCGCGGCAAGGCGGGCGCACCCGGTTATGCTGCACCATTTTGGCAATTCCAAATCCAGGATCGGCTGTCAGGGTGCGACGCGGGAGTTCAGGATTTCTCTGTCGGCGTTCGCTGTGAAATTTGGGGAGGAGGGTGTGGAGGCAGTGACTGAACAAAACAAACGGTGCTGAGAAAGAGACTGACAAGTGCTCAAACGTGACCGCAAAAATCAAAAAAATACAGCTTCCCTTCCCAACACAGAACTTCGAGAAGCCATAAAGAAACAAAAATGCTGTGCTGCAGTGCCACTTTTAACAGGTTATGAAATCTGCAGGTTATGAAATGTATGCAGTTGTAATACACTATTTTGTATCCCTGGCTGTAAAGACCTTAGCCAGAAGTGCCTATATAAGGGCAGTTTCTGTTGGCGTAGTGCTGGAATAAAACAGCAGCAGTTGTGTGTGCCTCGCATGCGTAGTATGCCAGATCAATCCTACTCACATCCTCTCCATGCTATTACACCCACTTGTACTGTTGTGTAAGCACAGACAGGAGGTAAAACGGACTATGTGCAAGCCTGAGCAGCAGAAGTGACAGAAGCATTGTCCACCAATTTTCAATCACAATCCACTAGCCTGTTTCTAAACATTGCATTCCTTGCTCAAATAAAGCATGGTATCCTGTTCAGTGTTGTATTAATTCAGGTGTATTAATGTTTTCCAAGATGGTTTGTTTCCTCCCATAAACAAGTCTGTCTTTTACTATTCCCCAGCTTTTTTACTTAGAAGGGGGCAAGTAATATTAACTCTGAATCTCTTCATTTCTGAAAGATTTTAAAAGAGAACTGCTTCTCTCTGCTTAAGCTGTTGCTGTCCAGTATGGAATAGAAGAAATATCTGCTTAATCAGGTCTTCGTTAATGGAAAGAATAAAAAGGATAAATGAGATAAAAGATAGCTAATGCCCCTTCCTCTCAAGTTTACTTTTTGCTGTTATAAAATTAAAATGTAGATCCCCATCCTACTTTGATATTTGTATCATTTCCAAATCCCTATTTGAAAGTCAGGAAAAAGTAACCCAAAGACCTATTTTGGAAACCAAGTTCTATGCAAGCCAGTTTTACAGAAACTCCAAACTTCCTCCAAGATGAGTCTTGTGCCCAGAGCACCTACCATGACAGGGCTCAGATCAGCGCCAGTGCAGCTGACAAGCAGCCTGCTCACTGTTGCTCATGCCGCCTCCCAACTCCCCGGCTCACTCTGTCTCTGCTGGTCAGCGTGGAACTTTTCTTCATAAAGCTTTGGTTGCTAGGTGACAATGTTTCCTCTTTTCTTATGACATTTTCTGACGGCATCTCCTGAGGGAAGAAATGGTCACTGATGATGAAAACATCAGTGTGTGTGTATGATGTTTGTATGTGTGTGTATGTATGTATGTATGTATGTATGTGTGTGATCGTACACACACACACAAATGGCCTACCAGAGCACTTAGAAAACAGGTATTCACCATCATATTTTTGTTTAGTCTAATACCTAACATATTCTGTAACCCAAAGGGCACATGTTTCTGTTGTGGTGTAGTAAGATGTTATCCAGGTACTTGCAATCATATTCACATCTCAGATGATCTAGAAATGCTTACCATGAGCCTTTATGTACTCCTTAATGAATGACATAGCAGCAGGGGAATTTTTTTTTGGCACTGGGCTACCTGTGTGAAAGCATTCGACTTTCTTTAAAACGGTCTCAGAACGAGCTGGATCGCACCATTGATGACAACCTAGTACTTGAAAACTGACAGGACCTTATTCTCCATTGCTTGATCTTATTGCTTAAAAAATTAGAATAACAATTTCTGAATATGTCCATATGGAGTCAAAGAAAGTCTTCAGGTTGCACCCTGCGTGTAACCAGCACATGAATGCCTCTCAGTCTCCAGGAAACTAAAGGCAGCAGTTCAAAAGCACCGTGTTCCACACAGATCTATGTTAAGAGCATTAAGATTTGCACTGTCATTATTGGACATGAAACTAAACCACAGATAAAAGTTCATGTATGTGTTTGTGACATACTATGTGTGAAATTCTATTATAGAGCTACAAATATCATTATTTTCCTGCCACCAAACTCAGGTTACAAACTCAGAGGAAAAAGGCAAGTCAAGAAGACATGATTCTTTTACAGAAGAAGCAGTTTTTATGAATGAAAAATACATGTAAGAGATGTGCAACCTCTTGCCTCTCTCCTGCAACCCATAAATTCAAACCCAAAGCAGGAAGTCAATCTGGTATGCTGGCGCAGGTAGGACCAGTAATCTTTCTGCCAGCCTAGTTGCTGCAGTTCTGTTTTGTGAATGCCCTTGTCCTTTTGTATAGACATCACTGCATCAGGTATAAGCAGTCCACTCTTTCTAGGTTTAACTTCAGAAATAAGTACAGGATAAGAACCTTTTAAATTTGACTTGTGAAATTTTCATACAATTTTATCAAGGTACAAGGCGTCCATGCCTATGGTAGTGTCATCTATAAGAAGCAAACTGTGAGATACTGTTCTTATCAAGGAACATTTCTCTCAAAATAGTTTGCACATACTAGAGCTTCCCTCTTTTCATAGATGACCTAGTATGAGTTCCATGTTTGTACCCATGCTAAACCTGGTACTTATCTGCTATATGTGTAATGCACATTAGGTCTTCTGAAACTGAAGTTACTCACACCACATCACATATAAGTCAAGGAAGTCCAAATCAGGGCAAATCTCTTCCCTTACCTGTCACTAATTTTCCACACTGAATACAAAGCCTCGAGTTACATTCTACTTTTTGCAGTGTCTTTCATCTTGCACTTAACTTTCCGTACCTCTGGATGACTATGCAAGCTTCCATTGAATACCTGTCAGTTAGGAATAGCAAAAGCTTCTGCTAATTTCTTTGCTTTTATTTATGTAGAGGAAGCCTTATTACTTGTATCGAACAAATTCATCAGTCTCATCATCTTTCATGCTGTTTTATATGTAAATCTAAACCTACTTAATGATTTACAGAGCTGCTGGGTAAAGACAGATTCTTTCATCAGCTGTGTATGTGAAAAGATTTGGTAAATCAGGTAAGAACGAACACAGTGCAAGGAGAGGGCATCAGAAAGGATGGTGTAGTGAGGAGATGTGTTTAGGCAAGAAAACAAAGAAGAGGAATAGAGAGATCCTTTGTAGAGTGTCAATAGGGGAGGACAGTAGCAACACACCCTTTTGCTTCAACCCCACTCATACATTTTGAACTCTACTCATACATACCCCAATGTCTGGGAAAAACATACAGAGCAGTGATTGCTTGAAGATGAACTGTTAGAAAACAACATGATTCAGCCATCCCTGAAACACATTATGTGGGCCCCAGGTAACAACAGGGCAATTTTACAGTCATTGCAGAAGGACACACATAGTATGAAATAACTGTTATCTTTGCAGCATAGGCACAGCACATATCATTCCTGTCTCTCTCTAAGTCATTCACTCCTTTGATTTCTAGAATATAGAAGGATACTTGAAGCATTCCCTTTCATTTTGCAGGATCAAACAGCATCCTTTGGTTCATAAAGCTGATCCACAAGCCTACATGAGTCATTAAATCCAAATAAACCAAACCCTTAAGGGCAGGCTTCACAAACCAGAATTCACTTAATAGGACTCACAGAAGGTACACATAGCCCTTCTTGAGTGAAGCCCACTTACCTGTCTTACCCTTCTAAAAAAAAATCCCCCTGGAGGTCATCTGCCATTATTATTAGCTGCTCAAGAAATTTCTCTAGGATAAAATGGTTCCTTGTTTCTAATGCAGAACATTTTCTTTCCCCTGCTATTATGCAGTTTAAACTCATGCCATCACAGGGTGGTGGAAAAAGAACCACCTTCTCACTCCCCTCCCTGCAAAAAACCCAAAACAACCAATGAAGCGAACTCTAAAATGTACACGTAAGAATACAAACTCTCTGCCAGGGTTAAGATGATGACAGACAGAGAAAGTTGAAAAAACTGTGAAAGGAAAGAAAAGTTAGCAGTTTCTGAAAAAGAGGTGTTTGTATGAAGCAAATTCACTCTCACAGAATAGTCTAGAGTCCAACCTCAATTCAGCAGTAAGTCAGTCATTTTGGAGGAAGGTTAGAAGGAGGTTTAGGCATGAGAGCATTAGCAGCTTGGGTACATATGCAACGAATTGAAGAACTAGGAGACCTTACTTCAAAAAGCTTTTTTTTTTTTTCCCCCCTAATTCCTGCAATTTATATTTTGTCCAGCATCAAAGCAAACATTAAGGAATCATATGAAGGGAAACAGCTGCCACTCACTTCATTTTAAAAGCTAATAAGTGGTTGTGCAGCTCCTTTTGCTGATTTGTGAACAAAAGCCAGCTAAATATTCAGCAGATCCCTCTGTGCTATGTTGTCCAGCAGAGAGAAGCAGTCCAAGATATTTGCTTGTTTTCCTGTATAACTATATCCAAATTCAGCAGGGCAAGATTTTTTCCTACTGTAAGATGTAAAATCAGCTCTTCACTGCCAGAACCTCAGCACCTTATCTAGCAGTAAAGTGAATTCAGTAGCTAGTCCATTAATAGAGAAATTCGTAGCCATTGCTATAGAGCCAGAATTCGAGGTTCATCCCTACTGCTATTCCATAAGGTAGCTAGTTTACTAGCTAGGCTAGCTAATAATTCTTGCCTTTCCAGTTGTATTATTTTACAACCTTCCCTCGTCACAAGCAAAACAGATAAAACCTCATTGTGTTGTGTAAAACAATTTAAACCATCAATTCCTACTGTTGCTGTACCGTATGGAATACATCTTTTCCATTTCACTTATTTGGTTCATATTTGAGTGGCTAGAAGTTAGAGAGGGACCTAGCTATAGTGTAGTTGTGAGTCGTGACTTGAATGCCAGTGGAAACAGTGGAAGACACAAACTGCTTTTACCCAGGACATGGTACAGAAGAGGAAAAACTACTATCGTCATTTACTTCAGTGATTTCTGACTGCATTGCTTCCAGTTCTGTAAATTCTGGAAGACTGCAGTTTTTATGAGCAAGGAAATGGCTGTGGTTTGTTGATATTGTTTTATTGTACATCTTTCAGATTAAACATCCAGATATGGCTTTGTTCAATTGCAATCCAATCTCTTTGAGTGCCATGACCAATATTTCATGATAACACACTTGCTTTGTGTTAGCAGAAGGGTTTCCAGAAAAGATCATACTCCGTGGAAAAACAAACAAACAAACGGATATCACAACATCATCTAATTTTAATGTAAAGATTAACTATTTAGCTATGTATCTTGATTCAGGACTAGACTACAACTTTGATGTTCTTGAGGACAGCCATTGCAAGTGGCAGACCTGGTGCTTCCATTGATGGCTCTCACAATGAGAAGGCAGTTGTGGAGAAAAGCTTATGCAGAAAACCCAAAGGAGTCAAAATGCCTGCGCTTGAGTATTTCTGAGAAAAATTCTGCCATTTACATCCCTTTAGACTGAATGTCTATGTCCTTCTCTTTTTTTTGTACAAGTCCCTTCACTCCTGAGATCCACATGGCCCTAGTCATCACTAGTTCTTTCGCTCTGACATGGGTTGACCGGAGACACACAGCAGAACAGCATCCTTATCCTATAAAGCAGTGCTTATAAGCTTATCTGCAGACAAATGCAGAGGAAAGGATTAGGAAAACACAATCTTAAACTCATATTGTCTCACCTAAATGTGGTGCTGATTTCAAGCCTGCTTGAGGTTGCTTCTACTTTGTCTCCTCAGACACACAGTTTTTGATTCCTGAATATTTACTGCAACTAATCTACCTCTCTGGGAGAGGAACAAGGTTACTATTAGGCAAAAGAAGGACTTACAGCACCTCATCTGCTCTCTGGTAAGCATCCACATGAAGTCTTTTACCCTGTATTTATTGCAGTTCAAGATTAATTACTAATTACTAGTAATTCAAGAGTGTGCATAGGGATACCTTACACTAAGATGCTGACAAACTGAAAGGTCTTAGCATTATTCAGCAACTCACTATCATTAAACCCACTGATAGAGGTGCAGGGCTATATACATATAGCATAGATAACTTCTGCAGTTTTCATAGAAAACAATTTTATTGGAAATACCTAACAAATTCAATCATGAGTTGAGATCATATGAGACTTTAATAGAAGATATGTTGCATCTTGTAAAACAAAAAATCTGAATCCTTCCAAAGCAAAACAGCACTTAGTATTTCCAAGTCACAGCATTGTTATTTCTTCTCTAGATGGTATACATATGTATTCAAACAAGTTACACCAATAAAATTGTGCATTTCCAAGCACAAGAGATGAGTTTTATTTGCACTTTGTGAAAATCAGATGCAGTTCATTTTGTATAAATTTTCATTTAGCTACACTTTTAAAATTTGTCTCCCTCAATTACAGTAGTGGGGATTAACAATGATGATCACACTTGCAGACTGAACAAATGTATTATTCTATTATCGTACTTGCGCTTTCAACTACTGTTTTTCCAATAAAATAGAACAAGGATTAAATGAAGAATTAGAAAGAAATGTGGTAGAATTTCCAGTAGAGTGAGGTGGATATCATGTACAGAGACCTTATTTCAGAATCTTCACCTTCATGTTCCAGTATAACTTCTGTAAGCGAGATAGGTTGACCCTGGCTTGGCACAAGGAGCCCTCCAAAGCTGCTCTGTCACTCCCTTCCTCAGCTGGACAGGGAGAGCAAATACCATAAAAAGCTTGTGGGTCGAGACAAGGGCAGGGAGAGATCACTCACCAGTTACTGTGGTGGGCAAGACAGATTCAACTTGGGGAAATTAGTTTAATTTATTACCAATCAAATCACGTGAGAAATCAAACCAAATCTTAACAACACCTTCCCCTCACCCCTCCCTTCTTCCCAGGCTCAACTTTAGTCTTATATTCTCTACCTCCTCCCCTGCAGTGGCACAGAGGGACAGGGAATGGCAGTCAGTTCGTCATTGCAGTCAGTTCATCACACGCTGTCTCTGCTGCCCCTTCCTCCTCACACTCTTCCCCTGCTTCAGTGTGGGGTCCCTCCCATGGGAGACAGTCCTTCACAGCCTTCTCCTACATGAATCCTTCCCATGGATTACAGTTCTCCACAGGCTGCTCCAGCTGGGTCCCTTCCATGGGGTGCAGCCCTTCAGGAACAGGCTGCTCCAGCGTGGGTCCCTGCAGGGTCACCAGTCCTGCAGCAAACCTGCTCCAGCGCAGGCTCCTCTCTCCACGGGGCCACGGCTCCTGCCAGGAACCTGCTGCAGAGCGGGTTTCCCACGGGGTCACAGCCTCTTTCGGGCATCCCCCTGTTCCAGCATGGGGTCCTCCACAAGCGGTGCAGGTGGAATCTGCTCCACCATGGATCTCCCTGGGCTGCAGGGGCACAGCTGCTTTACCATGGGCTGCACCACGGCTGCAGGAGAACCTCTGCTCCAGTGCCTGGAGCACCTACCCCTCTCCTCCTGCACTGACCTGGGTGTCTGCAGGGGTGTTGATCCCATGTATTTGCACTCCTCTCTCCAGTTGCTGTTGTGAAGCAGTTTTTTTCCACTTGCTCAAATAAGTTACCCCAGAGGAGACAACACCATCACTGATGGGCTCAGCCTTGATCAGTGGCGGATCTGGTTTGTTGCCAGCTGGCACTGGCTCCACCATAGGTACATATATACATAGATACAGGGCAAGCTTCCAGCATCTTCTCACAGAAGCCACCCCAGCAGCCCCCTCACTACCAAAACCTTGCCATGGAGGCCAAATACTATAATCAAAAGCAAAGCAAAAAACAGAACAGTTTCATCGCTTATGTGAACGGTTTTTCTTGTTTATTTCTTACTCAGTTGTTGGCATTAAAAATTTTAGACTCATGATTAAGGAGATTCTGATTTCCTCAACTAGTATTTCTTATTTCTTTTTCTTTTTAATCTGAACAGAAATGCAAGCAGTGAAATACTGAACATTGAATTCAGTGAAGAACTCGTCACTAAATCAAAATGCTACAATCACACATCAGTATGTTGTTAAAATGAATCTGTCAAATCTTTGCTTAAATATTCACTAATGTTCAAATTTAAAAAAATAAAGCTGCATTGGGCCAGTCTTTATGGTAAAGCTGAGCTCACCCAGAAAACATAAATGATCCTTCAGCATCTACAAGAGTAAATGACAGGATATGTGTATGTAAAAACATAATTTGAATGCTGATCTGCATGTAATTACTGTAGGTGTACAGAAAGCTTTTGTACTTACAAATTCCCCCTTCTTCCATAAAGCTCCTGTGCAGGAATTAAATATTAAACTCACCAGTACATGGAAACAAACAACCTAAAATATTAAGCTGTCTCCAGGCTATTCTTGCTGCATGTTTCTCAATGCTTCTTGCCTCCTGCCTCCTAGATAGAGAGTTCTGATACTGTATTTTTTGTATAGGGGTATGATTTAATAATACATCAGAAATTAATGTTGGTTTTGTTTACACTTATGCAATGCCAATGAAGTGCAAGCATATTAGCAAATGTAAGTGAAAGAAATACCTGGCCAGCCACCAATTCCCTTCCAGTGTCAGCAGTTGTAAAACTGATTTGGAAAAGGATGGGTTTTTTTCAGCACCGCATGTGAGGCGCACTGGTAATGCTGTATTTATCTGCTAACCAGCTAAGCTTGCCATTTTCTACTCAAAGTTTCCAGAAAATAATCACAGAGACTGCTTCCATTTTATTTGCCACTTTCTCATTTTTCTAGGAGTTGTAGAAGACACTGTTACAAAATGTCAGCAGTTATGTAGATAAGCGTCTTAACTCATATGGGGAAGGAAATGTGAGCTATCTAAAGTGATAGCTCACATGAGCTGGGGAATAGCAGAGCTCATTATGTTTTGCTGACTGTATTTGGAAAGAAGCGCTTTCAATATGAAATGAGAGAAAACAACAAAGAGTCTCTTTACCCTTCACCAGGGTGAAGCCAGTGTGTGTGTTTGCTCTTTGTCTTGAGACTCACTCTGCAAAAGAGTTCCTGGCTGGTTGGCCAAATCCCACACAAACTTATTCAAGGGAATTTGAAATCAGTATTTTTGGTTCTTGTGATAAAATGCAAGTTATTTATTTCAAGTAATCAAAATATATCATTTGACTCAGTTCTGGTTATCTTTTTCAATACAACTTTCATAACAAGAAGTTAGTTTTGAAGCAAAATGTTGAACTTCCAAAGTACCTAGATAAAACTTTTGATTGTTTCCAGCATTTTTTTTTTTCCTACAAAATTATTTACTGAGTTTAGCTCAAAGAGCACACTGTGTTCCCACTGAGGCTTTTTTTCTGTGGAGAAGGTGTTGATTAAGAAAGTCCACAGTTCTACAACAGACAAGCAGCACAGGCAACAAAAAGAAACCTTACTCCCGGCAATGTAGAGCTTAAAAGATGGGAAAGTGAAGGACCATCTGTTTGGCACATTTATCTTGGCTATGGCTTTTTACATCTTTCAGAGTCATGCAGCTTAACATGGCAAAACCTAGCATGCTTTTTGGTAGCACTCACAGCCATTTTCTTGGGTAACTCTTCCCTGGTGGGATGCCAGTAGGAAAACTGTTTAGCAGGTCATGAGAAGGGAGACCAAGAAAGCCTACATCAACCACTGCAACATTCAGACAAGTGGAAATAATGAAAGGAAACATGAGTTTAAGTCCTCTAAAGGTGTGAAGACTTTCCAGGAGTGATGAGATGTAGAGTTTAAGAGCAACGCAGCTAGGCTGGTACCTTGTCATGAGAAGGGCTGAGTGAACTGGATACTACACCCCAAATATTATATTTTGCAATAGACCTACAGCTATTAAAAGACTGATTTAATACTTGGGAAACTACACAGGTCATCTATATCTTGATCCATTACTTAGCCTTCCTCTGCTCCTAAAGTTGTGCTATATGGCTGAGCCAAAGTTTGAAACTCTTACAGGCACATCCAAAATCCACTGACACCAGTGAGAATCTTTGCTTTCAAAAGTCAACACCTCAATTGCATATATCTCCTTGTAACAATCTTCAATAGCATTACCTCAGACCCTGATGCTTCACCAGAGGAAAAACAATTTCATAGTTAAAAAGGTGCTAATGACAAATAAAAATAAGAAAAAGTGAAAGATTTGCCCAAGTCATGCTTAACACTTTCAGGCACAGTAGTGAAGAGAGTTTAACTGCCAGTATAACTATTCCTAATATCTCTTGCCTGTATCCTTTATGTATTTTGTGCAGCTTTTTCACCAAAAAAGATTTCTTTAGTACCTTGCATGCATTTTGGCTAACAGCTTTTTACTGACAGGAACAGGGATTCTAGAAAACCAATAAAATTAAGTGAACTTGGAGGCCACATCAGTCAACCTGCTGTTAGAAGGGAAAGCTAGGCAAATAGTATACTGAAATTCAGGATATCCTTGGCTTTCAGCTATTCAGTCAATTCTATATGGGTTGCTTTTCTCAAACCTCCAAACTTACACCTTGGCTTCCTCTATATAACCTAACAAAACCACAATTTTCCTATGAAAGTTGCTGTGATGTGTGTAAAATGTTTAAAACAAAGCTGTGAATGTAGGTCTGAAGAATAACAGATCACCAAGGAGGACATGTAAGACTGTCTTTATTCTAAATGTAACTGGACCATGCCAGTAGGCAAGTTTAAGATACAGATTTAAAAGTACATGTGGTGCTTATGATCAGCTTCTCATAAAGAATCTATCCTTCTTCTTGTACAATTATCAGATTGGTAAATCCTCAGCAATTTGTCAAGAAACATAGTATTTTTGTAGAACATGCCAGTTTATACACCTAGAATGACACACTTCCGCAGAACTCTATTATTGTTACATCTTGGCAAAACCCAACAATTTCAACCCAAACTTTTTTCTCAATTAAAAAAAAGAAACACAACCCACATACAAAAAAAAACCCCCACCAAAAAACCAAAACAAAAAAACCCCACACCAAAACCAAAGGCCAGCTCCTGATTTAAGACCATTTGAGGAAGGGCTTTTCCTCTAGAACTCCACTACAACATACATATTTTCAAGGATAAAGGTTATACCACTGATACAAGAGTAATTATAGATTTTCAGAGCAAAAATCTTTTTTCTCTAACTGAACCCAATAATCACTCCCTCAGCAAAAATATGAATTTTCTACTACATTGTTGCATCTAAAAAAGACTGCCAAAGGCGACAAACAAGAAAAGCAGAATGAAGAAAAGCAGAATGACAGCCAGCCTAGCAATGTAGAACAGAGCATAGACCAAGAGCACTTCTTAAACACCCTATATTTGACATGTCTCTGTGTGAGACAGGCAAGCAGGAGGCTGAATGCCTGGTCCCACTCACATCAGTGCAATTTGTTGCCATGGACTAACACCAAAATGGCATGTGTTGATGGTAGCCACACAGACCATGCACAATTTCATAAATCTGTGCTTATAAACCAGACAGTTTGGCCAGTGTGCATGTGGCCAGTTCTTGTAAACAAGCTTATCTGCTTTCAGTTTCGTGAGGGCAGCGCAGAAGACTGTACTAATCTGCTGAAACTGTATGAACTGGTTTCAGCTGAATTTGTATCATGACCCAATCCATGCACTGTGAGAGTACACCTGTGCTATCAGATCCCCTCCCTCATAATCAAAGGTAATTTTATCAAGATCTGTTCTCCCCAGAAATGGTTCTTTAAAATTTTTAATGCAGGAACAGGCAATCAGGTGCTTCAATTCCTGCTGAGCGACTATAACTACCTAATTAGCATGTACCACACCAAGAATCATAGAATCATAGAGTCATAGAATGGTTTGGGTTCGAAAGGACCTTAAGACTGTCTAATTCCAACCTCCCTGCCATGGGCAGGGACACCTCTCACTAGAGCATGTCACCCAAGGCTCTCTCCAACCTCGCCTGAACACTGTCAAGAATGGAGCATTTACTACTTCTTTGGGCAACCTGTTCCAGTGCCTCATCACCCTCACAGTAAAGAACTTCTTCTTTATGCCTAACCTGAACTTCCCCTGTTTAAGTTTGAACCCATCAGGCCTTGTCCTGTCACTGCAGTCCCTGATGAAGAGTTCCTCTCTGGCATCCTTGTAGGCCCCCTTCAGATACTGGAAGGCTGCTGTGAGGTCTCCACGCAGCTTCACTTCTCCAGTCTGAACAGCACCAACTTTCTTAGCCCATCTTCATATGGCTTTTCAGCTCCAGTTCACTTCCACTGCATACTTATCCTGGAAAACAGGCTCTTGCTCTAGATCTAGTATCTTTATTTAGCAAAGTATAAAAAATTGGCTTCAATTCATGCCATTGATTTTACTGGAACTTAAGCACATGTGAACATCTTGCTGAACAAAGTCAAAGGCTAAAAGGATTGGTGAATACAAACTTTTATTTTTTTTTTTTTACACCCAATAGCAAAATTTTAAAATTTTAAAGGAATATCATAAGTTCCATGCCACTGGATCATCCATCCTCCCCCATCAACTTCCTGAAGAATGCAAATTGTTTTAAACAGCAGCTACACAAACTGAACGCTTCTTTTTATAGTCTACAGGAGGTGTCACCCACAACCAGCAGTCTCTGCCATGTTTTCTTAGATAAAAAAAAAAAGTGGACAAAGGATCATATACGCATATATTTAAAAAAAACAGAAGCCAAATAAACAAAAAGGCATTTTGCCTGAGTCATCTATACGTATTACAATTTTCTGCCTCAATCATGTTTACGTACTGAATTTTTCAAAATTTTAAAGCCCTGTGAACCCTTAAACAGTACAGCAGCAGCAGGAGCTCACGTAAATTTCAGTGAAGAAAGACTCCAGGGGCTGGCCTTACAACTTATTGTACATTTACTAGATAGATGTTCTCCATGGCAAGATTTTATTACTTCATAGTAGTCTAATTCATTAAAATATATCTATCAATGATCAGCAATAGTTCACATACTTGAAGTACAGGCAGGTTCAATTTTTCCATGAAAAGAATAACCACCTGACAAATAAAAAGTTGCTTCTGGAGCTGAGTCATTTATATTTATTATTGAAATTAAGGAGTCCTGCTCAACGATGCCAAATTTAGTCTGTTGTATTCAGCACATCAATACCAGACGATTCTTTTTCTCTGCAGTCCAACACAGAAGTGATGAAATATATTCTGTGGGCATTTTCACTGGAGAAGAGAGAGGTGGTGGATGGACGTAGGCACTGAAACTGCTCCCTGTGATGCTTCCTGGAGTAGGAGAGAAATATTTGTTGGGGGCCTTATAGGGGAAACATAGCAGACACCACAGCAAACCAAATCTAAACTTCTCAGGCTTCCAGACTCCAGTGGGTTAGAGTATGCTTCCCATACCAGTCTCCCCAACTTGCTCTTAAACTGCTTACAATATATCCAAGAGTTTTATAACCATAATGCAAACTAGCAGATGAAAGCAGAAGGAAACTAACGGATACATGTCAGTTACAAAATTATCTTCAAACAGTATCTCATTTTGGCAGGTCATTAAATGGCAGGTCAAAAATATCTGTTGCCTCCTGGCAATGTAAGGAGAGTACCACCAGTTAGATGCTATCAAACATTTATCTTTTTTTTCCCCTGTTCCCCATCAGAGTTTCCTGATCAATTTATCACATATGGTTTATCATTAAAATCTGGCAGTCTTCAACGAATTTACATTTTTGCATCTAAAGCCTCCTTAACTCCCTAAAAAACTGTAATACTCACACTTAGAGCTCACATCATTGCTATTACTGATACAGCACACACTCCTTTTATAACAGCATTAGCTAGCACATAATTTTATTTCCAACAACGGTCAAACAAAGTACCATGTGAAATTACCAAAAATTATTTCAGACCATGAGATAGCAGAGTTGCTGAAAATGTCTTCTTGTCTAAAACAGATAAAGGTAGAAAACAATATGAATTAACACAGCTGCAAATCTTTACTGTCTTGCTGCTGGTGAGGTTCTCTTCTTCTGAAGATCCAAAGACTTTAAATGGGTGATGCTCGTCCCCAGTTTAAAAAAAAATCCAGGACAGATTTTATGTGAACACACAATAAGAATCAGCTAACACATTTCAGATAGCATGCAGAGCATTATTAAGAACTGACTAGGAACACAAACTTGTCATTACCAGCAGAATTGACTTCTGTGATATTTCAACTTTTCCCTACAGCCCCAGAAGCTGCCACTGGACTGCATCCAAATTCAACTGTCAATTTCAAAAATGAAAAAAAAAAAAAAAAAGAAAAGAAATCATAATTTTTTATGGTTGTGAGTGACATTTATGTGAGAAAAAAATGGAAAAGTTAACATCTTGAATGCAAGAATAATGAAAAAAAATCAACAGTTGTTTTTTAAATCTCAAGAGCCTTCACTGGGGAGATGAACGCACCTTACCTTCCTCTACTACCTCCTACTGAAATGAATGGCAATTAGCTGTTGACTGGTGGGTCTTGGATTAGGTATCCAAGCATGAAGTGGGCTGATAAAGAGACCATGTGTTTTTGTTCAAGCACTACAGACTTTCTCCTCCTATTACTATTAATAAGTCATTTTTTAAAACCAGCTTCATGAGCAAGTAGCTTTTTTTGCATTCAGTATCACAGATGATGCCTGCATCCAGCTCTCTGTATATCCTAGATCAGATTTTCCTTTTCTTTCTCAGACAGTATCTCAGCAACGGTGAACTCATTAGCTTTTGCAAGATAATCAATTCTTTCACATAGCTATAAAGTATAATAAAAATATAATTCTTAAAGCATGATGATGCTTACAATAGTGGAAGAATGTCTGGATTTTTTTAAGATTAAGAAATTGGTCCTGAAAAAACAGACCACATCTATACTGAAGTGAGTGACTTTTGCCCCTGATGGTCTGCTGGACTGGATGGAGGAGACTGCACAGAGATTCAGTGCTGTGGGCAAATATACAACAAGAGCTTGTGTTAATCATCAGAAGTTCCAAATGCAAAGGAGAAGTGGGTAGCATGACAGCAGGCTACCCTAGGCCTAGGACCTTCAGGACAGATGAAGTGGTAGGATTGCTACCTGCTACCCTGTGTGACAAGGAGAGGAGCTTACAGAGCCATTTTAGCAGATGCCTTAGGAACTGCATATGATTTTTTAACACTAGATTTCTACTGATCAAAGTACTTTCAGTGCAGTTCTACTTGTAGACATCTTCTTTCAACACTCACTCACCACAAGGATGGTAGCTCCCCCATTCACCATACAGGGCCAGCCACCAATATTCCCTTGTTACATCTGTATAGAATTTTAATAGTCTTTCATGTTCTGCCCACACACATGGGATGGCAGTCTTTTAACCACCTGCCATGAGAAGATTATTTCATTGTCCATAATGGAAAAGGCCAAACATTAAAATTGTTCAGGAATCTTAATATGCCCGAATTTGACACTTATGATCAAGAGCTGCCAATATAAATTTGTAGCAAAACGTTTGCTTGTCTGGTTTGAGGCAGGTACAGTGATGTTTCTACCAATTCCTGTAACAGAAATTCCTGGCAAATGTTTTCCTCCACTCAATCTGAAACAATGTAGGTTACTGGGAAAAGAAGAAGCCTTGGAAGGCATCCAAATTACTCAATCATTCTGACAGCTATGGGAGGCCAACTGCTGGAAAGATTTTGTGAGAGCTAAATGAAGCTGTTCTAACAAGACATGTATAAGCACAATATGATACTTCGGCACAGATCAGGTCACAACCTTTAGGCGCTAAAGTAATATTTGCATGTTGAGCAGGATGTTACCTTCCAGTCTGCCACTTTGTTTTGCTCATTTTTTAAAAATTCTCTTAAATTCCTGGTAATAGTAACACACTGAGCATTGCTTCATTGATGAAGGAACTCAAGAATACATTACTGATTTATTTATAAGCACTGAGAGGTGGTGGCAGATCTGAGAACAGAGCTTTCAACTTTCTGTTCCAGTTTTGCTTGCAACACAAGAAAATTCTGATTTTCCACAACCCCAGCCTTAACTGCAAGTTTTTAACTTCTTTCAACTTTGCTCCTTCTTGTGGCCTCTGCCTAATGTATTTGTCCTTACAGGAGCGGGACTGACCATGGGAATTAGAAAGACTTTAGGCAATTCAAACTGCTATATGGATAAAAAGACCAGATGAGAGCAGCCTGAAGTGCTACAGAGAACAAGTACCATTAATGGGAACAAATACAGGCCATACTGTGTAATTTCCATTAGCTCTGGGACAACAGAGAATCTAGCATAATAAACGTCACATATAATTTATCAATACCCAGCATTCTCTTTACAGCACTCGAACATTAAGATTTAATATGCTTTTTAAGTTTTGTACAGAGTCCCAGAGAAGTCACTGGGTTCTCAAATACTGGAAGTGATCCCATTAAATAATAAAAATATTTAAACATGTGTGCAAAAGAGAGAATACAATAAACTATAGTCCCAGTGATTTTTCTACCTGTTTAAGTGTTAAACACAGGTCATATTTTGCAACATGAGTGCTCTGAGTTAACAGTCCATGGTCAAACATGCTTCACCAGCTGCCAGCTAACTCATCTACAGTGAAGGAGAGAATCACAGAATCATAGAATAGTTAGAATTGGAAAGGACTTAAGATCACTTAGCTCCAATGCCCCTGCCATGGGCAGGCATGCCTCACCCTTTGATCATGACATCCCAAATGGGACTGTCCACCATTACTGCCCATGGCTCCATACACTGCAAAGAACCTACAAAAGCACAGCCTCCATCTTTTACAGGGTCTACACAACTTGAAGACCTGTCCTCTTGGGCCAGATCTCATCCAAAGCATTGTTTACTATGAAACTTCCAAGGAAAACCAATGTTATTGTGAAATGTTCTTCCCTGCAATTAAATGGAGATTTTGGAGTCTGACAAGCTAGGCCATATTACTAACAAAATGCTGGGTTAGGGATATGGTTAGTGTTAAAGTTAAGGTTAGGATTCATTCTGAGTGAGCATTTTTATTTTATTCCAGGGTAAGTATTTGTTAATTTATGAAGTATCTGAAAATAACAATTTTTTACCTGCAGTTTGTCTCTCATTTGCTGCTTTGTGAATTTTATTTTTTTTATATACACTTTAAAGTCAGGGTAGGGATTCCAAAAGGTTTGCCTGTGTTTTCTTTCAAGATTAATAATCTGCAAGCTAACTAGGAGGATGATGCAGCCAGTAACTTACTCTCTGATGTTTACAGCTATCCCAAGATGCCTACAACTCAAGAAATCATCAGCCTTCATGGTTGTTTATCAAAGCATTCAAAACACGAAGTCATATAAAAATTATTTTTGATTTTCTAAATGAGTGCCTAACCGCTCAGCGTTTATACATACCTATATCTACATTGCTTATGTAGAATGACCACTACAAGGTCATCTGTGCAACTGCTTCCTTTTCAATTTTACCCAAACTAAAGACCTAGAATATCAAGAGACGGGGTAGGGAACCCAGGGTGGATAAGGTTTAGTTGTTTGCTGTTTTTTTCAGTGAAAGAACTAAGGGGAATAAAACAGAGTTAGCAAGCAGCCAGCCTCAAAGCAAGCAAGAGGAGGTAGCTGTAAGCAGGTAAGCTGTGGGACTCCCTGCCAAAAATGTAGATGGATTCAAAAGAGGCCAGGCAGATTCATGAAACACAAATCTACTGTTCAATCACAGAATCACAGAATGGTTTGGGTTGGAAGGGACCTTAAAGATCATCTAATTCCAATCCCCCTGTCATAGGCAGGGACACCTTCCACTAGACTGGGTTGCTCAAAGCCCCAGTCTGCCCTTGAACAAAGAACTTGTGGCTGCTCTATATTCCAGAACAGTTAGAAACAACCTTTGCCTCAGAGTGTCCCATTAATTTCAAATTGGTAAAGGCTGAGAAAGTATTTCAGAGGAAGTATGAGATATGCTTGCTGTGTTTCATTTTTCCTTGGCATTTGCTTTTGGCCACTTCAGTCAGATCTAACAGACCCATTATTATCATTACATAAAGGTTTCACATTTTTTATCTCAGCATAAAGCAAAACTTAGACAGCAGGTTGAATAAAAAGATGATCTTACCCAAGTGATTTTTCCTATAGTTTATTTTCCTAAATGACTTTTCAGTTCATCACAACTCAGAAAACCTCTGGCCAAGAAAATCTCCTGCTGTGTGGGCACTTCTGAAGACAGTTGGGTTTGACTCAGTGAGGCATTTGCACATCTAATTAGTTAGTTATGTGTATATCCTGAAGTCCACTGAGTTTGGAACTCCATATGATGCCCCACTATAGCCTAAGAGATGCAAGTAAGTCTGATGTGGGTTTTCTGATGTCATGTGATACGTGTATGATTGAAGTTACACGCTATACACAGTTATACTAAAACCAGAAACTTAAGGAAAATATCAGGCCACTTTAGTAAAGCATCACACTACTAGATATACAGATAATGAATATCCTGAATATCCAAGCAGACTAAAAATTCGGGTATATGACAAAAGCATGTTGTCCTGGGTTCAGCTGTAGCAATCATTTTCCTCCTTCTTAGTAGCTGGTGCTATGGTATGTTTTTGACTTTCAGCCTGGGAACAACGCTGATAACACCGATGTTTTTAGTTGTTGCTAAGTAATGTTTACTCCGACCAAGGACTTTCTCAGTCTCATGCTCTGCCAGGGAGGAGGGGAAGCTGGGAGGAAGCAGAGACAGGACACCCGACCCAAACTAGCCAAAGGAGTTTTCCATACCACAGCACGTCATGCCCAGTATATAAACTGGGGGGGGTTACCTGGAAGGCCCACATTGCTGCTTGGGTCAGGCTGGGTATTCGTCAGCGGGTGGTGAGCAATTGTATTCTCTCCCCTGGTTATTTCCCGTATCTTTGTTATTATTGGTGGTAGCAGTAGTGGTTTTGTATTATACCTTAGTTACAGGACTGTTCTTATCTCAACCCGTGGGAGTTACATTCTTCGATTCTCCTCCCCGTCCCTCCGGGAGCAGGTGAAGGAAGAAGCAGGGGAGTGAGTGAACGGCTGTGTGGCTCTGAGTTACTGGCGAGGCTTAAACCACGACACATATCTTCTTGCATTTTTGTTGCTCCTCCATGTACATTTACAACCCTTCACTGTATGAATTTCAGGGATATGATGTGTGGGCTCTAAAGCAAATAGTCAGGGCCCCTCAGCACAGGAAGGGAGGTAAATGCACAGCTATAATTATTGTTAGCTCTTTTCCCCCATTCTTTAAATGTAAACTTCACTTCACTGAATGTAAAAAGAGTGAAATGGCTGAGAGACACCGACACATACTTTACTATCACTTTGGCTATCCAGATAGTAGTCTTCACAGGGGAAAAGGAGAAAATGAGGGGACAGCTTTTAACAACATTATGACTAGATTTGTCAGCACTCACATGACAACGCAATGACTCACATGACTTTAGTGATTTGAATTCACAGAGCAATTTCTCATTCGTTTTCTTTCTGGGTAGAATCAAACACAGAGGTTGCTATCTAGCCATCTACAAATATGAACACTATTATATAAACCGGTCTTATTAGGAGCCAGACTTGATCATTTAGTATTCTTTTATTCTTGCTAGAAATAAATTGTCTTGAGTTGGAGTAGGGCTGTAAGCATTTGGCTGGGTAAGTAAATTATTTTGCATAACAGTGATATATCACTCTATTTCTAAGATATCTAAGATATCTATATCTGAGGCTCCAGGGGAACCTTAGAGCAGCCTTTCTATACATAAAGGAGGTCTACAAGAAATCTGGAGAGGGACATTTTACAAGAGCCTGTAAGGACAGGACAAGGAGGGATGGCTTTAAGCTGAAAGAGGGGAGATTTAGATTAGATATCAGGAAAAAATTCTTCCCTATGAGGGGGTGAGGCACTGGAACAGATTGCTGAGGGAGTTGTGGCTGCCCCATCCCTGGCAGTGCTCAAGGCCAGGTTGGACAGGGCTTGGAGCAACCTGCTCTAGTGGAAGGTGTCCCTGCTCGTGGCAGGGTGTTGGAACTAGATGATCTTCAAGGTTCCTTCAAACCCAAACCGTGATTCTATGATTCTTTTTCCCCTGTAAATGAAAAGTGCTGATCAGAGTTAATACAGGTGAGCACTGAAGGCTTTTGCCAGACATGAAAGTAGGATGAGTTATTAGGAACTCCTAGGTAAAACGCTCGAGCAGCACCTTTCACGAAAACATCTCAAAACCATAGATCACAACATGGAAACTAAAAGATGGGATTTGCCCTTGTCATCCAGTTTAGCATGAATGCAGAAATCTTGATTTTCATCACTCCCCTTCCTCCAACTTTCTCAAGAGAGGGCTAATACTGGTAGGACAAAGAACCAAGAGTTAGAATTCTTCTGTACAATTTCTGATCTTTTTGCTCACTTGAGAGAGGATAGATGTATCAAGATGGCATGATGGAAAAAGCAAGAAATGGCAAGCTACCACCAAGCTAGGCCCAGAAGCCACAAATGGGAACCCAACATCTACTCTAGTTAACACTCCTACATGACAACATACAGATATTTCTACCTAGTACTGTGCTACAAGGTCCATTTCTCTACAAATCACACATTTCTGATAACACCTATATTCATGGGTTGCTGTCAAGCTAAATTTATCCAAGTCAAGCACTTTAAGTCTCTGGATGAAACAATATCCCATTGAGCAAGCAGAAGTTATCACCAACATTATAAAATGGGTGGATGCTGCTCAGACTGAGAATTAGCTCTTCGGAATGTGGTTGCTAACAAAATAGCAATGGGAGAAGAAGCACTTGCCTTTCAAGTCAGTCTCCAACAGGAATAGAAGACAACTGCAATAAAGGGTAATTGTTGCAGTTAGAATCCTAGAGCGTAAATTAAAGAGATTAATTGAACAAATCAGATTTTTCTTTATCTTACTACAATCTGAGGAACAATCCTGTCATTTTAGTAAGACACTCTCCCTTTTAATTAAAGGAGAAAAGCATAACTAAGCAATATGAAGAGAGAACCTTGTTTAGAAATATGGAACATAGTTGTAAAAGGCTGAATTAACGATATGTGTCCACAATGTTTTATTCAGCTCTTAAAATGTAGATGATATATGGAAGCAGCGGGGTGAATACTGCAAAAATAATTGCACTGAAATTGAGACATGATTGGCAGAAATAATTGGAAAGGTCATCAATTAAGTATAGTAAACCTTTGCTTTTCTGGTTTGGGGAGGATGATAGCTATAGTTAAGAAGAAGATCTTCAGAGTATCTTTTGGGAAAAAAGTAAAAGCTAAATGGAAAAGGAAGAAAATTATACAATTCTCTTAAGCACAGAATTTTATATTTTGTTAGATTTAAAATCTATTGTCGTTCGTCTGTCGCTTTCTATACATATTTCTGGTACTTAGTGAGATTAATATTCATGAGAGGCAAAAAGCCTATGGCTGTGTAAGACTTATTTCAACAGAATAGCAGAGACCAGAACATACTTTTGTATTTACAGGCAATTAATTATTTCAGGTAATATTCTCCAATGCACATAAAACAGTTACTTAGCTTTTCTGAATGTAGTTCTCAATCCTGAGTGATTAAGATTCAAGGACTTTATTTAGGAAACGTGTTTTCATGAGCTTTTCAAAAGTCTCCTGTTTAAAGCTTTTACCCCAATCCCTTTGCAAAACAACATACTCAAAGACAGCAGAAAATTCATTTATGGCTTATGATTAAAAATATTTTTTTCCTGTTATTACAGCAGACTGTCTGGTAGCATAGAAGCCTGTTTCTTGTCAGTGGCTAGAGATTCACTGTAGATATCTCTGATCAACAGGAATCTGTAATTTTAATTGACAGTTCACTTGGGGCTGTCAGTTATTAAAAGCAGAGAGCTAACACAGGTTAGTAGTTACCCAGACCATAGTATCTCTTTTAGGACTGTAACCGGTATTTAAAACAGTATTTAAATCACAAGAACAACAAACCTAGACTAGCGTATAAAGCTGTACTTCAGAGTGCTGTTGTAACCAGCCTCTTGCTGATGAAGCACACTAAAATGGTAAGAATATTCTAACCACCACATTTTGGGTTTGGCTCCTTCTCCAGCAGCAGCATTCAGCTTAACATGAACACTCCACTCTTAGCCACCAGCCCACAGCTCTTGCCAGATTAATTCAAATGAGGTTAGATTCATCTTATGTGAACCATTTTCATCTGATGTCACAGTCACTTCATTATGTTTCTGTTTAGGCTGGCCAGGCACACCAAAGGGGTCATAGTCCATGTTTGTGTTGCATATCAACCTACAGGGCCGACTTCTGCTAATCCCAGAGTTCTATCTGTGTTTCTTAGTCCAGAGATTTAAATGGATTGGGGTGATAAGAGTTCAAGGTTAAGATTACTGGTAATATCTGTAATGATCTGGGTCTCCAGGATTTCCTCCTCCAACATATCAAGATGATATATAAGCTGAGGAATGAGTATCTGAGCTGTGTTGTGGTTCTTGAAATAAGTTAGTAAATTTTTCAAAGCGTCTTCTTTCAGCATGAAAGGAAATGGCATGGGCCAGAACAGCACCTCCTCAGTCATGTCAAAATAGTCTGTTTCATACGTGTATGCTATAAGCAGCATCTTTACAACCCTTAGAAACATTCAGTCTATCTCACTAATAGGTTTCTGTTGAGGAAAGATCCATACATTTTTCACGTAATTTTATCAAGGAAATGCTTTGACAATATCTTTGTATTCGCCTACTACATCGTTTCTTTCTGTTGCCCTATAAGATCTTGACACTGGCAATCATAACACACAGACATGAATCCCAACTTATACAGAAAACAAGCTACTGCTCTCTCAAAGGCTGAATTCCAGCTTTGGCTCCTGTGTTTATGAGGAAATCATTCCTGTTTGACCCCCTAAGGAAGGCCAGGAGACATCTTGCAACTTGTGTATTATCATGCATACGATAATGTTTAACATTAGCCAGCTGGGGCCACTTCTGGACTCTGTCACCCTGTCTAAGCTGAACTGCCCACAGGAACTATGTCAGGCATAAAGGCAAGATCTTGCAGTCACCTTGCTGTAAAGGAAAAGAGGGCTTCTACAGCACGGCCACAATGCTTCCACTGCTAGGCAGGGAAAAGGAGGAACATGTGAATGCTGGTTTCTACCTACTATCAGCTTTCAGCAGTCAGATCCTTGTTTCCCTGCAGAGTCACTGCACACAATTGTGTTACTCCACTGCCTCCTATTCCTTTTGTGTAAAAATAGGCTCCATGTTCCTCTCTTCCAAGCATTTTTTTGGTCATAACTCCTGCTCTGGTATTCAGGTATCTGCTCTGATGTTTTCATTAATTATTATGAGAGATGCTGCAAAGGGGACAGCATCACTAGAGAGGATATCCTCTCCTGGACCAAGCAACACTGTACTGGGGTTCATCCTCTTCCTGAGGACTGACAATATTTCTCACTTGTGACTGCACAGGTTCTTTGTAACACCTCAGGCATTGTCCTTGCTAAGGAGTAAGATTTAATTGCAGCAAGTCCCCAGCTCTACATCCCAGTCTGTTTCTTTTACAATTTTGAGATTTCTACTGGCCCCAATCCTAAGCAGCAGACTCTTGCTCCAGAAATACATTTCTAGACACTACCTTTTCCCTTAGACAACCACACTTTGTGTCTCTTTCTCAGCTGGCTACATGCTTTTACAGTCTCCCTTAACAGCATTTCTTGGACCTCTCACCATTCCCAGACTAAGTGTACCCTAGGAACAGGGTCTTTGCTCAAGCAAAAACTGTGTTACCGAATGGCTATAAAATAGTCAGGCTGTAGAAGCTATTATAAAAACAAGAATGATCTATGGCTGCAGCAGGGGACATAATATATAATTCTCATGATACGTAAGAATAAAACCTTCTGGGATAAAATCAAAAACTTGTATAACTGTCAAATGTGTTGTGGCACTCACCAATTTTGGAATATTTTTTCTTATCAGACATCCACTTGAAATACTTTCAACTCATTTGGGAGTCTAATTCTTCTACATCTCATTGCAAATCTCTCAAATGCCAGTAGTATTATTCAACATTGCTGCATCTAATTTATCGAGATTCTTTGCTATGGGATATTTAACAAAATAATAATGCATTGGGCATAATTATAATGTGACTAAATTGATTTCTGTAATGCAAATGATACTGGCTTACTGCAAAAGTAATTCACACCTCTATGCTACAGACCCAGTACCACCCATAAGCCAGTTATAGAATCATAGAATAGTTAGGGTTGGAAAGGACCTTAAGGTCTAGTTCCAACACCCTGCCATGGGAAGAGAGACTACACACTAAACCATGTCACCCAAGACTCTGTCCAGCCTGGCTTTGAACACTGCCAGGGATAGAACATTCACAACTTCCTTGGCCAACCTGTTCCTGTGCCTCACCACCCTCGCAGTAATGAACTTCTTCCTTATATGTGACCTGAACTTCCCCTGTTTAAGTTTGAACCCATCAGCCCTTATCCTATCACTACAGTCGCTAACAGAGTCCCTCCTCAGCAGTACAAAAGGTACATTGGCAAGCAGAATGCAATGAACAAGCACCAAAATTTGCAAAACCTTAACTGACAGCTTGCCTGTTGACTTTAATAGTAGCAATGTGCAGTGTTTAATAATAGACTATTAAGCAATTACATAGTTTATACTTGCACTGAATTTTCATCATTAAATTCATGGCTCTTCCTTTGTCCACCTAACCAGACATTTCCTCCTAGAAGACAACCACCTTGGTCAAGCATGATTTGCCATCATGACTCTCAGGTGATTGTTCTTCATCACCTTGCTCTTTGCGTGCTGGAGATGGATTCCAAAAGTACATGCAGCACATGGTCCATGATTTTTTGGAGACTGAGATAAGTTTGATCAACCAGTACTTCCCTAGACCCTTCACTTCACCTTTTTTAAAAAAGGGGACAACAGCCTCAATCCAGTTGTCAGGGACCTCCTTGATTACACTTTTTTTTATCGCTGATAGGCAATGCTATTAAACTAGACTTGTGTGTAAGGCTCATGCAGTGCCATGGTTATAAGGTGACTTAAGAGCACTGTGCTCTAAAGCCGTTCTAACCCATTGCTCCTCCATTGTAGGCAGCCACTCACCTTCAGAAATGATGCTCTTACCCACAGAAAAAGCAGCAGACTTTGCCTGTGAAGACTGAAGCAAAAAAAGGCATCATGTATTTCTGCTCTTTCCGTATACACCAGTAGGATGTCATCCTCAGCCATCAACATGAAAGGAGCTGCAGGGATTTTTGTACAGATGATGCTGTTTATTCTAGCCTCATGAATAAATAATCTCAATTGATACTGATGTAAGCACTGCTGAAATAGCTTATGTTGATCTTGTTGAAATTGAATTCTTCAAAGAGAATTGGGCAGTCATCGCTCACGCTTTCATCAACCCAAAGCAATGGGCAAATATGAAGGTTAATCTCAAATGTGAACAACAACCAGCTGCATAACCCTGTGTGATCAAATTTTATGTTCAACAGAAAATGTAACCTGGCACACTCTGAGAACACATCTACCTGGGCTTTACACTTTGCCCTATGTGACAGGAAGGGACATATTGCATTACAACAGGTTGATGGCTTTTCAGTTCCTGCCATGCCAAAGAGATGTTAATGTTTCCAAAGTACGAAGGAACATTGCTGGCTTTAAGGAAGGAATGTCATAACCACTCCTTTAGTGAGCCAAGTTTACAAAATCTTTTTGAATCTGAATAACCCTCAAGGAAAGTTTGGGGTCCTAATGGATGGGAGGAGTTGCTAAATACATGTGGTATTCTGAGACCAACATGAGACAACTCAAGAGACAGTAAGCGCTAGATCTTTAGATACGTAACTGTAAGGCAACCTGGCTACAGGCTAACACAGGATGAAGGAATCCTCTGGTCCTAATTTAAGTAGTCAAGTTTATTTCCATAGCTTTTACAAACATAGCAATTGAGTGAGGATTCTACAAATACATTATTTTACTCTATCTTATTCTGATTTATTCTATGGGTAATTAGAGTAACTGTCAATTGCCAAGGTAGTCTGATCCTTCAGGGGGATGGCCCTTAACACTGGCACATGCAAACACTCACAGAGCCAGCACATCAGCCCTTTTAACACACTAGCGAGTCGGGGCAATAGTATATACCCACACTAAGCCACATGGCTGTTTTGTGAACAGGCAGTACACACATCAGCGGAGAAAAGGTGTCTTCCAGAGAGTGCCACTAAAAAAAAGCATAGGTGCTAAGGACATTTAACAACAGCATTTTATTCTCCTCTTAACACATACCACAATCTCACAAAAAAAGTAAAGCAGACTCCTTGCACTAAAGTCAAGTAAGGCTCTGATTGAATTCCTCATTTCTAAAAGGGTAATTTTTTAAAAAAGGATTTTTTTAATTACTTGTTTTCATCAAACAAGTAATTCTTAAGCACAAATTTTACAACTAGTGATGTGCTGAAAAGACTGATATGCTAATATAACATGCTCAGAAACATCTGCTGATGTCAATATTCCAAAGGAGAAACTACTTATATATTGATGCTCTTTAAACAATGCTAAACTCCTTCAACACAGCTCATCAACAGAGTTCAAATATGGCAACAAATACTTTGGCTTTCGTGAGTACAAATAAGTTCTCTTCCAGTTTCCTTACTCTGGGACAATGGCACTTGCATTACCATGGTGTGCACGGACCGAAGACTTTTCCTAACATTTATTTTCAAGAAGCAAGAGTTAAATGTGACACATACTAAGTGTTCAAGTGCTTCAAGTCAGCGGTCTGTGCTGGCTTCTGAACAATGTGTAAATATTTGCATCCATTTACTCTCACTTCGCATCTACATGTTTTTCCTTGTAATACCTCTGTTTTAACCTGAAAGAAAAAGGAAAGTAAAGATTGCAGTGAAGGCTTATTATGGCTCAAAGAGGAGAAAGCTTCCACTCTTCAGACTTTGACTCCAGCCAGCAACAAATTCAGGGAACAAGGTCCAACTAACCAGTATGGTATCAAAACAACCCTGTACCAAATCAGTCTGGAAAGCATAACACAGTCAAAATAAAACAGTGGAAGTACTGAGACCTAGCTTGACAGGATTGCTGTGTGCAGGAGTTGAACACAGGTAGGCACAGGTGAGTAACAGACTTAAGAAGCTGGGAGCAGTGGGGTGACACACAGTAGCACGGAGAATCGTAACAGAAAGCTCCTGGACAGAGCTAGCCTAAAACAGGCTTGGCTTTGTGTAAGAATGGTAAAACCTTCAGTAGTTGTCCTCCTTGGAAGAATACCTAAGGTTAACAATGACTATATCCCTTAATCCAGCTAATGACTTTCCTCACACTCTGTTGCATATGCCATTAGAATGCCAATCAGCTAAAGTAAGTTCTTGCAGGTAACATGAAGCCAGATTTATCAAATCCAATTGTAATGTGTCTTACCACTTGTAAGCAACAACTTTTGACAAATATTACCAGATATCACCCTTGATGTCTTGGTTGAAGGAATAACACAGGAAGTACCAGATGAAATACCCACTTGCATCCACTAGCAAGTGGAAATAATTTTTTATTTCAGAAGAAGTTATTAATGGCAAAAAGTTGCTCACAGTTTTGAGTCAGGAAAAAATTAGGACAAAATAAAAGGCTAAGAACAAGAAGGTGTAAGACTGGAACCAGCTTTAAGAATAGTCAAACACTCCTGAAATAGTGGTGATAACTAGGAAAAGACAAAAGAATAAAGGAGGTGGGGTATCACTAACATCTAAAGACTATTTTCAGAAGGAAATCATTGAAGTGTTCCAGGTAGACTTGAAACACATCTGCATATGATATAACAAACTGCATTAACACATTTAATGAGATAATCCAGAATTCAAATATTATGTCAACAGCATTAAACAGAAATTGTCTGCAAAAATTAGCTTCCTGTTTCTGCTCTCAGTAGAATGGTCTGTTTGAGAAAAAGCATGGGTTTTTTTTCTCCTGATTACATCAAGACAAAGACAGAAAGACAGGCAGACAGAAAGAACAAAGGGACGAAAGAGAAAAAGAAAGAAAGAGAGAAGGACCCTCCTTTACAAATATTACAAGGTTTGTGAACAAATCTTGTGCACAGAGATTAAAACATCTGTGCCCAAAGCAAGTTCTCTTATGTCAGTGAAAAAAACATACATGTGACTCAGCAAAATGAAGTATCTTCTCCACAAGTAGAAACCATTTCACAACTGCTCTGTGGCAGCAAAGCATGAAGAACTAAAGCACAATTATTATTTCTCACATTAAAGAAGTAGGAGGGGTATACAGCATTAGAAGATAGCAGGTCTGGAGTATACAAACAGAAAATAAATTCTTTCCCTTAGTATTTAATTAAATTGTAGTTCTCATTACTACAGGATGTTGTGAAGGGATAAATGGGTTCTAAAAGAGATTAGATAAACTCACAGAGAGCAAACAAGTCTGTCAGAGAGTATTGGACACAACTGTTATAATACAGCTGGGTCATGAAGTATCTAAATAGCCATCTCTTTGAAAGCCGGCATGATGTGCTCAAAAGGATCCTTTCATACCTGACCTGTTTGCTAGACCCTTTGCAGGAGACAGGACACTAGTTTTGAGAGACCTTTGCTCTGATCCAACAGGAAAGTTCTCTACCTACTGTTCCTTCTACTGAGGCAGGTCCACAACTACTGACTTGCTCATATTTTTATTTCTAATGTCTTGGTTCAAAAAATGATTCTTTAAGATCTTCTAAATTAGTTACAGTGAGACCTGTAAGCTCAGAGGTTTATTGTATATTACATTGGAATTTGAGGGATTTGGCACTGCTTCAGATCCATTCAAGAAACTGGGAGTAATGGGTTCTTGAGAACCATATCACCAGAAGTTAATCATTCTATGGTACAAAGAATTTTCTTAAATCTCAGTGGTAAACTTCATAAAAAACTCTCAGGTGTACATCATTCCCATGGGCTCCACATTCTGAGTCCAAACCGGCTAGAATGCCACAGTCTGTGAACTTCTATAATACTTCTTTGTTCTCTTCAAGCTCTAACATGAGTCATGTTCTTTATCCACAGCCAGAATAACACAGAGAAGCTGTAAAACCTGACTTCCATCACCTCTGCCCTCCTCTGATAACCCTGACATCTCTTGCAAATTCAAGCAGCCAAAAAGATGCTGCCCTTATGATACATGTGGAAATATTACTTGTTTCAGGAAGCATTCTGTACTGGACATTGTGGGTACATGACTGAGAAATCTGGTCTGCTGAATGTACAAGGCAGACAGACTGAAAGAAAAAAAGAATGAAAAAGAAATAAATTTACATTCCCTTGCAAAAAGCCTCTCTTCAGATTTCTTGTAGCCCCCCTTTAGGTACTGGAAGCTGCTCTAAGGTCTCCCAGGAGCCTTCTCTTTAGGCTGAACAAGCCCAACTCTCTCAGCCTGCCACCTTAGAGAAAGCACTCCAGCCCTTGGAGCATCTTCATGGTCTCCTCTGGACTCACTCAAGCAGGTACACATCACTCTTGTGCTGGGGGCCCCCAAGCTGAATGCAGGACTGAAGCTGGGTCTCACAAGTGGAGTAGGGCAGGAGAATCGCTTCCCTCTCTGTATACCTGCTGGCCATGCTCCTTTAGATGCAGCTAAGTGTATGGCTGATAGGAGGATATCCGTTGGAGGGACAACACAGCAGGGCATAAGCAATCCGGGGAGTTTCTGGAGTGCGCTGAATATCACTTCCTTCTCCAAGTGATAGAGGAACCAATAAGAACAGCTGCTATGCTGGAACTGGTGTCACAAAAAAGGAAGGGATAATGGGGAAGCTGGACATGAATGCTGTGAAGCTGGATGGCAGCCTTGTCCGCACTGACCATGAAATGGTGAAGTTTGAGATCCTCAGGGTGGTGAGGAGGGTGTGCAGCAAGCTCATTACCCTAGACTTCAGGAGAGCAGACTATGGCCTCTTGAGGAATCTGCTTGGTGGAGTACCAAGGGATAGAGCCCTGGAGGGAAGACAGGCCCAAGAGAGTTGGATAATATTCAAGGATCACCTCCTCCAAGCTCAGGAGCAATGCATCCCGACAAAGAAGTCAGGCAAGAATGCTAGGAGGCCTAAGTGGATGAACAAGGAGCTCCTGGACAAACTCCAACACAAAAAGGCAGCTTACAGAGGTGGAAGCAAGGATGGGTAGCCTGGGAGGAATACAGGGAAATAGTCAGAGCAGCCAGGGATCAGGTTAGGAAAGCTAAAGCCCTGACAGAATTAAATGTGGCCAGGGACATTAACAGCAAGAAGAAAAGCTCCTATAAGTTGGTGATAAAAAGATTAGGGAAAATGAGGGCCCTCTCCAAACAGAGAGACTTAGTTATACAGGACATGGAGAATGAGGAACTTGGTCTTTTTTTTGCCTTGGTCTTAACCAGAAAGCACTCCAGCCACACTGCCCAAGTCGCAGCAGGCAAGCGTAGGGACTGGGAGCATGAAGAACTGCCCACTGTAGATCGGGTTTGAGACGATCTAAGGAACCTGAAGTCCATGGGATCTGATGAGATGCATCCACAGGTCCTGAGGGAACTGGCAGACGAAATGGGTAAGCCACTATGCGTCATATTTGAAGAGTCATGGCAGTCCAGAGAAGTTCCCACTGACTGGAAAAATGGAGAACATAACCCCAGTCTTTAGAAGGTGAAAAAAGGAAGACTTGGGAAACTACAGGCCAGTCAGTCTCACCTCAACCAATACCTGGCAAGATCATGATGCAGATACTCATGGAAATTATGCTAAGGCACATGGACAATAAGGAGGTGACTGATGACAGCCAAGATGGCTTCACTAAGGGCAAATTGTGCCTAACAAATTTGGTGGCTTTCTATGATGAAGCCATGGCATTGGTGGATAGGGAAAGAGTGCCTTACGTCATCTACCTGGACTTGTGCAAGGCATTTGACACTGTCCTGCATGACATCCTTGTCTCTAAATTGGAAACCCATGGATTTGACAGATGGACCACTCAGTGGATAAGGAATTGGCTGGATGGTCGGAGTCAAAGAGTTGTGGTCAATGGCTCAATATCCAAGTGATCAGTGATGAGTGGTGTTCCTCAGGGGTCAGTACTGGGACCCATGCTGTTCAACATCTTTGTCAGCAACATGGACAGTGGGCTTGATGCACCTTCAGCAAGTTTGCTGATGACACCAAACTGTGTGGTGCAGTGGATACGCTGGAGGGAAGGGATGCCATCCAGTGGGACCTTGACATGCCTGAGAGGTAGCCAATGCCAACCTCATGAAGTTCTACCAAGCCGAGTGCAAGGTCCTACACCTGGGTAGGGCCAAACCCAGGCACAAACACAGGCTGGGTGGAGAATGGGTTGACAGCAGCCCTGAGGAGGACTTGGAGGTGTTGGCTGACAAGAAGCTCAACATGAGCCAGCAGTGTGCACTCGCAGCCCAGAAAGCCAAACATATACTGGGCTGCATCAAAAGGAGCATGACAGCAGGTTGAAGGGAAGGAATTTTGCCCCTCTACTCTGCTCTTGTGAAACCTCACTTGGAGTACTGTGTGCAGTTCTGGTGTCCCCAACACAAAAGGGACGTGGACCTGCTCGAGTGAGTCCAGAGGAGGTGGTGAAGATGATCTGAGGGCTGGAGCACCTCTGGTATGAAGACAGACTGAGAGAGCTGGGCTTCTTCAGCCTGGAGAAGGCTCTGGGAGATCTTAGAGCAGCTTCCAACACATAAAGGGGGGCTACAAAAATATGGAAAGGGACATTTTACAAGGGCCTGTAGTGACAGGAAAAGGGGGAATAGCTTTAAACTGACAGAGGGGAGATTCGGATTAGACATTAGAAAAATTCTTTACTGTGAGGGTGCTGAGACACTAGCACAGGTCGCCCAGAGAAGCTGTCGCTGCCTCATCCCTAGGTGTTCAAGGCCAGGCTGAATGGGGCTTGGAGTAACGTGGTCCAGTGGAAGGTGTCCCTGCCCGTGGGAGGGGACTGGAACTAGATGAGCTTTAAGGTCCCTTCCAACACAAACCATTCTATAATGCTATGTCTGTAGATAATTTGTTCCAGGATACATGACTAAAGAGTTACATAATGTGATGACATTAAAATAACAATCACATATGTAGAACAACAAAACCACATTATTGTTTCAGTCTGCCATATGCAATGAACCCATCTTTCAGCTTTTCTCATCAAAATTGCATACATTTGTACTGATTACTCTGTTAGTCTGTATCTGGAGCATGTAAAATACAGCAAATGCCTTGCCCAGGAGATTCTTGTGCTGCGAGGCAGTACTCTCAGACAGCAAAGTTTAAGATAGTCACATTCATGAGTTCCCAAACTCTGCCCAAACCTTATTATTTAAAACCTAAATATCAATTCATAAAAATAACATCTGATTTAAAAATCCACCCCAGCTCAAAGCTTTTACTCTGATCACCTTAAGAAAAGGATCCTAATTTTCCTAAGAAATTGAGCCTCCAAAATTAGAGCAAGAAACCTGGTTATAAAAAAATGGGTGGGTTTTTTTTTTCTGTTTAGTTTAGAATTTGGTGTTTTTTCAAGTTGCATGATTTGTACTACAGCTAAAAATCCTTGCTTTCAGAAACAGGTGTCTGAGGCAAAACAGTGAACACAGCTTGCCAAAGCAAGAAGAAAACCAGTTTTTACGTTATAGGGAAAGCACTCTGGTTGCACAGAAATGCATTTTTTATGTTCATTTGCTTTAAACTGATGTTAATAAAATGTTAATAACCCAGACTTTTTGTTTTATTTTTGTCTCGACAGTAATTGTTTACTAAGCACAATACAGGTTTTGGTCTCCTGCACAGAAATTACATTCCTACTTTTTTTTTTTTTGCAAGCTGTTTCTCCATTCTGATTTACATTTTGGTCATGGAAGTAGACAGTAACTACCTACATTACCTATAGCAGTCCAGCTCTTTGTTCATTGACAGCACACACTAATACAACATGAATATTTAAGCTGCACACATTAATTTTTTCTCTGAGTGAAAAAAATACTCAGTTATGCATATTCTAAAATATTCTGCCATACACAGATGTATAAAATGCAGCATCAGAAGTCACAGTATAATTCCTGAAATCCAGTATTTTTTGTAATAAATTGTACTATTATTCCAAGGAGAATTTTATGTAGACAAAACCCTTAAGCATTTTACAATAAAGCACTTTTCATATACGTTAACACACACAGACTCTGATTGAAGAGAGTCTGCAAATGAATCCAAGTTTCCTCAAGCTGCATTGACAATCTGGATACTTCTTCCAATAGGTTTGGCTCTGATGAGAGAACCCTAAGATGCAACTGAAAATGAAAACAAGCTATCAGTGAAACATATACAGGTAATAAAAAATTTAGAAAATCAATTTCCTCACTCAGTTCCAGTACTTTGCTTTCAGGAATGTCCCAAGCAAGGGAAGGACTCTTTGCCTTCAGTTAATTCCCTCCATTTAATGCTGCCTGCCTTTTGCTAGTCTTTTACAAGCTATTTTACTCCCAATACTCTATGTATTAGATGGGATAATGCAGCAAAATGTCTTAAATAAGTTACTGCTTTACTAGATCTGCTGCTGCTGCTGCTGCTATCCCAATCAACCACATACTTCTACTTCCAACCTGCATCATAAATTCCTCTTTAGGCTAAAAAGTCTAAACAGAAGCCCTGAGGTTGATCTGTTTATTTTATGTTGTATCATTTTATCTATTAACTATATAAATTTAATTATTTTAATTATTTTTATTAAATGGTATTTAATATTTAATTATTACGGGTTGCGTAAAGCAAGAAGAATGATGCCAGCATGCTCTATACTGATCCAGGGAAATGACGTCTTTCTATGTAATAAACAGTAACCTTGGTGAAACATAAAGAAAAGAAACCTCTCAGTTCTGTCAAAAAATGCCCTGTGGGGGTGGTTGCAGCAATGGAAGCAGAGCAACTGGCAACGCAGAAGTAAACCCATCTGGGCTGCTGCACTGTGGCAAGATATGGCTGCCCGGGTGCAGAACCTGGTGGTGAAGGTACGCCACGTAGATGCTCATGTACCCAAGAGTCGGGCCACTGAGGAACACCAGAACAACCAGCAAGTGGATAAAGCTGCTAACATTGAAGTGGCTCAGATGGACTTAGATTGGCAACATAAGGGTGAATCATTTTTAGCCCAGTGGGCCCATGACACCTCAGGCCATCAAGGCAGAGATGCAACATACAGATGGGCTCGTGATCGAGGGGTGGACTTAACAATGGACACTATTGCCCAGGTTATTCATGAATATGAAACGTGCTGCAATTAAGCAAGCCAAGTGGTTAAAGCCTCTCTGGTATGGAGGACGATGGCTGAAGTACAAGTATGGGGAAGCCTGGCAGATTGACTATATCACACTCCCACCGACCCGCCAAGGCAAGCGCTATGTACTTACCATGGTGGAAGCAACCACTGGATGGCAGTTGTTATTAACACTTAATGGATGGAATAGTTATTTTCCTGCCTACAATTTAAATCTAGGAGTCTTGCTAAGCTCAGAGCTGTTTCACTTGGAACCCGCAGCAAAAGACATTGGTGTTCACATGTCAAAGCACGAGTTTATATTATTTGACTGTACTTCAGATCCTGAGTACATTTCTGAGGCAAATTACCTAGCTGTCCACTAATCTATGCTGCAAGAGATAAATTGATTTTGTATGAAACTTAACAAAAAGATGAATTCTAGCATCTAATATTGCAACTATTAATTATAGCCAGTCCATGGGACAAGACTAACAAAAAACAAACTAATAATAAATAGACATGATAAAAAGCCACTGTGAATGAATATCAAGACCTCAACCTGAAATGTTCCACTCTACAGACCTACTCCTATTCAGTTGCAGTACTTGTTCTTGTGGAAGCTGCCCCACATGTTCTATTTAACCCCAAAAAAAGGAAAATAGCAAGTCGTATTTGTCCAGCATTACATTCTCTTTAAAGCCAATCCTTGCTTAATATTGCTATTAAGAAATACTCAGTTGAATATACAGTATTACAGGTACATGAATATTTATAACAATGTTTTCCTAGTAAACTGTAATTAATTGCTTTCCCCCAGTTTCCTAAATCGGGGTATCTTGACAAGGTAAGCATTTGTACATCAGAAAGGTTTCAATCTTTTGCAGAACCACTTTCCCTGTAAGAGTAACTGGTACTGTATTTTATTACAGTAACTTTCTAACTTACACACACCTGGAAATAATTTCACTAGTTCTGTGGTAGTTCAGTGGTAACAGAAGAAAGACAGCTCACTGACATGGAAAGTAAGTCAGGCTTGCGGCACCTAGTGTCAAGTCCAACAAAATGCCTATTTTACTTTCCCATATGTTATGCATTGAATTCTTTTCTCACTTAAGGCATAGCCTATATTCACTTATCAATTAACAGCTATTAAGAAGTTCGGTATGTTACAAACAATAAAACCAATTCTAAGTAACAAATACTAGAACAAAACCCATCTGGTCCATTTCACAATATATGGGGTTTTTTTCAAGTTTTTCTGGACTGTGATCAGGTAAGTGGCCAAATTATCCAATACATTCATTTAGCAATTTTAAAACTACCCCCAACAAAAATCATATAATTCTTTCAAGCAGATAATTTACATTCTTTACTGGACAACCATCATCTTAAACAGGACTAATAAAATTTTATAAGAAAATTGTTACCTTTAAAAATAGTGCAAGGTATGCCTGAGCAAGTTCAAAGTTGTACTTCTTCTTCAGTATCATCCCAATCATTCTTAAAAAGCTTAGCATCACCTCCACTGAGCCACCACCTTCAGGGGCCAAACCCCTTAGTTCTATCTCAATATTAGATGGTCCCAAGCTTTTCAGTAAGTTAAGTGGAGCTGTATCTGTGTTAAAACATTGAGGAATACATTACTAGTAACATCTGCAAAAAAGTATCTTACAAATCCTTCATCAGGACAGATTTATTCCAAAATTCTTAAGCAGTGACTGTATGCATCAAGTTTCTACTCTTGCCTTTTTTTGTTTTCCACAAAATGCCATCCAACCTTCAATTTACTGTCCCATCACATACTACAGAGAAGCACATCTCTAATAAGACAGTTTCAATTTATTTGTAAGTTTACCTTGAAAAATATAAGTAACACTTTGTATTTATGTAACTTCCCCTCCTCCCCCATTTCCATCTTCTAAGCTGTAAAAAATTTCTCATTAACCACATAACTTGTCGTTTTACCTCGCTTGGCAAAAAGAGATGGGACTTCAGGTTGTTAATATATCCTAAAATATATCCTAATATATCCTAAAACAGACAGGGTACTACCGTCTGTGGTGGGGTGAGGTCAATCTTTTGCCTGGTAGAAATACGCGCAATTTAGAAACTCTTTCCTCTCCAAAATGTTCTTCCTCAGGATTTCTACAATCCTACCTTATCTTTTGAGAATTCCATCCATTTTCTTTAAAAATGCAGAGATAAAAATATAAACGCTTGTAAACACAGCTGTTGGTAAAAACATTTTTTTAAATGTCTTCTAATTAATATTTCTTTTGCTAAGAAATTGCTAGCAAGAGCAACTTTTTAAACTCATATCATGGTTACTAATGATATTAGGCATTGGCTAATATTCCTCAGGTGGCATAAATCTGTTTCTATCTCTGTCTGATTCCTATGAAAATCATTACCTATTTTTAAATGTAATTGTGATATTAATAGTAGTATTAATTCACTGTTGTACTGTGACATTAAAAAACTAAGCATGGAACATACTATGAAGTTGGTACACATACGATACGGAAAAGGTGCCCAGCTCAATCTGTGTTCCACAGTCTTGACCTGTCTCCATCCCAGTGGTAAACCTGGATAACTTCTAGTATATCACTGCTTACTTGTACAGCCTAGTCACCATTAGAAGAGATGCTTGTAAACTAGCAAGCACAGAGCCATGTTACACACCAGCAGCTTCTTCAGCCAGGATCAACAGGCTTCCTGGATTTGGATTACAGCATGGACCTTGGAGCACACTCTCCTTACAGGAGAGAGGTGGCCTGAGGCAGGCTCACTCCACCACTACTGCAATGCATCATGTAACGCATTTGCTCCCTGGAACAGCCAGCCTTCAGGTGCTTGGTTAGGTTTTTAATTATCCACCTGATGTTTCACTTTTCTCTGTGCAGCTCTGAAGCAGCTTAAAAGAATACTACCAATTGAAGTACTAAAACCACAGCGTAACACCATACCTTATTTGTGATAATGACGTTCTGCACATAAAATGCTTTAAGTACAGTTGAGTAAGCTGGTTATCTCAGAAGAGTTTAAAGGGCCTAAAAATTCCCAGCAGAACTGCCTTGTGGACAAGCTACCTGTCCTGGGTTCAGCTGTAACAGTTATTTTCCTCCTTCTTAGTAGCTGGTGCAGTGCTGTGTTTTGGCTTTAGTCTGAGAACGCTGCTGATAACACACAGATGTTTTAGTTGTTGCTAGATAGCACTTACCTTGATCAAGGACTTTCCAGTCTCTCATGCTCTGCCACTGAGGAGGGGCACAAGAAGACGAGAGGGAGCAGAGACAGGACACCTGACCCAAACTAGCCAAAGGGGTATTCCTTACTACAGCACGTCATGCCCAGTATATGAATTGTGGGGAGTCACCCGGAAGGCCCAGATCGCTGCTCAGGTTGGGCTGGGTATCGGCCAGCAGGTGATGAACAATTGTATTGCGCATCACTAGTGTTTATTGGTTTTTTTTTTCCTTTTCCTCTTTTAGTTTTATATTCTTTCCCCCTGTTATTTCCCTTATCATTATTATTATTCGTGGTAGCAGTAGTAGTTTTGTATTATACCTTAGTTACTGGACTGTTCTTATCTCAACCCACGGGAGTTACATTTTTCCTACTCTCCTCCCCATCCGTCAGGGAGTTGGGGAGAAGAAAGAAAAGAAGGAGTGAGTGAGCGAGCAGCTGCATGTTTCTGAGTTACTGGCTGGGTTTAAACCATGACAGTTCTTCGTCGCACCCAACGTGGGGCTCGAAGGGTTGAGATAACAACAGATCTGAGCAGAGTGTCTAATCGTACTTGTGACAAGCATCCATTGTTTCAGATTAACAGTCACTCATCACAATGTTGATTTATTCGCTCTTGGAGTTGTTGCACTTGGTCTCAGAGTTTCAGTACATCATACCTTACTTGCAGCCAGTACTTCAGCGTTTATCAGCTTTGGGGCCTGGGCTAAGGTTCTCGTTTTGCTGTATTTATGGTAATGACTTGTAATGCAATAGAATCACTGATCATTAAACTGATCTGCTATGTGTTCTTAGCGTGGCCATTATTATTACTGGTAGTAGTAGTGGTTTGGTATTATACTTTAGTTACTGGACTGTTCTGTATCTCAACCCATGGCATTTACATTCTTCTGATTCTCCTCCCCATCCCTCTGGGAGTCGGGGGCAAAAAGAGAGCGAGTGAGTGAGCGAGCAGCTGTGTGGTTCTGAGCTACCGGCTGGGCTTAAACCACGACACTGCCGGTGACTGCCCATTTACATTTCCAAGCCAGCTATATTAGCAATCATTTCCAAAAAAACTAAATTTCAGAGATTCTATAGCAGCACCAGTTGAAACAGGGAAAACAGCAAGTAAATTCCACACGCAATTTACATGACAGTTTCAAAATGAATTGAATGTTAAAAGAAATCCAAGAGCTTATTTTTATATTTCTAAAGATTTGAATTATAAAGCAATCAGTTAAAGCTCTAAGTTTGCAGAATGTGTACTGAAGTCACCCACGGAAACAGAACTTGCTAGGCAAATTATGTTTTTCATGTCTCCATTACTCTCTCTCATCAGATCACTCCCTTCCTTTCTTACCCTACAAATAATACATAGCACCTTTTCCAAGCAAGATCATCACAATCTCAAAAAAAGTCTAACTATCTTAGAAACATTCCCTTCTTTCTCTATATGGGTTTCAGCCAGAACTGGGCTCCATGCTGCAGGCAAGCTACAGTACCAGTGGATCTTCGATATAGATTGGCTACCTCTGTATTAGCTTTATACATAACAGGTCATGCTCTTTGTCTTTGCTACTATACTATGCATATTTTTTCCTCACACGTTACAATTCTGGCATCAGAAAGCAAATGTGTATCAAAGTATTATTAGCATCTACATTTTTAGTGAAATGTCTTGTTAACTTACATTCATTAGTTCTCAGGGCTTCTTCCAGATGAATGTAGAAATCAGATTTCTGTGCCAGTACTCCAAGGTTTACTACCTTTGACTAGAACATGAAAGTACAAGAGTGTACGTGAATATGCAAACATATTTTTACATCTCAATTAGATTATTTTCCTCTGACAGAACAAAACACTTTAAGAAAGCATTACGTATATGTGTTAAAATCAGTACTTTAAAGTCTTTAGCAAGATCTCACTTAGCACTAAAACGCATTAAGGTTTTCTTTTAAAATACCCTAGATAAGTACTGTTATATTGATTCTTGTTTTTACCTGTGTATCATTTTCTTCCCTTGGAGTAACGTAATGGGGTATAAGACCAGGAACTGTTGGGATGAAGAAAGGAGCTGACTTGGGAACTTTTGGTGGCTCTCTTGGTTTATTTTTTTTCTGTTAAGTAGATATTTGAATTAAAATCATCATCATATTAAGAACATGCAGAAATTTTTTTGTGAAGAGTTTTATTTTTAAAATACTATGAAAAATGTAAGGACTAACTGAAAAGTAAATATGTAGGTAAAATATTTTACCACTAAATAAGAAGCTACTATTCAGAAATAAAAAAAAAAAAAAAAAAAAAAAAAAAGCCTCTCTCCCAAATCCCAGAAATCGTGAAAAGCACCATACAGTCTTCTACTGCAAAATCTTAAAAAATTCCTGAAAAGCGGATTCAAATTTTGTGATTAGGTAAATGCAGCTCTTAGAACACGGGCAAATATATCTGGCTGTATACTACTATTTTTTGTGTATTCCCTCTTTTTCTGGTTATGGGAATGCCCGACAGTTAGTTGGAGGCATAACCTAGAACAGCTGTAAAGGCACTTCTATTGACATGGAAATATCTGCCTTCAGACAGCTATTTTGCATGTTGCAGAAAACAGTAATGGCAGAAGTTATGAAACAGTTCTGCCTTCTCAAGTTTTCTTGAGCATCCAAGAGAATGGCTAAGACAAAGTGTCTGTTTTACATTACAGGAGAAATAGCCCTTAATTTACCTCCTTCCTAAAAAATACAATCTAAATACTACACTAGGTCAGCACTGGCATGCCTAATATCATTACCTTGATAACATCAAGACTAAGGAGATTTTTCCACCTTGATTCTGGTAATGAGGAAAGGGTCACTAGCTGCAATTCCAGTTGATCAGGTGAGACATATTCTATCATTTCATCACATGTTTCTTCAACTCCTGCCACATCCACATCTGCCAAGAACAGATATCTTTTATGAACATACATATTTCACATTTACTTTAAAAAATCAAAACGTGACTATTTCTTCTGCAATTTTTTAAAAACACATGCATAACAGCTATATATATGGGTGCTAGCATAACAAATAGCTGAAAAGCTACAGAAACAATCTTTATTAACCCTATGAAATATTAAATTTAAATTGAAAACAATTATAGCTAAAATGCAGAATTGGATAAACAAGATTTATCTGCTTTGGCTGAAATGATGTAAAAGCAATTTATAGAAGAGGATTACTTTTAAAATCTTGTACAGTGTTTTAAAACACATACAAAGCAATTTTAGTTCTAAGTTAAAAATCTGTAAAATCTTTGCATTTAAATACACACAATATTCACAACCTGTTCATAGGTATGACTGAAGTGGCGCATAAAAATGAAGAAGATCTCAATACTGAAGCACAACAAACACCAAAAGATATGCAGTCTGTCATTAGGTTTTCTCTAGACTTCCTATGTGGTCTTGACCAAACACCTCTACTTTCTCTTCCTTTTTGCAAAATATTACATGGTTGAAACCATGAATGTGGTGGAAAAGCCTAACATAGCAAAGAAATGCAAACCATTAAAAGCTCCTGAGCATGTCAACAGGAACTTTACATTTGCTGAGGATAGAAAATGAATTAAAGCATTCAGCCAGAATCAGTTTATAGGATTAAAACATTCTAAATTTTGGGATGAAATCCTGTCTCCCTAATTTAAGTATCTAAAATAAGTATGTGATTAATGTAGCACTCATCATCAAATATGTTCCTCGCTCTTTTGGGCAGTCAACAGTCAAGGTGTGTTTCTCCTCCACATGGAGAACTACATGTAGACACTGCTAAACGTGGGCAGACAAGAGCTCCACCTAGAGGTCCTCAAAACTGCTACAGGCCCACAGCTGTTTCTATTAAACGTAACAAAAACGCATTTTAGGCCTTTCTTTCACTGGGAGTATCTAGCACAGCTACACGACAGCTGAACCCATTTCTCTTGCCAGCAAGGCAATATGCAGCAGTGAAACTACCACGGCATACAGGCATTCAAAAAAGCTGGAATTAAGCGGACAAACAACAATCTCCCTTCCACCCCCAAACAGTAATGTTAATTTCAAACGGGCCTTTAAGATGTCAAAATGGAAGATATTTACACAAGTCAGATTAAAGAAAGCCAGCAAATAGCACAGACGTTTTTAACATCTACAAAATTTCCTTAAAGAGATGGAGATCATCACAATGTAATTTTATGTCTGAACATAGAAACATTGCTAGATTTTAGTAAACAACTTAGTATATGAGTTAAATATGCCAAAAATGGTAGAAGAAGCAATAGGCACAGTTCAGAGAGTGAGTGAGCTTTCACTGAGGAAGCAAACCATCTTCTATTTGAAATATAGTATCAAATTGAAAATTAAATACTCTTTCATGTGAAGATTACCTTCAACAGGGCAGGTGCTCGGTCGTGCCACCATAGAAGGTACATAATCTGCTGGAAGCGGCCGTAAAGAGACAAGTGAATACAGAGAACGGTTTGACCTGAAAAGTAAGACAGGCATTTTAAAAACAATCTTTAAGTGAATGGGAACAAATATTTTAGACATAATTTTTACTGTACTATAGCAATTCACCAAGTTCTATTCAAGATTAGTTTTCCTCATCTACCAGATAAACAAGAAATGAAACACAGTAATATACATCATCTGAAAGTCTGAAACATAGAAGTTATGCTGAAGTATTGTTGTGAAGAACGTTTAATGCATGTGGCATTACGGAGTATTATTACTTCAATTATTGCCAGTTACTGCATTTTTCTGAAGTTGCAAAACTGCCTATCTAAAAAGCTTTGTAGTTAATGTGTACAATACAATATGCAAATATAAATGATTCATCCTGCTTTCACAGAATTTTAAAATAGTACTCTTAGGAAATTTTCTTGAGGTTTGGAACATACGCACAGTCATTCTGGCAAATTATTTTTTCAGTCAATATGAACAAGGGCTAGGTATGAACAATGAACCATGTAAGTACAGAAAGGTCTAACAATTTAACACCCCTGAGACAAAACCACAGGCAACAAATGTAAGTTGAAATACCTATCAATCTAAAGCAAAATATAAGAAAAATCGTATCACTTAAAAGATATGTTACTTCAGTTCTGGGCCTAACCAGTCATTTGCTTTGAAGATAAGTCAGGAGGAAATTGAACTGAAACACAATTTACATCTGAGGTGATTTATTATTAAACATAAGTAATTGCAACTTAAAAGTCCTACTCAGAAGTCTCAGACATTGTATATCAGGACAAGAAGAAAAGCCCCTCAGAAAGTAACGCTATATGAGCACTGACATTTCCAATGGAGTAAAAAAAACCAAAACCAAAACAGTAGAGTCAAAGAAAAACTTTAGGAATGGCATAACATGAATTCGTTAGAGTAATAAAGAAACATTTAGGAAAAGACATAATTTAATTACCAGAATAAATATCTTAACTGCAAGAGACTTAAATATTTACGATGCACAACAACACAGAATACCTGTCTCAATTAGAACCAGAAAAGATAAAAGCCTGGAGATGGCACTTTGTAGAACAATTCCTTATTTTTGATACAGGTGATTAAAAGAATTCTTCCCCACCTGAAATTCTATGTAGAAATAGATATATTACATACTCACCACAAATAAATTCCAAGGTCATCCACATGTGTTGAAGCTAGAAAATCTCCTGTAGGAGACATAGTAAGGCTCACAGCTGCGGAGTCTACCAAAAAACAATCTATGAGGCTAATGGCAGAAAACACAAAAAAGAAATTCTCAGCAAGAGGAGCTTGTTTATCTATGCATATCTGAATTACAGCACAAATACGAGTGAATGCAAGCCGGATAACGGAAGTATGTATACAAATTAGTATATGAGAAGTACTAAAACACAACACACAAACTTTGCAACTGAACAGCACTGTGCAACAAAACCACTCACCTCATAAAATTCTCTAAAATCAACTAAAGCTGGTACATTTATGACCTTAGACATCCACGTTCTGTGGAGAATATGATGAACCATGTGACCACATTCAACTCCCTATGCCTAATACCAACATTTATAGGCCATAAATGTCACACTTCCAATCAGCCTCCTGCTGCTCTGACCTCATCTTTTAATGCTTTGCCTTGAATTGTCAATTCCCTCTCTCAAGATACTCGATACACACCTGGTTAACACTAGGACCTAGTGTTTCTAAAGTCAAGAATGTTTTGAGATTACTATATCTTAGGCCTAATAAACCATTCCTTTCACTATTGCAGCAAGCTAGGGGGAAAAAAAAAAAGCCAAACCCAAAAACCAAACCCCCAAAACACAACAAAACCAAACAAATAAACCAAAACAACCAAAACCAACAACAAAAAACCCAACAAAACCAAACAACCCACAAAAAAACACCCCACACATAAAAAGAAAGTTAGAATATCAAGTAGTATGTGATTATTTTAACAATAAACTACTTCAGAGCTCTGGCTGATGCCACAAGTCTTGGATGATGCACACCCTAGTAGACTTCCAGTCAAGCCCAGGTTCATGGCACTGTTTGCCCCTTGTTGAGGTATAAATTTCAGTTACTTCAAATTGTAAGAAGCAATTGAGTTTGACAACTAGGTCATTGAGAGAAACAAAAAGAACAAATGGAGAGCTTGAATACTTTGTTCTGGTTTACAGACCAAAACCAAAAGCAAAGCGAGAAGTAATGAAAGCAGCTAGTTCTACCACCCAGTTCCGTTCACTAACCATAGAAAAAATATTCATGTAACAAAGCAGTTTAAAATGTAAAAATCTTGTGAGCATGTATTTTCTTAGGTACTGAGCACTCCTATGATGATTTGACAAACCACGTTAAAAATAAAAGCCTTTTCTTTTTTCCCCTAAAAGGGATATTTTATTCTGACTGCATGCTGTAAAGACACACATTACAAGTAAAAACTAATCAAGTAAGAGTCACATCATTCATCACTTTCAACATGAAATATACAAACACTAAAACCCTTAAATGCCAGAACATGTGCCAGTTACACTGACAGCTTTTGTACACAGTGCACAGTGGCTAAAAATTCTACTATACATACTTATTGTAGTTTCAAATCCATCCTCTTACCACAATCTTTACCAGTAACTGAGAAATATTGTTCAATAACACAACCATAAGTAACAACTGTAAAACTAAGTTAACATTAAATTAAATTTTTCTACCTACTGAATTTAAATAATGATTAAAATTACAGATGGGGGAGAGGAAAGGTCATTCCACTATAGGAAAAATAAATTTTTAATAAATTTTTACACAAAGAGTACAGTAGTTGCTACATAAATGCCTAGGGGCTGAAAGCATTCACCTTTATGCTTGCTGTCTAATTACAAAATTGAGACAATGGAAAGTATAAAATTGCTGAGCTCACGATATCAACATGTTTCTTACACTATCCTGTCTCAAGTACTCCATCCAAACTGTAAATAGTCAGCTTGTACCGTTGATTCCTTGCCTATTCAAGCTGCAGTGCAGAAAGAAAAATCTGCATAATGCCAGTTCCTCCTTGTAACTTTCTCTGCACAAATTATTTGTTTCCTAATTCTCAAAAAGGCCTACATAAAAAACATGCACAAGGAATACTTAAATTAAGGACAGCTGAGCAGCATTCCCACAGACGTTCAATAAGTAAATGGTATGACATCTATTACATCCAGTTGGTATTTTTCACGATGTAGGACTTAAGTCATGTAAAACCATGTTTTCCATCCTTTTGTAAGGACAGTATCTGAGTCTTTAGAATGCATAGTTTATAATTTGGTTCTTCTATTTATAAGCAAATATACCACAGTAGAAGTAAATCAAGAATCTGGCTTTTTATTAAAAGTGGTTCTTCCTTTTCAATACACTCTGTGGGAAAAACATTTCCTTTACATTCTGGAAGAACAATTTAACATAATTACTTTCAAAAGTAAGGTTTGTCATGTATCTGCCTAGATCTTGGCTTGACCATAATTTCTTGCAGTTCTGAGAGACAAATTATTTACTTACGTGTTACATGCAAACAAGAACTACTGTTAGATTACTTTTAAAGAACCATATGAATGGATTCTTACTGCAAAGTGTTATGTTATCAAAGAAATGAAAGAGACAAGTAACATTTCTGAAGTTTTATAATTAATGTTGCAATTTTTGTAGTTAATTTTGTAGTTAATAATCTTGGAAGGGAAAGATGGTTAGAAAGAGGAAGTCCAGAGTGATAATTTCCTTCCTATTTATACCAGAAAGAAGACAGTTACGGTCCATCTTCTCCCATTTTAGACTAGTATCATTCACCATGTAAGAATTGGTCAGTTGTGTAGATTCAACATATTTTTTATAGTAAAATGTAAACTTACGGTATACAAAATTATTTACTAAAATGCATCAACAATAGTAACCAATCCAAATGAAACCATTCAGTCCCAGATATGACCAGAGCTGCACACTGCGTAGCACTACTTTAAATTATTGAAAATCTATTTCTTGTGCTGCTAAAAGAATGCACTGGCAGAAACCAAAGTTACTCTTTGGCCTGTTTTTTCTTAGGTTTCTGAACTTCTTGTATATACTTGAGTACTTGGCCAAATTTCTTTGCGGGAAAAGACTGCTCACAGTGATCATAAAAGAGTATTTTTGGCAGGTGCAAGCATGCACAAATGAAAAAAAATAACTGAAGTAAAGCCTTATTAGGTAGCTAAAACTAATGTAATTGAGAACAGGCTTCTATTTACAAATTAACGACAGTACTACATCCAACTTTGGGGCCTGCGGCAAAAGACAGACATGAAGTTCTAAGAGGTCCAGGAAAATGAGCAGATCACTGGAACATGTTTCCTATGAGGAAAGTCTGAGAAAGTTGGCATTGTCCACCCTGGAGAACAGAAGGCTCCAGGAAGACCTTCTTGTGGCCTTTCAATACTTAATGGGGGCTTACAGGAAAGTCTGAGAGAGACTTTTTAACAGGCTCTGAGAGAGGCCTTGTACTGAGAGGACAAGAGACAATGGTTTTGAACTGAGAGGAAGGTTTAGATTGAATATAAGGAAGAAATTTTACAATGAGGGTGGTGAGACATTGGAACGGGTCACTCAGAGAAGTTGTTAATAGCCCATCACTGAAGTATTCAAGTTGCACGTGGTTTTGAGAAACCTGATACAGTGAACCTGTCCACAGCAGAGTGGGGTGGGACTAGATCTTTGAAGGTTGCTTCTAACTGAAACCATTCTATGATTCTACAAATAGTTAAGTATATCACAAAGCAATTCACCGTAAACAATCTCTTGCCATTTAGATTATAGCACTTCTTACAAAGGAAAAATTCACACTACATGAAAACTCCAAGTTTCATTATTAGATCTTCAGGACATTTTTATTCTGTACACCCAGAAAAAGGCACATATTGCTAGCATCAGACAGAACTAATATACTGGGTATTGAGTTGTTACACCACGTACAACTTTTAAGTATCACACAGTTTAGGTTGGTGACTATCAAGTCAGAAGGCTTTTTGCCACTTAATAAACAGAAAGGTGATAATAATACACTTTCTGCTATACGTGTTTAAACTGACTCACCATCCAGAGGGAAGGTCCCAAGTCTTAATTGAACAGTCCATTGATGAAGTTATTAGCCAACGACCATCAGGACTGAAAGTCTAAAATGAACCAGACAATTTAGTGGTAAAAGTGGCAAGTCAGACACTACACGACGTCCTGTTTTACACAGTTCAAGATTAGGTTGCTCCCTAACACCAGGATGACAACATCTGGCCATAAAAGAAAACTTACACCACATTACTGAAAGCAAGAAAAGGACAAAAATGGAAGCTATTTCAGAACAGTTTTAAATATATGACACAGAATACACCTGGCTGTTAATAAAAGCACTTTGGTCCTTGCTTTTATGTTAATGATGAGAAACACTGAGCATAAAACTGAAGAAATCAAGGAAGTACGTACTTACTAGCACTTAAAATTAAATCAGAAGCTAAAAGGTATTTCAGTGAACACTTATTTTACAAGATGTAAAATAAGGCATTATTAGTGTGTTGCATAATCTTAGATCTGTTTACACCTTTTATTGACCTGGCTCATTGTTTCTATATGTATATAGCTAAGAGCCTCGCACAATTTTGCTCCACAGTGTGGTTTTCATTATTCCTAATGCTTTCTTCTGTTAAAACCAAAATTAGCTTGTTGCAAAGCTACAGTAAAATCCGAAAGCACACTAAAAATACATGGCCATTTGAACCCTATACATTTTGACTTGAAAACTAACATGGCCAGAACTGCTGTAGAGCTGAATACAGCTTTATTATTCACAGCTGAACATAATACTCAGTGACTTAACATAGGCAGAGAAACCCAGAAACCCACCATGTGTAAAAGTAATTAGGTATCTGTATACGTTACAAAAAATAAGTTAACAATTACCATGTCATTAATCCTTCCATGGTGTCCTGAGAACGTCCTGACAATCTTCCTGGTTTCTATATCCAAAACACTAATACTGAAGTCCTCAAAGGCAATTCCCAGAATACCACTGCCAAGAATCATTAGCACATATGGTAGTGAATACTCATAGACAAAAATTGAAAGCAACAGCTCAACATTGCTCCAAAAATCTTTTACCCTAGGATAGTATCAGATAAATAGAATTACATTCCTTCTGTCTAATAAAATGTTTTGTACTTGTTTTGTTTTGTCAACTAGTAGTCAGTTGTATTTAAAAGCATCAGAAATTTAAACTTCATTAGAATATTTGGTTGTAATCCTAGACTTATATACTTACAGCAAAACAATATGCACATGAAATAGCTTCAGTTTCTTACCTGTCCCTGTGAAGAAGAATTCCACTTGGAACACATGAAAGCTCAGTGGAGTAAACTAGATCTTTAGTTTTGAATTTCCAAAATTTAATTAATCCTTCACTACCAGCTGTGACTGTCAGCTGATTTAATCCATCCACTGCTACACCCCTAATGGCTCCCTCATGTGCTGCAATCAAGGGAAAAGAAAGTTGTACTTGAGAATTTTAAATACAGCATAGAAATCAGCAGAATGCCAAACACAATTCTGTCTTGGCCTAACTACACTAAATGAGCAGTAAGCAAGTGATAAACAATTCTAAGGCCACCTGCAAGACTGAATATTAGAACTTTCTTTATCAGTAGAGAAAACAAATTGCTTTAAAGTAAGCACATGGAATTCAATACACAGGCTGCAAGTAATTGAAACTGAATATTAACTTTCATTTCTGCCTTCAGTTTGGGGGACTTTTTGTGAATGTGAGATTTGAGGGATTTTTTGCATCAGTTACCATATGCCTCCAAGGCGGCCCGACCGCTCCAGACAACATTTATAGCTTTAGTTCTGGCACAAAGTCTACTTTACGCTACAGTATAAAGATAAGGCATAGCTCCTCTGGCTTTGCATCAATTTTATTTCTTCATCTAGGCCTAGGGCTACTGGCCAGTAACCGAACTTCAAAAATTCATCCCGTTATCAAATAACGATGACCACTTCGTGTTTGCTATGCTAGAGGTCTTTTAGAAACTCAGTAAGCTTTAAGGGTTCATCAAGACTTTTTCCTTGCTTCTATAATAAAACAACTCAGATCATGATGGACCTAATATAAACTGCAGACCTACAAAGCAACAGCAAACATACATGAGGATACATCACATGAAATACGTATATATGCAACCATTAAAAGGAAAGTCTGAACACTGTTACTTACATTAAGTCCTAAGTCTGCAGCTGGGTAATTGAAAATAATAGCATACATAAAGAACTGGACTTGCTTAGAATTTCAATTTCACATGCATGTATTCTTTCACTTTTAAGCAGGGAGCACAAAACAGATGGAAAAATCTGTCTCAGAGATAGAACCTTGTAACAAGAAGCCAAGTACTGGAAAAGTGATTATTTCAAAAAGAGCTGAGGCCAGAGGATCTCATTAGATCACTAACAATTTTGGTAACTGACAATTTTGTGTTAATTAGCTAATACCAGAGCTGTTAAAACTAGCAGGGATCCTGTCCTTCAAAGTAGGTTTCAAATTACTTCTGATTACAGTGCAAGATAGGACAGCGTAGGGTAATCAGAAACACTGAAAATAGTCTCACATTCACCTCAAAAGCTAAGTTAAAGTTCTTAGACAACAGAACACCAGGCTGTGGTGTGGCAATTCTTACCTCTTTCGTCACCGTAATGCCCTCTGTGAATGCCAGACTGCATGTTATATACATCTACCTGTCCAGTTGACAATCCAATTACAGCAAAGTTCCCACATGAGGTAATGTCAACTGCCTTTTGAGGGGAAATAGAAAAAAAGAACACCTATGAAAACAATTCTTTAAATGTGTATCTAATTAGCAAAGTTGTTAGAAGATATGTAAAATATCAGGAATACAAGACTTGTATGTTTTTATCAGACTTCAAGGAAAACTGCACAGAACGAAACAGATTACACCTCAAAACAAATGAGAGAGTGGCTCTTAAAAATCAACAGGCAGTCAACAAGTAACATATATGGCACTGTATGCTTATGCAGGATAATGAAGTACTGCCTTAGTGACATCCATCAGAAGTCGTATCTGATAATATCAAAAAGTATCTTCAACAATTTGCATTCACAGAGCATGTTTACCATCAGTGGCATATACTCAACTCTATATGACTATGACAGATTAAAGGTAAACACCAACGGCCTATCTGAATCAGAAAATAAAATCTGCACTTAATCTGCATGTTTCAGGAAAAAATGCATATGCAGCATTTTTCTTAAGACCATATGCATTACAAAACAGCTAGCAGGACGCAATGAGGTGGCAGAAAGCACTTTGTAAGTCAACTAAAACATATCTAGGTTGTGCTTTTTTATTCTAAATATTATTTCTGCACAAATAGCTAAAAAATAGCATATATTGTAATGCTGAAGAAACATCCTAAATAAACTTACTGTTGCATATATATCAATAGGTTTGTGTTTGCTAAATTCTTCTGGCTTCAGTTTATGAGCTCCCATGGAAGTTTTCTGATAGTTCCAAGTTGTACATGTTATATACCCTTGATGGCAGGCAACAATACCATCCCAGTCACTCTGATGTGCCACTTCTGCAACATAACACATATTCCGTTTAGAAACAATCATTATAATAAGTCAAACAAGCTCTTCTGATATTTTACATTACCTTTAGGCAAAATAGTTCATATTTACTGTTGTTCTTGGACAGTCAAAAGGCTACCATTCAGAAAAACCACCAGGCAAACCACTGTGCATTTGCTAGTGTAACTAAAATGCTAACAAAACCACAAACATTTTTTTGGCACGTGAAGTTTCATGATGTTGTATTTTTAAGTCTATTCAGTTTGAAAAGCATATTTAAAGAATTTAAATGGTTTAAACTGCCCTATCTGCACACATTTCTAGCAGAGTCTTTTAAGTGTTTCTTCAGCTGCTAAAGCAGCAGAAGCCACTAGGTTAACAACTTCAAGCAGAGTTAAAGAGCTAAGTGTGCTCCACATAGCAAATGACTTTTCTGCATTTGCAGGAAAATCATTCCTCAAAAGCTCAGTATCCAAATTTTGTAGTCAAATATGGTATCTGGGGATCTACCCCCCCCTCCCCCCCCCGGAATGTATATATTTAATAAAACTGAAAGCTTGAAATTGGGTATCTCTAGGACTTCAGTGAATAAAACAACAAAATACAAACTAGTTCACTTCATCAAACAAGAGACAATATAACAAAAAAAACCCCAACTCTTAACTAAAAGGTACTTAAATAAATGCTTTCTTATACCTCCAAACGAATTTAAGATATCTCTACAACCTTGAAGTAGCAGAAGTAGAATTTAAGGTAATAGTAGTAGAATTCAAGGTAGTTCTACTACCTTAATCAGGTAGATCTAATACTAATTTTAGAAGTGCATATATACATATATATATACACACACATGTATTTGCAAAAGTACATACAGATAGTCTATATCACTGAAGTCTCCAAACATAAATACCGTATGTAGCTAAACAGCTACACAAAATTGTAAATCCAAACCTTTCAACATACGAAAAATCAACCATCTTCCAAAGACAAAAGAATTGCTACACTCAGGGCAAAATAGACTTCAAACCTAAAGAGGAGGGTATTAATTTAAAGAATTTTGATGAAGCAAAGATAACTGCAATTCCGATTCAGAAAGCTAGGTTTATATTTGCATACTGAGTTACAAATGAACTGAGTAATTTGTTTTTAAAAAGTCAGAAATTTGACTTTGAAAAAAGACTCACATAAAGAAACTCAGGAAGCAAAAAATCAACCACTCTAAGATTTCCTCAGTTGACAAAAATCTTCATCCCCCATAACTGCTGGTTCTCCAGCCTGGAATAATACGTACACCAGAAGATTCTGGCTTTCATGCTGGAGATTTTGAAGCCAAGAGCCAGTTAAACATAAATACATTTGAAATAAAATGCCCCTTTCTGAAATAACAGAAAAATTTACCAAGTAAAATGTCATTTTAAACTGTCACTCAACATCTCATGAGAGGCCACAGAATCTCATCTTGATACAGCACAGGCTTTCAAAACAGTAGCTTCTTGAGGGTTAAAAGACAAAATAAAGACATGTTCAGCTCTGTAATGTATTTCACAGACTACTTACCTGAAGCAAAGACTGTAATTGGTGGAAGTGCCATCGTATCAAGCTTAAGACCTTTCTTTTTTGATTTCTTTTTGTTAATTGAACCTTAAAAGAAAAAAAGTTAGGTGTCTCAATCTCATGGCTAGATCTGAGAATAATGGTTTAAAAAGGACTGTTTAGCAAATATAAAGTTCCTATTAAACTTAGATAAATTTGGCTTACATTGATTCAGCATTGCCGTTACCTAGGGTTTGAAGAGTTAAGAACATTAATAAGATTTCCTGTCAAAATTCGTGTGATGTTCAGCAAATGACTAGCCAATTATATTCACGTATGTATTACTCAACCAATTTGTTCCAGAATCTTGTGCTGACATCTTGAGGCAGAGGTTCCCCCCTCACAGCTAAAACCACTGTCACACAGATGCGAATATATAAAGCAATATGTAACACCCAGCCCTTTCAATAACTAAACATCATGGTTTAGCCAAAGTCATAAATTTCAAATTTATGGCCAAAGGATATATATATGACCTATTAATATACATCTGTCTATTCAAATCTAAATGTAAATACATAGATATTAATATATAGACACTTGAAAATAAAAATCTTAGTCTTTGAGTCTTATTTTCTGGACTGTACAAGAAATGATGTCCCTTAACCATGGCATTGTGTGGAAGATGTGTTTTTAAATTAAATTCTACATTAAATCAAAGGAACTAAAGTCAAGAAATATGAATGAACTAATAATTTAGTCAATTGAGTAGGAGGGAAATGGGGTAAAAAGTTGTAATTGCACATGCTGAAATGTCGGCTACTGCTTTACACATTTTTAATACAGAAGTCATGCCCAACATTTCCCACACTGAAATAATATACGCTACCAAGCTACAGAAATTACGTTTAAGTACAAACAAATCTGAGAGTACACTTCATATACATCAGGAAGGACTGAGTTTGCAGAACAACTGAGGTGAATAGTTTTCGTACAACAGAAAGTGAAAGTAAGGGCTACCTAATGTTTTAGCTCCTGTTTATGTAAGTATTTTTCAGGGTTTCTTTCACCAATATATGTACTTTCACTGAAATACTTACCGCGTCCTAAACTTTTATTGAACTTTTCATGCACTGTTGAAAAAGACTGCAATGTTCCATCTTGACCTGTCAAGATATCAGCAAAAATCAACTTTCTGTTCACTCATAAGCCAACTGAGCAAGAAAAATAGAATATAAGCACTCAGGAACTTCAAACACCATAATGAAGTATTTACTAAATAATAAAGTATTTACTAAAACTCCTGGTCCAAGTTAGACACACTATAAGCAGTGGAAGTAATGGGGTATAATTTTTTATGGTCTATATCCCATTCCTACTACTTCACCCCACACGTGATCAGAATGACACCTCTTTTATAAACATCACCTCCATGTACAATTTCTCTGACCCCTCTCCTTTCTCCATCACAATATCTAGCTGTTCCCAGCTTTTTATGATCAAAACCTCAAATAAAACTGTGATATCCTTCAAATATCTCCATAATACTTCTAAAGCTTTCCCACGACCCCATATACTTCTTCACCAACTACAATATCCCTTGCTTTATGTTTTGTCAAACATATGCTGTGGTTGGTTAAGAACTCCATCTGGGTTAGCCAGTAAGCTAACCCTAACAAAAATGGTCAAAGCTGAGTTGTCCATCCTTCCTGTAAACCAGGACACTAATGGGACTTCCCTCCTCTACCCAGAGAACAATGCTCACAGAACTAATGGGAATTTAATTTAATTCAACAAAAAGACAGAAGGCTCAAATTGGAAACTGGAAAACAGATATACTTTGTAAGGGAGATATGGACAAGGCATAACCAGAAACTAACATAAAATGAAACTGCACAATGCATGTAAAATTAAATGCAAGACAATTTTTTTTTTATCAGAAGAATCACAAAACATTTTTACCAGGCGAAACAAATAAGGAAACTAAAAATTAGTACAAGTGAACTTAAATAATTTGAAAGATAATTTAACAATTATAGTATTCAATCAACCTTTTTCTCGTATTCAATCAACCTTTCCTTGCTTCTATGATACAGAAGTAACGCAGGATCTGTATACTGGGAACTGAGGGAAATGTTAAGCTCAATGAAAGCCAGTGACATTGGTGAAATTTTACGAAATTAATTTGTGGAGATGCCTGTTTTAAGGAAACAAGGGGCACTTGGAAGGCACCCCACAGTATTGCTAATTCATTTCTGTTGCAAAGTTTTACCACTGGTTCAGAAAACAATGTAGAGAGATAGTCTCCTTGCACTGCAAATATATCAGATCTCAAAACCCGAGACCCTTTTCACTTTAGTGGCTGCCTCTGCTCTCTCCATGTTTCAGTACAGTTAACAAAGCAATGAAGCGCGAAAACAAACATAAGGATTTTTAAGCAATTCTTGACTGTTCCTGTGGTTCACTTGGTGTGAGCTGAATTACTGTCAAGTAACTAGTGAACTGAATCCAAATTACTAGTTGGATGACCAGCGACTAATTTTAGCGCAGGTAGTTTTAGCACAGTATATTGCTGTGCTGTATTACATGTAACATTCATCAAAATCTAATGTTTTCAAAGTTGCCCACGCAGACAATTTCATTACTTCAGAGTAATTAGAGATTAGGTGAAGAGTCTCTATTATTCCATTACTGAAGTGTTCTGGGCCACAAAACCATCTGATGTAGTACTTAATTTCCAAAGGCACCTATTTATAGATTTTTAAATATGCTAGTTTCTAAGGAAGGGTAGTCACACATTTTTACACTTTTAGGTTAAAATCTTAGTAACAAGCAACATTCAGAGTATGTAGACACAACTGAGCTGTAACAGATTACAAAGACACTGCAACCCAAAAAGCTTGCTTAAATTAGTGGGAAAGGTGGAGGGTCTCCTCTAAGTTACTAACTGCATTATGCTGCTTATTTTTTCCCTGTCACAACAGAATTTCCTTAGCTGTTACAGGTTTTCTGTACAGCTTTTGACCAGCTGATAGTTCCTTAGGAGATAATGAAACAAATTTTACTCACCAAGCGTATGCAAATGGATGACAAAAGCAGCTCGTAAGCTTTTCTGCTTATAACTACTCTTCAACCTACCAGCTTTTCTGCTTATAACTACTCTTCAACCTACCAGCTGATAATCCTCTAGGGAAACTGTGAAATAGTTTGATACAGTAATAAATGCTACCATGTACACTGATCACTTACTAAGTTTCATAAATACACACACATAACAAAAAATAAAATCTATTGTATTAGTAAAACAAATAAATTAGCTTTACATGCTGATCAGACTGAAGAATAAGACTGAGAATTCATACCTGCACTAAGAATTTGCTCTCCGTTTTGCCCATGGTATCTGATTTTTGTTGGTGGTGCACTATGCCCCATCCGGCTTCTCAATACACGTCCTGTACCACCAGGGCCATCAAATATCCACACCTGCCTCCCAAAAAAAGAGCAGAAAAACAAAGCTGATAAAAATTGTCCTGCCAGTAATTACCACTCTTGGCAGTGGAATAGGCTTAGCTGAGAGCTGGTGCAGCAAACTTCACACATTGGCTTTCATCCTCGATCCTAGAAAACTCTGGAGGTTTCCTACCACAGCAGCTGAATGTTTCCCACTGTTCATTCTGTCTCTCCACCAAAGGCTAATGGCATCAGTGGACGCGCGGCACAAGGGACTTATCAACAGCAACTGCTCATGACCCAGAACATTAAAAAAAAAACCCCAACAGATCAAGATTTAAGATAGCGTACCAGGATACAAAGCGTGGTTATGGAAAAGTGGATCCAAAGCTCTTCAAGGCTATCACAAAGCAGTAAATGAAGCAATGACATCATGGTAGCAAATACTTAAATTGCCCTATTACAGATCAACTGAGAGTCAGCAACTTCAGGAATTTGAGTTTTGTTGTATGTTTTTAATTTGACAACTGCTTCAATCCAAACTAAACGTTTACACTTCGGAGGACTGCAATAAAAACGTAACAGCAGATAGGAGCAGCTATTGTAACTTACCTGTATAGCGTTATCAGCACCATTAGTAATAAGCAGTGGCTCTCCAGGGACAAACGACATACCAGCTATTGCTGTGGAATGGGCATCTTGCATCTGACACATTAGCTTCTTCTCTTCTAGATCCCACAAAGCAATGTGTCCAATTGGGCTACCAGCTGCCATTACTGGGTGTCCATCTGCTCAACAACAACAAAGTTCAAAAGGTTTGCTTACTGACATTCAGCTCACCCTTGCTGACTTCTCACATCTTAAAACTGATGCAAGGAAAGGCTACAATCACAAAAAAAAAAAAAAATCTCAAGCTGATTCTAAAAGTATGTTTTAAGTGAACTATTCTGGTTATTTCAAATAGAAAAGAAACAAAAGTTCACAGATAAAAAAAACAGGATTTTTTTTTTTTTTTTTATCATTTAAGAACAAATACATCTAAATCCAGCAGATGATGCTAGAGGTTTTGCTTGGAAGCACAAGAGGTATTCTACCTGTACCATTTTCAAAAGTTACTCTACACCCAAGATGCTTCCCCAAGCTTATTAGCCTACACACATGAGGATGTGAGTGCTACTGTGTCACAACTCTGGAAGTTACCAGTCCCTTTTCTAAATCTTCTTGAGCTTTTCACTTAACAGCAAAAATAAATTTTAGAAATGCACTCAAAGACTGACTATAAAATGAGTACAAAAGTTCAACACAATTCAGTTATATTTACACTAAATTTCCTAAATATAAAGACAGTAAGAGATTAGAAAACATCTAATTAGAGTATTGTATGTCATACTTCCTGTGCACTGAATCAGTACACAAGAAAATACTATAAAACAGCCAGTATGATGAAGATGCATAATCTCTCTTACTTATTGGCAACTTTTCTAGATTAACTGCAGCCTTTGAAAACTAAAACTCTCAGCCCAAATTTTCGTTCTGAAACGCTTATGAGAACACAATTTCATACCTTACACTTAGTTTTAGTGATTTTGTACAAATTTTCACTAAAAATGCTATGACTTACCTGTACGAAAAGATATTGCTGTGATAGGACCCCAGTCTTGTTGAAATTTCATCAGAGTTTCATCAAACTTAATATTATGTATAATGATATGACCAGATACAAGACCAACTGCAACAACATCCACTGCTGGAGCCTGCAAGAAAAATTGAACAGCAACCGAAATGAAAAAGGAAAAGCTTGTTGCTACACTACTAATACCAATACATACGAAACAATGTATCCTAAGTCCAGGAGAAATAGTAAAGAAACAAATAAAGCATCTTGCACAAGAACTTGTATCTACATTACCTTAACACATGATTGAACATGTGAAAGATCTAAACAAAAAATGCGAGATGCAAGATTTTGTGCTCAAGTCTCCATTGGATGAAACAATTCTATTTCCAGAAGCTGGAACTCCTTTGAAAAACACCCCACTCTACATTTTCAGATCTTGTACACTATCAGTCACCCTGCAACAAGCCCTGTATTTACAAGTTTTATCCAGGATAACCGCAAACCATTTTCAAAGCTGTGATCAATGCTACCAATAAATTTTAATTCATTTTTATATTTAAAAATATACAGTAAATACAATTATAACACCTTTTATTGAATCAGCAAAATCTACATTTTATTAACCTCCAAAGCAAAATAAATTTAGCTTTAAATTTAAAAAACTGCCAGAAGTTACATGATACACATGCACTTGCAAACAAACTGTTTCTGTGAGTTCGCTACATCATAGAGTGAATAAAGGCTACAGATGTGATGAACACTAAACAGCTAAGATGCTAAATAGAACAAAACTAGAACTAGAGGAAGGGCAGATAATACGCCTTCAAGTCTACCCCTCTTCAATGAATAAAATGCTCGAGAGGGTTATTAAAATTACCTGAGAGAATGTAAGTCATATTTATTGCTATAATTTTAAACAACAATATTTTGCCCTCTGTTCTTGACCAGTTATGTAAGAAAATAAGATACCAAAAATACTAACTTGTTCAAGTGTTGTGACTGCAAAGTGCCATCCTGGAAAGGAATATAAGAGTTTGCTGGAAAACAAACACACAAGAAACACACATCAACTTTTTTCTTTTTCCCCACAACAAAATGGCTGCTTTACATGCACTTACACAGAAAAGTACGTAAGCTTACAGAACTGTGATACTAATAAATAAGGTGAAGAATAAAACTTCTGGTTAATTTTTATTGGAAAAAGTTAGCATCATGCATTAATACCACAAAGATGACATGACATGACATAAACAGGAAGGAAGACCCTTCTATGCCGGTTGCTTCCCATGCATTTCTGCTCTGAACACACCTCTTCAGAATTATTAACATTACCATATAAAGCCAGGTCCAACTTCTATTAAATCCTTCATTTGTAGACTAACTTCCCTAAATGAAGACACTAACTCATATTACAAGCACACCCCACCTTCTTTCTTTTAGAAATGCTAACAGTCAAATTTTAGAAATGCTTCAGTCAAAACCTAAAGCAGGACTGTTCACTGACAAGGCAGTAATACAGTACTTATTAAGGGTGAAATTATGGACACAGTGTTCAAGAACACACATGATTATAAAAGTATTCCATTACCACAGATACAGGTTGTCATTCTCAAAAGACTGCCAGCAGCCACGTGTTACCACCTCTCACTTTCCTTTCTTGCCAGAGACCATCAAATTTCCCCCTCGATATTCCAATTTATTTTTTTGCCTAATTTTGCCCACACCTATCTACAAAATAATCTATGTAGGGAGCAAAATAGTCAAACATAGATACTGCTTAACACAGCAACATTGCCAAAAGAGTACTAAAAGTCCCGTAAGTTTTTACACAATTAAAAGAGAAACTAATCCATCTAATGAAGACTTTTCGTCATCTAGGATGTGCTGCATCTCAGATGCTGTGACAAGCATTTAAAAGACGTAAGAGTACTATGAATAGAGGCATTTACTTTTCTGTATTTTTAGGTTATTCCTACATAGCGTATACACCACCTCCAAAACATCAGAATATGAAACAAAAAAAAATAGCAGTTGTATCTGTGAAATATACAGTAGTTATAAGATTAAAACACTGAACTATGCAAGCTGAGTTAACACCTATTTGCCGTACATACATTAACATGCAGGGAAGTTCTCTGTAGCTGTAACTTTCACAAGTTAGAAAAACATCTGACCATGGTAGGCATGAAATACTGCCATTATGGATGGTGCTCTACTGGGACATGCTCACAGACAGCTACATGCCTACACATCTCTTATTTGAATATAAGAATCAAATGCTAGTAATTACCTCCACACTACCTGGCAGCATTTCCTTGGACCCACAACAACCAAACAAGTAAGCTTGGAAGAAGGAAGGCAGAAGGCCTGAACATGCATTTACTATTATTCTAATTATTTTCATGGGAAAGCTATGCAATTCCAAGAAATAATAATAACTTAAAAGTAATTTAAAAAAAAACAATCCTGAACAATCCCTGATATTTTGCAAGAACAGTAAACACCACGCAACTTGAAAGGTATCAGAATTCAGGGAGAAGCAGCATTCTCTGTTCCTGGAGATACACCAACTGAAAACCTGTGCCAAAGGACTCAGTAAAAGATTCCATGTTCAAAACCTAGTGTACTTAAAAGTATTATTTGTTGCATACGAAACTACTTGGAGCATGAAGTGCATCCAGGTTATTAAGAATCTTACTTGGATCTTATATTCCACAGCTGCAAGCTCCCTTGTTCACTCCCAAGGAGAATTTTATTCAAATAGGTGCTGGGATGCAGAACTGCAGAAACTGCAAAAGTGGCCTTATCAAAATCCACTTCAAGATACTGCTCTGCAAAAAAGTAAGAAACAATGTTAGTGTTGCTACCCCCTACAAATCTGCAGGTTTGTCATCCCTTCACAAACGTAAAGACAGAACTGATGTTTACTCTGTACAAATGCCACTGGTGTTTCCTGCATTAAAGGATTAGGTAATGCAAAATAGGACAGGCTAAACTTCTTTACACTGTAACATCTGTTGGCTTGAAGGTATATTTTTTCCCTATAAGCCTACCTAACACAACGATCTGGCAAAACTGCAATGATCTGTATCTTTCTGAAGGATGACTGCTCCTGCCTGAGCAGAACACCTCAAGTGATTAGCATGCCTTTTGTTTGTTATAGCAACTTCAGATCCCTAAAGCCTGTCTGCAGCCACTTTCAAGACCCAGCATCCAGGAAATGACACTGGTCACACCAATAAGAATGCTTTCTAAAGAAAAAATTTCAGGGCACTGAAGCACGATTTCCTAAGGCACTTTACAATGGCATGAGAAGATGCTGACACAGTTTTAAGATGATTCGTAAGAATTTAGTCTTACCCAGACTGGTAAATATCAAGGATTTCAGAGATGGTGCCAAAGCTACAGTACCACACTCTTTACCAGAAACTGGAACACTAAAATGCAACTTCCGTATAAGCGTATCTTTTTACACGTATACGGAACCTTACGAGGTCTCTGCGAGGCCAGAGACCAAAGAGGTGCAGGATCCATTCATGAAAAATTACTGAAGAGGTAGGACTTCAGATTACCACTTGAGTAGCACTATCATTTAAGCATTTTTTTCTTTTTAAAGAATAAACTACTTTCGAACACACGCATTTTAAAAAAACCCTTTTTTTAACATTACTGTTAACAATGCTATCCTATAAAGTACTGACAACAATGAAGTGTCTCTCACCTTCTGACTGTGCATCCCAAACAATAAGAACATTATCAACATCCACAGAGATGACATGATCACCAAAGGGCTGCAGAAGGTGTATCCTTGCCTTGTGACCTTCATATGTATGAACCACCTATAATTTCAAATTAGAAACGTTTTCAATATAAGCTGTTCAGACAGCATGCAATGCTAACATAATACTTGAGGACAGTTTACATGTCAGCAACAAATTTAAATAAAATACATGTAAAGACCACACAACTTTAAGTGGAAGACAGATAATTTTCTCTGATATTTGAAACTGTTAACAAAAATATTTTTAAGTATTTTTAATTATTTTGTTTTATTGTAATTAATTTATATGAATTTGGAATTATCATTTTTCCGTAACTACTTATTATTTCATTTCTATCTTTAAGTAGCTACTTTATTATTATAATGAATACATAAAACTAAGGTCAGCCATTATATTCTATTTTAAGCTTTTTATTCTGCCTTTACAGTTTTTGCTTGTCTAAAATTAAAGGTACTAACATCTATGTAAATAGTCTTTTGTAGAAAATTAACTGTCTTGAACATAACTGTTTTGTACCATTAACCAATAAATAAACTAATAAAAACCTCTTTGTTTCTGGCAAAAGCATGGAGAACATTGTCGTAGGAAGCAAATATCAACATGCGGTCTGCTGCCAAACATGTAATGTCTTGTGGCAAAGCATTACCTGTTAATCAAAGAAAAGAAAATTTGAACAAGTTTCAGGTTAGTAACAAAAGAGAAAGCCTGACTGTATTCGTTTAGCATGGTGACCCACAAAGAAAGCTCTCCTGTTCCAACACTCGGTTGACTTTCTTACAGAAATGCACATTTCAGATTAATGCACTTTTACTATAAATAACATCACACCAATAAGAACAACATCAGATCAATAGATCAGGTGGTTCTTTTGAAAAACACTTAATAAGTAACTGAACTATCACTGCAAGTAAAGAGACATATTAGCTTCGTGAGGGCTTATAAAGAAGTTATGCCAACACAGCACTTCTGTGGACTATCAGAGCCCTACAACCTAACTGGACTGGGAACAGAGATGATAAATGAAAGTCTCAGCACTAGCAATGCCTACTAAGTTAAGCAACTGACCCACTACTGCACCCATTTCCTGACTAAAGACAGCAGGAATTTACTGCTGCAAGAATACCTTACTCCCCATCTTGTGACTGGTTCACAAAGAGTACCTGCTACTGTGATCTGCTGCTTTACTAGCTCAAATGGTAAGAGTCAAAGCTCCAAACCACACTGAGAAGCTGCTGATGTGGTCCCAAAAGATAAGACCACATGTACAGTACTCTGCATGAGCTGCACGCGAGTCTGCTTAGACCAAGACATTTTTAGGCACATGCCAATTAAGAAGTTCAACCATGTTCAACCACGGTGCTCAATTAAGAGCACCAATCACGTAACATCAGTAAACCAATGTCACTGCACAAGAAGCACGTTGTTCATTTTTAGTATTGCAATTTTGTATGTAAAAAACTTAATTTCTCAAAAAACTTAAATTATTATGTCTGTAAGAAGATCTAGCCCACTGAGAACGATTTCACAGAATATGCAATGTTTTTATGACTTTGTAAGCTGAAAACAGAAGTTACATTAATGTGTTTACAGCTGTAACAATTCGCTGCTGTAGATTTTCCTAAATCTAGTCCCGGTTGTGTGACAGTTACTTATTTTCAAGTTTACAGGTACTCTGTTAATGGAAAATACTTTGCTTCATGTGGTCTGTGTAAAACTTTGTGGTATACACGAGTAAAAACTTTACTTTTCAAGACAGCATGCATCTTACTGAATCATCTAATGCTGCCTGAAAGGAACCTTTGGAAATCATCTAGTTCAACCTCCCAAATCTGGATTATCACAAGTACTACATGGGTTTAACTGCAGCTATGCCTAGCTGAGTTCTCAGGGAAAGAGACTGCTCAAGCTCTACACTACAATATGGTCATTTTCTTTAATTGTGTGACCTTCTTAAGCTGCAACCTGTGCCTGTTGCCCCTTGTTACTCTGTCTACTATTACCACCACAAATTCAGCTCTACCATCTTCGTAACTGCCCTTCAGTTAACAGGCTGCCTCTAGGTTGCCCCGTATTTTTCCCTTCACAAGACTGAACAAATGCAGTTCTTCCAATGTCTCTTCTTTTATTGTGTGCTGTAGGCCCTGAGACTCCACAGTTCCCCAGCATTCCTCCTCAAAGAGAAGGGGTGCAGTGGCAACAGGGAGAACTACACTAACTAGTTGTTGCAGTATGGCCTCACCATATGTATGGCCATAAGTATGGCCTCACCAGCACAAAGTGCAGGAGAATAACAACTTTCCCTGATTTGCTGGCCACATGACTAACACAGCCCAGTACACGGCTTGCCTTATTCAGTTACCGCATTGTTGGTCCACATTCAAGCCCCAGCCCCTTTTCAGCATGATGCCACGCAGCCAGTCAGTTCCTCGCTTGTCCAGGATTGTGCACTTGCCCTTGCTGAACTTGGCAGGTTTCTGCTGGCCCAAACTTAGCGTTTGACAACACCTCCCCGGATGAAGCTGTGCCATTCTGGGTGTCAGCTACTCCTCCTAGCATAGTATTGTCTGCAGATTTTTACTAGGAGTGCACGTCACCTCATCACTCAGGCTGTTGGTGAAGGTGCTGAACAATATGGGCCCTGCTTTTGACACCGAGGGTCCTGTGCTCTATTGCCAACTGGATGTCAAACCATCAATTCACATCCTTTGTATCCAGCAGTCCAACCAATTTTTAACACCTCCCTGAAGACTTCTGGTCCCATTCACACCTGTTCTGTTCCTGTAACATGTCCTTCTAATAACCACAAAACCAACAAAAAAGGGATCTGAAATTCAGCTTTACTCACTGCTCACTCCTTAAGGCCTAGGGGTGTTCTTGGAAGAAGAAGATGACAAGGATAGGAGGTTCACAAGGTATATCCCTATGAGAACTAAGTTACAGTTGCAACTGCAGTCTTATCTCCAAATTGACATCTGGTATTTCTCAAAGTCTTTTCAACATATTTCTGTGTAAATACTAGTACATAATTACAATTAACTTTCCATTTCTGAGTTGAGAATCAAGTGCAAATGTCAGATGTGTTAAAAAAATAAATACTGGAATGAACAATTTGCGCATACTTACTCACAGCAACAATACCAAGCTTCTTCACCTGCAATGAAAACATTAAAAGGCATTTTTAGTGATTGGTTGCAATGAATTTGCTATAAACAGAAATTCAAAACTCCAGGAATCAACCTATAGAAGTAATTTGCATGCCTCACAAGACAGAAAAATCATCCATTTTAGTTTACAACAGTATCCCCAGGAAAACTCACAGACAGCAAGTCAAACGGAGCAGGACAATACATTTGTCAAAAGACCGTTAAGCAACACTAAGCTGTGCTTCTTGATATGCTTTACCCTAATGCACAAGAAACTCAGCACATATTTAGACATCTTGCAGAGCTTGGGAAAAACTGTTTTCACATCATCGCTGATTGTACTTTATTTCCTCTTTAACCACACTATGTTATCATTTCTGGCCACATAAATTTGCTTTAGTTAAAATCATCTTTGCCTAGTGATGCCCATTACTGTTTTAGTTCAAAGTCTGTGGACAAGACTGACAGGAGTGAGTGAACCCTAAATGTGTACCAGAAAGGCACATAAAGGAAGATCTAGGCTGTCGGCACCATGTTCACTAGAATCACGAGATTCTGTTTTGTCCTGCTTGCATCCCCTGAAAAATGCTTTTATTGTACAGCAAGAAATGAGTTAACATTACGGGCTTTCATCTTTGAAAGATGCCTATCTGTTCCGACTTTTCATACGACCTAATGGAATGGATTTAACGGATTGCCCCCAAAATCGCACCCCCTAGCCCGCAACTATCCAAATTACAGGCGAGCTTCCGTTTACCCAGACACAAGGGGAAACCCTCTGCATGCGGGCGGCCCTCAGCCGCGCACAGGTCCTGCCCCCTGTACCCCGCCGCCTCTGTTCCTCCCCGCGGACAGCCCCGCTCGCCGCCGAGGCCTGCTACCGGCGGCCGCGGCCTCCTCACGGCGTGGAGGGGAAAAGGCGGCGGCGGGACCCTGCGCCGGCCACTGTCGCGGCAGGCAGGATGCCGGGGAACGGAGCGGGGCAGCGCTGGCCACGTACTCACGTTGTAAGTGTGGACGCTGCGCCCGACGGCGGTGGCCAGGTAGAACTCTCGGTGCCGTCCGTGGTAGCGCAAGACGTGCGGCACGTGGCCGCTGAACCGCCCGAGCACGCGAAACCCGGCGAACAGCCCGCCGCCCGCGCGCGCCATCGCCACGCCGTCCATGCGTCCGCAGGAAGCGCCTCCGCGGCTTCCGCCCCGCGCGCCGCCCCGCTTCCCTGCGCGCACGCACCCGCACCCGCGCGCGCACACACCCCACAGTGAGCCCCGCCCCTCCCCCGCCCACGAGGCGGGTGTGCCCGGGGGGGCGCGCGCCGCGGCAGGCTCCGCGTTCGCCTCTGCAAACGCTGCTCGTAGGCTCCTCGGTTCTAGTCTCCTTTCTTCCCATTTCCTCCCTCTTCCCCCCGGGCAGCCCGGTCGCGGAGGCGGCACAGCGCCGGTGTACCGGCCTCCGGAGCGAGAACAGCCGCTGTGCTTCCCAGGGTGTTTGGTTTATTTCATTCTTTTAATAAATTATATAACCCGCAGGATGACTTTGCTGCGGTGACTGCACGGCGGACAATAAATACTCAGCAAAGTCCGGTGGAGGGGAAAAAAAAACAAAACAAAAAGCTGCCCCACACGAAGCCACCTATCCCAAATTCATGTAGCTCCTCCACACCGCCATCAGCTCCCGGGCCTTGCTCTCGTCGCACGGGCCTCGGTTCGCCCTCCCGACTGCGCCGCCCTGCCACCGCACACGCGTTAGCGGACCGCCGCCGCGGAGTGCCGCCGCTGCTCCCGGCGCTCCCCGCGGCACGGCGGCCCCGCCGGACCCGATTCCGCACCCACCTGTGGCGGCCGATAGCCGGGGCAGTGCCGCTGCACGACGTAGAGGGTGCTCAGCCACAGCGGCGGTCGGCCGCCGCAGCCCCGCGCCCTCGCCAGGGCGCACTCCAGCAGCCGGCCCGCCCGCTCCGCCCGCCGGGAGTCCTGCGGGCAGACGGCCGGTCACGCCTCGGACCGCGGACCCAGCCCCGCCAGTCCTCACAGCCGTCTCCCGTCAACATCTTCCCGTGATCCCCGCTCGCTGCTCATCCCGGCCTCCTTCCCCCCGCTTTCTCCCCTTTTTCTCCCTTTGCCCCCGTATTTTCTCTTCTCCCCTCTTTTTCCCGTTTCACCCTTTTCCCTTCTTTTCCCACCCTTTTCGCCTTTCTTCCCCCCTCCCTCAAACTCCTTTTCGTGTCTCTCCCCCTAGCCGCTGGGGGATGCGTGCACCCGGGCGAACCTCGGACTGCTGCGGGCCCACGGGCGGGGAAGGCGCGTCCTCGCAGGTGTGAAAATCGAGTTGTAGTTCCTGGAGGGAAACAACAACAGGGGATGCTCGTTAAAGCCACGGCCGTCGCCGTCGCCTCGGACACCCCGGTACAGACACCCCTCTTGCCCTCCTCGGGGCCGCGCAGGGTGCGGGCGTCGGCGGCGCGGGCAGCCGTGCCGGGCTGCTGCAGGGTGGCCCGGGCCCGCAGCGGGGCTGCTTGCACGGTGCGCCGCCCCGAGAGCCGCTAAGTGTGTGGACCATTAGCTTCTCAAACCGCTCATCACCTTTGCAACCATGACAACATCTTCAGCGTCGGTGAAGCATTACACAAGCGACTTTCAGTCCTACGGGTCTGCAAGGCGCCGGGAAGAGTCGGGTAGCGCTCTGGCAGCAGCCGCCCGGGCTCCTGCTCTCCGTCCCTGCCAGTCCCAGCTTCAGCGAAGCACATTTTAGGAAGGTCGCCGGAGGAGAGTAGGAGATTAACTTCCCTGTCCTGTTTCACAGGCACCAGTTTACTAAACTAGCCAACTCCCGCTTTGCTAATCGAGATTTTCAGAAAGTAGCTGCCGGCGGTCAAGGGTAAAATTGTGGAGGCAGTGCCGTCCAGAGTTTCCCTCCGATGCCACCAGAGAAACCACCAACCTCTTTTTTAAAGGTCAGGTGTGGATCCAAAATGTTTAGGAGATCCTCTTGTATCTCGTCGTGGTTACAGAGGCTGAAATTGTAGGGGTAGCCCCGTGATAGGTCGGCGATCTGAAGAAAGATGATCAAGCCACAAAAGACTGTGTAAGAAAAAGCCAAAAGTTAATTCTCCTGCACCGCTACGTGACCCTACAAGGCACGGAGGACAGATCTCGGATGCCGGTGCTTCGGGAGCACTAGAAAAACTGGTTGGTTACCCTTGTGATTATCCATGGTGTCTTCACACGTTGTTTTTCTCCTGCTGGGCTTCAGATCGTTGCTGGCTTCATATATGTACCTGAACGCCTACGGAAATGAAGGTTTCCAATTCCATAACCGGGGCTCATTTGGATGTCTCATGCACCTCTTTCCAGACTTGAAGTTGTGTCACTGGTTCGAAAAGAAAACTGGGGTAATTAATAATAATAACGCAGCATCCAAACCCCAAATAAAACAAACCTAATCACTCCACAACAGCCAATCTTGCGTAAAACAAGTGCGAATAGCCCTCCCCATAACTGCATGGGGGACACCTTTGGCGACGATTATTATAGTAACACGCGATTTTCTCTTAAAGGTGAGATAAAACGCTTCAGGACACCTGCAGATGGACCACACAGGGGTGGTCGCTCAGACCCTCTGTACTGAGGTCGCAGGGGCATCTGTAGGGTATTGCTTTGACAGGATAGTGCTCTTTTCCCTGTGTCGCCTACACTTTTTATTTTTCTCTCTCTAAGGTGAACGTTTTGCATTACAAACCACTTTCCCCGGGGAACCACTTTGAGTGCACAAGCTGCGGGGAGTGCAGAGGAGGGACACATGCTGTGCTGTGGGGACAGCCTGGCTGACAGGGCAGCCGGATGACCCGGGCGCTGTCGACCGGGATGCCCTGGACGGGAGGTTCAGGCTGCCCAGGCTCTGAGGGATGCCCGGGGAAGGGATCCAGGCTGCTCCGGGCACTGAGGGATGCTCGGGGAGGGCATCCAGGCTGCTCTGGGCACTGAGGGATGCCCGGGGAGGGGATCCAGGCTGCTTCGGGCACTCAGGGATGCCCGGGACGGGGATCCAGGCTGCCCCAAACACTGAAGGATGACAGGGGAAGGGATCCGGGCTGCCCCAGGCACTGAGGGATGCCCGGTCGGAGATCCAGGCTTCTCTGGTCACTGAGAAGGAGGGGGCTGGCGAGAGAAGGCATGGAACTGCTGCTTCCTTCTCCCCGAGGAGCCTCCGGAGCCCTCCACCGAGGGCGGCCGGCACCGACGCCTCTGTCATGGTCCCCACCAGCTATTCCCTGCCTCCGAGAAAGCGTTTCACCGGACGTGCCCCGGGGGCCCCTGCGGGGCAGGGGCGCTGGGAGGCGCCGGACTCGCACTGCAGAGCCCTGACAAGCCGAGCTGCAGCTTCCGTCGCGACTGCTCTGACGCTGAGCTTCAGCGAAAGTTCGTGTTCGTTTTCGGAGAGTGCTTCTCCGGCATGAGTCATGAGGGAAGCCTAAGAGGACCGCCGCGGGAGAAAGGACTTTTTCGGCCAGCTGAGCTGGAGCTGGGGACGAGCCAAAGCACATCCATCAATACTGCGTGCCTGTCCGCTTGAGTGGCTTCGCCCCCCGCCCCTCTCCCGAGCCTCTCCCTTTTCTCTGTCTTTCTTTTCTTTCCGTCCTTAATCTCTCAGCCTAGCCGGGTGCCTGCCGCCCTGCCCGGGGGCTCGGAGCGGGATAGCGGGAGACGCCCGTCCCCGTCCCGCCCGGTCCCGTCCCGTTCCAGGGGGGCGAAGAACGGGGCGCGGGGGTGGTTCAAAGGGTGTAATCAATTCTGCGACTCTGTGTATGTGTGTGGGTATACGAATCTCATTCGAGCCAAACCCGACGTTTGGAAACCGATGCCTTAAAAGCTATTGGAGTAATGGAGATGCAGGTGCACTGAGCGTTAGCCGAGCTCGGAAAGGAAGCCCTTGGCTCTGGAGAGAGTCTTGCCAGGGTGCTTCCCTTCATCGCTCTCGCAGAGCTGCCAAACAAATCAACAAAATTCCAGTTTCCTAAAGGACGGCTTATTCGCATACTCCAGAAGCTGATGGGGTTTTCTTAACTTGCAAAGCTGTGTGCCTTCATGTCTCTTTGGGATGAATGAATGAAAATGAATGAATGAACTTTTTTCCCGCTTTCTTTCAAAAGTTCATTCATTCATACCCCATGTAGCGTTGCATGGGGTTCAAGTGCAGCTCGGAGCCTTGTTGAACCTCATACAACTGACCTCAGCCAATCGATCCAGCCAGTTCAGATACCACTACAGAGCCTCCAGCAGATCAACACTCCTGTCCAATTTGTTCTCATCTGCAAACTTACTGTGGGTGCACTTGCTCCCCTCATCCAGATCACTGATGAAGGTATTAAATGGGACTAACTCCAGTACTGAGCCCTGGGGAACACCACTTGTGACCAGCTGCCAACTGGATTTAGCTCTATTCACTCTCTGGGCTCTGCCACCCAGACAGATTTTTAGCCAGCAAAGAGTGTGCCTGTTCAAGCCATGAGCAGACAGTTTCTCCAGAAGAATGCTGTGTGAAATGGTGTCAAAGGCTTTACTAAAGTCCAGGTAGGCATCATCCGCGGCCTTTCCTTTGTTCGCTAAGTGGGTCACCTCATCATAGAAGATTGGGCTAATTGAGCAGGACTTGTCTTTCATAAACCCATACTGGCTGATCATCTGGTTGTCCTGTACATGCGGTGTGATGGCACTCAAAATGATCTGCTCTGTAACCTTCCCCAGAACTGAGGTCAGACTGACAGGCCTCTAGTTCCAGTTCTCCAGATCCTCTTTCCTGCCTTTCTTGTAGATGGGCGTCACATCTGCTATTTCAGTCGACTGGGACCTCTCTGATTAGCCAGGACTGCTGTCAAATGATTCTGTGTCTTGGTGAGCACTTCCACAAGCTCCCTGAGTACCCTTGGGTGGATCCCATCTGTCCCCATAGATTTGTGTGTGTCTTATTATGGGGGCTTCATTCTGCTCCCTGTCTTCCAGCTCAGGGGGCTGGATAGCTGAAGAAAAATTTGTCTTAGTAATTAAAGACTGAGGCAAAGGAGGCATTAAGTACCTCAGCCTTTTCCTCATCCTTTGTCACTATGTTTCCCTCTGCATCCAAAAAAAGATGGAGATTGTCCTTACCTCCCCTTGCTAATATATTTATAGAAATAGTTTTTATTGTCTTTCACAATCTGGCAGTAGCCAGATTAAGTTCCAATTGGGCTTTGCCCTTCTGATTTTTTTCCTGTGTAATATCGTAACATCCTTGTAGTCCTCCTGAGTTTCTTCCCTCTTCTTCCAAAGGTCACAAACTCTCCTGTTTCTCCTGAGTTCCAGCCAAAGCTCTCTGTTCAGCCAGGCCAGTGGTCTTTCCTGCTGGCTCGTCTTTGAACACTTGGGGATGGCCTGCTCTTGCAGTGTGATATCGGAAATCTTGCTCTGTTTTCAATTGGTCCCTAGAAAGGACTCCAGTGCAGACTATACCTTTCTGACAGAAAGAGTATTTGTTGTGGTTTTGGTAAATTCTTTGTTAACTTTGGTAAAAGTTGGCAACCACTTTAAGTATATGCAACAAAACACTAATTATCACAGTAAATGGAAAAATACACTATTTTGATGTGTAATTGACCACAGAAATGTTTCAGATAAACTAGATAGGATGAAAAAATATTTTCCCCACTTAGATTTTAGAAGTAAATAGAGTTGATTGAAAGTATAATTTCTCAGCCTTCCTTTAGCTTTTAACTTTGAAGAAAAAGTGGGCCTGAGCATCCACTTGCCTGAATGTAGCTATAAGGGAGAGAAAGCACACATTAAACTGTTAGACATTCTCCTAGTCCTATGTTAGGACAGACATCCAAATATATCATGACAAATATTGGAAAAAAGATTTAACGAAAAAATTTTAGAAGTCTAGACATTGCCTTCCATCAGTTTCCAGGCATGGATGCTTTTATCAGGAGTAAGATTATGAGTATCACAACTCTTAGATCTGGACAAGACAGCTCATCTGTGAGGTTGTGAAGTCCATGACACAATGCTGGTTCATGGGGTTTTTCAAAGTAATAGAGATGAAAAGTTTGAACTTCCTAGATCTAATGTTTGAATTCTGCATCCTGTGTGTTGGGTTAACAATTTCTGAAGGAGACATACTTTCTTACTTGAAAGGATCAAATCTAATTGAGAATTACTCTACTTCAGTGCAAAGGACTTAATTACATTCAGGTAACTCTGGATAAGGTTCTTATGACATTTTACTTTATAGTTGCACAGAAAGGGAAAGAGAATGTTGATGACGCCGTTATGTGTAGAAATCACAAGATATCTTACACCCCAGACATGAAATCACCCAAACAATTGTGTTCAACCTCTCTTGCTAACATCACACAACAGATAAATCAGCCATTCGGAAGGAGCATTATGTCTTCAAAAGTTTCTTGGGAAGGCATTACGAAGGAAAGCATACCATTCTCAAGCTGTTATTTGTTAGGAGCAGGAACAAAACTAGCCCCTAATGAGTTCAGATTATGAAATAACTCTTATTAGAGATCTTCCAAAGCTTGTTACACAGAAATTGCAAAAGAAACCATGCCATTTGAACTGTAAAGTTTGTTAGAAGGTGAAACCAAAGAGGTTCAAAAATAATTGAGATTATAAAATAGCTTAGGTTACCTGTACCAAAGAGATATTAGGAAGGCACCCATTAATTTCTTCAAAAAGTTGTTTTCAACATATGTATATGATTAATTGAAAATTTATTCATGATATTATTTTCATATTTATCTTCGATTCTATGTGAATTTGCTGTACCTTTTCAATTTAAAAAAGAATGTATTCCGTAGACAGATTAAACCTTCATGAATATATAGTACACTTTCTTCTTGTCACCAGTAAGAATCAAATCAGTGGTAAGTGCCCTGTTCCAATCTTAATGATGGCTGTTGTACTTTAGAAAGTGCCAGAATAAGGCTAACTTCTTATCCAGTGGAAATCAACAGAAGTATAGAATCAGCTAGGTTGGAAAAGTGGAAAAGTAGGAATGTAAGGAAATACATACAATCCTGTTTCATTTGGTGAAGTACTTTTGGTAAATCTGGTTATATCACAGTATCAAAACGAAAATTAAGAGATTTGCTCTTCAACAGAACCATCTATTTTTTTTGCATCCTAATTAAAAATAAAACAAATCTGAGTAATATGGTGAAACAGAGCTAAAAGTAGGGAGAAAAAAAAAGAAAGTTGCCTGTTCTTTAACCACAGATAAACTTTTGTCGAGCCATTTTAGCCCACAAACAGAAATGTCATAGAAGCTCCATCCGCACGCTCTCAGATTTTTTTTATTCTACCCTAATCTCCCAATTTTTTGATGTAGTGGTGGATGAATACAAAGAGGAGAGAAGACTGCTTACTCTATGTAGTATCTGAGGTCATTATTGACTACATGCTAAGAAAGGATGAGCAACAAAGAGGAAACAGCAGACTGAATAGCACAGATCTTCCAATAATCATGTACATCCCCAAGGCAATACCACTTCAACTGTGGGGAGCCCTGTTTTCCAGTGGAGGACAAGCATGTCTGTGAGGAACAGAGGAAAACCCTGGACAGGCCTAGAACTAAAGTGACATTTAACACAGCATTAACATGAGCTATCTGCAAGTCTGAGATTAAACCAACATGATCTTCAGCATCCAATTAAAAAAAAAAAAAAAAAATTAAACCCTGAAAGGTATTAGGTAGAGGGCTTATGATAGCTTTCCTCTGTAGATGCTTGTCCTATCAGAAAAGTAATATTCAGGGATATCCCTTGAGACTGCTGTCCCATTCTGAGAAAACCTTTTCCCCCATTGCTGAATCCTGAATAGAGAATAAAATATGTACCTAGAAAGAAGACAATTAGCTTTTGTCAATGAAGATTTTAGTGTAAGAGTTGGGATAGAAGCTGTCTAGAGAGGAAAAATCAATGGTGAGTGAAGACAGTAGTGTGGTTATCTTACCTCTTTTGGTGGTACTACTTACAGCAGGAGCTCTGCTTTGGTCTCTGTGGAGCCCATGACTAAGGGCATGTGTAAAGGAATAAGATTATTTGTAAAAATTAAATCTTACTGGGTGAGGTTCCAAATGCACAGGCCTGAAACACACCCAGGAGAACAGGAAATCACAAGGGGTAGTGGGTTCAAACTTAAACAAGGGAAGTTCAGGTTAGATGTAAGGAAGAAGTTTTTTACTGTGAGGGTGGTGAGGCACTGGAACAGGTTGCCCAAGGAAGATGTGAATGCTCCATCCCTGGCAGTGTTCAAGGCCAGGTTGGACAGAGTCTTGGGTGACATTGTTTAGTGTGTAGTCTCCTTGCCCATAGCAGGGGGTTAGAACTAGATGATCTTAAGGTCCTTTCCAATCTTAACTATTCTGTGGTTCTATGATTCTATAATGCTGCAAATAGCATTATAGAATATCTCTATATATCTATATATATCTATATATCTATTATCCTGTCTCAAGTAAGTAATACTTTGGAAAAAAATATTAGAAACAGGGCATGTAGAAAATGTATGCTGCCTAGGCTTACTAATCCAGTTTCTGACAGTCAGTGGTTCAAGGACTTCTCCAGCTAGAGGCTTCTTTCAGGCAGTGATATTCAATAGCCCTCAGTGGACCTACCTACATGAATTGCTCTCAGGTCTACTTGATTTCATTCCTGTGTTTGGTTTCCATGCCTCATAAGGTGATTTATGCCACAGCTTGACTATGTGTTTTGTAAAAAAACACTTCCATTGTCTGTTTTAAATCTGATACCTGACAGTTCATGTCCTTTTTGTTATAAGAAACAGTGCATAGAAGTTTCCTAGTCAACCCTTTTCTCATCCCTTGGGAATTTTATGAATCACCCTCTGCAGTTGCCCTTTTCTGGTGGAAGAGCTGTTAAGTCTTCTGCCACAGAGACCCCATCCTCTGTTTTTTTTTCCCTTTTGTCTGTTTTCACATAAGGAAACAAGAACTGGACTTGGTAGTCATGATGTAGTTTGTGAATCTGTACAATTGCAGAATCATATTTTTATTTTGTTTTAATTTCTTTTCCTGTATTACCATATATTGCTGTAGCAACAATATTGGAGCCAACAACACTGAGGGAAAGCTTTAGATTAAAACCAGGTGGTGTATTGAAAGATGTTACCTCATAAACCTTGCCTTCTTAATGGGTCCCAGTGTTTTATTTGCTTGAATGCTTGAATGCTTCTGCATATTGAGCTAATGGGCCTAACATCTACAATCCGAACAGTTATACCTAATCTAGAAAACACAGGCAGGGCAGTTTCTCCACATTTACATTCTGTTTCATTTATATTTCTTTTTCATTGAATGTCACCTGTCACTGTAGCACTCTATCACCCAGTACTGTGCAAGCCTTAGTCAAGCTAGTTGTCAGAAGTTGTTCTGAAAAATGTCAATTATTATTATACCATTTGCAAAAGCTGTCATCTCGTAATTCAACTCTTTCTTCTAGGTCATATATGAGCAGGTCAACATGAATTCCTGAGAGATCTTATTGAAAATGTCCTTTCATTGTGAAACCTCACAATTTATTCCTAGCATTTATTTCTCAACATTTAACTGGTTGTTAATCAACCTTACATTCCCACGACAACTTGGTTGCTTCAAGCGACCTTCACAGGAGACCTTGTCAAAAGCTTTTTGTAAATCCGACTATGCTGGTAAAACATGATGCCTCTTAAAAAAAACCATGCTGTTTCTTCTCAAGTATAATGTTTGTCTCTCTTGTCTGCAGATTGTCTTCTTTATTACTGTAATTACAAGTTTACTTGGCACTGCAATTGGACTTACTGGTATTTGGCTTTCTGGTCCACTCCTGAAGCCTCATATGAGAATCTGGTGCCATGCTTGCCACCTGGCAGTCCTTCTGTGCCAGGGCTTATTTGACCAGAGGTTGCACACTGCTGCTGCTATTATCTCAGCTATTTCATGTCTTGGTCCTTTCAAACTCTTGGATGAAAACCAGCTGGACCTGACATTGTGTTGTTATTCAGTTTCTCGATCAAAGCATTTTTTTGAGAAAACTAAAATTTTATTTTGATCCAACTCTTTAGTCTTTTCCTCTGTCAAAAATGGCTCTGGTGTATGAATCTGCATTAGACAACAATGCAATACGTAACTGGTATTGGTATTTTTACTAGAGTATTCCTTTACCTCTTTTCGTCTGTTAACTCCCCAGCTTCCCCAGCATGCTTTCATTTCCCAGAATAAATTAAAATACATTTGTTACTTTGTTTTTATGTCTTTAAGTAGTTGTTCTGCTCTTTGTGTGCCTTGTAGTGTTTTTGTGTCTAATTTCTCACATGTCCATGGGACCTGATGAGATTTATCTGTGGGTCCTGAGGGAACTGGTGGATGAAGTTACCAAGCTGTTATCCATCACATCTGAGAAGTTGTGGCCGTGTGGTGAAGTTCCTGATGACTAGAAAAGAGGAAATATAACTCCCATTAAAAAGTAAAAAAAATAAAAATAAAATTTAAAAAGGAAGACCCAGGGAACTAAGGGCCATTCAGTTTCACCTCTGTTCCTGGAACAATCATCAAACAGATCCTCCTCGAAACTATGCTAAGGCACGTGAACAATAGGGACCTGATTGGTGACAGCCAAGATGGCTTCTCTGTGGGCAAACTGTGGTGGCCTTCGGTGATGGGGCTATGGTGTTGGTCACATTCAAAGAGTTGTGGTCAACAGCCAATGTCCAAGTGGAGATCAGTGATGTGTGGTGATCCTGAGGGGTTGGTATGGGGACTGATCCTGTTCAACATCTTTGTCAGTGACATGGACAGTGGGATTGATGCACCCTCAGCAAGTTTGCCGATGACACCAAGCTGTGTGGTGCAGTTGACATGCTGGAGGGAAGGGATGGGATCCAGATGGACCGTGAAGGCTTGAGAGCTGGGCCAGCGCAAACCTCATGAAGTTCAACTAGTCCAAGTGCAAGGTCCTGCACCTTAGTCAGGGCACTGTGTCCAGCTCTGGGGCCTGCAATGTAAAAGAGACATGGATCTGCTTGAACAAGTCCAGAGGAGGGCCATGAAGATGCTGAGAAGCCTGGGGCACCTCTCCTATGGAGACAGGCTGAGAGAGATGGGCTTGTTCAGCCTGGAGAAGAGAAGGCAATGGAGAGACCTTAGAGCAGCTTCCAGTGCCTAAAGTACCTAAAAGAAATCTGGAGAGGGACTTCTTACAAGGACGTGTAGTGACAGGACAAGGGGGCATGGCTTTAAAGTGACAGAGGGGAGATTTAGGTTAGATATTGGGAAGAAGTTCTGTGTGAGGGTGGTGAGGGCCTGGCATAAGTTGCCCAGAGATGCTGTGGCTGCCCCATCCCTGGCAGTGTTCAAGGCCAGGCTGGACAGGGCTTGGAGCAACCTGATCTGGTGTAAGGTGTCCCTGCCCGTGGCAAAGGGGTTGGAACTGGATGAGCTTTAAGGTCCCTTCCAACACAAACCGTTCTATAACACTGTAATTCTCAGGGGTTCACTGGTGACTCTGCCTCTCATTTGGGCTTGATTCCTGTATTAAAAAACTTCTTATCTTCCAACTGATCACCATACTTCAGCTGTTGAACCCAGTTGCTTTTGTGTGTGTGTGCGTCTTTACATTTACTTGGTTTAGTAAATAACATTTATCTCTGATGCTTCCAAGTGTTTTCTATTTTGACCTGTTATTTCCCATTTCCCTGTAAGAAGTTTCATTATTTTCACATAGGTCAATGCACCCACACCCCGCCAATTTAAATAAAGTATTAATTCATCAGATTTTTTTCCTCTTCTCTGAGCATCTTCTGGTAAGTTCTGTGGGAGTCTAAGTAAGTCTTACATATTGAGTTAGGTTGCTTTGATTTTCTATAGCAAATCTAGCTGTGCTTCTCTTCTTTGACAAGTTGATTCAAGAGTAACAATTTACAGTGTCTAAAATTTCAGTCCCTGAGTCATAATCCAATATGATATTTCCATTGTTCATACAGTGGCGTAGGAACAGCTAAAGTATCCCATTGCTAGCGTATTTCCTCAATTGTATGAAACTTAATGAGAAGTAAATAATTCAGTACGTGGCCTATTATAACTTGCTTTGACTTTCTGCTTTATCTACCACCTCACTTATTGGTACTCGGTGAATCTCGGTGAATCAGTGTGTAGTTTTAGAAGAGGATATGGAGAATACTGGGATCTCACAAACTCTGAATAAGGAGCGGAGTCATCATGAAACCATAAACATGGGTCTCACACTGCCTGGAGCCAGCAGACTGTGCCGTGCTTTTGGAGTAGCTGCTTTCTGTCATATGTCACATTGGTAGTAATAAATCCCAAAGGATCAAAATCCCATGCCTGAACATGAGGGGAATAACGTTAGGACTGTCATATGCCCACTTGGTATGAAGTGGAGGTGGGAGTAACTGCAACATGTTAAGAAAACTGATGAAAAAAAAATAATGAAAAGACACATGTAGAGAAAGGCAGCCAAACAAATTTTTATGCTGGTTAAACCATACTAAAACATTCTTAACCTGGTAAGTGTTCTTGATCTGCAATGATACTCTTGGCTTAAATCTCCAAATCTGTTAAAGAAGTATGTGACATTCTAAAAGGTTTTTTTATTTTTTAAAAATATTATTTCATTGTTTTGCAGCTGCTGGCATTAAAATTAAATGGAAAGTAAATCATCACTACACTGGACGTGACTGTTTATAGCCAAGCAGCTGGGATTGTACTGCTGCTTACAATGGTATTTGATCAGGAGGTCTCCGAGTTATTGGAGGTGAGACAAAGAAAGCCAACCCTGCGCAAAGCTGTGTGACTCCATGCAGACCTCTATCAGACTTCTAGAAACACCACCACCATGTCACTTTTTGGGATGCTTCCTGGGATAGGCACAATGCCAGACTGACACATCTGTGCTTTTTTTGGACCATATAGACATAGTACAGAAATACTGCAGCAACCAGAAATACTGAGAATGCCGTTATACTCTTCAAGCCTTGGATGGTTTACCTTCATTTATGTCAAACAACCATTTTATCACTTACTGTACAAATACTCAGTCTGCTTAATCGTTGGCTTTCCTTTGCTAAAAGCTGAATGATGGAGAGACATGCGTAACAGTGCAGTAAAAATCTAGCACAAACTATGTAGCATAGTAATCCATGGTCTGTGAAAGAAGGAATAGGCATAGTGTTAATATTTCCTACCGCACCTTTACGTGAGTGCATTTACTGGACAGCGAAGGCCACCTTTGCATACAGAACTTTACATTATTCTCATTGAGGACCTAGTGGCATTTGAAGGCTAATCTGGAGTAATGGTTATAATAGGAACTATTTTTAAAATGGAAAAATTGAGGCAATGCTCAGCAGAAGTTTAGAAGCAATAGCAGTTCTGTGAATAAATCTGCAATTGGAGTTTGAAGCCTGTTTGAAGACAAACAGATTTAAAGTCTTGCTTTGTGGGTTTTTCTTCTGAACATTCTACCTGAAGATGGATACTCCTGCTCATTTACTAATATTTCCTAGACAGCTAATGTTAAAGTTGGCTTGATTAATAGACCATAATCAATGTGGATACTTGAGAAGCAGACACTGTTCAAAAAAGGAGAAAATGAGATAACTCAATTTCCAAGTCAGCCATCAACATTGTGGTTATGTGGTGTATGGTTTCTGTGGAAACTCAAATGCAAAACTATACAAAACATAATAATAGATAATGCAAATTTCATATCACGTAGAGTAACAAGAGAAAATTTATTGTAATGTACGTCATGCAGTCTGGAAAGGAGAAAGTTGAGTAGAAACCAATTCCTTTCTGGTAATGAGCAGAAGGAAGCAACATGTCTGGTCTATGAGCTTTCCTCCTCTGTGCAAGCCTGAACAATATTTCATTCATATTATCTTAAAATTACTAGTCAGAACTACAAATACAAATTAAAGTTTAAGATTTTAGTTACTGATTTCACAACATAGTATCTGAAAGTGATTACTTAGTGAAATACAGAAGCTAACGTTAGGTGCTTGCATTTTGCTGTAGACATAACAGAGCAATCAAAGTCTGCTTGATTAGTATTGTAAGAGAGAAAGTCAACTTTATGGAACTTTTGCAGAAAATCTGCGGGAATACGTTAGAAGAAGCTGGAAATTTGTTTTTTACTTCACACAGAAACAAGTGAATTACCTAAGAGATTCAATGAGTGCCTTAAAGTTGTATTGAAAAAAAAACACCAAAAAAACAAACCAAAAGAAAAAAACCCACCGCACAAACATCTAAAGACATGTATTCCAAGAGTTTTATAGTGAACTCATTAAGAAATTCATTCAGAGGAAGTTCTGTGAAAAATTATGTGTTGAACTGGGATCAATTTTTTGATCTGTGATCTGTCTAACCATGCTGATTAACAGCTGGGAGGGTACAAGGAAGTGGGAATTAGTGTCTTCAGGATAGCTTAAGAAATGTTCATGAAACAAAACACGTGGGCAACTGGGACATAGAGTCATCATGATGAATTCAGGAAACAGTAGAGAAGAAGCAAGATAATGTTTATGAAGAAAGGCTATGAGACAGTCAAAGTAAAAATAATGAAAAGACTGTAATCAGTTACATGTTGTGCATGTGAAAGCTTTTAATTCTTTGAATCATGCTTATGACTCATGCCATAGTCAAAGCTCAAACAATTCAACATATCACCAAATTAACAGAAAACACATCTAAAGGAAATACTAGTTAGCATCTTGGTGCAGCAGAGATAGCCATAGCACCAGCATCATGGGCCCCTGGAGAACATAATGAAAATTATTAATTTCTCTCACAGTAAGTCAACTCTCAGAACAATTTTTAAGTATTTCAAATTAATTTGAATTCAATTCTTCTATGCTAAATGTATAATGCTCCTAGGAGCATTACAAGTTTCTAAGTATGTAAACATTGAAAGGCAAAAATCCTGACACTTTACAGCAAGAAACTGAATAATGTTTTGTAATGGCATGACGTCTTTGATCCAAGGAGTTCAGACTTCTAAGTTTTGACAACTGAAACTCATATCAATGCTGTGAAGAGCCTATGCAAGGCTACCAAACACCTTCTCCAGCATATCCTCTCCTCTGCTCTGGTTTGTCACAGTATCAGTCCTGGGAGCACGCTTGAGTTAGTTCTCTGAAGAGATCAAAGAGAAATGGCATTTCTCTTATCACACTGGGAAACAAGTGCATTGAGAGAAGCAAAGAAGAGCAAAATACTCTTAGGCTCAATTTCTGGACTTGTATAATTGTTTTTTTCAACTTGGTTGGTACAATCTTCCATGAATTATGTAGGTTCATGCAATTTTTTAATGTGTTCTGCTAAACAAACAGTTTATAATGCACTAACAGAAAAATTCCTCCAAATTTCACAAGGAATGTATGTTTGTTTGGCAGCAACACATAGAAGATGAGGTACCAAGAACAACATTACAGTGTAAGTGTACCTGAAAGTCTTCTGCCCCTGGGTATGATATCTCCCTTTTAAAATGCAGACTAGTCGATATACATCTCTTCAGGGGGAAAAAAAAAAAAGCGCCATCACTCACTCAGATCTAGAACCTACAGGAAATGTCTTGATATGATGCTTCTGTAGCATCCCTTGCTGACAAATGACACTTCTCATTCTCTCAAATAGAAAAGACAATTGTTACAGCATGACCTGGTATGATAAGAAAAAGAGGAAGGGTCTTACAGACTCCTAAACATTATTCTAAGGTCCTCATAGCATGAAAAACTGAGACTCCTCTAGTCTTTAGGCTTTAATAAAATATATGAACCTAAACTGTCTACCTTTCATTGGATGTGAAGATGTGTGTGAAGATTGCCAGGTCCAAACCCCACTAGACCATGTCACCCAAGACTCTGTCCAACCTGGCCTTGAACACTGCCAGGGATGGAGCATTCACAATCATAAAATAGTTTGGGTTGGAAGAGACCATGAAAGGCCACCTAGTTCAATCTACCTGCAATAAGCAGGGACATCTTCAACTAGATCAGGTTGCTCAGAGCTCTGTCCAGCCTGACCTCGAATGTTTCCAGGGATGGAGCATCTATCACCACAATAGATGGTGGAACTTTTCTTTCAGTGATGAAGGAGCTAACAGTGTTGTGCTCCACATGTACTTAGTTCTAAAATTGTAGGTTTTGTTGAGTCATTTTTCACAATGAATGAAGGCAAATTCAGAATTTGAGGTTCTTCCATACCGAAAGGCTGGGCAGCAGATCCACATCAGTTTCATCAGGCTGCCACAGTGGTAAGGTAGTTTCAAAAACACTTTTTCAGCCCAGTGGTCAGAAGCCTTGTGGTTTTGGTGAGATGAACTGTGCTGCTTTCTCAGCTCTGTATTCAGAGATTGTGTTTATGTGTCCTTACATATGTGTATGTACACAGACAAAGACACACATATGTGCACACTTACATCACATGCACGCAGCCCTCTCTCAGGGTGTTACAAGGATTTTGTCTCAGTAACTATTTTATCATCATTGACTGTGCTGCAGAGATTTTCTACATATACTCAAGGAGAGGGAAGACTGAAAGAGTGAGGTTTTATGACAGTAGGAGCAGCTAACAAAGCTTCTGTTAGGGCATAGAAATGCCATGAATTTAGACTCAAGGCCTGTGATCTATTACCCTGCAGCACTAAGAGTCAAAAAAACAGATGTTGAAAATAGAGAGAATCTGAGGTACAGAGGAGACTGATTTTTGAGTGTTCTGCTTTTTTTCTGGAGGGGCTGAGGTTACTTGAGCTGCAGGACCTCTCTTCTCCAGCAAAGGGAAAAGTCTCTCTGACTATTCTCCTGTCTCTGCTTTTTGGTGTGAAAGGACAGGGGCATGGAGAGATGGAAGTTATTCCAGAAGTCAAAGAGAGACCAGAGAGGCCTGACAGCTTTGTGTTACTCTGTTGTGAAAGAAGGGTGAAGTGCCACTCTGTTCTCCATCTCCACTTCCCCATCAGGAAGCCTGGCAAAGTAGGGAAGAAGGACCCACAGAGCTATTTTCCCACCATTTCCGCAGGTAGGGTTAGAGGGACAAGGACTTTGCAGGCAGGTTTGGGAGATGGGAGAAGAGAAAACCTGGGGTGGTCATCAGGAAAGCAACAGGCTGAGAAGGGAATGAGAGAGATGGGGGCAGTACAGGGAGAAGTCACATATGCCTGGGAAGGCAGCCTAGGCATAGGGAGATGATTTTCTTGCTGGCAGTAGGCAATTGCCAGCTAGTGGCCTGGAGGTGTTGTGGTTTAACCCCAGCTGGCTGCTTAGCTGCTCACTCATTATCCCCATGGGATGGGAGAGAGAATTCGAAAAGTAAAAGTGAGAAAACTTGTGGTTGAGATAGTTTAATAGATAAAGCGAAAGTCATGCACGCAAGTAAATCAAAACAAAGAATTCATTCACTACTTCCCATCGGCAGGCTGGTGTTCAACCACCTCCAGGAAAGCAGGGCTCCAGCATGTGTAATGGTGACTTTGGAAGAAAACCACCATTACCCTGAACGTCTCCCATTCCTTCTGCTTTCTCCAGCTTTGTATGCTGAGCATGAAACTGTATGGTCTGGAACATCCCTTGGGTCAGCTGTCCTGGCTGTGTCCTCCCTAATTCCTTGTGCACCCCCAGTCTACTCACTGGTGGGGTGGTGTGAGGAGCAGAAAAGGCCTTAGCTCTGTGTAAGCACTGCTGAGCAATAACGAAAACATCCCTGTGTTATCAACATTGTTCTTAGCACAAATCCAAAACATAGTCACATACAAGCTAATATGAAAAAATTAGCTCTATCCCAGTCAAAAACCAGCAAAGCAGGGCAAATAATTACATTTAATTTTTGAGTCTGGGAAAAATCTGGAAGTTCCTCAGCAGCTGGCTGCCTGTTACTTTGTGCAATTAATTCCAAGACATGCTTTCCAGCAGGAGCTCCTGACTGATGGCCATCACTTTGTACTTGCAATTTGGAAGCGCTACTTAACACCAAATTATCAGAAGTGATGCATACACACTATGAATGCATAGTGTGGACCCAGGAGTTAGGAAAGATTCAGCCTTTCTTGTCTCACAGTTTTCACGTCCCACAGTTTTTGATGTTTAGTAATACAGGGTACAACTATGAAAAAATTTAAACATTTGCCTTGAACCAAAGAGAAAAATTCCAACCCAAGTAAAATTCCAGGTCAAAGAAATGTGACATCAGGAGTGCTGTCATATTCTGAGTTTGATTCAGAAGAAACCATAGAATTCTGCTAAAAATTTGTCTGAATATAAGAAAATACTTTAAAAAATTGAGAAAACTTTTGCCATTTGTCCTACTGATGAGTCAGTATTTCACTGTAAAGTCTAATTGTGAAAACATAGCTGCGTGATGCATATTCCTTTCTGCTAGGCTGAGTCAGTCAGAGGTAGACAGATCACACAGTCACATAAGCAGAGAAGAATTCAACAAACACAAGAAACAAACACATCTGTGCCTCTTTGAAATTAAAATGCCAGCAAATGTCATCAGTGTGCACTGAACTCTCACCAGAAAACCCTCAGACATGGATGACTAAAGGATGCTACCACCTCCATGCTGCAGAGGACTGCTGCACTTCAGAGTGGCACTGTGTTTTGCTGTGGTCAAGCAGGAAACCTGGTAAAGCTGGAGGGTTTGTTGCAGGATGATGCTTGGGCAGTGGTGCTCTCACACCTCTCCAGGGCGGAGCCCTAAATCTTGTGCTGGAGCATCTCTCCTATGAAGGCAGGCTGAAAGAGCTGGGCTTCTTCTGCATGGAGAAGAGAAGGCTTTGTAGACCTTATAACAGTCTTGATACCTAAAAGGGTAAGATTCCAGTACCTAAAGGGGGCCTACAAGAAATCTAGAGAGAGACTTTTTACAAGGGCAGGTAGTGACAGAACAAGGGGCAATGGCTTTAAACTGACAGAGGGTACATTTAGATTAGATATTGGGAAGAAGTTCTTCCCTGTGAGGGTGGTGAGGCACTGGAACAGGTTGCCCAGAGAAGCTGTGGCTATGGAGCAACCTGGTCTACTGAAAGGTGTCCCTGCCGGCGGTAGGGGGTTGGAACTAGATGATTTTCAAGGTCCCTTCCAACCCAAACTGTTCCATATTTCTGTGATTCTACCACAAATTTGTTTCCATTTTTCACCTCTTGTTAGAGATTCCTGGGAATGCTTTTTAAACAGTGATGTCACAGTTTTCTGGACTTTAAATTTTTTTTTTCTTTTTAAGTTAGATATTTTTAAACAATAAATTCTTGTCAAACACCAAGAATTGAATCTTTTCAAAATGCATCAAACTATTTGTGCAACGTAACCTGCCTTAAGAGTTATTTTATACTCCTTTTGTTGTTTTAGAAGAACTATTCCTCTTAAGGAGAGCAGTGAGAATAAACATGGTTTTGTCATTCTTTTCTTAATGCTGTAAAGATAACCTCTCCATGATTTCATGCACAATTTATTCCTGTAACATCAGCCTTGTATCTATAGTGACTTTTTTCTTGCTTTTACATCATAAGCAAAGATTTAATTTACCTGATTTGTGACTTGATGCCCCAGGACACTGAGCTTTCTTTGTTACATAACAAAGCTGTTTTTTCCCTACAAAACAGACTTTCTCCTTTCTTGTGTTTTCTTAGAATATTGATATATAAAGAAGATTTTATGATTTTTCCTCTTTGAATGAGCTGCCATAACAAGTTCTGTCTAGCATTACCCCTGTAAGCTTCTCTGAGAATCAATTATTTAAGTCTGTGGAAATATCCATTATACATGTTTCGTAAGAGATGAGGCTTAGAAGACTAAATGTGTGAACTTGTTGGGGGCCTCTGTAGTAATCTAGGACAGATGAATAAAACTTTGTCTAATTAAATTTGTCAACAAGAAAATAAAGTATAAGCATGTAAGCATTTGCATAAACATTTTTGTAATGGAAAATAACTTAGCTGATATGAAGTCAATAGTCATTAGGTAAATGCTAAAACTTTAAGGCATTTTTTATGTGATAACAGCTTCACTAAAAAGTGTTAATGACTATCTACGACAACAATACATATCTAAAAACATTTGAACATGAGCAATGAAAAAAGGTTTTGCAGACCTTTCTAGATCATCAGATTATACACATAATTATACTGTGAAATATATAGATTTGTAGGGCATTGAACACAGCCTAACCACAGCAGCATGTCAGTCTCCTGTGGACCATTTTCCATAAATAAGCAGTAGCCTTGCAGGACATCTGGTAGACTGGTTCCAATACAACTATAAATCATAACCAGTTTAGGTAGCACCATATGGCACCACACCACATGGATCAGGCTGAAGGTTGCTTCTTGACATGGAGGTAAGGAAGAGTTTGAAAACATTAAACACAGTGCAGATGAGAGGCTCTACAGAGGGGCCGCAGGCAGAGAGAACCACACCAAGTGTTAAACATTGCTTGTGTCTCCAGCTGTGAGAAAGAAGCTGGAGCTGAGCTGAGCTTCAGTAGAAAGTCTGAGTGGTTTTTTAGCCATGGTAATTTAAGGTGATGGCTGGTTGTCCACAGGGACCCATCAGAGAAACAGGATCAGAATTTAGCTGAGACCTGTCAGGGTCTGACTGGAGAAAACCTCAGTGTCGGACCTGTTTTGTTCGTGATCCCAAGAGTGAAATTAAGATGCAAGCGAGGTTAAGTATTGTAATTGGTCAGTTTTGTTTATTACAAAAAGACAATTATTATAAAAAGGAAATTGGTATAAAAAAGAGATAGTGATAGGGCAGACCAGAAAAAAAGATAGAAATGAAGCAAGAATTCAGGGTGCAGAGAGAGAGAGATTATCACCACTGTGGATCCAGCAGTGTCCCAAGGGTCCATAGTCGTCACCCTCCGTGGTGGGAGACGTCCAGGATCTGTAGTGTGTGTCGGAGGAGAGTGGCCTCAAGGGTCCGTAGTAGTCACTGTAGGTGGATGTCTTCGTGGAGGGTGTCCTTCCTGGGGATTACTTTTTCCCCTTTTTATAATGAGTTGGGTGAGTGTTCTTAATGTCACGTACTGCAGGTTCCTGGTGGACCAGTTTCGCTGGCCTTGCAGCCAGCTCTTCAACTGCACATCTGCAGCAATTCTTGGGATAATGGGCAGCAATTCCTCACACCAATCTTTGAGATAATAGATGGAAGAGTCTTATCTCAGCTCCTTCCATCCATCTCTCAGGCTATGGACCCTGGAGCCCCATTTCAGTTCCTCACACCCTTCTCTCAGGCAATGGACATTGGGGTCTTATCTCAACTCCTCTCACCCATCTTCCAGGCAATGGACAGTGGAATCCCATCTCAGCTTCTCATTCCAATCGTTGAGACAATGGAGGACGGAGTCTGATTTCAATTCAGTCTCTCAAAGGACTAAAAGGGGTGTGCAGCAGAAAGTAGATCTGTGAGCTGTTGGTGCACAGATGTGAGATGAGTTTGTGGCAAGTGAGATACAGTCTGAAGGTAGAAGACAAAAGAACATCAGGTGAACTTCTGCAGGGAGGAAGGATATCATCTTCCAAGGAACATTGCATGTTACTATGGGCAAGTTAATATTCTTTGTTTGATAGCACACAGCATTAAGTAAGGTATATTTGAATATCATTGCTTTTTCTATAGAGGCACAGCTTGTGAATAAGAATGGGAGTAAAAATAAAGAAATATTTGCATCATTTACAGCAAAAAGGGTCCTTGCAATTTCCTACGTGTGACATTTCTGCACAGTAGATTTTGAACGTCCTGAGTCATATTTGGCTATTATATGGTATCTCTAGTGTTCAGGAAACTTGTCTCTTTTCTATAACGGTGGTTCTTAAAGGAATATTTTTCTCAACTTTACCCCTTACTTTTACTTTACACATCGTAAGTTTTTATCACTATTTATTTATCAAATATGAGAGCTTATGTATTTGTTCTTTTCAGTGACAGGCATATCCTGCTGCTGCTTAGGAATGTGAAAATGAGTATGTTTCCTCCCCTGCTCTTATTTTCTTCTTTAAAATTTTTAGTTTCTGCATTTACCACCCTGCAGGAGCTGACTCATTGCTGGGCATCTGTTGGTGCATGCGAGTTCATAGAGAGTGCATATTTTAGGCTTTCTTCCTACCCTCAAATTTCCTTTCTTTCAAGCACTTTTTGAAAGTCAAATTCTTGCCATTCTTTATGTGTTACTCTAGATATAACCATTTGGTTTTACATTCTCTGCTCGGAAGTCATGTATTGGTTAGGTAGCCCTGGCTGAAGGACCATTCCCACTCACAAAATTCAGAGCATAAAAAAGACTGAGAACGGAGATCCTCACAGAAATACTGAACTGCACAACCAACTTGACTAATGTCTGTGGGTGCAGAAACTGGGACATTGCTTTGCCATGCTGTGAATTTTGGAGCAGAAAGATGACAATGAGAACATAGGCAGAACTTCTTAGACAGAGAACATGCTGCCATGGCAGAGCAAAGATTGCAGAGTAACCAAAATGCCCACTTTGCCTTCCTACCTCCTTCTGAAAAAGTTTGGCTTGTGTCTATTGTCTACAGAAAATGAAAGGCCATGCAAAGGAGATCATGGCTTACATCACTAATTTTCTCTTCTAGTGCAAATCACTGCAAGGTCCCCAGAACTAGGCTAAACTTTTTTGGGCTTACACTTTGGCACGGCACAAACTTTTGTAGCTTGTAGTATCTAGTGTTTTATTAAATACTACTATACTGCCATATCAGGCTTTCTAAATAATGTCCCAGATCTTTACAATAAGTCTCCAGACAGAGAGCATAAGAGATAAGCTAGCACATTATGGCGCCATTCTCACTCTAAACCTACCAAGGCCAGATTCAGCCCTCTTGAGACACCAGATTGAGATGCTTGAGCACAGTGCCCTGTCCCCCCAAAATCCCTCCATATAAGCAGAGAGGAACATTCCTGGGGTGATCGCTACCTCCAGTGACTCTCTACCCTAGGATGTTCTATGACTAGACTACTAGCGAAGTAAAAGTGTGAGCTGAATGCTAAATGGTTTTGTACCTATTTTATGAAGTATGGTTTCATAGCTTTTTTAAAAAAGATATTAAATGAAACTTCAATTTGTGGGGTTTTTATGTGCGGTTTTGGGGTGATTTTTTGGGGGAGGAGATGTGTGCTTGGTTTTGGTTTTCTTTTGGTTTTGTTGGCTTTGGTGGGTTTTTTTTAATAACCAATGACAAATCAATAGTATAATTTTGTATTCATTCAATTTACTGTTTCATTTACCCTAAGATACATATATTTTTCAGTACCTCATGAGTATAATGCGCTGATTGAACGCTGAGGCAGGTGGCCCAGACCACACAAAATCTCTATCGTCTGAATTTTCAGAACTCACTTGGGCTAAGTCCTGGGCAACCTGGTGTAACTTGAAAGCCATTTGGACTGCATGGCCTCCAGAGGTCCCTTTTACCTCAATCTTCCTCTGAGTCCATGCTCTCAAGCTATCCTCTGTAGTCATGAGTACCACTACAGTAGTGAAAAACAAGTCTTACAGTTCCAGGATCTGGTTCTTTAATTATTAAAAAAACCAAACCAAACCAAACCAAAAATCTCAGCAAATATTACGTGAATTTTAAAAAAAAAGTATATAAAAAAAAATATTCCAGGAATAGTCTGTAGTGTTTATTCTTTATAAATTGAAACTAAAATTCTGCATGTAAACTTGTTTTATGAGATAACATCAAGACGACAAACACTATCCTTAAATACCCAGATTTTCCTGTGTTCAACTTGCCCAGCAGATACCAGAATAAATATTTAATAAAACTATTGTTAGTTTTAACTCACTAGTTCATTCCAGTAGAAAAGTAATTACAATATACCAAGTAGTATATGAATCACTCCTTGTTTAGATTCCAATTTTGTCTGGTCTTCACATAAGTTTCAGAAGTTTCCCAGAAGCTGTCTTTGGCTCAGGTTTTCATATTTTGATCTTCTTAAATGAGCATTAACAGTTACAAAAACTAAGCCTGCAAAAGATTTGTCTTATAGTAAGAAACAAATACAAACTGTGTGTAGGACATGTAATTATAATGCTCAGGAGTAACTTGCAGTGTTGTAACTTTGTAGAGTAACTTTAAACAGCATTTGTATGTTGATAATTCTAGCACAAATACTTTAACAAACATTTACATAAAGGTATTTCTGGAAGTTTGGACTGTTTAAAGATGTCTAAAGATAGAATTCATTTTCTCTTCATTGCAGGTAATACTGGACTGACACTGAAACAGGCTGTGATCTAGTACAGTCCGAGACATAAAATGTGACACAGAAGAATTTAAATGCCTAAAGTCAAGACTGTGAAATGGAAAACACCTGTCACATTACCCTTGAGGTACTTCAGCTCTGTTAGAACTTTGTCTTCACTGCAGACCTTCTGCAAGCATCGGGAGTGGTGCCTCTGTGCAAACCTCCCCTTTATTCCAGGCTTAGCTGCACTTGGCAGCTGCAGGCTAAACTTGTGCCTAGCCCTCATCTCAGTCCAGAGACAAGATGTTCTTTTAGGCAAATCTCCCAAGACCTATAGGCTGATTGGGGTGCGTATACCACACTTAACACATGCTGAGAGTCTCAGTTCCTCACAGATTATAGATGGGATGGCAACTTTTCAAAGCTGAAAGAATGATCATGGGAAATCTTGTCTTCTAACTGTTTTCATATAAGATGGCTACTATTGCTAAGTAAGTTGGGTCTGGGGAAAAAGTAAATGCCACTCATTCTCTCTCAAGTGAAACTGATGTAAATTAGAGCCATGTTCCTTTGTCGCTGTCTTTTGGAATCTGATGAATCTTTCCTTCTTTGCACAGATGAATGTCTTCACCAGGAGGCACAAGAAGCAATCTCTACTGAGTTCTCAAATGATCAAATAATATTTTTCTGAGGAAAGAGGTGTTTTTCCTTGGAAAGGGGGAAACCGACCACACATTTATGACTCCCCTAGCTAACTGCTCCAAAAATTGAACTGCTGATTTAGACAGCATGACAAGGAGAGGGAGTGTGGAGTCAAGTGGTGCACTTGCTGTGCTTTTAAGAAATGTCTCCTGCTTAGCTCAGGGTTGCAGGTGGTGAGAATCCACCTGATATGAGGTGTTCCACTTCAGTCTCAGGAGTCTGGGGAATGTGATTTGTGATTAATTCCATTCTCAGTGTTTCCATAATTGCTAGCTCTGAGCTGGCACTTGCTGGCTTTCTTTCCTGCTGGCTGCCTATGCCGTCTCCCATCCTGCTGTACGCAGTACCATGGGGTGACCAGTTCATGGCACACAGGAAGAACAGGACAGGAAAAAGTTGTGGAAATGTCTTGCCATTTCTGTTCAGTTTTATTGGAGCGTAAGAAGACAGAGTACCCGGCAATCACGTCTGTGAAGGGCAGTGCTTTTCCTTCCAGCCCTTTGTAACAGAGAGACATTTTACTGCAATCCTGAGAACGGCATGCACTCTCTGAGGGATGCAGTCATGCTGTTGACTGATGGTAGTGTTAAAGCACCACCAAAGCATTTGTTCACCTCCCAATTAAAATTGGTTTCTAATGGATATGCAAGATTCATGCTTGAAATTGCACTTTAAAAACCAATCATTGTATCTTAACTTGCAGCAAATGGCAACACATACCAGAACAAAAGTTAACAGTTGTTTGAGAGCCCTTTCTAGAAGAAAGATGATACACAGACTTTACCCAGAGTACATCTGCATGACATGTCTGAGAGCACAACATTTCAGTGAAGCACCACTTATATGACTGTTTCCATTTTTTCCAATATTTGAGCGCATGGGTGGGACACAGATGCTCAGAAGCTCATGCATATGCACCAATTCGAATCTACACTTACTCCTTAATAGGAACCTTCATTGGACAACATCCCTAGACATCATAGATAACTATCTGCCCCAGTACGACTTTAGATGCTTAATTTTTAAGTTTCGAAAATCAGACCTTTACATCTACCTGAGACCAGGTGAAAAGCCTTTCTCACAGCATGATATGCAGCTGCTGTTACTTCTTTTTCCCCCTTTTTACCTCAAAGGAAAAAAAAAAAAAGGCCCGATGTTTTATCTGTAAAAGGTATCTGTTGCTACCACTGTATTTGGGAAGCAAGGACATAACAGAGGCAGACTAAGGATACATCCCATATTAGACTAGCTAAACTCCTGACTGCCTTAGTTTTCTGCCTGGCACATGAAACCCATTATAATTATACAACAGGGATATGTGAAATGAAGAATTGAACAGAAAAACTGCCTTGAGGAACATATGGCATTCATCCTGCATATGTTAACTCTTCACAGCAGTAATTTAAAAGGAGACACACTAATGGTTCCATTTGAATTTTCAGGTGGAACTTACATGGGAAGCTTGTAATTAGCCACGGGGGAGTTTGCCAGGATGTAATATTTTTTTTCCAGGAAAAGCTCCAAATTTTTGACATCTGCAAGAAATAATTACATATAGACTCTTACATCTTAGTCACAATATTTTCTAAATGTTTCTAGCAGTCTCCTGGGCAGTATGAAATTCAAAAGCATGTTCCAAGCATCAGGGGTGTTAGGAGTGAGGATCAGGCTACCTTCACATGAGGTCAATGTTATCAAGAGAGTAGCTTACAAATGAAGATAATAAATGGTTTTCAGAAGAAATGTTCCCTGGCGTTAAGGAATGTGCAATTTAAGAAAGTCATAATTTGGAGTGAATTTTGTCTGAGCAATACAGATAACCACACCAAGTAACAACAGCATGCAAACAAAAGTAAGTTGGAGGGAGAATTGTGACTTATTTTGCAGCTGATGAGATGCAAATTATTTATCCTATCAGTTAGTATGTGAAAATTATATAGAACAATGAAAAATAAACAAATTGAGTACAGAGAAATTCAGATAACTACAGGTAGGACGAAGTAATCTTCCCAAGTAAATTGAAGTGCGCCTGTTACCAGTTACCAATCCAGTTATCAATAACTAACAAATTTATGCCAACGGCCTCCAAGGTTTGCTATTCAAGATGAAAATAGTGAATGAAACTAATGAAATAATGATGAAAATAGCTCTAGGAAGCTAATGCCTTCTTTTCATGCTGTCCTTCCTCTGCCAACTGCCCACTGTCTCCTCTGTTTGATACTTCTTCAACAGTTCAGCATCTCTTCACAACGTGAGTGTTGACTATGCTGCAGACCCATGTTGCTTTACTGTTCCCACCTGAACTGAGGTCATTCTACCTCTTCTCAATATAGCTATCCTTTTCTTCCCAGTTACATAACACAAAACCAGAAATACTGTAATAACATCTAATCCTTAATTGTTGTAAGCCAGCCATGCATAAAACATCTGAACAGTGCCATGCGTTATTAGAAGCTCCTAGGTGACTTTTCCTTATGAGAACAACTGAAAAAATCCACCCCTACCCTAAAGTCAAATATGTTTGCTTTTTCACTCTCACTTCATGTTTCACAGGGCACATTTTTCCCCCCACTCCTTCAGCTTTTTTGATACTTGTGATGAAAGCCAGAATCAGAAGAGTGAAACCAATTGAGAGCATTGGCTTATGCTGTTGGCATACACTACCAGAAGGAATTTCTAATTTCAGTGGAAGAAAGTTTGCTGTTAATTAGATTTGTATTGACAAACATTAGCTAAACAAGCAAGCAAGCAAACAAACAAAAGAACATAACACAAGCAAAACCACCCCAAACCAAAAAACCCAACAACAACAAAAAAACCCAACACAAACCTCAACTCCCCCCTGAACTATTCAAAGCTTATATAAGCTTCAGTAAGAAAGATTAGCTCTGTTGGAAGAATATTTTAATCTTGGTTTTAAAGTATAAACAGTTACACCTATGATTTCAGGATGCTGAAGACCTAAAAAGATTTTCTTATACAACACTTGTATTTTGTCACTACAGCTTTTATTAAATGTTGGGATGATGTCAAAATGGACCTATATGCTTCACGGGCAATGAAGAAATGTGTGTGTGTGCCGTGGTTTAAAAGTAAATAGGGGATTATGAGTAATTAGCCAAACAGTCATACACTTAATGTCAGCACTGCAATGAAGATGATGACTAATCATGTATGTTGAAGGGACTTTAAAATCCTATTTGCCGCTTGATTTGTTGAGTAGAAAAATCAGGCTACTGAAAGCTTTTCATTTCTGTGAAATTCTGCTATGTGCAATTCTTAACCTCTCCCTTCCCTTCGAGGTGTTTTGACTTCAGATACTCTCCACATTATCTGTCTCCGGAGCGTTCTCTAGTTGCATGGTGCCCACTCTTTCTTTTTTACTTTTTTTTTCCTTTAATTTGTAAACTGCAATAAAAACCAGCAGAGCCAACAAAAGACTTTGCGCAGTTTTGCCAAGCTCTTTAAACAGTCACTGTAATAGCATGTGATCTGGGTGAGATGAGTTGTGTCCACCAGGCTCTTAGATGGTTCAGCTGATATCTGGCCTCTGGAAAGAATTGGACCCTTAATGACTTTGATCAAATTAAACTTACCTAGTTTAACCATCCATTCTCTATTTAATAAAAAACAAACCAAGATTAAACAAACAAAATTTATCTGCATCTGTGTAGGACTTGGTTCTACATTTGCTACCACAGCAAACATTAAATCAGCCTCCCTGCAAGGTTGAGAAAGCAAATATGTTCTGTAAAACAGAGGAGAAGGCACCAGGGATAAAGCATTCAGTTCTCATCAGCTGCAATTTAAACCAACTTTCCTCATCATCAAGTTTATGAAGTACCGCAGCCAGCAGATGATTAGCAAACCCAGGTGAGCTATTTGCTAACGCTCTTGCTATTTCTCTGAGCCCAAGGGGAGAGAAGGATGCTTGCTTTGAGAAGCTCCTGGAGTCTGAAAGCTGTTCTCAGCTTATTCAGCTTAATAAAATGCAGTGCATCCAAGCTGGCCTTGCAACTTCCCATAAGCAGAGAAAATGAAAAATTGACAGGCATCTAGAAAGCTAATATCACTCAACTATGGAAACAAAAGGCAGGAAGAAAGGAAGAGGAAAACAAAATATTTAACAACCCCCCTGAGGAAATGGAATGTTTTGACACACAAGGGGGGTGCTGGGTTCTTACAAATTGCAACTTTTCAAGCACATTATTCTACCTTCCTGCGACAAGTAAAGGCACATGGCCTACTTCAAAGTCATGCAACTTCTGTCTCACCAAAGGGTCACACTTCAGAAGCTTAAAGTTGAGAAAAAATGATCCCACTTTCCCTGACTAAAAAAAAAAAAAAAAAAAAAGGAATAACTTACCTGTAGATAAGAAGTCTGCCTGATTCTGCCCGGTGGTGAGCACTGCAGCTGGTGGGAACATAAGCCCTGCTTTGAGGAGCAGCTGAGGGAGTGCAACCAGCACAACCTGGGAAGAATCAGCCCTGGCAGTAGCTGATACCACTGTCCGACATCTATGGGGACATTACAGAGGTGGTGGAGGCAAACCCTGCTCAGAGGAAAGCAGCAAAAGCACTGGAGACAGGAGTGGTAACCTGCGATAAGGTAAAAAAATCCCTGTGGGATATAAGGATAGAGGGGTCAGTGAGCGACGTGCCTCTCCGGGGCCTATGCTGCGTGTGAAGACTTACATGCAAAGCCTTCTGTTTTGATCTGTTTCACTCCAAGACATCGCTAATTAATTTTTCTTTTGCTTGAGTTCTAGCAAAATAAGCTTGGAGGCATCAGAGGGCTTATTCACTTTAAGAGATAATGCTGACAGATCTACCTTGAAACCCCAGCCAAGCGACTTCTCATCACAGCAACACTAGTAATTATTATCTGATGTATGATAAATGTGTTCTAACTTTTTATTTCCCTAATGTAAACCAAATGTTATTCTCCTTACCAGTGGGATAAATAATGTGTTATTTTTCTTTTGGAGCAGGAGTATAAGCTATGGGCTTTATGAAATTCATGTCTTACTGCAAAAAATCTTTTTTTAAAGAACTTTTTCTTCATTAAATCCATTACAAGTATAACTGCAGAAACTGCAGAAAATGGCAACACAAATGTTTCTTCTTCAGGTTTGATCTTAAGGTCTTTTCCAATCCTAACCATTCTATGACTCTCAAGAAAGCTCAGACATGGACTGTAGCAGAATAAATAGGAAAATAAGTTTTTTAGCACAACCTCTCACGTAACTCTTCCAAGCTAAACCCACTTTGGAAGCCTGTTTGCAAACATGGGTCTTGTAGTGGCCTAAAAAATAGTTAACATTTGTTATGCATTGGTATGCCTAATTTCCCTTTGTCTCCAGACTTTGCCCAGCTCTCTAAATAAAATGTCTCTTCTTTTTACTGCTACCATCCCAATATTTCTGACCTATCTGGTTGTTCTTTTGAAAAAAGTCACCAGTTCCAGTTATTAACTGTAAGTTTTTGTAATAGAGGTTTAAAAAGCATTGTAAGGGAAGGGGCAATTATTCTTCAAGCCTGAGGAGAACATGAATTTCTTTGTCCATATTTGTTTCTCCCACAGTTCTTAGGCTATGGGCACTTTATGAGCCAGCAGTCCTAAAGCTGTGAATCGATTTTTAAGGTATTGCCCACAAGTGCCTACCAAAGATTTCTCTGTCTTTCAAATGACCTCAGTGTCACATTAACTTCCCAGCCATCCCCTAGAGAATGCTACTGAGATGGCTTCCAAAACTTCCAGCATCCTTCTTCTTTTTGATGTGTTTGGGGGTTTTTGCTTGCAGACCTATGCCTATGCATATTAAAGGCTGCTTAGCTGAGGGAATTATCCAAACTGACTGTGGGTGAAGGCTGCTAAATTGTAACCCAAAGGCAAACATGCGGAGCCCAAGATGTGTACTGCCTCGTATTTGAGTATTCCATGGTGGTAAACTAAAATCATCACTTTAATATTTCAAGGAAAATTGTGTTGTCCTCCTGGGCTCCCACAGAACTAAGAAAAACTGACATTGCCATCTTTCAGCATTTGTCCCATTGCAGAAAACGACAATAGCTGGTAGCTTATGCCAGCCTCTCTCTTTGCTTAGCCTGTGTGCAGCAGGGAACCTGCCAACACTTAGATACCATGTCACCTGGTTGCCTGAAGACCAGTTAATAGGGACTACCTGAGAACTCCTTTGCCTTATCAAATACTGAGGTGTAGATGTATGCATATTTGTGTGGCATGCATTTTCATATTACCAAAGAGTTAATAAACCTCTCCATGTGGAACACCAAAGCACTACTCTGTTAAAAGGGTTGAGCAACAGTCTCTTTTTCCATGAGGGTAACCATACAGCCAGAAAAAATGTGCACATGTAGAAAACCTGATACCCAGAAGCATAAAAAGTGGAAACTGCAGAGGTCTCAATGCCCAAAGCTGAGGTAGTCAGAACTACACTCTAAAATCTTCTGTCAGTTCTGCTGATTTTCTGTTAGTCTGATGTTTAAGGGATGTTTAAAACTCAGCAGCAGCTGATTTGCTCAATTGCTTGGGTTAAAGTATGTCAACACTGTCTATTTCTTTGCTTGCATATTTTCTCTGTGAAATTATCTGGTAATTTAATATCAGTATGAATCCAGCCATGGATCCTCACTCAGTTCTAATCATCACCAGAATTTGAAAAATGTGGTGTGTCACTCCTGTTCTAGTAGAAGGTCACAGCAGCTGGTGTTAGTGCTTAGTCTACATCCTGACTTGTTTGTTTTTTCAGCATGCAAGTAAACACGAAATTACAACAGCATGCCTTTTACTCTCAGCTTCTTATCTCAGATTAGTTCTGAGATTTCAAAAGTGAAAGTCTTTCTGCAAATATTTATAAACACACACAACGTGTTGTCTCTGGCCCTAATTTTAAACTTGGATTCTCATTTTTTTTACCATAGACACTTTGTTTATACTGCCCAATTTGTCTTGTTGTCTTAATATTTTGCAAAATATTCAGACAATATTTATAAAATCTTAGTGTTTATAAAAAGGTCAATGAACCTTTGAATAGGAAAAAGGATTTTATGAGTTCATTAAGAGAATGGTGGCAAAAGGAGGTGATTTCCTAAGAACAGACCTATGACACATTCATATTTATTTTTAGTGAATCATGCTGTAGAGCACAAATAATTGTCCACAAAACTGGACAGGAGTTCTCTAGTACACATGTGAATAAGAAAAAAAAAAAAAGGTCAATATGCTGGTGCAATGAAAACACGCTGTGTTGTGACTCTTGTGGGGGAGTTCCAGGCAGACAGCTTGTTGGAATAGCTGCTGGCCAGCTGAGCACACGGTAAGCCACCAGTTAACATGAAACAGTTTTTAGCAAAGAAGGAAAGGGTCCTGATGGGGTTAAAAGGTAATTGAATATTTGATTTAAGATACAGGTTTTTGTTCACATGCCTATATTCACAATAATCTACTGTAGAAACTGTAAGTGAAAAATCAGTCAATAAATCACAGCATACTCAAATTAACTCATAATAAATGAAGGAAAAGAGACAGCCCCTTGCCTTTGAAAGACTATTTCTCAGCACCAAAGCATGACATCTCTGATCTCTCAGTCCTGATTCTGAAGGGGAACCTACAAAATAAATTTAGGTGAGGAGCCTGGAAGCTTGTACTGGCAGTTTTAGTAGGGAAGGCTGCAGAGGTGGCCAGAAGCTTCCAGAGACACCAGAAGCTTCCCCCATGTCTGACAAAGCCAGTGCCAGCTGGCTCCAAGACAGATTGCCTCTGGCCAAGGATAAGCCCATGAGCAATGATGGTAGTGCCTCCATGATAACATACTTAAGAAAGACTAAAAAAAAGCTATGCAACAACATCTGTGAGAGAGGAGTGAGAATATGTGAGAGAAATATCCTTTCAGACACCAAGGTCAGTGAAGAAGGAGGTGGAGGAGGTGCTCCAGGCACTGGAGTTAATATTCCCCTGCAGCCCATGGTGCAGGCCATGGTGAAGCAGGCCACAGTGCAGCAGATATCCACACTGCAACTCATGCCTCGAAGAAAGCTGTGACCACTTAGAGAATGTGTCAAAGAAGGCTCCTGGCATGGACCTGGGGCCTCATGGAGAGAGGAGCCTATGCTGGAGCAGGTTTGCTGGCAGGGACCCACGCTGGAGCAGCCTGTTCCTGAAGGATGCATCCCATGGAAGGGACCCACACTGGAGCTGTTCATGAAGAATTGCAGCCTGTGGGAAGGATTCAAGTTGCAAAAGTTCATAAAGGATGGTGTTCTGCAGGAGGGACTCCACACTGGATCAGGGGAAGAGCATGAGGGGAAAGGAGCAGCAGAGACAATGTGTGATGAACTGATTGCAACCCCCATTCCCTGTCCCCCTGTGCCACTGCAGGGGAGGAGGTAAAGAATATGGGAGTAGAGTTAAGCCCGGAAAGACGGGAGGGATGGGGAAGGTGTTGTTAAGATTTGGTTTTATATCTCAAAATCCTACTCTGATTTGATTGCTAATAAATTAAATTACTTCTCCCCAAGTCGAGTCCGTTTTGCCCACAGTGGTGATTGGTGAGTGATCTCTCCCCGTCCTTATCTTGGCCCACAAACCTTTCATCGTATTTTCTCTCCCCTGTCCAGCTGCAGAAGAGGAGTGATAGGGAAGCTTTGGAGGGCACTTGGCATACAGGCAGGGTCAACCCACCACAACACATTTATTTATATATTTATATAATTTATACTTCTGTAATAAGTAGGTTTTCCATTAAAAAACCTCAAAGCTGATTCTGTAATAAAATCAGGCAAAATTAAAATATCACTTTTAGTAAAAAAAAGACATATTAATCTAAAAATATACCCAAAGTTCATTTTTTATTAGCTTTTTAACAATTAGAATCATAGAATGGTTTGGGTTGGAAAGGATCTTAAGATCATCTGGTTCCAACCCCCCTGCCATGGGCAGGGATGCCTCACACTAGATCATGTTGCCTGAGGCTCTGCACAGCCTGGCTTGAACACTGCCAGGGATGGAGCATTTACCACTTCTCTGGGCAACCTGTTCCAGTGCCTCACCACCCTCACAGTAGAGAACTTCTTCCTTATATTTAACCTGAACTTCCCCTGTTTAAGTTTGAACCTGTTACTGCTTGTCCTACCATTACAGTCCCTGATGAAGAGCCCCTCCCCAGCATCCTTGTAGGCCCCTTTCAGGTACCAGAAGGCTGCTATGAGGTCTCCACGCAGCTTTCCCTTCTCCAGGATCAACAGCCCCAACTTTCTCAGCCTGTTTTCATAAGGGAGCTGCTCCAGCCCTCTTATCATCCTCGTGGCCCTCCTCTGGACTTCCTTCTGCAGCTCCATGTCCTTCTTATGTTAAGGACACCAGAAGTGCACACAGTGCTCCAAGTGAGGTCTCATAAAAGCAGAGTAGAGGGGCAGGATCACCTCCTTGGACCTGCTGGTCAGACTTCTTTTGACTCAGTCCAGCACATGGTTGGCTTTCTGGGCTGCGAGCGCACACTGAAGCTGGCTCATGTTGGATTTCTCATCGACCAACACCCCCAAGTCCTTCTCTGCAGGGCTGCTCTGAATCTCTTCTCCACCCAACCTGTAGCTGTGCCTGGGATTGCCCCAACCCAGGTGTAGGACATTGCACTTGGCTTGGTTGAACTTCATAAGGTTACCATTGGCCACCTCACAAGCGTGCCAAGTTCCCTCTGGACGACATCCCTTCCCTCCAGCATATCAACCAAACCACACAGCTTGGTGTTGTCAGCAAACTTGCTGAGGGCGCATCAATCCCACTGTCCATGTCGCCGACAAAGATGTTGAAGAGGACCGGTTCCAACACCAACCTCTGAGGGACACCACTCGTTACAGGTCTCCATTTGGACATTGAGCCATTGACCACAACTGTTTGTGTGTGGCCATCCAGCCAGTTCTTTACCCACTGAGTGGTCCATCCATCAAATTGTTGTCTCTCCAATTGAAAGACAATGAGAGATGTCATGTGGGACAGTGTTGAACATTTTGCACAAGCCCAGGTAGATGATGTCAATTGCTCTGCCCCATCCATTAGTTCTGTAGCCCCATCATAGAAGGCCACCAAACTGGTCAGATGGGATTTCCCCTTAGTGAAGCCATGTTGGCTGTCACCAACCACCTTGTTGTTTTTCATGTGCCTCAGCATGGTTTCCAGAAGAATCTGCTCCATGATCCTGTCAGGCACAGAGGTGAGACTGACTGGTCTGTAGTTCCCTGGGTCTTCCATTTTCCTCTTCTTGAAAATGAGGCTTATATTTCCCTTTTTCAGGAACTTCACCTGACTGCCATGATTTTTCATACATGATGGACAGTAGCTTAGCCACCTTTTAGTTTGAAAGGGCCTCAGAAGTAGCTCTGCCAATTTATTAGCAAAACAGTCAGATCCCTTGCATTGAACTAAAAATATTTCTGCCTTAAAATCCTGTTTCCATCTGGTGACAACTTATCAATCTAAACATACATAGAGCATTTGAATAAATATAAATATAAATATAAATATTTATATAAAATATATAAATATAAAATGGGAACTTCATCTCCACAGAGAAGTCTTTTAAAAGTAATTTTGATTAATAACCTTAATTTCTATCAAATTAGCACCAGCATTTTTCCAAAATTAAAATTCTGAGTAATCACCAAGAACAGAGTGGAAGTCAGATTGCTTTCTGAACAATTGTATGAATTGCTTATAACAACCTCTTCTCAAAGGCATCAGAACTTGAATAGGTGCATGACTCTGCTAATATTTGCTCTGTTTCAGGACAGTTTGTGTCTGTTTCATTTGGAAAATTCCTGGTTTCAATCTTGCCTCTGGAGAACTCCAGCAGACACTTTGCAAGTTTTCTTCCAGTATTTTGTACCCTTGAACACAGCTCTCCTCTGCATTATTTATTAGAATGACTTCTTTTGTCAGGTTTTATTTTGTCAGAAATTTGAACTGAATATAAATGTATTTCTGTTTTAATATTACTAAAAATATAAACTAGCAAATTAAATTCTGCATAGATGTCTCCCTCTCGTATGTTCCTCTTCTCTTTTTTGAGTGGCTTAATTTAAATTTTACCCCTAATGGTTCTTACGTGTAAATGGATTCTTTAAAACCTGCTATGTTGCCAGTAGTTTCAGTGTAAAGAAGAAACAAATCTTTATGGAATAATTAAGATGCTAAATTTTCTTAAATCTTTTAACATTGAGAGGTGGGGATTTTTTTTATTTGGTTTGTTTGTTTGTTGTGGTTGGGTTTTTTTTTCCCTTTTCTTTTTTTTTTTTTTTTTAATAGTTTGGGGTGGGTTGTTGTGTTCGGGTTTTTTTTTGTGACTTCTTTTCCTTTCAGTTCTTCCAAATCATAGAAAGTAGTGTGACCAAATAGAGAAAGTTAGGCATGGCTGAAATGTTAGGGTAAAATAAAAGAGGGCTTCTAAATCTCTGGCTCAATATACATGATGTTGCAACTCAAAACAATTACAAAAGTTTTCCCAAAATAACCAAATGGCTATGCTATGAATGCCAGAACAAAGCTTCATATTGCCTGTGTGACACACTATGAGATTGGGAAGTATTTGTTGTCAGCTCCTCAACAATAAATCTAAAGATTGTTTATGGGCAAAAGCTGATGATTAACATTAGCAGATGGCAAGACTATCAGCCAAAAGAATAGAATTTCAAATTTATTTCTTACCAACTGTGCCTTGTTTATTTTGTATAAACTCAAACTATGCTTTCTTATTGCATAACATATGCCACTTGGAATTACATTTAAAATTCTTAAGAAAAAAAATCTAGGAGTCATCCAGAGAGGAATAGCAAAACTTACCAGATGTCTAAGAAACAAAACTCTGTGTGGGCTCTTCAAAGGAGTTATAAAAGAGCACTCACAAGGAAGGGTTTTCCCACCTTGCAGGGAGGAAGGCAAGACATGAGAATTGCCTTCTGTGAAAGGCAGCTGAAATACGACGAGCTCTGCAACTGGTTGGTATTCACATTTAAATGTCGAAGTGTACCCCAGTATCTAAGATGCTTTTACTGCTTGTAAGACTTACACTACACATGACATTTTGCACTTTTGACTCATGGCTTAAGCACCCTTTCAAGAGGCTCTCAAGTCTTACCTGCTACCTCGTGGTTGTACTTAGCCATGCCCCAGCCATGATCCAGCCATCACAAGAAGGTAGAATCAACACATCTGACCGCGCAGCAAGGCCCGAGGTTTCTGCACTCTTCATCTTGTGCCTTGGGTAGCAAAAATGAAGAGTGAAAAGAGTCATGAAATAGTGGAAAAGAAAGATGCTCCATAGGTCCTTCAGATGTAATTAACAGGGGCAATTAGCATAGCAGATAAGCTTTGGGGCTCTGCAGCCAGTGTGGATTTAGGAGGCTGGGGCTGCTGTGGGCAACTGTGGGATAGCTGAGTGCTTTCCTGTGCAAGGATAAGGACTGCATTTGGGAGTGTAGGAGAACTGGCAGGACGGGAAAGGTTTGGGACAGAGCTTGTGTGCCCACCAGAGCATTTGCCCTGGCAAGATCACTGTACCGTGTTGTTAGGGAAGACGACTCAGGAGACTACCCACAGACCAGCCTTTCAGGCTTTGCAGGCAGGGAACGCTTCCTACAGTTCAGATGCCACTCAGGAGCTCAATAGTCATGCCTGGGATGACTTGCAGGCTTGCTCGTGCTCATGTAATTGGCATCATGACCTGCCAGGACATATCACTGTAAGCAGATAGCCACTGGCTTCTTTCAGAGAGTATCTGAGACACTAGCTGGCATCAGTGAGGACATTGCTCCCAGGAGCCTTCAGAAAGCTATTGTTGCCCTATGCAAATAAACCAGCATATGCCCTATGAGTGGGTTAATTGGTATTTTAATTTAACAATTCCTGTATTAACCAGAAATAAGACTAGATAGGGTGCCTTCTTCAGCAAGACAACTCTTTTTGCTCGAAGGCAGGATTCTTAGTGTGTGACTGAGGAAACATAGAGGCAGCAGCACCACGGCATTGTTTAGATCAGCCCCTGGGAATGGAACTGGCTGACAGGAGCTGATAGACAAATTTTCCCCTTGTTGATTCACATAGTCTTTGCAAATTACCTGTGGTTTTGCTTATTTGACCCATGAAGATAGCTAGTCAGGCTGTTTGCCCATGTGATTCTCTTCCACTTTTTCCTTGGTACCTTGTAATACTAAAGAAGCTTCTTGTGCTCAAAAGGCAAGAATAACAAGGTTTATACATACACTATAGACCTATCTGTCTCTCCCGCTACACACGTAGTTTGCTTTACAGTGGTTTCCTTCTGTCATACCTTTACTTCTATCTGCAACATCCCTCTCTTCTCCCCCCCTCTCTCCTCTCCTCCCTCCCCTCGCCTCCCTTCCCCTCCTCTCCTCTCCCCTTCCTTCCTCTCCTGCCCCCTCCCCTCCTGTCCTGTCCCCTCCTCTCCCTTCCCCTGTCTTATAAAAGGGATACATAGTTGCTCTTAAGCAACCTTTCTTCTTAGTATACCAGAAATTGTAGAAATTAGACCATCTTCCTGCTCAAATAGTCATATGTATCTTTCTGACTGCTTAACCGTCCTCTACCACCCTAAAAAGTTGCTGGTATGATTTAACACATTTGGCAACACGTCTGCTAAAAATACTAAATAGCTTTGGCCAATTTTTTTTTTTCTTTTTCTTTTTCTATTTCTTTTTCTTTTTCTATTTCTTTTTCTTTTTTCTTTTTCTTTTTCTTTTTCTTTTCATTTTTCTTTTTCTTTTCCTTTTTCTTTTTCTTTTTCTTTTTTCCTTTTTCTTTTTCTTTTCTCTTTTTCTTTTTCTTCTTCTTTTTCTTTTTCCTTTTCTTTTTCTTTTTCTTTTTTTTAACCTCCTTTTTTTTTACCTCCTTTGTTTTTTTTCTACATTTTTATAGCGATTCTTAGGATGATTCCAACTTCTAATTTATTTAATATCATCTGCATCAGTCAATATGGTGCTAAAAAGTAAAGTAAATTGTTAAAGAACACCTTTTAAAAAACTCTAGTTCCATTGCAAAGAAGCATGATAAATAGAGATGGAAGAAATATTAAAAACACAGTAAGGTGGGCTAGTGAGGTAGAGAAATATTTCACAGGGGGCATAAGAAACCAATAAGCAGTCATTACCCCAACACACCTGGATTAGGAACCCTGTCAGAGAACATAGAGCACCAACACATTGCCAGAATGTAGAATGAGTGGCAGAAAGCATGGCCTTATGAGAAGACAAGTAAGTTTCCTGTGTATGTTCTCACAGTGGAATGGCTTGAAGAAATAAACTCTTCTCTGTGGGGGGATTTATCTTGATGTCAGAATAGAAACTCACTGCAAAAGTAGAGAGGTAGGATGCAAAGCCACCTCTAGGTTAAGGTGCTGTTGCTCTGAGACAAATGCAAATGCCATTCCTAATTCTTTTGCATCTGAAACTGCATTCCCTCAATTCCACCCAGACTATCATATTGATATTTCATGCATCCCACAATCTGCCTCTCCCTCTCCACCAAAAGAGAAAGAAAGAAAAATTATTTCAGAGCCACTTCTTCTTCCGCTAAAATAATAAATTAAGAATGCTACACATTACCTACCAGGTGGTTAGTATTTCTGTTGGCACTGGACAACCACCCATTGTGGAAAAACTTTGTGAATTGCAGATCAGCAATCAGCTGCTGGACTTACACAACAATCTTTTTCCTGTTTCTTGCATCAGTGCCTCCCTCCCATCCAAGTGCTGGCAGCTCTGCTCTCCAGCTTGCTATTGACTCCAACCATGTTTCCAGAGCAACAAAATAGTCCTTCCACAGGGCTGTCCTTGTTGCAGCAGTTCTATTTCATTCTACAGTAAGCCACAGCTATGAATACTTGACTGCCAATCCCTGCTTTATTATGATTAATGTACATCAGCATGTCACTTCCTTAGTGTACTGTCCACAGATTTAGTCAAAGTGCTAGGTATAGAAAAGAAAAAAAAAAAAAGAAGATTCCATCCTGCCCCCACTCATAAAACTTTTGAGTTGGCATCTGACTAGTCAGTATTTGGTTTATGGCTATGCTCAGTGGGGAAAAGGCAAAGCCCCAGTGAATGTATGTTTAAAGGTGTCATGATAGGTCAGAATTGTTTTATGCTAGAAAATGTATCTGTTTTGGATGGAGATGAGCATACATTGATTTTCTTGGAGTAATGGGCTGGATCCTGGATGCCTCCTGATGCAGGATATCACGATGAGTAGATGTATAGCAGTAAGGAACAGTACTCACAGCTAAGTTCTGATGCTGGTGTGGTTCTGCAAAAAATGGCGCATCAGTAAGAAGAAAATGAAACTGTCTGAGCATTGCAAAACAGTTCTTTCAAAATCCTTTTGGACGCCAATATCAGGATAATCAAGCAGATGAAGATATAAAAGTAAGCTACCACTATAACAAGAGCAAAGTGGCTGAATTATGTCCTTCTCAGCATATTATTGACAGGAGATGTAAAAGGATTAATCAGAAAAACTTCCAATGGACTTACTTACATCACACCTTGCAGCCTATGGTCTCAACTCACTCTTTTATCTGTTAAAGAAATTCAAGGTAGCAGCACCAACAACAGCACCAGCTCTAGGAATCAGAGATCATAAAAGCAAACCACAATTTTCTAATGCAGTCAGGATTTTCCCAGAGCAAAAATTTTTTCTTCTCTCAGAGTCAATCTGAGTCACAGTCTGACAGCTCTCAACTCAGTTTCAGGATGTCTGATAGAAAATTTGGCACCTGGTTTAAGTGGCTTCTTTTGCAGGGCTGTGCATGGACACATCAGTTGACTCTAAAATTGACCATCAAACATAGTTTGCATCTGCAAGGAAATTTTGGGCATAATCCGGTTGACAGGATATATAACACTGGCTTCTAGACATTGTGATGCAGACCATGGTGACACAGGTTGTCCCTCTGGAGCTCCGGCAGGACCACAGTGGAGCAGATATTCACAATGCAGCTTGTGGAGGACCACAGACTGGAGTGAATGGAGATGCTGTGAAGGAAGTCTTGACACTGTGAAAAGTCCACACTGGACCAGGGTCCTGGCGGGAGCTGTGGCCCTGTGGAGAGAGGAGCCTGTGCTGGAGCAGGATTGCTGCAGGACTTGTGACCCTGCAGGGACCCACACTGGAGCAGCCTCTTCCTGAAGAGCTGCACTCCATGGAAGGGACCCACGATGGAGCAGCCTGTTCCTGAAGGGCTGCACCCCGTGGGAGGGATCCACGCTGGAGCAGTTCATGAAGAACTGCAGCTTGTGGAAAGGATTCATGTAGGAGAAGTTCTTAAAGGACTGGCTGCTGTAGGAGAGAGCCCACACTGGAGCAGGGGAAGAGTGTGAGGAGTCCTCCCCCTGAGGAGGAAGGAGCAGCAGAGACAACATGTGATGAACTGACTGCAAGCTCCATTCCCTCCTTGTGCACTGCTGGGCGGGAGGATGAAGAGAAATTGGGAGTGAAGTTGAGCCAGAAAGAAGGTGAGGTAGGAGGACAGTGGGTTTGGATTTGTTCTTATTTCTCATTATCCTGCTCTGTTTAATTAGCAATAAATTAATTTCCCCAAGATGAGTCTTTTGCTCATGATGATAACTGGTGAGTGATCTCCCTGTCCTTGTCTTGACCCATGAGCCTTTCGTTTTTCTCCCCCAATCCTGTTGAGAAGAGGGAATGACAGAGTGGCTGGTGGGAACCTTCCAGTCAGCCAAGGTCAATGCACCACAGAATCCTGCACTGTCGATACATACTCATTGATTTTCCAGGCATTTCTATTGAACCTGAATTCTAAACAAGTCGTGCCGGATCTTGATATAACGGTTTGGCTACTTTATTGTAAAACACAGAGGCTCACAAGATTAACATATAATACTGTTTCCAGATCTTCATGACATGCAGGTATCCACCACCCCTCAGCGGAGATTTTCTTTTTCAATGTTACCCTTCTAGTTCTGGAGATCTTAATTTGGCCTGTATTGTTTTAAGCATGTATTATGAAGCTCAGGAAACACCAAGGTTTGGGGGGTATGTGTGTGTCTTTGTGCAAGAAAAGAACATATTTCAGCTGATGTATCCTCTTCAGTCTTATTTATATGCAGAATCCAAATAAGAGGAGGTTGTTGAAAACCTAAATGGAAATCAGACATTCTAATGACATTTCTATATTTCAAAGAATTAGTGGATTTTAGGAACATCTCGAAAAGTCGGTGATGTTTTGAACCATCTCAGCATGTTTGTCAAAGAAATTACATGTGTGCTGTTTTCAAACTACTCTCTTACGTGTTTCAAAGCTCCATATAATCCACAGGAACAGAATAATTGAAAGAATAGAAAAGAAGAGGACTTAGGAAGACATATGCATATCTAGAGAAGTGAGGAAGCAGTACCATGCATGTACTCCATGCAAAGAAAGCAACCTCACATTGATGTCACAAGGCAGAGCAGGAGGTACCTGAACAATACAACATTCTTTTTCCCACAATGCAAAATCATCCCGCTGTATTGTTGTTGCAAAAATACCACTTTTTTTTCTTTAAATGTATTCTGTATTAATTATTTTCAGCATAGATAATTTGTTAAATCACCAATCACTACAACTATATTACTTTTAAGTCTAATTACTACCAGCCTTTTCATAGTTACTTGGAAACAGAGTTGCCTCAAAATTATTATTATAGCAGCATCATGGTGTTGCTTTGCTTGGCCTGCTTAGCTGATTCGATTATACTGTTATAGCTCTTCTGGTAATTCTCCAGCAGTGATTTAGCCTGGATGAAGTGTTCCATTAACGTTGAGATATTGCTTCTAGTAATTGGAGAGTAGCTAGCTGCAAGGTGCTAAGTCAGAAGTCCAGTGGGAAAAAGAGAAACGGACACAGAGGACAGAAAACACTGCCTCAGGAAAGCTCAGAACACAAACCACTTGTGACCACACCACAAGCAGCAGTAAGCCAAAAGAGAGTCTGTTCTTAATACAGTCATTAACAAAGATGACCCCGCAAGGAAGTTACACAGACCCCAAAAAGCAACCAGGCACAGAAAAAGTACTTAGTATTTTTCACAGGTGCAGTCACACAAAAAGTAACTGCTTATCCTCCTGTTGATCTTGGGAGTAAAATCTAAGTGCAACAACTTCTGGAAAACAAGAACTTTTATCTTCATCATTGAGGGCACATCAAATATTTCTAGAACACAACCAGATTTTTATAATCCCAGGTGTGAATCTGTTCCTGTGATGGCTGTATGCCAGTTCTTGTAAGGCTAATTCCCTTTCTAATAAGCACTTCTTTAGCTTCAGCTATTAAAATAAAAATCATTGCAAACAAAAGCTGTAAATACAGAAAGTTAGGCACCTTTTAGAAAATTGCCTCAAGAATTACAAAGAATGAGAAACAAACTTTCTACACTTCAACATCTGCACACCTATTGCTACAGAGTTAATATATTTCTACTACCAACAGAATAACACTTCAGACTGACTGAGCTGTGTGACCTTCAATCTCATCCATCTGAAGTGTTAAGGGAAGATTCACCAATGCAGAATATAAACTACAGTTTCAAGTTTAATTTGTATTATTTGGTGATAAATTTTGACAAATACTCTACAGCGTGCAATGGGCAGCATTATGCACAGTGCTGAGTACCCAGAGTAACCTTCAGCTAAGGAAACACAGAAGAGAACAAGGGCTTGGGATTTCACTGGAGAGATATAAAAGACAAAGACAGAAAAGGCAGATATAAAAAACAAGGAGAAAGAAAAGACAGATGAGAAGAAGGTGGAAAAAATAGAAGGTGGAAAAAATAGAGAGACAAGCTATTATGTAAAAAAGCACAGAAATGGTGTATGAAGTCAGGCAGAACATACAGAAGGAAACCTAGAGAAACTCTGTAGAAAGTGCCTCCTGTCAAATAGAAAACACTCCTTCTAAAAGAAGACAGACTTGAAGTCAGGAGTAGTTCAATAAATCTGAGGCTTACTATATAGACATTTTCTAGGAATCTTAATTATAAGGATCAAAATTTAAAAATTTTGACAAAATACTATACCAAGCCATGGTGTGCACGAGCCCCATACCAAGCCATCCTGTACACTTGCATGGAGAGAGGAAACAAAGGCGACTCCAATGGAAAAGAACAGGTATCATACCACTAATGACAAATGGCTGCATTTATGTTGTACGGAGAACATAGGCCCAAAATATCTGGCTATGGAGAGCGTGTGGGAGGGACAATGAAGAAAATACAGTGTTCGCACAATGTCTAGAAAAGGTATGTTCTCATTCACTGGATAGTTCTGCCTCAGTGGAAGAGTTAGCACACCACACCTGAACCTCCACATCACACAGCTCTGCAACGTGGTCAGGAAATTTCCTTCACACTCCCAATGCCATTCTCCTGATGATTATTAAGCCTAGAATAATCCTGACTGGATAACTGTCTGCACAATCTGCACAGAGTCTGAAGATTTGAGAAGTAGCTATTGACATTTGATTTGACTGGGGAGAGGAGGAACCTGAGAGATGACTGAAAATTTGAAGCTATAGACAAGATAGGGGAAGACATGCATCAGAGCAGAACTATCATGCTTTGCATTCTCTTTTGCCTCCAGGTATGAGAGGCTGTCCTACTATCGAAGCAGAGCATTAGTTTCCCAATCAATGTCAGTTACAGAGCTCCCCAGTTAGCCTCTAAGTAAGATTACATCTTTCTATGTTGCACTCCAAAAGGTTTTCCTAATACTGCACTTATTAATTGAAAAAGCTCACACAAACTGTTTTAGGAAGCTCAAAAATTTTTAGCTTGTTACATACCAGCAGTATGTTTCTTTTGTGATCTAAAATGTCTGTTTAGCATTTCCATTGAGAAAAATGTTGAAACCGTATTTAAATACACAATTGTTTTCCCTTTTATGGAGTAATTGGAACCATTTTTCAACAGCAGTCTATTTATGAACTTTGAAGGGTGTTACATTGAGGAAACCTCATTATTAGACAGCACTTACCATACACAAAAGTATTAGAGGGAGAACATGAGTGAGTTTCTACAGGATACATTAGTTGGCAAATCGATGAAATTAAACAGCCAGAGAGAACATGACTCGTTCATTTTCTTGGTAAAAGCTGGCTTTATAAATGTAATGAGTAGCTGTTCTTTATTAAGAAGAAAAAAAAATGTATTGGCCAAAGCGAGTGCAATTTAGCACATCTCAAAGCATGTCAGAATTGTTAAGCAACAGTTACCTGCATCAGTAGGTACTTTGCCAGCCTTTTTTTTTTTTTTTTTTTCCGTTTTTGGCTTGTAATGGAAAGAGAAAACAAAAACAACTCTACCCTTGAAAGAAAACACTGTAGGCATTTTTAAGCTGCTGAAACACGTTGCCACAGGAGAAGTTGTCCCCTTCACTGCGCTCAAATAGCCCTTAAAGTGACATGCACCTCGTCAACGTGCTCACATTGGCAAGCACATACTTGGTTTCAAGAATCCTCTTTCCCACTGTCTTGTATTTTTTTTATTTCTGCCTCATTTTGCATACATAAAGTTAGGCCATGGGTAAGTCCATAAGTTTAGACTAATATCTGTATCTGTAGAGTCTATAAAACACATCAGTAGTCTGTATGGACATCAAAGGTGTCACAGCCATTTTGAATGGTACTGAATAGAGCTAAGAGACGGGAATCAAGGCAACTGTGAATATTAGTGTTTCTTTCTACATAATGTGCTTGAAGGCTCAAATATTGTGTTCATAAATTCAGGATTCCATTTCAGGGATCAAACATTCACTTTGCAATAAAAGCAAATCTACTGTTTTTATTTTCTGAAGGTATCCTAAACCCAAGAATCGGGAACTCCAACTTGTCTGTTGCCTCTAGAAACTCAGTTTCGGCAGGAAACTGGAACAGGGGCATGCTCCAGAACACCTGCAATACATTGATGACATCATTGTGTGGGGCAATACAGCAGCAGAAGTCTCTGTATAGGCAGAGACATGCATTGCCTATACAGAACAGAGTCAAGTCCTGTCCAACAAGCCCTTTTGTTCTGGACTTGCCTTAGTGCCAAGCTTAAGGCTGTGAAGTAAGAGCAAGACTCAGAATTTCAGGTAGCAGCTAAACCATCCCTTCTGATGGTATTACTCTGGGCACAAGCCACATTCTGTCCCTATACATTGAAAACAAGAGAAGAGTGACACAGTATCCCATCCAGATCAAGCTGCCACAGGCAACATGTACTGCAGCCAACTCATTAGCACTTTGAACTATAATAATGAAAAGATCTAGAACTGCAGTATTAGGCTGCTGTATGATGGCATTTACATCCACTGAAAGCGTGCCTTGATTTGAAGGGAAGATGTCAACGGCTTTTTTTTTTTTCTTTCCTATTGGAAAAGCTGAAAGAATAACTGGCTTTTCAGTTGAGTTAGTTTCCACGCATCAGCGGAAAGAACGGATATGTTGTGCTTAAAGTGTTCTGTGATTTTAACTTCTCTCTAAAAACACCCTTTGAAAGATACAAGACAGAAACAGACTTCCAAATGAAACCCTCCATAAATACTGACATCTGGACATTTCTACTTTATGTTGCAATTGAGAACAGTAGTCGTAGACTTCTGTTTATCTGCATTATGGTCTTTCCAACTCTAACTATTCTATGATTCTATGCTAACATCTACATTCCATTTTCAATATTTCTTCTCTCCAATTCCCAAATTTTGTTCATAGTTTGCCAAACTGTCTTTGGAGAGGCTGGAGCACTGAAGGTAAAGAGCAAATTATCTTTATTCCATCAAAAAACCCCAAACAAAATCAAACCTGCAGATACAGTTTTATCCAACTCCTTAAAGCCAGATTTACATTTAAAATACAGACACCTCCAGTTCTTCATTAAATGAAGATCTTACCACCTTCTCTCTCTGCTTGAGAGAACCAAAACTAGACAAACAGTTTATTCACATTTTGCTACCACCTATCTTCCCATACAGGTGAGGGAGTGCTGCTGTTGTATGCTGCTCTCAAATCTTTTAGCAACAACCATTCAGTAAAAAAAAATTAGTGTGTGACCTCTTGTCATGGTTTAAGCCCAGCCGGTAACTCAGAACAATGCAGCTACTCGCTCACTCCTCCCCTTCTTTTCCCCCCTGCTCCTGGGGAGATGGGAAGAAGAATCGAAAGAATGTAACTCCCATGGGTTAAGAACTAAGGTATAATACAAAACTACTACTGCTACCACAAATAGTAATAATGATAAGGGGCCATCTATATGTTGCATCTCTGCCTTGATGGCCTGATGTGTCATGGGCCCACCAGGCTAAAAATAATTCACCCTTATGTTGCCAATCCAAGTCCATCTGAGCCACTTCAACCTTAGCAGCTTTATCCACTTGCTGGTTGTTCTGGTGTTCCTCAGTGGCCCGACTCTTGGGTACATGAGCATCTACGTGGCGTACCTTTACCACCAGGTTCTGCACCCGAGCAGCGATATCTTGCCACAATGCAGCAGCCCAGATGGGTTTACTTCTGCGTTGCCAGTTGCTCTGCTTCCATTGCTGCAACCACCCCCACAGGGCATTTGCCACCATCCATGAGTCAGTATAGAGATAAAGTACTGGCCATTTTTCTTGTTCAGCAATGTCCAAGGCCAGCTGGATGGCTTTCACCTCTGCAAACTGACTCCATTCACCCTCTTCTTCAGCAGTTTCTGCAACTTGTCTCAGGGGACTCCACACAGCTGCCTTCCATCTCCGATGCTTTCCCACAATATGTCAGGACCCATCAGTAAACAAGGCATATTGCTTTTCACTCTCTGACGGTTCATTATATGGTGGGGCCTCTTCAGCACGCGTCACCTCCTCTTCTGGTGACATCCCAAAATCTTTGCCCTCTGGCCAGTCCGTGACGACTTCTAGAATTCCTGGACGACTGGGATTTCCTATTCGAGCTCGTTGTGTAATTAGTGCGGCCCACTTACTCCATGTAGCATCGGTTGCATGATGTGTAGAGGAGACCCTGCCTTTGAACATCCAGCCCAGCACAGGCAACCGGGGTGCCAGGAGGAGCTGCGCTTCAGTTCCAATCACTTCTGAGGCAGCTCGAACCCCTTCATCGGCTGCCAGTATCTCTTTTTGAGTGGGAGTATAGCTGGCCTCAGATCCTTTATATCCCTGACTCCAAAAGCCAAGGGGTCAACCTCGAGTCTCCCCTGGAGCTTTCTGCCAGAGGCTCCAGGTAGGACCATTCTCCCCGGCTGCGGTGTAGAGCACATTTTTCACATCTGGCCCAGCCTGTACTGGTCCAAGGACTAGTGCATGAACTATTTCTCATTTAATTTGTTCAAAGGCTTGTTGTTGCTCAGGGCCCCATTTGAAATCATTCTTCTTCTGTGTCATGTGATAGAGAGGGCTTACAATCAGACTGTAATTTGGGATGTGCATTCTCCAGAACCCCACAACACCTAAGGAAGCTTGTGTTTCTTTCTTATTAGTTGGTGGAGACATTGCTGTTATCTTGTTGATCACATCTGTGAGGATCTGACCTAGGACACCTCTTCTGCTCAGGTATCATTGAAAGGGCAAATAGCTTGAAAGTGACCCGTTAGTCCTGAATTATACCACCAAAACTCTTCAGAGCACAGCAAAGATTTCTATCTTAATGCAGAGACAGGCCTCATGTACATCACGTGCATTGATTATGTTTGTAGCTGAATGCATGTATTCAGCTGAATGACTACCTCAGACGGAACAAAATCATGAAGGACATTAGCTTACATACTTGCTTTGTACTTACTGCTAAATTCAAAAGAGCTAAGAAAAGCCTATGTTTTGGTACCGTCTTAAGAATTCTGCATAAATCCATAAAGCACACTGCAGATCTCAAGTACTACTGATAGGACTCAGAGCTAGATCAGCTTGCATCCCCCAAACTAGATCTGCTAAAAGAAATGAATGCAGCTGGAACCTTGCCAAAGACCACAGTACTCACACCACCACTAGGTCTAAGCTCTACTCTAACACAGCCAGAAGTCGAGTCTCATCTATTACCCAGTCAGCTCTCCTCTTTAAAAAATGAAGGAAAAACAATGTACAAAACAAGTAATGAAGTCTGTATCAGGAAGAGTAGCGTAAGTTTTCATATTTCAGGACATAAACTTACTTTCCACAGCAAATCAGTATTTTGTAGTTTTTAGTGGGGCATCCTACTAAAGCCACCTATTGATCACTCATTTGAGCTAAAAATTGAGTACGCATACATAAGAGCCAAATGAAAAACAGAAATACTTTTAACAGCACACTTATAATTAAAAAGGTTAAAAAATATTTTTTTCATGCCACATTTATTCACGTCTTTGCATGGGCAAAATAACAACTCTGGACAAAGCAGTCTATTACCTCTTTTGGGAAGATAAACCAAGCACACATGAAGCATCAAAATACATTAATTCTAACTGATGGGAAGAGGACCAAAAAAAGAACAGCCCGAAGCAAATGGCTTTTCCACTGCAGAACAGTTGCTGTAAGTTGGCAGCATGCTTTGTCTCTCTGCTTAAAGTCACAGATCCGAAACTCTGGTGGGGACTAGAACTGTAAAATTCTCAGCAACGAAAGGAAGAGTGTTTGAAAGAAGTTAACATTCCAGCACAGTATCTAGTGCTGTCCTGAGTACCCTCTTCCCTCTTGCAGAATATATAAGTGCATGCCTTCCATCTCTTATGGCAAAATGCCTTCCCTAAAATTTTATTCCTAGAACACCACTATTGCCCAATTTCACTGATACATCTTGCCAAGTGTTAGTCTCCAACATGCACTTAGTTACTGCTTCAAGGCAACTGTGATGGAATAGTTGGCTTCAGTTGAATCTAACACCTTGGAAAAGGATGGGTTTATGTATTGAAAATTGGAATTAAAAACTTGACTGTACAAGGACCTGCACAATCTGGTCTGAAGTCAATGTTGTCCTTGAGTAGAGCAGGAATTTGGACTAGATGACCTGCCAAGATAATTTCTAATCTGGATGATTCTCTGATATGGCTCTCTTCATACTCATAGAAACTTTCAAAACATAACCTAGGATTCTAACATTTTACCCAACTACCTTGCATGTAGTTTAATTCAACATGTTCTGGCACTTGGGAAAGTTGAGGAACTTGAAAAAGCCACTCTGAAGTCTAAATAAAAATATATATTAAAAAAAAAATATAACACACAAATTGGGGTTCCTTTACATGCCTCTTCAGTGAATTACTTCAAAATATTTACAGTGAATTCTCATTTTATTTCATTGCTTCCATTCTATACACTAAATTTGCAATTAACAATATTTCAAATTAAAACCAGTTCTCAATTATACTTTCATTATACTTTCCAACACTTCTGCATTTAAAATACATGGAAGTTATAGTAATAACGCAGACCTGCAAATGATTTAGTCAGAACTTACAAACAGCAACACCTTTTATGTTTGCCATGACTGTTTTCCATAAGTGATAACTACTATACAATGATTAATGATTATAATGCACATCAATTTACAGTATTCACAAAGATAGACTTGCAAGGTGAAAGTGTGAAAAAGGCAGCAGCCTCTCATATAATTTAAAAGTGACTCTCCACATGCTTGTTTTACTTGCTAAAAATCATTTTCCCCTCCCCCAACTTTCAAGATATTTACTGATGAAAACAAGGACTAAATTATTTTGAAGGATCAGAAGTTGTTTTCAGACTGGAAGTCTTGATGTACTAGGGTAAGAGAGCAAAAATTGTACATTTCAGTTGTTTGCTTGTACATAAGAAGACTTACTTCTGCTCCACAAATACCTAATTCAGCAGAGACTTTAAAATGAAGGACATCAGTGCCAAATAGCAAATAGATAATTGCGTGCATACCTCTGGCCCAACAAAAGAGAAGCTCTAGAAATAGCCAATTATTTTTTTACGCTTTCTATACAGTTTGAACACTGATACTACATACATTTGTATGAATATTCTACTCTTATACAAAGCAGCAGAGTATAACTAAACCCTGAAGTTGTAAAGGTAAAGTTGACTAAAAACAGCATTTACACATGCACACGTCAGTTTCTAATTTGCTTTATTCACACACTTTAGTTACTGTAAGCCTTACAAACAAACTGCAGGACAGCCAAATTTGCATTCTCTGCAACTTTGCCCAAACCCAAGTTTTTGTTATTTTGTACAAAGCAAAAGATTCCTCTTTGTCATCTTCTGCCACACTGCAGCAAAGTAACGTCTTCTACACACCTGTGAATTATTACATTTATGTGTACGTTACTTTTACAATTTCTATTTTGCTCACAGCTCCATTAACAGTGAAGTTGAAAACATTTTTAATAGACCAGTAAACCCATCAGTCTCCCACTTGCAAGTTCTCACAACTTACAAGAACAAAATCATTTGAACTGGCTAGCAGTCCAAATTGAATATCAGTTGTGATGTTTACAAAGCATACACTAAGAATTCATATTCACCCATTCCTGAAGTCTGTTAACTGGTAAGAGGAAAGGTAAATCCTCACTCCAGCCATATTTGAAATCTATCCCCTTCTGTATGACTGCACATTACATATACAATTTGTGTCTATAATATGGAATTTAAACAGTACTTTTATAATTACACTTAGGAATCTATATCCCCATTTTTAAAACAAGTTCTTTTACAGTGCCAGGAGCATCCACAGAATGGATTCTCCAAACTTAATTTTCTAAGCCATTTTAAACAACAGTTAGGTTAGTACACCTCTAACCTAAACCCACTGTGGTAAATCCACACCTGAACAGATTAAGAAACATTTTGCAGCAGTGTCGAGTAAATGACTTTGGTAAGCTGTAAAACTGCCACATGCAACGTATACTGTACTACAACAGCTCCAAATCCTTTATAAAAACCTAGCATTCCTTCTTCCCGTTTTATAGTATTTATGCAGTCTCTCATTCCCTCATACTGAGTATTGATAGGAAGCACTTCATAGCCAAGGTCTGTATTGTCAATTATTGTGCGTGTCCCTTGAATATGAAGGCGGTGTAAAACTGTCTCAAGTGGGTAAAGCATGACATCGGCACAAAGGCTAGCTGCAAAGCTAGCAATAAGTTCTGGAAAATAAGCATCCAGCATGCTCTGAATGGAAGTAGAGCTCTCAGTTGGAAGGTTGTGGGAATTACCCCTTTTCAGAACAAACAAAACAAGCTTCTGGATGATGGAACTGATGACGTAGTGAAGAACTCCATGAAGAACAGTTGGAAAAGTCAAGACCATCAGAGGAAGGAGACGCTTGCTATGGGGTACTCCCATGCCTACAACTCTGCCAATTCCTTCTTTCACGCAGTCCAGGATGCCAGGATTATCTCGAATTATTTCACTCTACAAGCACAAAGGAATAGTTACAACCTGTGCTAACTATTTCATAACCATACTGACATCCACTTTGACACTTTGTCACTGCTGAACAGAGAACTCTTTTATAGAGACATTTGCATGCTATTGTTATCTACAAAGCTATACTGATACAAATTCTTTGCTTTAACGCTCTTGATCGCACTCAAGTAAGTGTTCTTTTAAAACATGAACCCATCCTAGAGTCTTTATTTAATGTACATTTCATTTATTTGTGGTGCTACCAAAGAAATTCAACTTCCAGGCTACTGCTGCAAGTATCAGTCTGCAAAACAGTCATGTACTGAAAACACCTACTTCCAGAGCAAAATGACAGGGAAGTATATCTAATTCAAAAGTCCTTTTATTTAAGGACTATAACTCTAGTTTTTGAACTTGAATGTGCATAATAAAGACTTCCATAACTGAAGTTGAGTTGAAAGATAATTTTTAGTATGAATTTAATAGGTTCAGCTCAATGTTTCCATACCATTATTTGCATCTAAAATAGCACTCTTTACCATGCTGCCTCTTAGAAGACAGATAATTATTTTGTTCATGTAGTGAAAATAAACAATTCACTTAGCAATTATTTACTCCATTATACTCCACCTATGACTGTATGATTAAGCTAAAGACCTTGTTTCTCCTCCTAATGTTTTTACAAACTCTGTGTTTCATCATCTCTGGTACATTCAAAATTCAGGACTTGGGAGTTCTCTTCAATGCCCAACTCTGAGTCCTTGCTGACTGTGTCCTAACCTGATGTCAGGGTAAACCACCAGAACATTTCTCAGTACTCTGGGAAAGGACTGACAGTCTGCAAAGCCTTCACGGTCAGTCTGCATGGAAGAGAAACTAGTTCAAATACTTAAGAATATAATGTTGTTCCACAATTGAAGAACAAGTTAAGCATCATAACCCCTACTGAATCCTCTTCTCCCCCATATCGTTATAGTCACTGCACTTCAAATCTGTGCTTGCTTTTGCCAAACACGCCACCATGTGGTTTGAAAACCAAAGACAAAACCAGTAATGTGACAGCTACAAATTTCTACCATTTAGTTATTTTGATGAAATATATTTACCTGGAGAAGTATGTCAAAGGAGTACTGTTGAACAGTATGGTTTACCAGAATTAAGATAATCAAAGTTAATATAAAACTGTTACTAACAAATCCCAGAATCTTTAACTTTCATAGTTTGTTATAGGTCATTGTCCTCTTACAGCACAGGAATATAACGTAAATCTGATAAGCCAAGTTGCCTTCCTGCACTGATTAGTACAGCATATTCCAACTATCTATATTAAATGTCCTTTCTAATGCCAGATTTAGACTTAAATAGTAAATACTTTTATCATAGTAATTATAGTAAATACTTTTAATCTCAATTAAAAATTAGTCATACAGTGTCAAGCAAAACAAATGCAACAACTGCAACATAAACCTGAATCCAAGGCTAAAGACCCACTCCTCCACATAATGTATAAACAGAATAACAGTGTCTTTTTTAATGTTGTAAATATAGGTAAGTTACCTGTACAGTTTCAATCAGGCTCGCAGAATAAAAAGGCATTGCTACCACATGTGTTAAACTGTAGAAAGGAACAAGACAAGAATTATGCTCATGACAATACTACAGATTTAGCAAAATACGCACCCAAAAGTTGATAAAGTTATCTACCAAATCATGCCTGAGAGAAAATTAACTAAATTATTAAAATCAACATCAACAAGCTGAGACATACTTCAGTCTGAAATTCTGTTAAATTCTATTTCCACGTGACCAGGCTGATTCAAGTCTCTCGGCTATCATAATTTAATTACTAAAAGAATCTAATATTTTAAATAAGTCAAATTCTATACAGACACAGGGATGTAGTACGAGAAAATATTTTGTGAAAGTTGTGTATGCAATCGAGACGGTTAAAAAAAAAAACCCAAGCCAAAATTAGAAAATTTTTATCAGCGCCAAGTAACTATAGCTGCAGATTAAACTAATATACTTTTAGCAGTTTTATTAATGTTTAGATAATGACATAAGGTAGTAACACATGCTATACTTACCTTTTGAGTAGAAGGTGTCCACCCATCTGCTTGAGGCTCCATTTATGTGAAAGCTCCCTAAAAAGGAAAGTATTTGCCTTAACACGGGTAAGAACACATTACTCTCAAGCATTTCTTCCACAGGTATCAACACCCAGTTTTCATATTACTGTTCTATTATTAGCTTATGTTGCAAGATTTCCCATAGTGGAAAGACATATCAGCAACATATTTAATAAATCATGCTTAAATTTTAGAAGTTACTTGGGCCTACTATTCTATTAAAAAAAAAGCTTTTAATTATTAAAGGGTATGTAGCTCTCACAGCTACGGCCTTTAGTGTGTTGCAATTATTTTGCATCTTTATGTACTAACTCTTCAAGCCATTTTCAGGGAATATTGGATTATTTTAAAATCTCAATAGGATTCCTTTGTCAACACGCATCTTTTTATGTTTTGGTTTGGTTACGCTGCTTCTTTTGTTTGAGGTTAATGCTTACCCAGTTGTTGCTTCTTTCCTGAAAACCTAAGTCACATTCCAATACAGACAAGACCAAACCAAGTTGAATATGTCAGACTACAAGCTGAATATTACTTCTGTACAAACTTAACTCAAGACTTTTGGCTTTAGCACATCCTGGTAAAACAGAAGAAACCCCATGTGTTTAACACAAAGGTGACTTTAAAAAAAGTTCCCTTAAAGTAGTATTTCTAGTTATGCACTTCAAATCAGGAACAGCAAACACTAACTACACTCCACTTGACAGACAGTGTAATCCCACCTAGTTCAAGATAACACTCAAATACCAATGTATTTACCACTCAAATACCAGTTATTTACCACTAAATACTCTAGTTATGAGGTAAAAAGATATTTCTGTCTGAAATCCTGGACACACTAAACTGTACATTTTTAACAATAAGCTATTAAGTGTTCAGCTTCAATTCTTGTCTAGGAATCACACTCACCCACTGCCTCTAGTTACAACTCCAAAGAAAGAAACTCTTCACTCTTTCCGTAAGAATTGTATGCTACTAGTAGCTATCACTTTCTCAAATACGTAGGTCAATTACAAAAGAGGAAATGCATTTACTATTATGCATTTTGGACACTTTGATTACGTCCACTGAACCATATTACTTCAAAGATGTGGAAAATGAAACCAGCCAACCTAATGCGTGAAAGCCTAAGCTGTCAGTCCACTAGGTGTAACTATTCCTGCAGTGGGAGAACAATTACAGAGTGAGCTTGTCTAGTACAGAACCAAATGCAACTTGAAAGTGTTAACACCCACTTCTGTGGCCTCCCCTAAACCAGAGGGATTCTTTTATAATATTATGATATAGAATTGGAATTGACATCTCACTTTGTTGTCCTTTGGAGTTTGATAATGTAGTTAAATAACCTTCTAAACCAGATTTGCTAGCACTGCTGACAGCCCAAACATGCATGCTATGACTAAAAAGTTTTATCCTGTAGAAAACTGCATGGGGTGGTGCACATACAAGACAAATGTTTTAGCCAGACCACTTCCCCAGTCCCGCTCATTTTGTGGCTGTTCACATACCGTGTGGGCACAAGGATGGAGGTAGGACTGGGGAAGGAATAAGCAAGTACTAGCAGAAAGGACTGCTTCTTTTCACAGCTGCGCCAGCTTAAATTTTCAAGCTACTGAACAAGTGGCCCACAAGATAAAAATCCTTGCTCACATTTAACAGAAATCAGAACTACGAAAATATAAACACTATATCACATCTGAACTTAAGAGTACCCTACAGCAGTATTTAAAAAGCAAGAACAAGTCATACTTTGAGGAAATTGAATGCCTAGGAATTTCAGTTATGTATGAGACAGCTGACTAAAAAGCTTAAATACACATTCCACACAATTTAAGTATGAAATGCTTTTGCTAATGCTTTTGACAAATGCCAGAACCTGTGAAGACTTACTTTTATTAGTATGCATGCATGCATCATCATAATAGTTAGTGAAACTAGGACTTTTTACTTTAGACATGGTATTTGCTAGTAACACACAATAAAAACCAAAATACAAAAAGAAACTTACGAATCCTTCCATTACAGTGGAATTACACTGAAGACCAATTTGTTATGCTAGTTCTATACTCAGACCAGTAGGCAGACATACCAAACATAAAAAGCTCACAGAAAGTCTCTCTCTATTTATTAATTACAAGGTTATCTTTGCCAAGGCAACCACACCATGCTGAAAACACCTACTCAAGGCCTGACTGTTCTAATCAGTTTCAAAACAGCCTTACAGTTCTAACATTTTGAATAGAAATCAACAACCGATGATAAATTTGTTAGAATATGCAAAAAAACCCCATGCAATACCTTGGCAAAGGTGTAAATTCACTGATGATGCCTTCTGTTCCCAGGGTTATGCCCTGAACAATGAAAGTGCTGCCCATTCCTTTCCAGAGAGCTCTTGGACCCTGTGTTTTGAACATGCAACATTTTGATTCTTGCAACATAAAACTCAAAAGTCTTTTAATCTAGTTTTTATAAAATTTCAGTAAATTCAGACTGCACAGGGCTACAATTCTACTATTAAACTTCATTATCGCCAAATTCAGGGGACAATTAACTTTTCAACTCTGAAGAAACTTTTGTTTTTCAGTCATTTCAAGCAATTGTCAACAATTCTGGAGGCATATCTCTCACTGTTTATACTCTGTACTATAAGCTTAACACCATTTTCTATGAGCTAGATGTTAAAGGACATCTGTACAAAACCCAGAAAGTCTTCTCTTGCCGTCTTCTGAATTTTAGGATTGCCATTCCCATGCAGAACTGGAAATTCATGCACTCTATCTTTGGAAGTAGTAATTTGGATAATCTCTTTATCCACATAAAGATTGTTGTTTCAAATCCTAATAAAAAAAATCTCAGGGGTCTTTTATTTTCTAACATCCGCAAATGTTCCCCAGTAAAGACTATGCTACTAAAAAAAAAAAATAAAAATTTACAATCATCTTCTTGAAACATTTCTGCCACCATAAAAACAACAAACCCTTACAAAGGCCATGCTTTTCACCATGAGTTACAGAAAGAGTTAAAGATGTCAATATACAAGTGTACTATAGTAACTTTCACTGCTCAGATAGAGCCTGACACCAAATACTGACCTGTGTCTTATTAATGCTGTACATAATATTGACAATAGTAAATGGAGTGAGATGATAATTCCGAGCATGATAGTTAACCTATTAAAAATATAAATAATGACAGTTATAAACACATTTGGATTATGATACAACTGTAAAGGAAAAATCACTTCCAAAATAAGGACTTTATCTCTGTAAAGGTCAGCTAAAGTGATCAGAACATAAATAAATGCTCACTGCAAGTTAGAGAAACAGGCAGAACTTGTATTTGTATGCTGAAAATGTAAATAATAAAGCAAGCATGAACCAGAAAATATTGGAAACAAAGCATCTTGCTTGTAAGTGGGGATCTAGAAGTTGCTCTGCAGACTCTGAAACGCTTACTTGCTGTAATTCATTTTCCACTGCCCAAATAAAAATGGAGAAGAATGTTCAGGGTAAGTTAAATTTCAGAATGGAAAATGTATGCTACAAATAAAAACACGTTAATGTAATCTCCCTAAGATTTGTAAAGCTTCCTCACACTCCAGAGAGTACGAAAACACAGCCATATCACGGTACATATCAGGAGCTATGACTGGAAGAGGTAATATAAAGGACATACCTGGCACTGGCGACGCAGAACAATGCAAGGATGTGCCAACACATTTTCTGTAAATAAGCTTTAAAAGAAAAGTGTGTTTAAAGCATTGGAAGCCATCACTAATTTACCAGAAAAGGCTTGTTATTTTTATCTAACAGAGAGTATGTGGTGGTAGGCTATCAGGTATCCATCCAAAATGCCTCATTAATTCACTAGATAATGAATAGTTTTTCCAAATACTGATTTTACGTCTAGTGGCCATGGTGCTCAGGATGTGGAAACTTAGTCAAGCTTGATTAAATCAAAGCATACAGTTCAAAAGGACAACTGAGCCATGCTAACAGCTCTCTGCTCCTTAAGGAGATCGACATGTTCCTGCCCTATGGCTCCACTCATTTGCTGATACTCTCCTGAGCTCAATCTCCTTGATGAAGCTGGAAAGAAATCGAACAACTCTTTACATGTTAGGGAGGACTAGTTCTAGTGCCCCCATCAACTCTATTTTAACAAACTGAACAGGCTTATCAAAGGGTCTGAATGAGCAAGCCTAGCTACTGCAAGGGAAGCAGCAGGAGAAGAGGGACAAGCAATTTCGTAAGATGGGATGATGTAATTTAAGCAACTCATTAAGAGCTAAAAATGGTCATTTCCTCATTTCTAGTCCTCCTTCTTTACCCCTTGCCTCTCTGGTCCAGTTAGCTCCTATCTGCTGGCTTTCATAGCTAGTCAGCTCCCAGGTAAATCAACCCAAATCAAACAGCAAAACATATTCCAGCTCTTGCATCAATTTTGTCTTCTGTTTCAGTCAGTCAAACTGGTTAAAAGAGGTTCTGATATGCATCAAGGGTGATAACAATGGGGTAAGGAGCAGGACAGGCTGATGGCCAAGTAAAAGCTCCTTCTCTTCAAGTAGAAATACACTATAAGAACCTCAACTGACATAGCTTCCATGTTGGTCTAACTGGGTAAGCGACACAAGCACTCTCATATTCTGAAGAGAGCGGCACTTTTCTCTGAGAAGTCTCATATTAGGTCAACAACTGTGACTCCCAACTTTTTCCAACACAAAACCCCTACTTTCCACCTTTTCACAAGCTGCAGCAGTACACTGACCAAGAAAAACCTAATCAGGTGTGACTGACCAGGAACGCTACAAAAACCTCCTAAACTTATCATAATCCTTACACTTGACAATTTAAGCTCTGAAAATGTTGCTAAAAGCATGCTAAAGTCCATCCCTTTTTCAGTGTCGCCATAACACACAGTAAAATGGTTATTGGACTACGAGGCTACATCAACATTACTATTCCAGGATACTTTGGCAATATACTTGAAGACATTTTCACCTTCTTAGTAAACATTCACATGTGAAAACAGTGTTCTTGTGTTAATTTTCAGATGGTTCTGATAGAGTACACATAACCTGTGCATACCATACAAAACCCTGTTTCTTTATAGTCACTGCTGATTAAGAGATTTTGAGAAACAATTCAGTTAAGGAGAACAGAAACCTACATGGATTACAGGTAGTAGGTTTCTAAAGCCACTGCAGCTGCATAAATCTACTGGCATAAAAACACAGCACAGAAGTATACATAGGGATCACAGGACAACTATTGCTTTACTAATTCTCTGTCACTGAGAATTATTACACAACTCTTACCTTGCCAGGCCAATACCAAAGCCTGCAAATCTGTTCAGCTGGTCTGGGGGGGGGGGGGGAAAAAAAAAAAAAAAAAAAGAAGGAAAACAGATCATATAGCAGTGATAATCACAAACCAGGAGAAAATGCCATGCAGACGATCTGAATGAATATTTTTCTACTGTACTTGCTTCAGAAGATTACAGCACTAAACCACAACATTTGTGCAACTCAGCACATAGATAAAAAAAATATTCCCCCAGGAATATTTGCATTTTGGACTGCATTTGTGTTGGAACATACTTTTATTAAAAAAATAAAATAAAATAAATAAAATTCATCTTAAAACAGCTACAGGGAAAAAAAAAGAGAAAGCGAACAGTGAAACAGAGAATATTTTAGCATATAAAAATCTAACTCAAACCAAACACTGAAAAAGTTAGCATGCATGACAGTTTACTGTAATTCTGAAACATATATTCAGATACCTGAGGTGAAATTAATTAAAAAAAAAACAGTAAAAAGACAGAAGCTTTGGGAAAATTAACACTGAAAGTCACTGATGATATAACAAACATCTGTATGATGCGAACTTTCAAGTCAACTGTTTATCTCCACTCCTTTGCAAAAATCTAGTTACTAAAGAACTGTTAAAATCAGAACAAGAGTAATGGGTTGAATTCTTTGTTGTTTGCTACCAGGCAGACATTTGCACATTAGGAATGATGAGATTTTAAGAGGAGTATCAGAACTGCAAAGGCGACTGAAAATTAATGCTCAGTCCTACAATCGACAGGGTGCAAGCAACCTGTAAGCATGGGTAATGCCATTAATGCCAGTGGAGCTCCATAAAGACGTGGCAGTCCTAACAGGAGTAACTCTCTCCACTTGCAGAGGCTGGAACTCTGTGATACAGCAACTCCTTATTAGTCCTCCAGAATGCAGAATCAACATACCCTCCATGAGCAAAGAGACAAGACAAAAAAAAAAAAAAAAAAAAAAAAAAAAAGGAAAAAAAAAGAAAAGGAAATAAAAAGAAAAAAAAAGGCGGAGTCCAAGTACTTCAGAATATTTAAGTGGTGCTTTAAGTAGTGCTTAGTCCAGCTGAGGCTGTACTCATTATAAAGCCTGAACAAACCTACTGCACGTTTAAGAAAAAAAAAAAAAAAGACAAGAATCCAATTTCAGACTGTCTTTCATAAAACTTTGATTCCCAAATGTATCTGACATGCTCCAGGACATCCTTTTAATTAAAGGAGACAATGTTCAGTAGCCTAGATTTAGCAAGTTTCTCTTAACTCACCTCAATTTTACAAAGACATTAAATGATACCGTACACCTGAGGCTTTCTGCTCAATTACTGGAAAAGAGCATGGTTGCTTCCTCAAATTTTACCAGTTTCACGGTTCCTTTACTACTATATGTGGAGGAGTATTTTACTTGAGCAGCTCATGCTCTACTCATTGCATTTTGTGAACGGCACAATAAAACAGCAGAAGACACGAAGTCTGAAACATCAACAATGACTAAATAACAATATACACTGTCAGACCCAGAGGCACTTCCTGCCCTTAGATAGGGAATAGCAGGCTGACCACACGCTGCTTAACTAGAAGCTGCAGGGCACGTTCTGGCACTCTCAATCGTATTTGCGTGTAACTAGGCGGTGCTGCACCTCTAAGCGGGTGCTGGAGTGCAACAGGCGATGCAGCAGGTTCTCTTTCTTCTAATGGACTTTTGCCCTGGCGCCCAGGAGGTCACCGCCCGCACACCCGGGCGGCGCTGGGCTCCGCGCGGGTAGGCCGCGGATCAGTCCCCAGCTGCCGCTTGCTCGCCCTTGCCCGGCGCAGCGGGTCACCGCTATCGTGAGGGCGGGGGCCACAGCCAAGCGAACACCGGCAGAATGGCGAAGGGCCTGCTATCCCGCCGGGCGGGGCCGGGCCGGGCCCTCCCTTACCGGCGCCGGGGCCGCCCGCCCCGAGGTTGGGCTCCTCGTTGAGGCCGGCGCCCCCCACTGGGGTCCCCGCCCCGTACGGCGGCGTCTTCTCGCCCCAGTGCAGGTTGCGGCTGCCAGGGATGTCGGGCGGACTGGTCACCCAGTGGCCCAGCTCCGAGGCGCTGCCGAAGGGCCTGGCGCCGGGGCCCGACTCTTCCCGGCCGCCACCGCGGTAGCCCAGGCCGTCGAAGCCCTCGGGGCGCCGCGGGTGCATGGCGGGGAGCGGGCGCCGCAGGGGTTAGCAGCCGCGCACAGGCCGGCACCGGCAGCAGCAGAACCCACACCCAGCGCCCAGCCGACACTTCCGGCCGCGGAGCAGAGCCGCGCCCGCTGAAGCCGAGCACGGGCCACGTGATCCGGGAAGAGGCGGAGCCGGCGGACGGTTGGGCCAATAGCGTCGCTGCTCCTGCCCGACTCGGGGGTAGCGGGGTGGTTTCGGAGGAGAAGGACGCGGCTTGGGGGCAGTCATGGAGGGTGGGTGAGGGTGCCCCCTGCCGCTCCGGCGGGCCCGGGGAGGGGAAGCGAGAAGAAGGGGAAAGGGAAGAGGAAAGGGAAGGGGAAAGGGAAGGAAAAAGGGAAGGGGAAAGGGAAAGAAAAAGGGAAAGGAGGGAGGAGCGAAGGGGAAGTGGAGGGGAAAGGGTTCTCTATCTGCAGGCTGAGTGGCAGAACTGGGAGTGGGGCTGTCAACTGTGGTAACAGGGCTGAGCAAACCCCACAGGGGAGACAAGGCAGATGGGTCAGGGCGGTGTCTGCCTAGTGTAACCCTGCTGTTCCCGTGTCCTGTGCTTCCTGTTTTCTCTTTTAATCTCTTTCCCACTTAATAAGCTGGTTGCTGTGCAGCCTCCCGGCTGAGGAGAAATGGTCACGGTCATCAGCAGGACCATGGGTTCTCCCCTTGGCCAGCCAGAGAGGTCTCTGACATGGGCCTGACATCAACCATACACTGGCTGGACACCTTCCCTGTGGGGTTGGTGCTCTCTCCGCTCCTCCTGCCCTGAAAAGCCCACCAGGGTCTCCCACACGTGGGTGTCGGTCTGACCCCACAGCTTTTCCTTTTTTTGTACACAAGGTTAAGCCAGCATTAGTCCACTTAAGTCTATTAGCATAGGCAGCAAGAGTCATCCACTGCCTTGTGCTTTCCCACCACCTCCTTGTGGAGCCCCTTCCAGCTCCACACGATGTGCTTGGAGATGGTTTCTTCTTCTGCCCCTACATGCTATTTTCATTTTACCAGTAGAGCTTCAAGTGACCTGGTAAAGAGCCAGCATTCACGTGAAAAGCAGACCCTCAGGGAGCAACAACACTTTTGTCCCACAAAGGCTACGTGGATCCTCCTCTTTACCACCATTTTACTGGGCCATGACATTTTCCTTGTTAACTGGAGGTCTGCTGGCATCATTGTGTTTTAATGTTGTAATCTCAAAAATATGTGCAGATGAATCAACTGCCTCTGGAGACAGGGGCCAAAACACTGCAGGTTTTTTTTGGGGGGGGGGGGTGTTTGTGGGGTTTTTTTGTTTTTTTGGTTTTTTGTGGTGTGTTTTTTTTTTTTTGTTTGTTTGTTTTTTGGTTTTGGTTTTTTGTTTTTTTGTGGTTTTTTGTTTGTTTGTTTGTTTTTTGGTTTTGGTTTTTTGTTTTGGTTTTTTTTTTTTGGTAAAAATCCATATTAAATCGTATTAAAACCAAACAGGTTACTTTTGTTTCTAAGACATGTTCACTTAGATCAGGTCAACAAATATTGGAATATACATGTCTTTAGGGGTATGTGGTGATCTGATCATGTGCAGCCTTACACACGAAGGAGGTGGCTCTGGATCTTATAGCAATGATGGTTTTGAGAGAAAATGCTGGCCATGAAAGAGCAGAATGTGAATTATTGGTAATACAGCCTGAAATATCCTGACAGCATGAACAATGAAAAGGTCTTGTACATGGAAATAAAAGTACATGGAAATAAAAGCCGTACACTTGTTTGTTACATGCTTTTAGATCCCTGTAAAGCTGTAGGAATCATAAAAAAGTTTGGGTTGGAAGGTCTAGTCTAACACCTGCAATGAGCAGGGACACCTTCCACTACATCAGGTTGCTCAGTGCTCTGTTCAGCCTGGCTTTGAATGTTTCCAGTTCAAAACCATTAGCCCTTGCCTTATCACAACAGGGCCTACTAAAAAGTTTGTCTCAATCTTTGCTATAAGCCCCCTTTAGGTACTGGAAGGCTGTAATAAAGTCTCTCTGGAGCTTTTTCTTCTCCAGGCAGAACAATCCCAACTCTCTCAGCCTCATAGTGTTCCATAGTCTGATCATTTTTATGGCCCTCCTCTGGACCCACTCCAACAGGTCCATTTCTTTCTTGTACTGGGGATCCCAGAGCTAGGTGCAGTTCTCCAGATGGGATCTCACCAGGGCAGAGTAGATTACAGGAACAGAATCCCCTCCCTCAACCTGCTGGTCGCACTTCTTTTGATGCAGCCCAAGGCACGGTTTCTGGACTGCAAGTGCATGCTGCCGGCTCATGTGCAGCTTTTCATCCACCAGTACCTCCAAGTCCTTCTCCTCAGGGCTGCTCTCAATCCTTTCATCCCTCAGCCTGTATTGATACTGGGGATTGCTGTGACCCAGGTGCGGGACCTTGCACTTGGCCTTGTTGAGCCTCATGAAGTTCACATAAGCTCACTTCTCTTTCTTGTCCAGGTCCCTCTGGGTGGCATCCCATTCCTCAGGCATGTCGACTGCACCACACAGCTTGGTGTCATCTGCAAACTCGCTGAGGGTGCATCAATCCCACTGTCTAGGTCATTAATGAAGATAGTAAATAGTACTGATGAAGATATTAAATAGGAATATTAAATAGAAATGCAGGTGTGGGATCTATGCCTTCTATACAGCATTCCCAGACCATCCCCTGGTGTTTGTCTGACTGTGCTGTAATGGCACAGAACTTACTTTCAAATGATTCGGCAGAAGCTTGGGCTGATTTCCTTTGTTTGAAAGAAAACACAAAAGAGAACAATTTGGAGGTCTGCTTTTGCAGTGAGAATGAATTGGCAGCAGGCTAAGTGCATTGAGCACAAATTACAGTAAGATGCAGAGCTTCTGTGCTAATGATCCCTTAAATTAAATTCACATGCGATCTAACATGGGGCTGGGCATGCAGTTTCAGTTGTTGGTTTCTGCCTTCTCTTGGCAGCGTGACCATCCTCCAGGAGAGAAAAAAGAATGAGGGCTGTCAAGAAGAGAAAGGAGCGAGCCTTGTTCACTCAGAGATTCTGGGAGAAAGATTGTTGTTCTGAAGAAAAATACAATCTTTTTCCACATTGGAATAATAAGCCAGATCCTCTTTCCTAAAACAAGGCTCACTGACTCAGTATGTGTGTGAGAGGGAGAATTGATTTGGGTGAGAAAACTACATATCGCATAGAAACATCAACCATTCCTATACATCATTATAAACACCTACCAATGACTGTACTCTTCCTTGCCTATAAAAACAATTTTCTGAAAAGGAGTGATTTTTTGGTTTTCAGCCCCTGCTAGAATACTTGAGCAGACTTCCAAGGCATTGTCTTACTTTCCTTTTACAAAGATGCTATCTGTAATGTCAGAGACTATCTCTAGAATCTATAGATTTCTGTCTGTAAAGTCAGAAAGGCTGAAAGAGAACTAAATCCTGCAAGAAATTACATTCTTTGGGGAATTATGTGGGAAATCTGAGCTCCACTCGTCAGGACAAATTTCCTTACACTTTTAGCTTCACAAAGCAGAGCCTGTGTCATTCAGAATCCTGTATGCAAGGTAAAGAAATGCATCCCACATAGCAGCTTGCTATCAACCCTGTGTATACTCACATAGCTTGCTATAAGTCTGTGTGTTCACAGGCTGTGCACGTAGGACATCTATTCTCTAGGAAACTGCAAACAAGTTTATTTCTCTAGGAAACTGCAGCTACCTGATTGCTCAATGGGGAATGCTTTTTTCACATGCAAGACTTCATTGTCTCTGTCTTATTCAATCTCTCACCTACACATAAGAAAACATGAAATTACCTTTTCTGTCTACAAATACTTGGCTTAGGCTGCTTACTTGTAACAGTGTGTGTTTCTGCATTGGTACTCAGAGCTCGTCTTTTGGGTACTTCCTGCCCTTTTTCCTTGAGTCCGCACTGCCTCCATGCACATGAAAGCTTTTGCACATGATGACACGTGGAGGGAGCAAGTTGTGCCAGTGGAGAGAGCTGTTCAGTCAACAGAGTGTATGTTCTGAGCAGATTTTGCTTAGTTTTCTAAGTCCTGCAGAATTAAAATCTATACTTCCCTTAGGAAAAAAAACCCCAAACCTGTAGCTATTGCTTTGTTATCCAGTTAGTAAAGGACTAGTCTGAAAAGCTTCTGACTCAGATTTGATTTACACCATATATTTGAGATCAACAGAGTCAGTAGCTGCGCTCTGGTTCATACAATGAAAGAGAACATCTATGCTCCAAGGCAGCCAGGGTTTTCCAGCAGCATAGCTTGAAAAATATCTGAGTGTTGGGTCTGTGTACTGAGTTTATGTGACTGCAGGAGTGGCTTCTGTGAATTGACTCCAGGAGCTGTCCCTATGTTGGACGCAGCCAGTTCCAGCTAGTTTCCAGGCAGATCTGCTGCTGTCCAAAGCTGAGCTGTCAGCAAAGTTGGTAGCGGCTCTGTGAGAATATACTTAAGAAAGGGTAAAAAATGCTGCGCAGAGAGAGGAGTGAGAATATGTGAGAGAAGCAGCCCTGCAGACACCCCAGCCAGTGCAGAAGGAGGAGAGGGGTGCTCCAGGTGCTGGAGCAGAGGTTCCCTGCAGCCCATGGTGCAGCAATGGTGAGACAGCTGTACCCCTGCAGCCGATGGAGTTCCACGGTGGAACAGATTCCACCTGCAGCGCAGGGAGGACCCCACACCAGAACAGGTGGAGATGACCTGGAAGAAACTGCAGCCCATGGAAAGCACACACCAGAGCAGGTTTTCTGTTAGGAACTACAGCCCTTGGGAATCCTGTGCTGGAGCTTCTTATCCTGAAAAACTCTACCACATAGAAAGGACCCACACGTGAGCAATTCTTAAAGAACTGTAGCTCATGGGAAGGACCCACATTGGAGCTGTGGGTCCCACGAAGAACTATGAAGAACCCACATGAAGAACTATCTCCCATGGGAAGGACCCTATGCTAGAGCAGGGAAACTGTGAGCAGGAAGAAGCAGCATGGGTGAAGAATTACAACTGACCGCAACTGCCATTCCCCATCTCCCGGCACTGCTCAAGGGGAAGGAGGTAGAAAAGTCAGGAGGGAAGTCTGGAAAGTTGAGTCTGGAAAGAAAGGGGAGGAGGCGAGGGAAAGGTGTTTTAAGTTTTGGAGTTTTGTTTTTTTTTTTGTTGTTGTTTGGGTTTTTTTGTTGTGGGTTTTTTTGTTTGTTTGTTTTTGTTTGTTTGTTTTTTGTTTTTTGTGGTTTTTTTTGTTTTTGGTTTTTTTTTTTTTTTTTTGTTTTTCTTTCCCCCTCACTCTCCTACTCTATTTTTAATTGCCAATAAATTAATCTTCCCTTAATCTTCCCCAAGTTGAGTCTGGTTTGCCGATGAGACTAAGTGGTGAGGGATCTCCCTGTCCTTGTCTTGACCCATAATCTCTTTCATTTTATGTTCCTCTCCTGCCTTGTTGAGGAAGGCAAGTGAGAGAGCATCTGAGTGGGCATCCGTCAGTCAGCTAATCCACCACAGTCCTTTTTGGCACCCAAGGTGGGGCTGCCAAGGAATTCGAGATAAGAATGGCAACTGTGAGAGATAATGGGCAAAACTGTGACTGCACATTACCAGAAAGTGGAGTAGTTGTAGGGATTAATTTTATTGGACAAGTTCTTTTCATGATAAAACCAACCTCAAAAAAGAAACTGTCCTTGTCATAACTAATACAGGACTTGTGTGATCTCAAGAAAGTCTTAAGACAGAAGTTTTCCCTCCTTTCTGATTTTTTTAGCCTACAAGTTTGTAGAAAGTCAGCAAACCCTCGGTACATTTTGTGGTCAGGACAGGGCTTGGATCTGGAACATTGTGCATCAGTTACTTCAGAAATTCAGATCCTTTATATCTTAGGGAAATAATTTTGTAATATTTTTTAAAGGCACAAGAAGCAAATTTGAAAGAATGTATTACAGGCCAAAAAAAAAAAAAAAAAATCCCACAGCCAGTTCATCTTAAAGCCTGTGGCATTTTCCTCAAGAACACAAACTTGTGTAACTAAAATGGAGCACTTCACTATTTAAAATGTCCAATAAACAGGGCGAGCAGCTTGAACTCCACCTTGGTCTCAGCCCCGAAAAAATATGTAAAATGTTTGATGCTTTATTCTAGTTTTGAATAGAGGTAAATTTCAGGTGGCCTTTAGTGAAGTATCCATGGAGAAGCATGGAGGAGCCATTCCTCCTCTTGCTGGACAGTGGAAGCTTCAACCTTAAGAACATCTTCCAGAAATCCTACTTTGTGTCAACAGGAACATTTAGATGCTTGTCACTTTTGAATGAAGAGTATTTATTTCAGTGCCTAAGTGTAGATCTCTAGAAGCCTCATTTCAATCAGTTTTTAAAATCTCATTGTTTAGGCCCTGTTGAATCATGCAGATTCATGTGAAGAAATAGGTGGGGTCAGTGGAGTGCTATCCAGTTGTTCCATCTCAACTGTCCTCTGTTATTAAACAGGATGACAGAGGTGGAAGTGTGCTTTACCCTTACAGGCTCTAAGAAACTCTGGGTGGAAAAGAGCCTGGTAGGCTGCCTGAAAGGGGACAGCTCTTCATGCTGTGTGTGTGCACTCTGCTTTAGATAGGTCCTGCTCGGTGTTACTCCCTTCCTTTGGGCAGACTATTCCACAAACTTACTTGAGATGTAAAGTATTATAAAGTCTGTACTGTTCTGCTGTCAGATCTTGTTAAACCAGATGAAAAGTTATTGAGAAGGAGAGGAAAAAAAAAAAGAGATCAGCCATAAAACTCACTGGAGACAGAGGAAGCTCTCATATGAGCAGCTATTGGATCAACCTGGACAAGGCAAGAAGTAAATGAAAGAGAAGATGAAAGGATGCAGAATGAAAATTTATAAAGCAGAGGAAACATCTGAGGTTTTCATCTTGGTTGAAGAAGGAAATAAACATTTCACTACCAGCGGTGCCCACCAGGTTCTTCTTTTGGGCTGGCATGACTTCTCCCACCTCTGAATTTTGTCCCTTGATCAATACAAGTATGGAGAATATTTTCTCATATTCCCAGTGTTCTCTTTTACCCAGTACATTCTTCCTGCTGGGTTATAACTCTCCTCACTTTTAAAGCCCACTCCAAGCTACCTTCAAGCCCTTTTAACTATTTTTAAACTAATTTTGCACATCCCCTGTGGGTTAGAAAGGAGAATTGGAAAAAATGTAAAAAGACCCTGTGGTTTGAGGTAAGAACAGTTCAATAATTGAAATAAAAGTGAAATATAGTGAACCAACAACAATAATAATAAAAATAAATAAAGAGAAAGAGCAATAAACCCCACCTCCCAAGAAAAATACAAGTGATGCACACTACAATTGCTCACCACCGACCGACACCCAGCCCAACTCGAGCAGCGATCTGACCTCCTGGCCAACTCCTCCCAGTTTCTATACTGGGCATGACGTGCTGTGGTATGGAATACCCCTTTGGCTAGTTTGGGTCAAGTGTCCTGTCTCTGCTTCCTCCTGGCTTCCCGTGCCCCTCCTCACTGGCAGAGCATGAGAGACTGAAAAGTCCTTGATCAGGATAGGTGCTACTGAGCAACAACTAAAACATCAGTGCTGTTATCAGCATTGTTTTCAGACTGAAGCCAAAACACAGCACTGTGCCAGCTACTCAGAAGGAAATTAATTTGATCCCAGCTGAAACCAGGACAAAACCTCTCTATGTGGACAGCAGAGTCAAGGAGCACAGAAATCTAAAGACAGAAAATGACCTCCAGAAAACTTTATCAAAATTTAGTGGCTAATACACAAGGGAGCCTTTTAGACAACCCAGCAAGGAGTCAGACAGAGTATAAGAAAAATGAAAAAGTATGTGGATTCTAAGTGCAGAGAAAAGTATGTGAAGGAAAAGTGACATAAGCAGCAAGGCCTTCCAAAAAGCAAAAGCAAGTGCAGAAGCATCAGAAGCATCACATGAATAGCTCAGCCTGTGCTTCTCCAGCAGTGGTTACAATTGACAGTGATGGTGAGAAGGAGCCAGAAATGACTGGACATTACTTGGACAGGCACAGCTCAGATAAATAAAAGGGAAAACGAGCCTCCATCTTATTTTCCAGGAATGACAGGATGTGAAAGTGTTTATAGAGACAGCAAGAAGCTGCAGAAGAGCAGTAAAAATTACCATATTACTACTAGGAGAAGGGACTTAGATGGTGACATTAGAAATCTGATATTGAGTTTTGAGAAACAGCAACTGCTCAGAGTCTATTTGTAGACGTTACCAGCAGTAACACCCCTCACACGGGACCTCTAACTATCCTTGGTCAAGAAGCATAAGTGTAATCCTCCTGTCAATTGCTTTTCCCAGGACATCCTTTCTAGAGTGTACAAAGAGACCACTGTTGACGGTAAGACTGCTGAAAAGGCTTGTCAGCAGATGCTTGCAGTTTGGTTCACCAGGAAAAATAATGTGTGATGTTTTACTCTCAAGACTTCTAAAAAGCAACGAAAGTAGAGTAGTGCTAGTATGTAACTTCCAGGATTTCTCAAGAGAGTGCTTGGAAGTTTCATAAAACCATCCTATATTGTCATTGTATGTTAAATACATCGTAATTCAAGCAGTGTTTGAAGACATGCATAACCCCTCCTGCCCAAATCAATACATTTGCACAACGATTCGCATCTGTTCTTGCCACTGCTGGCACAGGTTTCACATTTGCTGAAGAGCAGCACCACCATGTGACTCCTGTATGTAACACTCTGCAGGGTTGCACGCCTATGTATTAATGCTGTGCTTGCCAACTGGGGACACAGCTGCTGGGGTCTGTACTGGTCACATGAGCTGCAGACCCCTTCCCAAATCATGCTGCTAGCATTTACTTCAACTTCACCCTGTTTCATTGCACTTAATTGAAACACAGACAGCTGATCCAGCAATCAGACAGCTCCCAGAGCACTAGTCCAGGGAGGTACTGGTAACTGGCCTCCAGATCTAGTCGTTCTGATTTGTTTGGGAAGGACTACTTCTGTCATTATGGGTAGCCTACTGGTGTACTAACTCTTAGCATAGTTACAAAATCACCAGGAGTAAGAGTAATCTGTCTTCTTTGCTGGGGCTGAGGAGAAATACAGAAGAAATGCAAGCCATGTGTGTCTGCAGTGAGACAATGACATGGGGTTTTTGAAGTTTAAGGAATGATGTTTGCCTAGGCTCTGAGCACAGACAGGAAAACAGTACATGGAAATAGTGTTAAGCAGTCTTTAACACACTCCCTGTCTGTTAAGAAGAGAGTGCACGTACCTTCCTGCATATCTGCCCAGCCTGGAGCCATCAGCTCCCTACGAATCGTAAATAGTGATAAAAAGAACTGCAAGACAGAAAGGGTGTGACAGGTTGTGAGTGATGACAGAGCAAAGGGCAGAGATCTGCAGGTTGACCTTACCCTTGACAAGGTAATGAATCTGTCTAGCTTCAATCTGAAATGCAGAAGCCTGATGTCATTGGCCATTTCTTGGAATTTCTGCTCATTTCAAAATGAAGCCAGTCCTCATGTTTTAAAGGCTTGTGGGCCTGACACCAGCATCTTAGCAGATGAAAATAAAGTTGACTGCTGCCACACTGCCTGTGTGTCATGTTTTCTGTCACCACTTTCAGAATGGACTGTGAGACAGAGTGCAAATGCTCCATAGGCATGTAATGTTGAACACTGACCCTGTGGGTTCTTTGGGTGCCCCAGGGTATCTTGTTGGGCCCGTCAGGTCAGAAGGCCACAGGTCCCACCACAGGACTTGTGTCACATCTGCCGGCCCACTGTAGATGGTTTGTCTATGCAAAGCTGTCTAAGGTGTGCCACCTGTGCAGACCTGGGCCTTGGGATTTCTGGGTTTCCTTGTTCTGACACAGTTCTGGCATTTCATCACCCTGTGTCCTTGTGGGATGAACAGAGGAGCACTTCTGTAACTCATGGAGGTCCTCTGAGCAGCAGCACACCCAGACACTCACAAAGGTGCTCAAGTATGAACATTAGTACACTTCTGATAGTCCTTACAGAGATATTTCCTGACATTATCTCCACTTAGTTGCATGCTTTTGTGGCAGTGCTGAGGACAGACACAGCTCCCAGGGAACTCACCAGCTATGAAAACAAATGACAGACAGATGAAAAGCATCTCAATACAGTTGCCAAGATGAATGAAGGACCTTAGAGAATCCTCTTTTCAAAGTTATTTACTCAAAGTAATTTATTTAGATGTTTGTTGTATTAATTCATTCAGCTTTCATACTGTACTTAGTGTTTTACAGCTGTTCACTAGCTATTCTTGCAATATCACACTGAGGCTGTTCAATGTGATCACTCCCATCTTAGGAACTAGAAATCTGACAGATTAAATCTTCCCTGAAGTCTCACAGTGAGACAATAAAAGATTTCCTGTAAGGTTGAAAGACAAGACTTCATTCCTTTCTACCTGCTTTCAGGCTCCAAATTTGCACAGCTTTTTGCAGTAGCTGTCTCTATTTATCATGTACTTTTACTTTCACTTTCTTAAAATGTGTAGAATTGAAGCAATTACTTAATGTTAAACTATGTATGCATTTCCTTTCCAGACCAGACTTACCAAGTCAGATTCTGATCTTGCCCAGCCACAAGCACTCAGGACTGCTCCATGTCTGTAAGAGACTGTGCCAGTGAAAACACCACCGAAGAGACAGTGTCAGCGAAAACTGACATTGCTGACACCACTGCCACAGCAGATGTTTGTACAGGATGTCTGTCTGCACATCGCCCACCAACCGACACCTCAGGTACAGGGGCAGGAAAACCCCCAACTGAAACCTCGGAACAACGGAGGGAGAAGACCCCCTAGTGACTTATTGGCCATGCACACCACCGCCGGATGGAGGACGTGGTTACAACTCTATAAAAGAACGGCACCAACCAGCACCGGGTGGAACGTTTCCCCCACCGGACTTGGAAACTAACCGGACTGTTGAGACACCGCATCTCCGGGGTGGTAGCTATTGCTGTGAACTTTTTTATTCTTTCCTCTTACTTTCCTTCTTTTCTCTCTCTCTCTCTCTTTCTCTGTGTCTGTCTTTGGAATTTGCAGACTTGGTGGTGGGCAGATAAAGTTCCTTGGTGCTTGACTCTATTTTGAGTCTTAATTCTGTTCCCAAGAATATGAGCAAAACCGCGCTGTGGTTTTTGACCAGCGTGTGACATTGTCTCAGTGAGCTTTGGCAGCCATTCCCTCATAGTGTGTCTGCTTGTTCTCTTCAGAGTCCTACACTGGCCAGTCAGTCTGGAGCTGGGGCACTGGATGTTCCTCAAAATAAGCCTTTCCCGGCAGGGACACACACTGTTACCTTGACCTGCAGTAATTTTGTACCCTTTATAAATCTTGCCCCATCCTACAGTTCCTAGCACAGCTCTTACATCTATGTAACCCTTCTGCTCTCATAACTTTGTTCAGACAGCCGCCTTTTTTCTAGAGACAACCTGAAAGCATGATACATATAAGAAGGACACCAAATTATGGGAGTGTGTCCAGAGGAAGCTGACTAACATGATGAAGGGCCTCGAGGGCAAGACTTAGGAGGAGCAGCTGAGGTCACTTGGTTTGGAGAAGAGAAGGCAGAGGGTGACCTCATGGCAGTCTACAGCTTCCTCACGGAGGACAGTGAAGGGGGAGGTGCTGATCTCCTCTGTCTGGTGACCAGTGACAGGATATGAGGAAATGGAATGAAGCTGAGTCAGGGGAAGTTTGGTTGGACATCAGGAAAAGGTTCTTCACTGAGAGGGTGGTCAGCCACTGGAACGGGCTCTCTGAGGAAGTGCTCATGGCACCAAGACGGCCAGAGTTCAAGGAGTGTCTGGACTTACTCATGTGTTTAGTATGAAGTAGTCGTGTGAGGAGAAGGGAATTAGACTCAATGATCCTTATGGGATCATCTTGAGATATTCTATGGTTCTATGACTATTTGCAGTACAAAGCAATTATTTATTAACTAATAGGCAGAAAAGAGAGCTTTTTTAACAAGCTGTAACGAGCTTTTTTAACAAGCTTCTGTAATAAGCTGCTAGGTGAATCATTAATATGCTTACCACCTTGAGCAGGTCTGAAATGCTGTGTGAAAACCGAACTTCTTAGGTGTGGGAGTTTGGCATGTCAGTGGGAGGAAGCTCTCACAGAGGAAAGAGAGGCTGATGGAGATGGTTGCATGTTTCATTGAAACTTGCTTAGCTTTTTCCACTTTTTCCCCTCTTGTCTTTTTAAAGAATATGTGTGGCTGCCTCCCAGGGCTAACATGACCAGCATGAAATCCACTCTCTTCTTTCTGAAAGCTGTGTAGTTTATTGCATCCGCTGGTTTCCTGCTGCTCAATCTGCATATATGCTAGACTATTTGAAGCATCCCTGTCAAAAAAATAGCCCTGGAGGAGAAGACCTAATGGAGACTGGAAATTTGACCTTGGCTGGTAGAAGAACGTGGATAAACTTGCCTTTACAACCAACCACGCAGAAAGTCCCTCTTCTGTGAAATTCACTGCTTCCTTTAGCTGTTTTCCAAGGCTTCCTCTCGTAAGTAGCAGGACATGATGCTATGTGAATCCTCAGTAATAGAAACATCAGCCGTATGGAAAAGTGGCCCAGAGAAGTCAGAAAGATTTGAATAATGTTTGGGTGTGCTAATACAGTCTCTTTTAGGGTTTAAGTGAAGAGGTTAAAGGTTGCTTTGTTCTGAACCACAGTGGAAGATGTCGCCTGAAGGAGATGTCTCTTAATGCGGTGAGTTGGGAAGGTTTCATAGCTGTCCTTGGCTTTTCTTCCCACATCCAAAGTCTGAAATGCTGACTCCCACCACAGCTTGTTCTCCCAATCAACAGAAGCAATCAGGGCACAACCTGGTTAATTTATACCAAGGTTGATGGGTCAACTGGTAAATCATTGTAAGGGCACACTGTGGGTAAAAAGAATTTGATGAAAATAGGTAGTATGGATGAAGCAAGAATTTGCGGGATAAGTGATGATCCTAAAAATATTCCATACTCGGTGCCATCTGGAAAAAATTGGCAATGACAGTGCTTGTCTGTCCTATTTAGGGCTTTTGTGCAGCTTATAAGGTTTTTTATCACTTTATGAACATTATGGAGGAAAATAACCATTACCAAGCAGAGTCTTCAAACAATTTAAATGGATTACTGGATGGATGGAAGGAAGTAATCCTTAGGTAACTGCATGCCATTAGTTTTGCTTCTAACAAACATACAGTAGGATCACTACCCTAGATAAGTCAACTATGGTAGTTTACAAGAAATGCATTAATTAGTTTAAAATTATTTGTAATTTGTATGCTATTAAGGCTTACAATAATAAGAAAACGCATTTTAGCATGTGGATTCATATTGCTAAGTGTTCAGGGGCAGCACTGACCTAAGGTCTGTCTTGCTTCTCCCATCCTCAGCCACTCCTTCCTGGCTCCAGGCTGAGGCAGGATTTACGATGTTTTTCAGCTGTATCAGTGAAACTGTTCATGTGATTGTGGTATGAGCTAACAGAGGAATCTTAATCTGAAGTGGAATAGTCATTAATTTTGGCAGTAACAGTGGAGTACAAATACAGCTTTTTGTCATGGCTGAATACGAACATGATCAGTAACAGGAGTGCCACTAAAGGTCACGGGCACCATCTGTGACCTCTGGCTAACTACAGTTATCAAACTATCATTTAGAAAGCTTCAAGCATGGTGAGGGAGACATTGTTTTCTCCATATTCAAAGCAAAAAAGAGAAGAAATCTGGGTAACTTGTGTGACAAACATGAGCACACTATTATCTTCTCCAGCTTACAGTGTTTTTGTGGCAAGAAAATTTCTGAAGCTGTACAATATTTCATGTTTATTTACAGTGAGGCTTATGCTGATTACTATAGGCTTTTGAATGCAATCAACTGAAGTGCTAAAACTGTGCTCAAGAAAAATTCCTTTTGCTTAAGTTTAATAGCATTTCTGGTAGGAAAAAATCAATGCCAAACAAAGAAACTGTCTGTGTCAGCCTTATCTAAATTTGTTTGATCATGCTGGAACAGATATTTGAAAAGCACTTTCAAGTTGTAGAAGGAGAGAAAAGGCTAAGTGTCAGCAACAATGGGAAAATGCAGCTGGTAATGTCATACATAGTTAACGATATTTTATGGGTGCCATGCACTTCCAAAGTTGTTACTGCAGTTTTGTCTTCAAAACACTGTGGTGCATTTGTTATAGGCTTGACGCAAAATGCCATTGAAAATAAAAAAAAAAAAGAAATTACAATTCTGAATGTGATGATGGAAGCGCTTTCAGACTAGTGTTGTCTGTCCAACCAGCAAATGCTACATTTTTGCATGCTTTTTTTCTTATGGAATTAGTCACAGGCAAGGATGCAGCTAGAAAAAAATGCAACACACTGAAATGCAATGAAATAAGCAGATAGTCTCAGAGAGAATGGTAGAGGGAGCGTGGGTAGTTTCAAAATGCCAGCCTTCTGCCCCAGTGGTTATGCTACTGAAATGGCAGATATGGACTAGCTTTTTCTGGCTCTGATGAGGACACCAGCGGCAAAGTGAAGCTAGTTGCTTAATGTGCCTAACACCTTTGTCACTGCCTCTTGTTGTAACATGAATGAGATTGCTATAACATAAGGTTGACTCATACATGATTTCAGATTCATTTTTACTATAAGTGCCTTCCACATTTCCATGATCTACAACAAAACAGTCATGCATAATGGGAGATGAAAGCAGGTCTCTATGGAGTGTGAGGCATATTTCATTCCTCTCTAAGGATGTTTTCCCAGGTGGAAGGGTAAAGGAACGTGGCAGAAATTCTTCCAAACTGTTGGCTGTCCTTCTGCTTGAGCTTTGTGCCATCCTCTGTGTCCTCGAAGGGGTTCCTGCTCCTACGTACACACTATGGAAGGAAGTCACATCTGGTGCTTTACAGTGGGAAAACCCACATAATGCAGAATGTACATGGAAAGGAAGGGGTGTCCTGCAGATCTTCCTGCTGCCTAAGCCTCTTCAGCCCTTTCCCTAATGCTTGAGTGGGAAAATGGACTTTGCACTCCAGCTAAGTCTTGCTTTCTCACCAAGCTTATGATTTAGCTGCTTTTCACCCCCCATGCCCTGCTTACCTGGCCTCCAGCCTGGCAGCATCCCTGGCCAACCACCCCATCCCAGTGAGCTTCACATCCACTAGAACCTTGGCCATGGCAACATAACTCATGTGCATGGGAGAGAGGCCCCACTGTGGCTGGCTGTTTTCTGTAGGCACTTGCTTCCTCACCTTGGAAAGGTGTAGTGGAATATACTGTAGTGTAGTGTAATGTAATGCAACTTAGCATAGCACAACACGACACCTGTTCCACCAGCTTCAGTGCTATTACCTGATTCTGTGATCATCTGTGTCCCAAAAGCATGCACATAGGGAATATCTAGATGACAACCCTCCTGCCCGTCTCTTTATGCAAGGGCTAGGGGTGGACTAACCGCTTAAGCACACCTGTGTTTAGTGTTCAGGTTTTTTCCACTTACTCCTCCTGACTTCATTCCGCAACCCATAACTCCCGAGTCAGTCTTTGGCTATAAGTCAATTCCCTTTCCATTCCTTCACAGAAGCAGGGCAGCCTCAGTCCCCCTGATTTCTCATGCTGTCTCCTTTCTGTGGCTGCATTTCAGCAACAGAAGCTTGTTCATATGCTTTTTTCCATCTACTGTGCTAAGTCCACCTGAAACCTTAGCTCCACATTACACCTCAGATCATAGAATCATAGAATAGTTAGGGTTGGAAAGGACCTTAAGATTGTCTACTTCCACCCCCCCTGGCATGGGCAGGAACGCCTCGCACTAGACCATGTCGCCCAAGGCTCTGTCCAATCTGGCCTTGAATACTGCCAGGGATGGAGCTTCTACCACTTCTTTGGGGAACCTGTGCTAGCACCTCACCAGCCTCACAGGAAAGAAGTTCTTTCTTTTATACCTAACCTGAACTTCCCCTGTTTAGTTTGAACCATTACCCCTTCACTACAGTAGTCCTATCACTACAGTCCCTAATGAAGATCCTTGGGTGGCATATAAACATCATTATCTCTACTTTTCCTACCATTAATGATCTGATTATTCTAATCAGTTTAGGATGGAACATTGTTTGCTTTATGTGTTAAATAAGTTTAAAATCCTATTGTCATAGTGAGGAAGTTAAATCTAGTGATTAAGGCAAATAAATTCCTTTGGTAGTTGCTTTTAATCTCACCAAGTCAAACTGTAACACAGTTATCGTGGGAAGATACTTGCTAGTTAATGTGGAACTACTTCAGAAAGAAATTTCTAGACTTCACTAACACTCCATCTGAGAACCCCCTGGTCTTCTTGCGTCATTTGCAGTGCTCTGTAAGTGCAGTTTGCCATCTCTCCGTGCCTCTGCTTAACCATTGCACACCTGAACTCTTGCAAAAGTTGTTCCTCCAGTGACAGTGTAGAACAAACTTGTGCTCTGCTTCCTTCATACTTCTGATTCTGTAAATATGTACTTGCATAACTTCACATGGGCCTGTAGTCTTTCTGAAGCCAAGGGATTTGCCTGTTCATGAGTATAAACTTATGCACATGCATGAATGTTCGCAGACTGAGGGAATTCAAATCTGACCTGTAAAAGGTGTATATAGCGAGTTGTCCCATTCCCTTCAGCTTCGTGAAGCCCTTCATGATAACAGATTGACCAGTCTGCAGATTTGCAGGCCTCTTGTAAATACCTAGGGACATAATTATTTTTATTATTGTGAGAGCACCTTCTGGATTTAGTGCAATTTTTCAGATTAGTAAAATAAATACATACATAAGGCCCCATAAGTAAATTTAAAATGGTTTTCTGAGTTTGTTGTGTCTCTGCTTTCTTGTACTGTAATTTTTTTTAACTACTAATAGGTCTTTTAACAGAAAAGTGATTGAAACAAGAGAGGAGAAGTAGGGCACAACAGTATGTGAAACAACCTTTGATCTTTCGGCAGTGAAGAACTTTAAATTTGTGGAGTGCCTTTAGTACCTCAGCTTGCAAAAGCTGATTGCTATTAGCAAAGTTACAAATATATATGGTATTGAAATGATTAGAGGATCAGAATCTATTTTCAAAAACTTTTCTTCTAGAGTAGAACACACACTTTTTATAGCTTGTGTACAAAGTGCTTGGTACACTTTGGGGTTAAGCTATCTGATTGGCTTTCTGGAGACTGTTAAAACACTACAGACCTGGTAATAGTAGAAAACTGTATTTCAGTGGCACTGCATGGTCTGAACATTGGAGAATTTAGACCAGCTTTACCTCAACTGTACATCAGCATTATTTGCTGTGTCTCAGAAATCATTTAAATTTCTTTAATGTAGCTCGTTGTAAGATTATAGTAATGCCATTCTCACTACTATATTTCTATGGGTTGTTCTAGTTTGTTGCACCTAGACTTCTGTGGGAGTTGCTCTCCCAGGAATAAGGGCAGCAATCAAAGTTCAAATATGTATCTGGTCTGTTTTTAGAGAAGTGAAGGCACTGATGGCGTTTAGGAAACTTGAAGGGATTTTGAGAGGACAACACCTCTTGGTGAGCTGAGTTGCTCTTTGTTCTGCAATGTGACAGTCTTGTAATTTTCTTTTTTTTTTCCTTCCAAAAGAGAAAGATAGAGGGACAAGTTTGATGATTTTTTTTTTTAACTTTCCCCACAGTGTTTCACATATGTATGTATGTATGTATGTATGTATGTATGTATTTATTTATTTCATTAGAAACATTTGCTCAGAAGGAATCCTAATAATTAAATGCAGAGTAGTATCCTCAGGAAAGTTCAAAAGGTACATAAAACAGTGGAATATGTACAGTGTAGAACAGTCCTAAGATGACTGAAAAATTAAATACGTTCTATAATAGTTATCTTCTTATGCTATGCTTTTTTGTTATTTTTTTTACAATTGACTATGCTTTTATTTATTTCAAGAAGATCTTGAAACAAAAGACATTCTGCACAGAAATTAACCGAGCATAAGTCCTATTAGTCACTGGGGATAAGTATGTAAGCTGCTCTGTTTTTCTTGAACTAAGAAGAATTATATGTGCAAGGAAGAGTTACACGAACTAGCAGAACAGGGAAAAATCTTAGTTAAAACCTAAAATGGCATTTCTGTTATGACAAGTTGAATTTAGATTCAGGAATGTGAAACCATTTGATATGACATTATCCCTGCATGACATAGGCATGAAAGAGAGAAGAAGAAAAGCTCAAACTAACCACAGCATATCCTGATTTCTTTTATTAGCATGTTCAAATCTTGTATTTGTAGAGGTAATTTTGCTTACTGAGATTTTTTTTTTAAATTCCTAGGTAAGGTTTCTGAAAATTGAAATAGTATATGTGCATGTTTATATACCTGTCTTGGGAAGAAGAAAAAATGACTGCTACCGCTGAACCCACGACAATGCCATTCCATGTGTTCAAATACATAGACCATAAAGGCTTTACAGAGTCATTGCACAAGTACAGCAATTCAAATTTATTTTGCTTTTAACTTATAACAGTGAAGATCTTAATTCTTTAGCATGTAAATATCTATCCATCTGTCTGTATAGAATTTTTTTCTTTTAGTGTAAGCTAAATAAGCAGTGTAAGCTGAGTTTGATCTCTCATCAGGAGAATGAGAAAATCAGAAAATGCAGGTTAACTGTCCTGCTACTTTTCTTCTAGCTACAGCTAGGTAAGTTGGTAATTTATTTCTCAAAGCTTTCTGCATTTCAGTGTTTTTATATTAAATTTCTTAGCAGTAACTCCTGCTGACTAGTGCACGGTGCACTCTTGTGTGCACTGTATAGTATTTATGCAGTGAATCAGCCAATGTTCTCCATTTGGTCCAATTATTTATATTTTGATTTGCTTTCTTGTATAAAATCATGAAGGAAATGGACAATTGCTGTAAAATACATGTATTTGAGCAAAGAATCTTACACTGGAAAACATGTGACTGAGTAATTTTCATCTCCCCTGGCACTTAAGGGTTTTATTGTGATGTTGGTCACCTCCCTTTCTACTTTTTACCTTTCTAGTCACATTCTAACTTTTACCTTTTGATGATAGCTATGTATTTCCACATTTCCAAAGTTAAAAACTTAAAAAATTTCTCATTTCTGCTTTTACACTCACTTGTAATTTCATTGGTCTTTTACTATTTTCCTCTTTTACATTTTTGGAGGAATAGAGGCAGTTAAGTCTCTTTCCTTTGATGACCCTCAGACTGACTCATGTTTTCCTGCCTAAATTTTTTTTCTTTCGGTCAATCTCACTCACTATTTTCTTCAGTGATAAAGATATTTTTTCTAAAGAACAAGTTCAGCCATTACCAGTTGAGTGTCTCCTTATTTATTCCCATTGACCGTAACGAAGTCATAACAGCTTCTTTCTCTGCAACTACCATCTTATAGTCCTAGCAATTGTAGTGAAATCCAGAAAGTTTGGAAGCATCATCTTTGCTTTCATTTGAAATTAATGCTCCTTTTTTTTTTAAACTTAGAGATTTTAAAAACTTTTGCCAAGTGCAATAGGGACTGGGCTAGGCTGTCAATAATATCACTTTGATTCACTAGGTCTAATGATTGAGTATCAACTGTGAATAACATATTCTGAAAATTACTCTTCCTTCAAGCTACTTCATCTTTGCTCTTAGAGACCTTATTTCTTCAAACTTGATGTGATATTAAAAATTTGTGTAAGATTGATTATGGCCAGGCATAAAAATGTGTTGTAAAATGTTTTTGATTTGATGTATAGGTTTTTCTGTTCACTTTTAATTCTTTTTATTAGTTTTGAATAGCATATGGTAAACTTCATGTTGTCACAACAATCCCCTCAGTGATTACAGTCTTAACATTTAACAAATGAGTGCAAAAAGCCAGGACCAATTTCACCGGGCTTCCACTGTAAACAGATAATCATTAGATGTAGTGAATCAAAGCTTGAAGACATTTGCTTCCAGAAGGACAGATGAACATATGAAGGGTCAGTTATTTTTTTACATTCTCAGCAAAATCCTTTTGTTAAGTAAATTAGTGACTTGAATATAGCAAAAGGGACTTTATTCAACATGGTTCCAAAGGTCTTTTTTTCCTTTTTGCAAACAGTATAACAGGGATTTAAAGCAGTCCCTAGATTTCTGTAAATATTTGATATTGTTCGGAACATGCAACTAGTGTAAAATAGCCAAAATTTGCAGACAGTAATGAATAGTGACTAAATACCAGCAAACCATGAAAAGACTGAAAACTAAACCAGAATTTTTCTAACATATTTCTTGTCACATATTTAGCTCTCTTTTTCTCTCTTTTCCCCCCCCCCCCCCTCCTCTCTGTTTGGCTTGGCAATTATATACAGGATTGGTTGATCTTGAGCAAATAACAAGCCTTAAACATAACCTTCCAATACCTAGAGGGGGCCTACAAGAAAGCTGCAAAGGGCATTTATTGACAAGACAAGAGGGGATGGCTTTAAGCTGAAAAAGGGGAGATTTAGATTAGATACCAAGAAAAAATTCTTCCCTGTGAGGGTGGTGAGGCACCGGAAGAGGTTGCCCAGAGAAGCTGTGGCTGCCCCATCCCTGGCAGTGTTCGAGGCCAGGCTGGACAGGGAGCAACCTGGCCTAGTGAGAGGTGTCCTTGCCCATGGCAGGAGGTTGGAACTATATGAGCTTTAAGGTCTCTTTCAACTCAAAGCACCCTGTGGTTCTACGATAAACTCAGTGCAAATTGGAGGTTGTCACTACTTATGTGAAAATTATACAATTTGTGAGGATGCTTGATCCAAGTTCTCTAGGAAAATCCAACAGAATTGGTTTTATTTTGGTTTTGATTTTGTTTTTCCTTGGATTTTGCTTGTACATTTTATTGTGAGTGGGGACTTCTCTTTCTGTCAAATCTGAACAGCATAGACAATATGTTTGTCAATGTATAACACATACACAGTAGAAAGTCAAAAAAAAACCCCAACATTTTACCATGTTTTCTTCCCTAAGTGTATTCTTCTGAACTCTGATTGGTTTTCAGGGTTTTGGTACTTGCTATCATTTTGATTCCCTACTAATAGTCCTATCATCAAAAAGAGTAATTTGCTTGCTGCTGCTTCCCTGATTTACACCCAGTGTGTGGTAATTGGCTACCAGCTCTACTTGGTCCGTGGCAAAAAGATACAACTTTTTCTAGAGCAATGTGGAGCCGTTTAGTCACTGTGTTAGGACGTCCTCTTGAAGAAGTATTTTCTGAACTTGTCTAGTAACATTTGTGTATACACACCTTCAAAAAGAACAAGACGAATTAGGTCAAAGAAGGACTTTTCAGGATTTTAGGAAGGACTTTAGATTATTTTAGTATCTAATTTATTTAAATAGTATCATTCCAAGAAAGTCAGAGTTAAATATGTGGGAGCATTTCTTTTACATATAATCTTTATCTCTGTGCTCAGTTGATGCTCTTTTTAGCAGGGAATAATTTTCCTTCCAAAACTCTGATTTTATAGAAATTAGATTATCTTTTGTTGAATCTGCCTCAGACCAAGGCATGTTTAACTCCTAGTTTCTGTTGATTCTAGTTGGAATCCATTGATATAGAAAGCAAGCATAAGGTAGTCAGGTCAGAAGCTGAAATACCACCCCAGTACCTGCTTCCTCAGGCCCTCCATACCTATACCATTAAAAAGGGCATGTATATAGATAAAAATATTAGCTAAAAATTAAAATATGTACAATAAAGAAGGGATTTACTTTAAGTCACACATATACGGTTCATTATAATCATGTCATCTCAAAAGTGTAACTTTCTAAGAAGAATGGGAATATAGCAGTATATTGACATTCTTAGTGGATTCCATGTTGAATTGCATTCAATTTTGAATGGAAATTTCTCATGCTATTAGGGCACATTTCAGAAAAAAGCCAAGTCAGAGGACTGTAACATACTTTGTATTTCTTTTTTTTTATCACTCACAGCATCTGAAGATGTCCGTTCTTACATTTTCAGTGGTTTAGAGTTGCAGTACTGTCTAATAAGCAATATGAAGGAATATGAAAGAGATTTCTGGAAGAGTAATTTGAAAGTTTTTTACATAAAACTGAGAAAGCAAAGCCTGAGTAAGTGGAGTTTAAATAAATGCCTGTAAGATCATTTTACTAAGTTTGTGGAACAACATGTGGTTTAAATTTTCATTCCTGTAGACTATTATCTTCCAGCAAAGAGCTTCTGGTTTAATTAATGCATTGCCTACTAAATGTCTCTACTATGTGGTTTCTTAGGACTTGAAAATAAAGCACAGGTCCTTGTTAAAGCAAAATTAGGCTATCTGTAAAGTACAAAATAGAGAGATTCCCAGGACTGTTTGTGTCCACTAACCCTTTTCTCCTCTCCCATTCTTTTGACAGATTGGACAAATGATTATAAAACCTGGAATTATTACTAACTATACCAGACACAGAACGTTCAATAAAATAATAGCATACTCTTATTTTTCTTACCAATTTGAAAAACAAGCAGCTTTTAATATTTTATTGCATATACCATGTCTGGTATTCATGACTACTATGTTGGAATGAGTGTATGACTACCTCTGGACAGACCTTCTGCTCTCTAAGCCTTCAGGTCAACAAACCAATATAAATCTCTTATTATCTAAGCATGCTAAGTTCTAAATGCCTTGAGATCACTGAAAATCATCCCACAAGTTCTTTGGACTGCAAGATTCTTCTGCCTATATTGATAGATTATTTTCATTTGCTTAATTCTGGCATCTTAGGACCTGCTGTCCATCATTTTTTTTTAAACTCTTTAATCTAAAACATAAGATTTTAGATTACCGATGGAAAGAGCCAAAAAGTATGTACAATTTTAGAGGATCCAATCCCATCAGACATACAATGAAAGTCAAGTAGCTAGAGGGAGTCCGCAAAGTCTGTCAGCCTGCTGATCAAAATAGTGTTTCTTTCTGTTAACCTAGAAAGATAACAAAACAACTGTTTTTACATAGAATTAATATTAATATGATTTATTTTTTCCTCAAATTATAGGATGGTTGTTCATAGCAATCCTGTGTAAAGAATGAACGAATTGGCAGGATGGCTGGTAGGGAGCATACTGACCAAACAGCAGGGTTCCTCTTGTATTCCATTTTCTGCCAGTTGAACAATTGGCGCTGGCAGTTAACTCAGGAATGGAATGGTGCAGCAAGCCTTCAGAAAAGTACTATACCTGGGGTGTCATCAATTTCACTCTGCAGCTGAACTTGCCTCTGAAGCATTTTGTATGCAGTCATGTCGTTATGATTCCATCTCTGCAGGAAGAATGTCCCAAAACTAAACCAAAGAACTGCAGCTCTGGCTCTCTGCAGCTAGTACTGCAGGTAGTATATGTAGCAGGAAAAAGGGGAAACATTTCTGTTACAATTTAGGAAAGAGTGACTGAGATCATGTGGAAGTTTATTTTAAAGCTTTAGTCTTGCATGACAATCATGAAATTCATGAAAAATAGAAAAGAATTATAAGAAAGACTAATCTCAACAGAAGTAGTACAGATCTTTCAAGACAGTAAGATAATAATAAATATTATTTTTAAAGCTACTAAGTAAATTTTATTTCAATGAGCCTTCTTTGAACTATTATATGTATATATATTTTGAAAGAATGATAAAATATAAAATACAAAGGCTAAACTATCCCTATTTCTGTAAAGAAAAAAATGTACCTTTATAGTCACAGACAATTGTTTCTGAGACATACAATAATTATTTACTCAAAAATCTTTGACAGAAGTCTTTAATAAGATCATATTCTGGAAATTAGCTGTCAGGATCAGAGGTGTATGACTGTCCTGGATAAGAAACTAGCTAATAGGTTGCAAATAAAGCAATGGTTCCTGGATTGTTTTCAGTATTGCAGAAGTCCTTTCGTGGCACACTAGAAGAGATGTTGCCTAATGTATTTATCAATTATTAGATAAAAGTGTATGAGGGGTGAGAAGACAGATTTTGCCAGTAATACATAATTATGTCAGTTAGGCAAAATCAGAGAGCTGTGAAACAACAAAGAGAGACCCAGTGGAGCTGGATGAGTAGATAAGAGATGATGGTAAAAGAAGGCATGCTGAAAGGAGTAATCTGAAATAACATGAAAATGTGTTAAAATGCTAATGGAAAAAATATAAAATAGTTTGAGATATTGTCAAATACTCTTATTGTTTAGAAGAAATATCTGTATAAAATCAAAATGAGAAATAATTTTACCACTCTTCCACAGTCTTGGGTTTTAAATTAATTTACTCAGAAGGAAAAGATGTGTAGTTGTTTATGAATGATGCAGTTGAAATAACCCCTCTGTATATAGCAGGATATATAGAGAATTCCTCATCTGAAATGCTGTACTCTGTTCTGGTAGTCCTTTCTCAAGGTGATAGGAATGTTAAGTGTCAGCAAACTGAATAGATTTGTTGTCTTAGATTAAAAAAGTATAAAAATAGAAAGTAGTAACTGTGATTGTACACTATGCACTTTATCATTTTTCATAATAAAGGATAAGGAGAGATACAAACAGATCTAAAGGATTTAAATGCAGAACACAGTGAATTCTGTGAAACTCATTGGCAAAATCTTCGCCTCGAGGCAACATGAATCTTTTCATTAGAATACATATATACAGGGCATATTATGCCCATCACTATAAACTGAGAGTCAGAAAAAAAACCTGCCAGTGCATGAATTGTTTCCTAATTGTCAAAATTTTTACACTTCTGAAATACCTGATTGCAGTTTTCTGTTAGAGACATGACTCTGGGCCACATGTAATAGTAGAGTAGAATAGCAATTCCTGTGTTCAGAAAAAACTTGCCAGATCAACGCTAACCCATCTCCATCCCTAGCGGAAGTGATTAGAGGGAATTGGTTGCTTGACAACCATGCTGGCCCTAGGTAATTTTTGCAATATTTATGAGCTGGTGTTCTATTTGCATTAGATTCGTTAACTATTCTTTTCAGAAGGCATGAAGGATGATATGGGTAGCTGACTCCTGCTGATCACTACAGACGAATGAGCTTAAAAAAATAATGTGTGGGGGTGACAAAAAATGGAGATTGCAGCAGGTACAGAAATGAAGCAGAGGCATTTCATGCATGAGGGATAAAAGAATGGCTGTAAGCAAAGTCCGGCCTGAGATCCAGTCATCTCCTCCACACCTCACCTCCTCCTGAATGAGCTGCAGTCTATCTATCCAGCTGTTACTAATGGTATTTGTATTTGTGGAGTCACATGTGTCGTGGTTTGAGCCCAGCTGGTAACTCAGAACCACACAGCCGCTCGCTCACTCCCTCCCTTCCTCCCCCTGCTCCCGGAGGGATGGGGAGGAGAATCAGAAGAATGTAACTCCCACGGGTTGAGATAAGAGCAGTCCCGCAACTAAGGTATAATATAAAACCACTACTGCTACCACCAGTGATAATAATGATTAGTGAAATAACAAGGGGAGAGGATACAATTGCTCACCACCCGCCGACCGATACCCAGGCCGACCCGAGCAGTGATCTGGGCCTTCCGGGTAACTCCCCCCGGTTTATATACTGGGCATGACGTGCCATGGTATGGAATACCCCTTTGGCCAGTTTGGGTCAGGTGTCCTGTCTCTGCTTCCTCCCCGCTTCCCCTCCTCCCTGGCAAAGCATGAGACTGAGAAAGTCCTTGGTTGGAATAAACATTACTTAGCAACAACTAAAAACATCGGTGTTATCAGCGTTGTTCCCAGGCTGAAAATTAAAAAACACAGCACTGCACCAGCTACTAAGAAGGAGAAAAATGACTGCTATAGCTGAACCCAGGACAACATGTTTCCCTGAAAACAGTCTGAAGCTTTTCAGTGGTGTGTCTTTATAGGCCTAGCTTGAAAAGAATGGCAGTTTTTAGCTGGTAATGTAATCAAAGCCAGAAAGAAAGTGAAAAGAAGGAGTGGGCAATTTGGAAAAATAAAATATGGGAGGACAGGGAGAAGAAAATAAAATTAAAAGATACAGATGTAAGGCTCTGGTTGCTCTAATATTGGTAACCACCTCACTTTTCTTCTAAGAAATACATAGTTAAACAAATGTTGTAATGGAATATGTCTGATAAACGATCAAGTCATCATACCTTTGGGTCATAAACATAACGTCATTCTTAATAAATCTAAATCTGAGTTACAGAAATTTTGGTGCCGTTAATATTCTTATGGCTGGTCCTCATATTGAAAAAAAAAGTATTTAGTAATAGTTTTAGGTGACTTTTCTTGCTTTGTAAGTGCTTGCTTGTGTTTTTTTTTATGACCTTTTTTGGTTGCAGAGCAATGTATTGAATTCCAGCATTTGTGAAGCTTTGCAGCAGTCATCTATTGGTTAAAAATAGTTACATTATATTGTCATTAAATATTCATTAAATTGAGTTGTGGCAGCCTGTGAGAAGCATCCAATTAAGCAGTTCACTTTCTACACGTAAGGCTACAAATGAGCAATCTTTCTTTTCAATAATGCATCATAGGCTGCCTTTAGTGTCTGTAAAATAATAGATAAGGCAAAAGTTATTTGTAAAATACATACTAGAAATAGCAAAGTAGATTAGAGAGGATGATTTTGCCTTGGGACTTTCCTCTAACTGTGGGAAAAATACAGTATACTTTGATTTAATTTTTACATAGCCTGGGGAAACCTGAAATGCCATATCTAATCATTCAGTATTTTCTATTTCTGACATATATTATGTATTACTAAATCTTAAAAATCAGAGGTGGAAAACACATCATAGACTTTACTCACCCAGAAGCCATTACAGGACATTAAATAAGGCTGGAACATGGAAAAGGCTCAATGACTTTTTGGATCTATCCAGATTATCTTACTTTGTTGCTGGTACGTTGATACACCCATAGAATTGTTTGAAGAGTGTGCCTGGGCTGCAGAAACATGACTGCCATCTGTGCAGGCAAAGCTGAGCTAATTTGAACAGCAGCAGCAGAGGAGGTGCATTGGCTCAGGCTTCAGCACAGGACAGAACATCTTTCTCATTTCCCAGGACTAGGCCGTGCTGCTGACCCCTCACTGACACACAGTCTGTAGGCTAGGTTTGGTATACATATTATCAACCATACCCCCATCTGCAGTGAAGACCTGCCTCAGATCATAGATAGGTTCTGACACAGCGGTGAGTCAGTGGTAGTAAGAAACTGCCAGGACCTGGAGGTGTCTCCTCAGAGCAGCCAAGGTGCTCTCAGTCTGCTGCAGTGACACAGGGGAGAGATGTCAGCTTGGTGCCAGTCTTCTGTTTCCCTAGCCCTGGGCATGTCCAAGGACTAAGCTAGACTGCTGTGCAAGTCACCATATCGCAAGTTGTATACTACATGCCTCTTTTGTAGCAGCTTTCAGTTTTCTTTTTGCCTTCTATGTATCCCACCTTCTGCCACTTGCTGATTATTTCTTGCCTGTCTTCACTTACTGATGTTTTAATTCACCACTTTATTTAATTGCTGATTCCAGTGCACTGCTTCAAAATGTGCCTTCTGGTTATTATCAAAGTCCTGTGTACAAGCTGGGCCTAAACTCCACAGGATATTGGTTCAGCAGGCTGGAAATTGTTTGGTCATTCAATTTACATTTAAAATGTAGGCCTTGATTGAATTAAATATGAAGCAAAGCACTACAAGGTGTAAAGTTTTGGGTTTTTTTTCTTAAACCTGGGATGAAATTACAATTACTTTCAGTGTCCTTACAGTGTAATATTTAACGAGACACAAAATCTCATATTGATTATGCGTTGATGTCAAACGAGGAAACCTATGGATGTGGCAGCTAGCAAAGGCCACCTAAACCACTTGCAGCCTTTCAAGGCAGAGGAAGTAGCCTGGAAAAGGCCTGGAAGGAGGGCATATTTTGCAATATGGCTGGAAAGGAGGGCATGTTTTGCAATATGGCTGAGGACCAGCTGACATCGCAAAGCATTGCCTCCCCGTGGCGGTGGCAGCATTCACAAAGCCCTGTAGTGAGGAAAGCTAAATAAGCACATAACAAGTCCCATGAAATATGAAGAGTCTTCTGACAGCGCATCTCCTGGGTACTCATAAGGCAAGAGAGAAGTGGGCAGAGTACATGGTGAGAGCTGCTGGTGGCTCTCAGTTTTGAGGTCTGCTGACAGGCAGGCATCCAGTAAAGTGAAATTAAGTATTATTACTCTAGATAGGTGGTTAGGTTCCAGAGTCAACATCATAAAACAAAAAGAACTATTTGCAGGAATATCAGCAGTGGTATTTCTGACTGGCTGCAGACTTGAGAAGTCAGTGCTTTGAACCATGTTATCAGTATTATTTAAACAGTTGGTGCAGTTTTAACTGCCCTACAGGAACACTCCCACTATAAGGAGATCTTACAGAGGGAAGAAACAATTTACAAGTTTGTATATGACCCCATATGAAGAAAAGGGCATGAAATCCAGGTTTGGTGGTAAAATTCCAACCTGAGAAACAGGATTTCACATGTGATAGAAATGAGTATGCATCTAGGAACTCAGCAAGAAGTTAGTTCTTTATGAAAAGAAGCGGTTTACAAGCAAAACATTTTGTGAAGGTTTAGATCATTTAGTACAATATCATTATGAAAGTTTTATCTCAAATTCTTATTTAAAGTATGATAATAATACATTTTGTATCATAAATACGAAGCACTGCAATTAATTCGATAAGGAATGAAAAGTAAAGCTGCGATTTCATTTTCATATTTTTTTCCATGTTTTCTATATTTTACAGGGTGTAACTTGGAAATCAAAGACAAATTCATTCAGAAGTCTGATCTGTCAGAGAGTCTAGAAAACAGGAACTAGCTAAAGAAATTCTTGCCAGATGTATGATATGTACTGAAAGAAGAAATCAACTTCGTATGATATGTACTGAAAGAAGAAATCAACTTCTCTGCTATGTACTGCTATATATAAATAATATACATTATTTATTTGTTTCCCCCTGTGGCTTTTCACATTCATCAATGCTTTCTACAGAAGTAGGAGCAAAAGTTTAAAGTTTTAATAATTAAAACACTGAGACAGTAAAAGCAGTGACATAAATGGAACTAAATCAAATCAAGCTGTGATTTTGCATACTGGTACATAGGCAGACATACATTGTTCCTTAAAAAAAAAAAAAAATTAGTTTTTTTTCGGGGAGGCTTGCCCGGATATCAGAGGAAATCTTCCTACCAATCATGATTAGAATTGCCAGCTTTTGAAGTTTATCTTAGTATTTACAGGGATCATCTAAAGCCCAGTCAAATCAATGGAAAAGCTCCTGGGATATGCCTCTGCTGTGCAAACCACAGCAATATTAAGTGATGCCTGACTTGGTGCTAAGTGAACTGCATTGTGCAGAGCCATGAAAAAGGCAGTAACTAGGGGCTAGAAAGAAGTGTAACAACAGAGCAGGTTAAGCCCCAAACAGACTCCAGTTCCAGAGGCAGCTTGCTCTCAGCCAGTGTATCACGTTCCTGCAGCTCTACAATGCATGGTAAACCCCTATTATATTATGAAGCCATGTGCGGTTTGGCCTTGGACTCAAACAAATTTAGGTTGTTCCTGGTAATCAGGTCTCTTAGCATTTATGTGTTTCTCACCACATTATTTACCCAGTAACCTGCAGTAATATATCGTCAGTAACAAGCAGAAAATGTTTTAAAGTGCAATCTACTGCTTTGTTGCTGAAGTACCAGGTGATGCATCATTTCTCCCCTTAAGCTCGATCAAGGCAGAACACTTCTTGCAACCCCCAAAGAGTACTTGGGAATGGAGCAGAAGCGAGATTGATGGCAGCAGGGCCAAGAGTTTACCCCAGGTCCTGAAGGCCATATTTCTCCCCAGGTGCTCTAAGGGTGCAACTGCACATCAGCTTCAGTGGCTGTGTTTGGTCAGTCCCACCACGTTCTCTGCCACTGTCCGCCACAATTTCTGGGACAATGGCTTCAACTCATTCAGGGACCCGATCTCTGTAATCACTTTTTTTTCACCCTCCTCCGCTTTGGTAGAGTTAGTTATCAAACACACAAGCTTCTTGAGCTGATTTATGAGCTAACCACGTGCTCAGTGCTATGATGGGGCTGGGCCCACACTGCTGTTTAAGAGCATGATACCATGTCAAGGTGACTAGCTTAAACTGCTGTGAAGCCACTGCGTGAAAGCAGAATTTTTTCAATCTTACTGTTAGAGATCATGGAGAATGACAGGGAGCACTGGAAAGTGTAAGTGTAATTTAATAGTATTTATCTTATACAGCATAGTAATGTGATGTCAAATCAGTAAATGCCTTACTTAAAAGGACTTACTTAAAGGACTAAAAAAGCCTTAATCAAAAGGATGATCTTGTGTCTGAGTTCCCAGTCCTAATGCTTCCATAATACTTTGAAACATGGCAGGAAAATATACAGATTTTAACTAGCTTATAGTTGTATAAATCTAAATTTGTGCAAGAGGATTTTTAGCAATATAATGAGGAACAGTTTAGCTGTAATACCGCTTTGATGAATTTTATGTTTTATTTTTTATCTATCTCCACTAAAATATTTACAACTATTTTGAAAGAGGAGAACAGTAAACACCTTCTCTATATTGTGCACCCCAAAATGATTCCTTGTGGACTTCCTAAGCCAAAAATAGATAATGCGTAGAAACAGAGAGGTCATTCAAATCAGAAAGATATGAAAGCAATACATCTGGCATTTTGTAAGCCCCAAAGAGAAGGTTATGGTGCTAATGTAATTTGTCTTGCATTCCAAATGGAAAATGCAGAAATTATAAAACACACTTAAAGCCCTATTTTCAAATTATGGACTTTCATTTTGAGGGTTATCCTTTGTGCTGCGGTTCTTAAAATTGCCAGGAAAAGAGCACTGGCTGAAAGAGCTCAAAAACCTCTTATAATTGGCACCCTAGAATGGGCATCTTAGTGAGGTTTGGCTGTTTTTGGGCTTGAGCTTAGCAATGCATTTTTGTCCAAATTAAGCCTGGATTCATTTTAGCACCAGAAGTATGCTTTAGAACACATTCAGTAATAAAGAAACAGCCCCCTTTAGCAAATGAAAATGTAGAGATGAAAACAAGAGCCTCAGCTTAGTGCATTTACTGACAATGTTAATTCTGCAGTTTTCAGTCAGAAGTGGCTCACAACTCCTCAGCAGTGTAGACAAAACTAAATTTTGTTGCCTTACGGTTAAGAAAAAGATTAGTAAGTCCCAGACAACTCTTCTTGTTGTTGATGTAGAGAGGTTTGGAAATGAGATCTGATGCAGCTGTGGAACTGTCCTCCTCCAGCAATCACCCTAACCCACACTGTGAGATCTCTTGCTTAGGATCACTCACAAGAAAAGATTCCTGAGGGTCCTGTGCAGGCAAACCAGTTTGTAAGATCTTTTCTGCCCCTTCTAGGGTGGTTTTACCCAGGTTAGTCTGCCACTGCAGACAACTGCCTAGTTTTCCTAAGACTACAGCTGATCCTATATTCTGTGTCCTGGACTGCTGCCTTCTCATTAACTACAACAATGCTAAGAAAGGAAAGGCTCATTTTAACTCGTTAATGGTGAAATTCCCGGTGCATGAAGCCAGCTGGTGATGTCAGCCCTCGGCATCATTTCTGGAATAGTAGTAATAGCAGAAAGGAAAGAATGTTCTGGCTTTTCTGTTTTTCATAGGAATGGCCAAATATATGCAAAATGTTAACAGATCTAATTATTATGAATTTTCCTTGTTTAATGACCATAATGTGCCAGCATTCTGGCTATTAAACACTCCATGTGGTTATAAAAAACTTCATAAGTGGATGTCTAAAAAAACCCCAAACTTAATTATTTTGGTCTACAAAAATATGCATGACAAAACCCCCATGTAGTGCAGTGTAATGCATTTTCAGATTTCCCAGCCATTTTATTGTTACATCAGTTGTCATAGTAGTATCCTTGCCTGAAGTCATAGATTTGTTGAAAGAGATGGTAAATAGTTGTTTTTGTTGGTGCATGTTTAAAATGGATAAGAAGACTATAATTATAGGTATGGATGCCTGCTCTTACTTAAATGTTAACTCTAGAGGTTTAACACCGATGCCTCATTAATTCCTACTCTCGAGTTTTGCATCAGCAAGCTCATTTAATATTGTATCTAAAACATGCTCTTTTTTTCAAACAAGGCTGTTTTTTACTTGTACGAAATATGTTCCATCAACTGAATGAACCAAAATTATTTTAAACTTTTCTTTAGCCTTTTACCCTTTTTCTTCCAAACCGAGAAAATTAGGTCTTAGCACTTTAATTTCTGGGGAACACATTGAATCTTCCAGTAGCCTGAAATGAAGCAATTATGCTGTCTCAGTGCAAATGTGATATTCAAGAAGGTACAATTTTCTTAAATTATATTTCTGTTAATTACACTGAGCCTTTCTAACTAAGCTGTGAAAGCCAACTTGATTGCTCTCAACTATGAAATTGGGAATAAAGCCAACATGAAAATGACTTCTATTTCCTACTTGAAGAACAAAACTTTAGAAAAATATACTTACATTATCAATGCAGTAGCTACATTTTCTGTTTGAACCTCCTCTTTAAAGATAAATTTGTCAAATTACAAAACCATTTCCATTTAAGCATCTTTCATCTTACACTTTTTTCCTGCATTATTTCTTTATAAACTGCCCATAAATAACAATGAATATTATTAAAATAAAATATAATGATCTCAAACTGATAAGCTTTAAATAACTTATTTATACTTTTTCTTAATTAGTTTTATTAAAAAACCAACAGAATATTGGATCTTTCAAAATAAACTTGGCTTGGTTTTCCAAGCAATAAGTGGTTATGTGATGCAATATCTATGATATATGGTCCACAAGGCTAATGTGTAGAGCAAAGAAAAGTCACTTTTATTTTGTAGGAGAATTAGTGCTCTGTCTCAGGTGCAGGTCATTTCCCATTGAAATGGAACTTCAAAGAAGTCTGCTCTTGGGACGGTGGTCTGCCATATTGTACATCCTTGAAAAGTACTCATGTTGGCAGCTATAACTTTCCATTAGGAAAACGCAAACACTGTGCTGTCAGTTAAAGAAAGTACATATTATTGTTAGAATATATGTTGATTTGGAATAAAATGGAAGAATTTTAGAATTTCTTTTTACTTTTCATTCTACTGCAGTACTGGTAGAAACCTGTGGACATTTTCATGGTATTGGAAACCAGACGTTTACGTGGGTCTCATATGTCTACTTTTTTAAATCTGTTGAGGAGGAAAGGGCCTCTATGTTGATAACACATAGAATCATAGAATAGTTTGGGTTGGAAGGGACCTTCAGAGGTCATCTAGTCCAACCCGCTGCAGTGAGCAGGGACATCTTCAACTAGATGAGGTTGCCCAGAACCACAACCAGCCAGTCCTTGAATGTCTGCAGGGATGGCGCATCCATCCACCACTGCTCTGGGCAACCACTGCCAGTGTCTCACCACCCTCATTGCAAAGAATTTCTTCCTTACGTCCAGCCTGAATCTCCCCTTTTTTACTTTAAAACCATTTCCCCTCATCCTGTTGCAATGGACCCTGCTGAGAAGTCTTTCCCCATATTTCTTATAGATCCTTTCAAGTATTGAAAGGCTGCAATAAGGTCTCCCTGGAGTCTTCTCCAGTCTGAACAAGCCAATCCCTCTCAGCCTTTCCTCATCGTGGAGGTGCTTGAGACAGGAAAATACAAAATAAAAAATTATCTTTTGTAAATAAGTAAAGTCAGTTTTGCTTTGTAGTTACATGAGGTTGAGCTTGGTGGTTTTGAACAATAGAAAGGAGTAAGTAGCAGAAACAAGGTGCACAATAACCAGCCAGAACAGGACTGATGGTAGTTGGCTTGACGATGGGACTTTCCAAACTTGAAGTTCAGCCCAAGGACAAGGTGCTGAAGAGGAAGATGATGAAGGAACGACCACCAGGGGTACCAAAGACCACTGCCACAATAGAGTGTGCGTGCGGGAAGAATAATCTAGAAATGTGATGTCAATAAATATGCATATAATGTAGTGAATATATATGATTAACAACGATATAATCACAGTTTGGTTGATGCTCGGATGGGACACACTAGGAGGAGCTATCCCCCGTGTTCCCCAGTGCCGCAATAAAAAATACCTGCTTGTCAACTTAAAACTTTGTTGGCGAGTTCTTAACGAATTCTACAAATCAGTGCTCCACCCCTCTGATCATTTTTGTGGCCCTTCTCTGGATCCTCTCTAACAGGTTCGTGTCTTTCCTGTACTGTGGACTCCAGAGCTGGATGCAGTACTGTAAGTGGGGCCTCACAAGAGCAGAGTAGAGGGGCAGAATCACCTCCCTCGACCTACTGGCCATGTTCCTTTGGATGCAGCCCAGCATACGATTTGCTTACTGGGTGTTATTATATAAGATAACAAGATTAGATGTATATATAAGATTATATGTATACAGGGTATATTGTAAGTTTAAAAATAGCAGTAATACACTATTGTATCATTGACCCATCAATCCCTCATTTTGCCACTTACGGACTGGGTGGAAACTGCATGAATGTCTCAGGCTACATAGAATCATAGAATCATAGAGCGGTTTGGGTTGGAAACGACCTTAAGATCATCCAGTTCCAACCCCCCTGCCATGGGGAGGGATACCACACACTAAACCATGTCACTCAAGGCTCTGTCCAACCTGGCCTTGAACACTGCCAGGGATAGAGCATTCACAACTTCCTTGGGCAACCTGTTCCAGTGCCTCACCACCTTCACAGTAAAGAACTTCTTTCTTATATCTAACCTGAACTTCCCCTGTTTAAGTCTGAACCTGTCCTGTCATTATTAAAAGGACTAAAAGGAACACGAAATGTTAAATATGCTGTTCCTCAAGAATCTTTTGAAGCAGAGAATGATGATTTGGAGATGCAAGACCATGCTTTCCTCTTACGCTAAACAAATTAATATTCCTTTCACTGGTTGTGAAGAGAGAAAGCTTTAGAATAATTTTGAAATCAAAGTATGATTTCCCCCCTCTCCCCCCCCATATTGATATTTTGGAAAGGAAAGGACCCTAAGAATTTTACATATTGTCCTGGGTTCAGCTATAGCAGTCATTTTTCTCCTTCTTAGTAGCTGGAGCAGTGCTGTGTTTTTTAATTTTCAGCCTGGGAACAACGCTGATAACACTGATGTTTTTAGTTGTTGCTAAGTAATGTTTACTCTGACCAAGGACTTTCTCAGTCTCATGCTTTGCCAGGGAGGAGGGGAAGCCGGGAGGAAGCAGAGACAGGACACCTGGCCCAAACTAGCCAAAGGGGTATTCCATACCACAGCACATCATGCCCAGTATGTAAACCGGGGGAAGTTACCCGGAAGGCCCTGATCACTGCTCAGGTCGGGCTGGGTATCGGTCAGCGGGTGGTGAGCAATTGTGTCCTCTCCCCTTGTTATTTCCCTAATCATTATTATCATTGGTGGTAGCAGTAGTGGTTTTGTATTACACCTTAGTTATGGGACTGCTCTTATCTCAACCCATGGGAGTTACATTCTTCCGATTCTCCTCCCCATTCCTCCGGGAGCGGGGGGAGGAAGAAGCGGGGGAGTGAGCGAGCGGCTGCGTGGTTCTGAGTTACCGGCTGGGCTCGAACCATGACATAGACCATCTCCAAAGAAGTAATGTAATCGTTCACAGGCATAAACTACTGATGCTAAGGAATGTACTGCAAGTTTGCCTTGTGATTCTAACCCTGAGGGTACAATTCACCCAACTAAGAGCAGACATCCATATTTAAGCTAAAACTCTCTCCTAAAAATGTGCTTCTGTAGAGTCGCAGTTAACTCTCCTGTTTATGCAGTGGGGAAAAGCTGGACAACTATGCCTGTGTGATCTATGTGTGCTGTATAATGTACCTGTACACATTCCCAGCCACTTGAAATACATGTAGTGCACACCTAGTACTCAGCAGCAGCTAATCTGCTTTACAGATCTATTCCTACTAGTCTAAATCCATTTAACTAATACAGATATAGCCACGTGTAGGGCATAGAACAGAAGGGAATTTAAGTGTGGTAGCTAGTACTACATGAGAAATAAGAGCAGAGCTACCTATTTACACTGTCTCTGCTATTCCAAGTTTAAAGAGAAAGGCTGGGACAAGAAACAAAAGGTCAGCAAATCTGCCAAAGCCTACCTCACCAACATGCCTAAGCATATGAAAAATGTCCCATACCTCATTGTAGAAGGATCTTTTTCCTCTCATTCCAATATTATGAAGTACAGTATCATTCAAGTGGTCTACTGGAAGATCAGTACCAATCTTGACATATTTCTACTTTAATACAGAAATTTTTTTGGACCTGACAGTGAAATCTTGTCTCATACCAGGAAATACCAACATCTCTCTGCATTCCCAAGTTCTCTTTCTCCTGGCTGTCCTTCTTCTTCAGCCCCTGAATTGGCCCTTGACCAACTGATGTTGCAGATCATAGTCCAGGTGATGTTTCGACACAGGCAGCACTGCGCTGCTCATAGCAGCTGCCACTGAGTTGGCCTGTGCAAGAAAATGAACCTCCCATAAGTCCAGGTGAAGGCAGTTCAGAAATTGATGAACACCTCATCCACTTCAAAATAATGGACTCTTTCCCAATCTTCTCTGCAATGGTGTAGATAGATGTCCTGGTTTTGGACAAGCATTCTCACACCTGCCATGAAACCTTCCAGCTCTAAGCATCTCAATCATTAAAGGTAGCTACGTGATGTGTGTGAATACCACAGCATACCAGTACCCAATCTCCACAGCTCTGTTCTTGGTCTAGGAACCCTCCTGAGCCACATTTCCTTAACAGTCCAGCGGTCTGTAGGTTCCCAAGCAAACACTTCTCCCTCTCATTCTGCTTGTCACCAATGGAGCCCTGGGCACTAGAGAGGAGCACAGTTGCAGAGCAACCTTGGTGATCTGCATTTCCCAAGCCAAGTAATTAGATCAGCATAGGAAATTCTTCCATGGAATTGATTCAGTTTCAAGGTTTGCTTATGATCTTTATATGCCTATCCCTGTCTAGACCATGTTCACCATATTGCTCTTCCAGTACAGTGGTCATGTTAACAGAAACTCAAAGGTTGTGTCCAAGCTCTTTACTCCATATATTCATTTCCGAAAAGCTTGTTACTTCCAGTAACCATTTAAGGAGGCATGCTGCTCTACTATATCTTCTTGTCTGGGGCAACATGGCCTTTCTGCTTGAACCTAGGGACAAGCAAGGCTCTTCAGAGCTGCATTGCACAAACTCAGCCCTGTTGATAAACTTCCTGATGTTAACACAACCACATACTGGCCCAAACTGAAACTATGAACATAATTCTGAAGGAGTTGTTGCTGCCACTGCAGCTCTTGCTGACATTACTAGTACCTCTGCTTGTCAGGCAGTAGAAGCAAGGCATGCTTGTGAAGCAAAAGAAGGTGAGATTAGAAAGGAAAAGCGTTTACCCACACTATCCTTGAACAAGGGCATGCCAAGACTGCATCAAAGTGCCTGGAATGGTGCCAGGCTTGCCATCTGCTCCATCTCCAGGAGAGGGCCATCCAAAAGAGAGCACAGCAAATGAGCAGTGAGATAAACAATGCAGTCATAAATTCTGGATTTCCCCCCCTCCCCCCCGATCTAACTCTCATTTACATCCAGGATCACTTTTTCAGTCCATACCAAACCCTTTTCTGTTTCCATCAGATCTACCTGCTTGTGCTTTCGTTTGTTGAGAGGATTATCATCTGCTGGGTCAGAGCTCCCCAGATTAGGCAGCAGCATATGACAACAGTACCTTGCACCTGATGAGCCGCTATGGCTCCTGTCCTGCCTTTGCTGCCAGTGATGCTGGAAATCTATTCTCTTGGTGTAACTGTGGATTAATTTTCCGCACTCCAGGATCTCCATCAAGCTCCAAGGCAGTTGCTCTTCACCTGGCTACCCCTCATCCAGTTTTCCCTCATCTTTCTGTGTGGTGCCTGCCTTCCCGCAGCCTTTTGGCCTGCAGAAACAGCCGCTGGCACCTAGAAATCAAGAAAAAGGGTGCCCTGGAGTGTGCGTCCATGTGCTCTTTCTCTTCCTGCAAGTGATATATGGCAATAGGTTGGAAAACATGGCGACATGCTCTGGGATGCTGCCCCCAGCCTGTCTTTACCGCCTCTGCCTTAGCCAGTTTCTGCTCACTAGGTGTTGGGTTACTTAATTGCCCTGGAACTTGGAGTGCCTTATTCTAGCCCAGCTGGGTCCACTGCTAAATGAAAACTCCCCCTTTCCCCAAACACCGTCTCCTGCTTCTTTCTTTTTTACCTGATTTGGATTTTCTATGAAAGTCCTGTAGATTTATCTCTTTATTGTTGCTGCTTATACTGTTGCTGATCCAGGCACCAAGCCAGGTGCATGAACAAGCGTAATTTACAGATTGCTATCACCTTGAGAGGTGTCTTATTTGAGAGATGCCTAGCTGGTGGGTCCTGGGATTACAAGAATTAATGGTTATGTAAAAAGCAAAAAGCCTATTGCAGCTGACAGTAAGCAGGAGTTTAATTATGACCAGTTTTGGCCATGGTTTAAACGCCTAGAATAACATGGGTGTGTACACAGAATCTATTCAAAGGAAGCTGTCCAGAGTCGTATCCCCATGCGGACTTCTGAATGCAGTTGCCTACATGAGCAAAGTCAGCAAAAGTATTTCTTGATGGTATAGGGCAGTTCAGGTGAGCAGCTGCCGAACAGCAAAACATTTGGATCAGTGCTAGTAATCTGCTTTTAGAGAGATAAATTTCACCCTGACTTCCCATCTCAGTTGAGATCTCTAGGTGTTACAGTGCTATAAATAATAATAGCACTACTTCTGACAAGTGAAGGAGGTTGAGAAACTGGCTGGGAGAAAGACTGATTCTCTCGTCATATAACATATGGATTATCAAGATGGGGGAGAGGATGTGCTGAACTTGGAAGATTTGTGTGAGGCTGTGGTTCCACTCTTCCTTGCAGTATTTTTGAGATTTCTTTTTCTACACAGAAGTTGGCAGATAAAGCAGATAAAGATTAAAGCACAATGACAGGCAAATTTGGAGAAATTTGCATAGTAAATGCCTGGTTAAATTTTGCCTGTGAGATCTATAAAACTGTCACTTTCATGAACAGAAGATTCACACAAATTATTAGCCAAAAACTGAGAGAAGCCATCACTTATTTTCACAGGAAAAATAGTTGAAAGAACAATTTAACTGTCTTTTCAACCATGAAAAGCAATACTACCTTTTTAGCCACAATTTTGTATAGCTGCTTTCACTAACAGTAGAAAAATCAGTACATCTAGTAGAAATTGCTATCACACAAACTTTTAGAAGATTTAATTATCTTCACAACAGGTTTTGTTATACCTTCTCAATAACTTCTTTGATGTTAATTCAGACAATTTTGCATAAAGCTCTTTAACACTTCATTTTGTTTAAAAGCTGCTGTGACGTAGCACAAAAATTGCACTTATATTCAAGAAAACTCAAGTTAACCAAGGTTATGTAATTTTTAAAGTTACCATTAGTTTTCCAGTATGTGTTGTACTCATCCATATTGATAAATGTATACTGTTTTTATGAAAACTATGTAGTTGCTTTGCATTTACACCTTTAGAAAGTGAGTAGAATCCAGTCAATTTGCTAAAGTAGTACCATTTCAGTACTTCATTTTTTTGCTCCAATTCACTCATATTATGAATTTATTATCTATAGTGCTAAATACTCATATTCCTGGAATCCTAAATGAATACTGAAAAAAAATTGCTCTTTGCCAGAGTGTTTGGCACAGCAATATAAAATGCATGCTACTCTTTATACGAATTTTATTTTGCCTTTAATAATGGTGTTTCTTGGTAAAGTGTTTGAACTCTTTATTCTCTCACTTGCACTAACCATAACCAAGATACAGAGTGTCAAGATACATTTTAAAAATTAATCAGCAAGAAAACTATGTATTCAGAAGAAAGAATGGTTCTGTGGATAGATGCACATCCAAACATACATGAGATTATTCCCAATTAGATCCTTCTTATCTAAACTTCTAAGCAAATATTCCAACCTAATTTAAGACTTTCTTTATGCTTATCTCTATCTTCTCATGAGCCACAGAATCATTCTTCTTTCTATGATCCCTGTTAAATCTTAAGCTTGCTTATAATTAGAAATAAATTACGTTATGAGATATTCTGGGACATTTAAGCATGAGAAGTTCTGCTATTTCTTATTTGTCCTGGAGAATAAAAAGATATACTGTCCATGCTCACTGCTGGAAGAACAATTTTTGGACCTGTCAAATTTAAAGTTCAGACAATTCTGAGTAATCTATTTTGAGTAGTACAATATGGAGAATAAAGTATATCTCTCTGTATACCTATAGATACAGAAAGAAGTATTTGTGTCATGCAGGCTGAATTAATTTTGCTCAAACCTTTAAAAGGACATTCACCTTTCAGCATTGCTTATGCATGGAGAATTTAATCTTAAAGAGGGTTTTACATAGAAAATAGACAGCTGCAGACAAACTATTCTGCAGTTAGAATGATTTATGTCAGCTGGGTTTAAATTCATGGGAAGATGCCTTGAAATTTAGAGAATAATTTGGCCTGCAGAAATAATTCTGCAGGCCAAAATTTGTAGAACACATTGATGCTGAATTCAAGGGAAAACTTCAAGAAAAGCATGTGAAAGTTCCAATGGATCATAAGGCTAGTAAACCCTAAGGAAACACAGATCATTTCCAGGCACAGTATAGAATTGCTTAGTGTTTAGAAGTTTTTGTGGTATGTAGTTTACCCTCATTTTGCGAGGTCTGAAGTTTCTTCCCTATAGAACTTAGTATTTAGGCTTGCAAGATCAACATGTATATTAGTACATTTGTCCACTTTCCTAGCTCTTAAAAATTCTTTAGAGGGGCCCATTAGGGCCAACAGCTGGTTATTTGATAATTTTTTCTTCCTCCTATGAAAATTATAATTGCAGTAAAAATCATCTACCAGGGATTCTGCAAGATTTTGGTTTTTTTTTTAAAGTTTCTCTTTTTAGTATGAATAATTCTGCAGGCCAAACCAGTTTGGAGGTCGTCAGATCTTTCTTTTAATATTGTACATGAGTAGACATTTTGAAGAAGAATGGTCTCCCACTCTTCCGTTTAAGATATGAAAGCAGGAGATCAATTTATTTTCTGAATTTTTGTGTCAAATGAACAGCAAGATAAGGGAGAGGAGCAACGTCAATATTTTTAAACTTCAGGATTATTGGACTAGCAAAAATTAACAGCCCTTCTACCTTATGTATAAAGAATACTACTACAATAAAAAAAAATGGTCATCGCACTATCAGTCTCGAGGGGAAGAAAACAGAAGGAGAGTATCCAGAACTCAGGAGCAGCAAGTCTTGGGACCAAACTCTGTCTTATCCCTGGCTGTTCATTTTGCGGTGTAATAGATGTTAAGGCTTCTGGACAGTGACTGCTGCATTACGTGGAGTGACTTGGAGGAGTGCAGTGGGTGGTTCAGAGCAACAACGGCAGCTGGTTTCTGCTGTGTGTTTGGTTTTATGGCTGTAAGTACCTTCAAATGGAAAACATCTCCTGTAGGGAAAGAGAGGCAGGTGGAAAGACAAAAGCTCATGCTGAAATTTGCTGGAGAGATACAAGCAATGCAGGGAGGTTTAACAGGAGTGTTACTGAAGAAAAAGAAGGAAGTGGGAAGACACCAGTAATTACTTTCTAGTTTTGAAGTATTCATACTTGTTGCCATTCCAGGATAATAGCACAGCCAATTAAAAAATGTCTAAGAGAAATAACAAAGTTTGCTTTAAATACTTGTTAAATATTTTATGCTGTTTTGTAGTGCATAAGATCTTTTTCTCCTATTCTTGTCTAACTTCTAACAGAAGTTAGATACTGTAACATTTATTACAAGAACAAATTCTCTCACTATGTCTGTATTTACAGGCTCAGATCTATGACCAAAAAAAAAAAAAAAAAATCTCAAGATGTTTATAATAGAAGGTTTCCATTACTTTCCTGGTTACTGCCAGAATTCAATCTGTCAGATGCATCTGTCACAGTGAATTAGGCTGCTCTTTCTGCACCTTGTTCACAGGTCTTATGTGGAGCCCATGTTTGGATTCCATATACTCCTTTGACGTCCTGTGTATTGTATCTGCAGGTACATTCAACTGCAACACAGTTACAACCTTCTGTTCCTAAAAAGCAATGGGGTTATTTTCTCCAAATGCTTGATGCTGTCCAATTATTCTGATGTTTAAAAGTCTGATTGATTTTCAGAAATTTTCAAACTCATGTTAAAAATTTCAGTTTCTTTAACAATGGGTATGTAAAGGCAATTAGTTCTCTTGCTATTTTTGCAGGCTTTATGGATGTTCACACATCTGTTAGTTTGATCTGTCTGTTAATAAAGAAAAAACCATGCAGTCCATGAGCCATCAAATGCAGGAGCTTACTCTTCTGTGTCAGAATGGGCATGATTAAAATACGCTAACATTTCACATACCTATTTGGGCCCTGGAACACCTGTTTCATAGCCAAATCTGTGTTCACTAAGTTGGAGGACACCAACATTTCTCCCACTGTCATTTTGCCCAATCCTATTGCCTTTTTTTTTTTTCTTTTTACATATAAGTATGACGTAATGAGTTGTGGTATTGTAAGATGTACTAATTCCTTTGACAAAAAAACTTCACTGCTTTTTATTTTTCTCTTTGGCCTTGTTGAAGTCTCTCCCAGAATTTCCAAATTATCTCGGTTAATATGTTACATGGAGAACAGAAGACTCAGAGCAGAATAATAAATTTGTGCATAATTGCACAATAGATGTAAACTTTAACTAGATTTCAGGCTATCCTACTCTAACTTCAAGCTGTTATTTACATATACACATCAGATGGTTTGATTTATAAGCAAAATGCTTAAGCTGCTTTTGTTATTTGGGTTTGAATGGCTGTTTTGTAAGCTGGATTTTTAAGACTTCTTGTTCTCCTCCTTTCTGGTAGTCCAAAAATCTTATGAAGACTTTGTATTCAGGCTTTACAAAGAGCTAAAACGTAAAGCACTGTACATTATCAGTACAACTGACATGTCTTCCTGAAAGTACTTTTAACTAAATCAGGAATCACAACTAACACAGGAAAGCAGTCAGCAGTTAACATGTATTAAACTAAGTGCAATAGAAAGGAAAAAACCAGAAATGTAGATGAAAAAGGGAAACACTCAAAACTACTTTACTTCTCTAAATTATTATTTTGAGAGATATTGTAATGTAAATAGGAGAGATGAATATTTTAAAAAGTTTAAACAAATTTAGATTCTGCTTGAAATGTGGTTATTGTTAATTACTTTTAAAGCCATTTCTGAAAGTGTTCTTACACATTACCATACATTTCAGGTAATGAGAGGACACTGTTGTAAAAAGAGGAAAGAAAAGACACATTGCAGTATCCTTAAGCTTCTCCTAGCTTTAAAATAGCATCTAGACTAATCCTCCAAGGTGTTAGATACCTCACTCAGGGGACTGACAAGATGGACTACATTAGAAGCAGAAATGAAGTTGTTTCTCGTTTCAGCTCCAACGTATTTATTAAACTAGGATTTCTGATACAGACACCTAATGGCAGGTGTTTGCATGATATTTCGTAGCATGTGTGTACACACACTGCATGCAGCGCATCAGTAGGCTGCTGCTGTGGTAAGACTGCAGAGGCATTGCAGTCTTGCTACTATCGTTGGTTGTCATGGCCACAAGTAATGCAAAATATGAAGTACTAAGATTTAGACAGTTTTTTAAAATGATACCACTTTTTTCCTGTTTTTTTTTTTTTTAAACAAGCTGTATGCATAATTATAGAAAGCACCTACACACAATAACAATACCTCCCAACTTCCTCTGCTGCATAAGGAATGGCAATACTTACATTTATATGTATAAGATCCAGTGACTAATCTTGCAAATAGTTACATTTCTTTTATCCATTTGCCATTGGCATGCTTGTATTAGACTCTCAAAGACCTCCTATGCGTGCAAGCAGGTTCAAAAGACTTGTTAATTACTCCGCTTCTTCAGTGCAGAGTACATCATCAATGACAGGAATGAAGCTATGTTTCAGTACCAACATCTCTATATTAATGCTGAATGTGGAATTTTAAAGTCGTATCAGAAATAAAATAAAGAATAACTTTACAAAAATTGAATTGGCTAGCAATCAAGAGTTATCCAAAATACATGCACTCTTTAATTACCTGCCATGAAGGGAGACTTTTGTATTGTGATCCGTTGTTAATTGAGAATTTCATAGGCAACAGTTAGTATTCGGTTATAGAAATAGAAATCTAGCTATCAAGGCAGATGGGCTGTATGTAGACCGTGGGTTGCCTGAGCTGCGTTATCCATGGATCATATGTGCAATATTTTATTACACCACAAGAGGTCATACAACATTTATAAATCTATGCAGTGAAAAAATTGATAATGGTTCTATCTGCAAACCAGTAAAGTTAAATCTCATGCACTGAGTAAAAGGCAAACAGAACAAATTGTAAAAAAACAACAAGAATTTTTTTTTCCTGTTAAAGCACTCTCAGCCTGTGTGATCTGCTATGAGCTGTATTCAAATATCCTTTCAGATGTACATTTCATGCTGAAGGCAGGGAAAGCCATATACTGAGCTGTGGTACCTTCTGAATCATTATCAGTACATGATGCAACCTTGGAAGAAGGATAAGATCAGACTCTCCTTGACATGGTAGGTAACATAATCAAATGATAGGCGATGCATCGAATGGGCTTATGGTGATCAAATAAGCATGCTTGGCAGCTCAGTGAAAAGTGTTAAAGCTGAGTTTAACTGGACAAATTGCTGCTCGTTCAGCAAAATGATAGACACGAAAAGAGATTTTAATTTTGTAGAGATTGCAGCCTGAATTTTTGAAACAAGATCACTTCATAAAGGTACCATCCAAGAATTTTTGACAGAAGTCTCAGCATGACACAGGGATGCAATTCCTGGTATCTTGTGTGGCAGCAATACCCCTCTGTGATTCCTGTTAACTCTCGTTAACTCTGAGGCAAGCAGAGGCTAATGAGACAGAGTATGGAAGAAATGTGGAGAGTGGAGGAAGCTGGGGGATTAGTGCAGTGCCACCCTATGGCAGGGCAGGCCTGGAACAGCTTTGCTGCTGAGGTAAATTCCTCTGAAGAATGGAATTTTATGAGGAAGTATAAAGAAGCTAATTCTTTAATGTCTGCCTTAAGGTATGCATGAACTCATACAGGTAGGGATGTGAGCATACTGCTTGATGCCCAGGTATTGTCAGCTTTTTCTATTGCTAACCCTTTCTTCTGGAGGGATGATCTATCACACCATGTGAAGGTTATTTCTGAGTAATTTTTCTACTTTCCAAGCTTTATCTGTAATAAGGGAATGATAAGACCATAATTATTTGACACAGAATAGCCTACCATTTATATAATTAAAAACTGCCTAGGTATGTGCCCAGTTTACAGGCTATTATAACTTAAATAGAGTCCTTTGTTTAAACAAGTCCTCATTAACTCAGGTAAATATATAATTAAGGATGAAGAAATAACATCAGGTAGGAACTGACCAGTATCATTTTGGTTTTCTTCTCAGAGTTTAAATACAAATGCCATTTACTGTATTAATAATTTTTAGTACTTGTATTTTTTTTTTCTCCTACGAACTCACAAAGCTTCTCAACAAAGGGTAAGTATATTTATTTCTATTTTATAGACAGAAAAACAGAACTAAAAGCTTAAATCGTCATGAGAAATAAACAGCCCCAAAAGACGAAACCTATTTCAAGCATACAGCCTGAAATAGCTTACCAAGCTTCTTTTCTAAGTGCAGTCCTTTTTATCTTAAAGAAGGTCACACAAAGCTAACCTCAAATATCCTCTCTTTTGTATAGTTGGTTACGTTAGATTTCACTTAAGTTTATGTCTTTTGTAGAGCTACATAAGCTGTAAACATTGGTCTGTTTTACTCTTCAAATGAGCGTAAGAGAAGGACAATAATTAAATATTTTTTCCTGTTTCATTTTCTGAAGTACCTTCTCAGGACTGCAGACTTTTAGGCATTTATTTCTTACAGCTGAAAGATGATCTTTTCTGTAAGCACCTGATATTCAAGAAACCTTAATTTGGTTGGATAAACTGTCGTTGTGACCTTGAATAAGCTATTTAATACCTTTACACCTGCATTTCGCACAGTCATTTCATTTTTCTCAGAAAGACATGTAATACTCCTATGGTCATTGGGGAAAGGAGGATAATTGGTAAAAAACAAACAGCTGCAGTGACAAAATTAAGACTCCTGTCTAAAGCCAATTTATTCCAAAATGTCAAAAAAAAAAAAAAAAAAAAGAGAGAGAGAAAATTTAATTCTTGAGGAGGAGGATTGTTTTTTACAGAAAATCAAGGGGTTGAAACAGATGGGAAGAGGGAGAATGTGGTAGGATGTGGCACATCCTACAAGCCTTATGTCGGGGCAAGGCTATAGATGGAGATTGTAAATGTTCCTCATTACAGAGAGCTTGCAAGACCAAACAGAACAATTTAAACTTAATCTCCACTTATCTTCAATACAATGAGGGAAGGGTGTCTGTAGTATTATCACTATTACTTAAGCTTTCAGGCAAATCCTGTGCTTTGTTTTAAATAGTTGTCAAACGATGAGGATACCTTCATGGGAATAACTGAGGTGTGTGGATAGGAGGCTGTGTGAAGTGTTTGAGGAAGACATTAGGAAGAGAGGTACAGCATAAACAAATTGCACAACGAGGAAGAGTTCACTTTTTGCATGGGAAATGTGATAAATAAATTCTGTGGTTCCAGAACAGATGGGAGTAAAGTGCTATATTGCTTCATGTACTAAAGCAAACCAGAAGCAGTGTGATGTACGGGTGGTAAGTCACTTTGAGCCAGCTGTACTGTGTGGGGTTTGGCTGGTCCAGCAGCACCTGCTCTGTGGTGTGGGGCATCCTGCAAAGAGTCACCCAGCAGACACCCAAGGACTTTACGGCATGTGTGCTGCATCAGGAACAGCCTGGAAAGCAAACACCCTTCACCTCCTTTGTGACCAATTCCAACATATGAAAAGATTGCAAGCAAAATTATGAAATCATGCCTAATTAGACTAATTCTGAATAATTTTCCCTAGCGAGTGTGGAGACAAAAGAACAGCAAACGCTCTCATAATAGTGACTTCTATTCATTAATAAGCATGTCTTAAATACATGGGTCGTTAGAGAAAGAAATAAAGGGAGGAATGAGTGGTCATCTGTATCAACCAGTACCTTCCTGACATCCTGTAAAATCCGTTCAGTAACCGAAAGTGCAGAGAATGTCTAGCACACTGTAGTGGTAGTCTATTACCAGCCTATATTGAGACATGTAACCATTTTAAAAAAGAAAATAACATCAGTACCTGGAACTTGAAGGAATCTTCTCTGAAATCCAGATATGTCTGAGGTTTTTGAATGCAACCAGTTCTCCAGACACTGCTGCTAGTAAATTATGGATGATACACACCTACACTTTTCAACAGCAGGTTGCAACAGCTTCTTCTGTACCTATTTTTGTTTTCCTTATATCAAGGTCTACTGTTCTTTGTCACAGTTATGAATCCCTAAGTAAAAGTAACAAATCTGAGTAGAACTTAGAATATTAGACAAGTTCAGGACAGACAAAGCATATCATACAGGTAAAAAATTTAATGAAGCTTAAATTTTATAAAATTTAGAAGCCTGGTGCATAATAAATTATCCTTCATTGTTTACCAGATTGAAAAGCAGGGTCTTTTGGCATCTAAGAATTAGTGAATGTTGAATTGCCCTGGGTAATTAAAAAAAACAATTTAAATCCAAATTCAGTTCTCTGAATTTGCTGAGTCTCTGATTCATGCATACAGCCTCTCAGGCGACTTAATACAACCTGTCAGCTGCATGAACTTAAATGCCTGCAAAGTGAGGAGCAGTAGAGTTCATGGGACTGTTTGCCATTTGCATGAGCCTTGTGCTCCTAAGAGGTGCTGTAGAGTTATTGAGTGGGAAGTTCCAAATGGTCAGCTTTTCCTATGAATAGACTCATTCGGCAGCATAGGAGCTGTTTATGTGCAAGATCCTAGAAATGCTGGCATTAAGGTGCCTTATTTGCCCATGTAGAGTTACTGCAAATGTACAGGCATTCTGAACTATTTTAGTTCAAAGCCATTTTCACAGTAAGAAGGAATTGAACATTCTGAAGTTGTAATAACTGATGATACTTTTCTGTAGAAGAATATTTAGACCCATGTGTCAGGGCTAGAACTAATTTTCAAGTCTTTGGGAGAAGGATGAGACCAAAACCTTGTGGAAAATTTCCACATGTCTGCCATCAAAGGGCTCCAGCACACTGTAAGGACTGAATGACAAATGTAGTCAGAAGCAAGACCGGAAGGACTTTCTGAGCCCAGTGTGGGAAATCATCTAACAGATTTCAATAACCTTACAAAGAAGGTAGTTACACAACACCACAGACATGCATTTAATTAATTTTTAAATGCAGTTTTTCTCACATTGGTAAAATTAAACCCTTTCAAAGGTGCTTGGAGCTTTGCGTTTGGACATATAGGCACTGATGAGTTTTGCTTGAGTCTGTTTATATAGTTTATTTATCCTCCACTGAAGTTCAGTCCCTGTGAAGTTAGCACGCATCTCTTGAGCTGCTGCAAATCGTTTGCAGAACAAGTGGTAAAAAACTTCTGACGCAAAAAATAACAATACTGGCACTTGACCCATTGATCTGAGATTTCTGGCATGAAATGATGCCATCTTGAATCCGAGCAGAAAGGTGAGAAGCTGGCTTTCTGACGTGAAGTTCTTGCCACAAGGGCAAGAACTGTTAGTGGCTACAGGGCTAGCTGTCTCACAGTCAGACCATACCTGGCTGCCTGTGTGAAGATGTGCCCAAAGCTTCTCCAACAGTGTATGTACAACACTTCAGCATCTTATGCCACCACATTTGCTAGTCCTTAACAATAGTTGTACTCTTCTTTTGCCACACACGAGTGACATGCACTATAATGTAATACTTTGTTTTTACTTTGGAATTGAGTTACTATATGATTTAATAACTATTTTAAACCTTCCCAAGTCCCAGTGACCTCCAGCCTTTAGTGCAGAACTCCATTCTCAATGTGAGACTTCCTTTACATGCACTGACAACCTTAGCAACATCCAGGGAAAAAAACAGGCTAGACCAAGGTTCAGATTTAGTTTCTTTCTTTTATTCCAACAGGGCTGGGCCAGCAACCGTATTCTTTGAGCAATTTCGGATTCAGAAGAAACTTTGTCCTGCTTTGACCCAGCCAATACCTCAGCAGACAAAACTACTATAAATACCTTTGCATGCTTTGGCTGTACAAACTCTCTGCTGTTAAGAACATCTGCATCTGTAGAATTTTTTGCGTTTATTGCTAGGTTTGGCAAACCTAGCGCATATAATGGATTAGAGCACTATGTTACATGCCAGAAAGTTGTGTAAGAATTGTCTAAAATTAGTGATATCCAAAGACGTATAGTGTCTGCCCTATTATTAGTTTTTAACTTCAGGACTAGATGACATTTGTGTCTCAAGTTATAACTAATGACTCCTGTAAAGCTAAAAATTAAACTAAGTCGTATTCACTGCTTCTAAAATGGAGTCTGTTAGATATTTAATTAGATCTTGTACATGACCTCTAACGAGTAAATATATATTCTGAAATCTTCACTACCACTTATTTTAATAATTTGTGTATGTTGGTGACAGCTGCATATTAAGCGCTGTCCCAGCTTTGAAAGAAAGATGCTCTGAGGTGTGTATTTGGACCCTATGGAGCTCAGAGCCTAGAAAGAGATAAATTGCTGGGGCAAAAGGAATAACCAGTGGGAATTTAAAACATATATATGTACATGTGTTTGTATATTTGAGTCAGCTAGTTCAGTGAAGGCTGCAGAACAATGTAATAGATTTTGTTTAAATAAATGAAAAATGGTTTAGAAATATAATTATTCTACTCCTGGGTAAGGCTGGTTTTCATTTTTGATGTTATTGACTTTAGTATGCCTTCAGTCCTTAGCGAAAATAATCGTATTTGAGTTGCTGCATTTTTGTATGTGCAAGTAATGAACTAGCTTGAATTTGCTGCTGGAGTAAGATTTGATTTTAATATGATCTTTAACATAAATATATCTCTAGTTCTAATTGTATTTTTCTAATCTAATTGTATGTTTTAAAAATTACATTAAAATAATTTAGAATTTGAAGAAACACATAGTAGAAGAATGTCCTGGACATTTGTCCATTAACTGACAGGAAAATGTTAAAAAAATGTAATGGAAAATTAAACTTGTCAGTGCTTTGAAAGCAAACCTAACATGATTCTGTGTGTTGTTTTCTGTATGCTGCTGGAGCATTTTTAACCATTTTACCCTGTTTACCTTAGCATCTGCTATATACCTCCTTTTATTTCATCCCACATGAAGTCTACACAGACTTCTCTGAAAAACACATTTATAAGTGTGAATCTCAGAAACACCTGCTTGCATCATCTCTGTAGATCTCAGCCATATCTACTAAAATCTGTAGGTGGTTCTGTGGTCCTCAGTGAACTCTGACTCACATCCCAATTCACAATGTAACTTAAAATTGTAATTCTTAATTTAAATAAATTTAATTCAATTAAAATAATAAAATGTAATATATGCAGATCTATTAGATATGCACTGCTAATGTAAGAAAAAATATGGGTGTTTATGGCACAGGACAGTGATAGTAAAGAACATTAGACCATCTCTTTTCTGTCTAAGTGAATAGTTTTTGTGTTCAACACAACAGGACATTGTCAAGTCTAACTATCAATGTCTCAGCTGGTGAGACATGCATGTACTTCTTTGAGGTACTCAAAGATGTTCTGGTAGATAACATTGATAGAAATTTTTTTTTATTAATTACTCGAACTCTTCCTATGCCATTGCTTTGATTCTGTTATTACTCAAAATACAGTTTAATAAATCTGTCTATATATAAAGGCATATTCTTATATAGCTGACAAAGAAAATCCTCAAAAAATTCTCCCAACTATAAATAGTGTAACATATAATGGTTATGTGGGGTCGTATTTAGAGGACAATGGACATATGATGAACCAGTCATATGAGGGCCTCTTCTAAGCACGCAGCCGCATACCAAGAAGAAGATAAGAGGAAGTGAACCAGCCATCAGAGAGCCTCTTCTAAACACGTAGCCGCATACCAAGAAGAAGATAAGAGGAAGAAAACATCTGCAGTCGCATACATGGGAGGAACACCAGGAACTAGATGAACCAATAAGGACACTTACCAAGCCGCATGATTGCGTCGTGCAAAAGGGCTTTTACCAATCAAAAGGCGCGTGACCGCATGTAGGGATAGAAAACTCTGTATATAAAGGGATAGTGAGAACAATAAAGCGGCTTCTGCTTGATTCACATTGAATTGTGTAGAGTCCATTGTCGTCTCTCCTCATGGTTATAAATGAAATTTTCTCCAATACAAACTCAAAAGCACTTTCTTGCTATTCCTAAAGCTTTAGGTGACATTAGTCCAATTCTTATGGACTTGTGTTGCCTTAATGTTTTCTCATGTACCGCAGACTCAGCCTTTATTCAGCCTTGATATTATTCCAGTGCTCAAACTGAGGGTAATTTTAAACTCAGAACAGTTGCTTTCACAGAGACAAAACTACAGCTAACTAGCAATAGCTTCCTGGTGAAAAGGAGCATATGCCCTGGTTGAGCCAGGAACTCAAAGGAATCTGGACATCAAGATGCTTATGGTAGTTTGCCGCTTCCTGTAGCAGGAACCAACTGTTTGGCACTATTTTTCTTCCCAGAATGTTGATGACTTTTCAGCCAGCCTTATTTTGTAGGACCAGTGGAATACAGTTGCCTACAAACACAAATGCTTCCGACTATCTACATGAAGAATTCTGAATAAGAGTAGAGATTTAACTAGTTCCAGACAAACCACTTCAAACACTGAACATTACATGGTTCAAGTCTTTTAATCTTTCACGGTATCACAGAATCATTTAGGTTGGAAAAGACCTTTAGGATTATCAAGTCTAGCCATAACCCTAACACTGCCAAGTCCATTATTAAACCATGTCCCTAAGTGCCACATCTACACGTCCTTTAAACACCTTGAGGGATGGTGACTTAACCACTTCCTTGGGCAGCCTGTTCCAACCCTTGACAACCCTTTTGATGAATAAATTTTTCCTAACACCCAGTCTAAACCTCCCCTGGTGCAACTTGGAACCATTTCCTCTTGTCTTATTGCTTGTTAATTGGTAGAAGAGAGTGACACCCACCTCACTCCACTCTCGTGTCAGGTAAACATAGAGAACAATAAGGTCTACCATCAGCTCCTTTTCTCCAGGCTGAAGAACCCCAGTTCTCTCAGCTGCTCCTAATAAGACTTGTTCCCTAGACCTTTCACCAGCTCCGTTGCCCTTCTCTGGACCCACTCCAGCACCCCAATGTCTCTCTTGTAGTGAGAGGCCCAAAACTGAACACAGGATTCAAGGTGCGGCCTCATCAGTGCCCAGTACAGGGGAATGATCACTGCCCCAGTGCTTTTTGTTTTCTGAAATCCAAGTCAGAAACATCATGTTCCCAAACACTGACTCACTGTTGTTTCTCATAGGTGAATTTTGTTTGGTTTATTGATAGCTATCTTTCGAATCTTTTGATGGTGTTTTCCACAAATACAATATTCCTCACGAAACTAGCAGGAACATTTGCATGTTGTGTTACCCTTTGTGGAATAATTACTGAATACGATTTAGAAAACAAACTTATATCTAAAAATGTAGCATTGTTCACACATAAAGGAAAAACTGACTTTTAGGGTAAGATTCAGCTGCATGTGGTATGCCAGGAATCCACTTCACAGCGGTTCCCGTGGCAACATTTCTTGACGGAGGATGGAGCAGAGTGGAGATTCTGTGGCCAAGCTCTGCCCCAACACCAGCAGAAATGGGAACTAGGTGGTACTTAAAACTGATAAGCTGTGTAGTTGCTACCCTGAGCCAACAGTCTGTCATCTTTTGACAAAATGCTGTCTTTTGTGTGAACTTTACTTCATTATAATTCATTTTAATATGAAAACACACCTCCATCTCCAATGCTACCTGCCTCCAAAGTGAGACCACCCCTCTTTGAGCATGCTCTTTGAATTTCTTATGGTATATACCTTTAAAAGCGAAGTGAGAGAATTTTACACCAATGACAATAAAGGTATGCATGACCAGAGTCACTCAAGCTCCACCTTGAAAGTGAAAAATAATATAAAAATGGCCCAAGGAGTGGGCGGCGTTAGGGAAGACATCATCATGGACGAGCTGGGGAACATTCCATCAGCAGATTACCCTTGACTCCTGGGACCGGTCAACAGGCTGGACCTTTCTTCCCTCCCCATAGGGATGCCTTTGGGTAAGACTGGCACTATACTCAGTGCTTCCCCAGGAAAATTAGGAATCTCTATATAGAGTTACTTTTTACTTTTATACTTTAAAGCCAGGCTGTATTATTCATAACTTTGTCGCACATTTGTATACCTTATTATTTGCATGTGCTTTTGCAGACAGTGTATTTATCACCGGCAATCCGTAAGAACCTGTATCTGTTGCTTCAATAAACTGCACTATTTAAGTAGCTAATCTCAATAATTCTCTCATTGAACGTGACCAGATCCTTCAGTGTGGCCATGTTAGCTCATGAGCACGATTAGACTGAAGGTGCAGTGCACTATTAGTGCATCTGGAACTGTGATTATTCAATATACTGAATGCGACCGGACTGATAGTGGTACATTGGGCATCATTCAGAATCTAAGCCTAGCTGCACCCAGCCCTTCTCATATCTGAGGACCAGCTGGAACGCAAGGGGGTTTATTTTCTGCCAAATTGTCTTACCTTTTAACGTAACACCCTTCCCACCCATAACAGGATGCAAGCAACCTTTTAACTGGAATTGTTTCTGTTCTGCTACATGAAATGTGGCCCATTAACTGCACATAGATATTTTTTGGGTACTTTCAACATTATTCCTTTCCAGGTTCCTGCTCATACATATTTTATTTGCATTTCACATTACAGTCTGTTCAGTATATCCTGCATCTTATAAGGTGAATCGTTTTCCTATTCTTGTGGTCACTGTATTAATCTTCCCAATGCCTCTGTTTTATATGTCAGTCTTCACTGATGCTTGATATGTTTCTGGGTCATTAATGAAGATGTAGGCTAAAACTTGACATAATATGGATTTTCTCAGCGATTTGCTTGAAATGTGTCCAATGTGGTTCATTGACAGTTTATGTTTTTCTTGTTTACTTGTCAGCAAATGGTGACAAATCATTTTTCTTCGTTTCTAGTTAGAAAAGTAACTTGTATGTTACATGACTGGTGGTATGTTGGAGCCAAGGATGTCTAATTCATTTCTTCCAGCAAATGTTTATAATTAGTAGCCATAAGAACAGATCTCATCCGTTAGAATAAAGTGGCATAAACTGTAAGTTGGTCTGTCTCTGTGGTGTACAAACTACTTCAAAATGGGATGCAAATACCACCAGAATACTTGGACTTTTTCTGTCTGCCTCTATATACAAAGATACCTCTACCCTGCCAACAGTCATGAACCCAATAAAGTTAAATTTGAAGGCTCTATTATAATGGCCTAACCTCCACAAACACAACAGAAGTGTCTGAATAACCTACAGTAATATTTCTGAGTTCTATCAGCGAACTATTTATTAATGAAGCAAAACACAGTGGGTAGAGTGGGTAACATATGACTTAACACACACTCTCTTTTTAGCACCCTACAATATATTGTCTATTCCTGTAACGTATCTAAAGAGAATTTGATAAATTAGGACTTCTCAAGACATAGATTTTGTCAGACCTTCCCACTGGACCCAATAAATCTCCATAAAAACTTAGAATGCTTCCACTTGCTCTGTAGAATTTGATATTAACTGACTCCAACAAAGGTCACCATTTCCTGAATCTAATTAGTTTTTGCAAACTAGGACACTAATTACCTTTTAAGAACCAGTAGGTTTTATATTTCAAAAAATCAATTATTATTTTACTTACCATTAAAATTTGTTTCTTTTCCCTTCTGTTCTGAAATATTGATGTTGGATTCAGCACTATGTATGTTTGTTGGTCCTTGGAGAGGTGGCCAACATAAACTTGTACTGCTTGAAGATTTTAATGAACCTAGTGAGAGATTTTATTTCCACCTCAGTGTGTCTTCAGAATCAGGTAAAAGCAGTGATAATTCAGGTGTAGGAGAAGGAGTGTTTGTTAGAAATTCTAAATTGAACAGAAGCAGAGCATTTATTTTCTTCACCTTGTAAAATCAAAGGTCATGCTGACCTTAGGACTTTGAGGTGGAAGGTAGAATAAACAGGCTAGTTATTAAAATAGATTAAACATCTAGAAAATAATTCTGTATTATAAAATAGAGAAATGACATAATGGTTATTTCCTCTACTAAATTAGTTACTCCAGTTACTTTGGGGAGTTAACATGAATAAATGTGACATTAGATTTTAATATGGTGTTCAGATCCCACCATGAAAAAGAAGGCCAATAGTATCCAGGGCTCCATTAGGAGGAGTGTTGTCAGCAGATTGAGGGAGGTGATCCTTCCCCACTATTCGCCACAGGTGAAGTCACACTGGGAGTACTGTGCCCAGTTCTGGGCTCCCCAGTGCAAGACAGACATGGAGAGAGAGTTGGGCTGGAGAGTCCAACAAAGGGCATGATGATGGTAAGGGATTGGAGTATCTCTTCTATGAGGAAAGGCTGAAAGGGCTGGAACTGGGGTGACCTTGTCAATGTATAGAAATATCTGCAGGGAAAGTGCAAAGAGCATGTAGCCAGTCTCTTTTCGTAGATGTTCAGTGACGGGACCAGAGGCAATGGGCACACACTGAAATATAGGAGGTTTCTCCTGAACATCAGGTTACTGATGAGAGTTACTGAGCACTGGCACAGGTTGCCCAAGGAGGTGGTAGAGTCTTCCTCCTTGGAGATGTTAAAAAACCCATCTGGACATGGTTCTGGGCAACCGCCTCCATATGGCGCTTTTGGAGCACTGAGCTTGAACCAGATGACATCCATCTGTCCCTTCCAACCTCAACCATTCCGTTATTCTGGGCTTCTGTCAACAATGTAATTAGTATTTTTGATAACTGAAACAAAAACTTCTTTCCTGGGAGCCTTAATAATATTTGATCAAAGCTTCAAATTCCTTCTATCAGGAAGAAAAGTCCATGAAATATCTGTCATCTTCACCCTAGGAAATAAGCTGTGTGTACACACCTGTACTCCAAGCTACTTTTTTTAAGTGTTATTATCTCAGAGCTAGAAAAAAAAAAGGCTTTTTTTTGATTCTGTGATTTTGCAATATCAGAAAAGCATCCTGGAGAATTAAAAGAAGCAAATTTTTATGAGCTTTTCCAATACCACCATCCAACTGACTGTAAGTACCTAATAAGTCAAAACCCCATTTCTGCCACCTTTCCACATATGATAATGTTGTAAAGCAGGACGAAAAGAAACCCAGCAATAGGAAACAGACTTTGGTGTTAAGCTTCCATTTCTAGAGATTTGGGGAGATTTTTGTACAAAACTCAAAAAATACTGGAACTTCTATTTAGCTTATTCTCATTAAAATTCCCGAATAATACCATTTGCTTTTAAATGACAATTCTGTAGCCCATATTGTATTTTCAGATTTAATTCTAAACAAAAATACTTTCCAAGCCACGATTTTTTTTCCCAGCTTGTAATACAAGGAATCCTTTAACACACAGAGAAACAGTGAAAGTAATGCACTCAATGATTTTTTTGAAATGGGAGCATAATTCTGATAATTTGAAGGTTTTTTTTCTTATTGCCAAGAGTGCCATTTACCAGCAGTAACAATTTTTGATATAGCTAAAAAAAAAAAAAAAAAGGCAGTGTATATATATATTTTTTTTAATTAACTATTTTAAGATTAATATTCTCTGGCTGTTCTTTCAAAGTATAATAGCAGCATGGCGGTCAAAGAAGTGAAGCATGCCAGCAGCAAGCATAGGACCAGTTACATACAGACTGATTTTCCATTTCCCAAGTAACAGTCACTTTGTTCCAAAAACAGTAGGAGTTTTCAAGGACAGATTGAGTTGCGTAAGAAGAAATGTCTTACTCCATGTGTAACTCACTGCTTAGTTCAGTTGCTGAATGAACTTCAGAAGCAAGCATGGACACATAAGGGTCTTTTCCAACATCTAATGAAGCCAGTGAAAAGACTTCAGAAATTCAGTGGATTACAGAATCACATGCAAATGATTCCCAAATACTTAGTACCACTTCAGTATGCATTCAGTTTACAAAGTCTGCTTTGTCTTAGTATGAGTCAGAATGTACAGAGAAACATGGATAAAATCTTTATTACAAGGCACAGTAATTATAATTGTAGTTATTCATTACTAAACCCAATGTTTTTGGTTTTATCAGCAACCTGATTACTACAACCTATTGGCATGCTTCTTACCTTTAATTTTAGTTATCACACTTTGATTCTGAATTTTATTAACCGTGGAATTATTCTCATTCATATGGTGTATAATCTACTTGTATGAATAATGATGATCTACAGGCACGAAAAAGTGAACTGTAATTGTCTTGTAATGATAATTTAAGGACACTTTAACTGTAGTAAGTTCATACATTGCAGACCAGAATTAAGTGGATAATGAATGAAAATCAGAAAAATAAAAAACCGTTTCCACATAACTTGCTTATTTTGTGCAAGTTAATCTATCTCTTTCAAATTTTAGTTTATCTACATTGAAAGAATGACTAAAGGTCTGAAAATGAATCAAATCTTAGTAGAAGAGTCTATTTTAAATATTAGAAACAGTCTAGATGCAGACATTTTAAAGACACACAAGACCATAAAAGAAACATTAAAAGTCCTGCGTATTTTGCAAAGATTATGTATTCCAGTCAATAGAGATCTAACAGTGTAGAAGAAAAAACATTTTAACGGGATATGACTTACATACATATGGTTCAAGAGCATTATGTGTGGTGCTGATATGCATGATTTTAAGCTGCTTACTCCAGATCTTTACTACGCTTAGAAAGCTCTTCTTGGTATTGCACCTGTATATCCCTCCTAATATAAACCTGCTTTTTTTGTTTTAAATCTAGTACACATTAAGAACAATCAGCTTTCCTCTTTCAGACTCCACAACCCCTATTTCTTCAGTCTTTTCTCAGAAGGCATCTGTTCTAGGTTTCTGATAATTTTTGTTTCTGAATACTTACCATTGTTAAGTAGACTGGGCAAATGATTTCCTGTCTTGTATATATTTACTGGCTTGTATGTATCTCTTCATACGATATTTGACTCAAGCAGAACAGGTGACTGTTAGTAACTGCTAGTTATTTCCTGCAGAACTCATTGCTTGGCAGTGCAGCTGATTATTTCTACCTGTTTCAAACAATTTGCTTCCTATTTCTCATATCTTTCAAGGACATTCTGCATTCTTGTCTTGTAGAAGACTTACATCCCTGTCGTGGAACCACCTGAAAATGTAGCCGCCTCTCTCCTTCAGCCAAATCACTACTGGAAATATTAAGTGGCATCAGATTCAGAACAGATCTTTCTTGAAACATGCCTTCACTCAGACTCCTTGATGAGTGAATCAACTCTAATTGCAATTGTACCTACTGAATGTTATATTGTAATTCTTGTTACGTTCTTGTTGTTTTTCCAGCTATTCTGTCTTTTTTCTCTTCCTAAGAACTGTGAGCTTTCATTATGTCATACAAGTTGTCTTTCATCTTTGTATTCTTGATTGACTCATGGTTACTGATCAAAATCAAACCTAGAAGAGATCCAAACATAATTGCCATCTTCTGACAAAGTTGTTCTGTGTTTGTACAGTGTATGGGACACTAAAAAAGGCCCATGAGTACTATAAAATGCCAATATTCTGCTATTGATGCAAAGTTTTAAGCTATGCTTCTCCAACAGAAAATGAGAGGTAGTTTTTAACCCTTTTCAAAATTATCTGCATAAGTTCAGCTATCGTAGATTAATCCAAAAGCTTAGGACACCTTACTTATTTCCTCTAAGACTCTTTGTGTGAGGGGTTTCAAAAATCCTCCTCTTTCATCTGTCAGATATTCTTTACAGAAACAAAAGAAATGCTATTATTAACCTTTTTCTCTAAGGGTTCTATATCTCCTAAGTATCTTCCCCTATGACATCTGTCATAAAGGAACATATGTGTTGTTACTTTCAGAAACTTGTTTCTAAAAAGATGCACTACTTTTACTTGTCAGGCTTAAGAAAACATTGTAAAAATCAGATTCATAACAGCACACTTGACCTGAATGTATAAATTCGCTTCTATTTCTTTTTAAGAAAGAAAAATATTATTAAAATTTGAGGCTGCCAAAAGGGGAAGGTAAGACAGACTTACTAAAATCCCTCTTCCTACAACGCCATAGTAGTATTTTGTGGTCTATTGTCACAAGACTTTTATTTTCCTGCTCTTTTTTTTTTTTTTCTCCAAACTGCCTCACGCAGCTAAGATTGAAGAAATAGCCCAACTGTATGTGATTTGGAGCTGTAAACAACCACAGTAAAGGTGATGGAGATCACTTGGGCTGGTAAACAGACAGAAATAACACTAATAAATTACAAATGAGGATAAATAAACTGTTCCAGACCACCTATCCTGAAACAGGCACATGGTCTTACTCAAAAAGGAACTTGTTCAAATGCAAATACAAGGATGTTTCGGTCATAGATCTGGAGCAATTTTTATGAGGATAAAAGGGTAATGTATACTAGGAAGATGTTATAAAATTCCCTTCCATCTCACAATACAGACAAGAAGATCTACAAGGCATAGAGGACCTATCTACACTATAACTAAATCTGGAGGAAAACTGAGTATGAGGTCAGTTCTGGACAACTTTAAAAAGCTTTAGAAGTGATGGGCTAAAACTAAATAAGCATACACACAGATCTATTTCTAGTTGAAATAACAGGTTTCAGTGAAAATGAACTTACAGAATAGGCAGACACAATGCAGTAAGGTCATCGCCGGTATAACTGTTCCCAGTTTCTGTGCTCATATTTCATGGTCTGGGCCATAAAAACTTGCATGGAGGATAGAAGGTAAAGAGTTTTGCTTGAAAAGCAACAGTTTCAGCAATAATTTTGTTTAAATTTAAGTATTAACTTTATTTTTTTCATGAAATGCAGTGTTGGAGTATTTTTTATTGTACCCCATGAGGGGAATTAGACACACGTTTGTGTTTAAACATAAAGAGATTTAATGAGCTATGCACTGTGCAGAGTCCTGCTGCCATAAGTGGTTCTGGCAGGATCTGCATGTATGTGCCATGAGCTGATTCCTTACATACATGAGTACTAGCACTCATCATGAGAACATCAGCATGGGGCACCACAGTCCTGGGTTTGGTTCATCCGTCAGCACCCTGTATGTTTACCAAAGTCACCCCAGAGTACTTGTATTCAGCCATTGTTACAATATACGTTTTTCAAACTTTTAACTTCTAATGCTATTTATACATCAGCATTTTCTCTCTTTTATACAATGCACAATTGCTAGAACAGTGAGTTAGACCACGATATATTTGGTAAAGTGTTGATACTATATAAGACACTGTACAGAATGTGGAAACCCAAAGTACTTTCACTGAGAAATTCTATTGTGAAAGGTCAAAAGGGTAAAAACCCAGTGCATTTAACTAATGAAGTATGGAATACATTCTGTTAATTTAATTATTTGTTGTAACTTTGCATGGTAGAATGTAGATTACAAGGCTTCTGGTTCTGCAAACTAGTTACATTTTCAAACCTGGATACATGAAATTACATTTTCATTTCTGACAAGTAATTTTAAGGGCCTTGGTAGGACAGAAGTGTTATACTAGTAGATTTGCTGTAGTTCATTTCATCATCAGGAATTCACATATGGTGACACAGTAAATTACTTGCTGCAGAAAGGCAGAAGTTCATATATGCTTACTGACTTTGTAATGCCTTCACTCTTCTACCATTCCATTCCTCTTACATTCCTTCAATGACTACTTCATTTTTTTTCCTGTGCTGCTTTAGGTGAATATATAAATGAAATACTTCGAGTGGGGTAACATTCGTAAAAGTTAATTCCATCTGAAATTAGTTCTGGTGACTGTCATGAAGACAGAAAGAGCCAATGGCTATTTTTCTCCTGGGTTCTACACTACATACAAGGAGATGCTAGAATCTACAGTCAAGACAGTTAGTTTCATTTTCAGAAAGGTCAATGTGCAGAAGAACGTTTCTCATTTAAAACTGCCTTGATTTAGGAGCTGTTTTGGCTCTCGTATTTGTACTATACCAACATGAAGAAGTTATAAGCTGAAATCAGCTATTAAACTCCTAGGTTTGGAGCATATTAAATTAGTGGTGATCTAACCACTCCAGAAAGCAAATTGGAAACTTAAAATATTACTTCAAGTCTCTTGGATATCTATCTAATTATTTTACTTTATTTTTTTTTTTTTTCCCCCCTCTTTTTTTTCCCTTTTTTTTTTTTTTTTTCTTTTCCCCCTAGTTAAGGAATCCTGATGCTAAGCTTTTTGTATCCTTTCCAGGATATCACTTGCTTAGATGTCAGTGTGCTTTTTCCTTTTCACATATTTAGAATTCCATGTTTGATAGCTGCCGCTGGGTCATTGACAGAAAAAAAGAGTGCTGTATGATGCTGAAGGGAACCTGAATGAGTAGCTCTGGAACAGTCAAGTTTCCAAGCAAATGTCTAGATATGGTTATTAAACTGTAGTCCACTTTTTTTATGACAATACAACATATTGCCATCTGTCTTTATAAGCAGATGGGGGGGGTGAATTAGTTGTGTGACATTTGAGCATGATAGGTTCTCTTCGCAAATATTCTTCAAGAAGCCTGTAGCTGAGTTTAGATCAACAAAAGAAGAGCCATATGGCTCTCTTATTGAATCATCAATGGCTTTTAAAAAGAATTGTGACTTGCTGGAACATAGCTGACTGAATGTTTTTATGCTTTGCAATCATTCTATTCGATTTTAAAGCAAACCACATTCAGTTTTATTGTTTTTCTGTCATACTTCTAATATATTGCCATTCATTGAGGAAAGATTTAGAGTATGCAAAAAGAAACAGTTTGTGTAAAATGAATCTGGTTTGGTGTTTTGTTTTTTTTTTTTTTGGTGGGGGTGTCCATGTGGTTTGTTTTTTGTTTGTTTTTTGTTTTGTTTGTTTGTTTGGTTTGGGTTGTTCATTTTTTCCCCAGGAAAAGAATATACTGATAATTTTCACCAAGATATTAAACTTTGTAATGCTATTGAATTTAATCATGTTTTCTTAAAATGGACAGTGAAACAAGTTCAATTTTACATATCTTTCTTGTTAGCCATAGATCTAATTGGCTGTATTTTCCTTTCTCCCAAAGCTGCACAATCTACCCAAGCCAAGAAAATACAACCTTTCTGTGTTCAGAAGAGGATACAAACAAATTCCCATAAACCACAATTTGAAGTAAGTATAACAGCAAATGAAATGCATGGACATTCAGTATTGTTATTAGACTTAATGCTTGACACTTTAGTAAGCCAACCTCTGTGCCATCCTTCCTCTTTTGTTGGTCTGCCGTCCCTGCCCCATCTCCCAGTAGCAACGTTGAAAGATATATTTTGTCCAGTCTATCACATTTGGCTGAAACCTCCTCATCACTTTAAGAGAACTGTTAGTAGGGCCATCAATTCCCATTGAGATGGAGCATAAAGTTTCCTTCCCAGAACTTAAAACCTTCACAGAGTTGATCCAAACTCTTCAGACCGTGTATCTCCTAATCTTTTTTCAACTCCCTCCTCAGATTCTATACTCCATCTTCTCTCTGTTTCCTCATGAAATGTAACACTGTGGGCGGACAGGCTTCTTTGCAGTTCCTGCCATATGGAATAAACTTCTCGTGCTTCTCTGCTGCATTTCATCAGTGGTCCTTCCACCTAAAAATCCAAAACCCGACCTTTTTCTAAATGCATTTATTGCTCCCTCTGTTGCCAAAATGTCTTTCTTTTTCTTAGCAGCTATTTTTGTCTATTACTTTTGATATGATAATAGCTTATTGAAAGCTACAAAATATCTTGCAGCATATGTTCCATGTATAATTCACTAGGAACATGGGCTGGATTGTGTACGAATCATGCCATATATTGCTCATTTTTATGCTTTGTGTGATACCTTGTTCTTAACCAATTAATCTTCCAATGGTTGTTTTGTGATCCCTGCCTATAATTATCTATCAGTCTGTAATTGTTCTCTTTGTTTCTTCTGTTTGCCACTCTGCTATCTGTGCACTTAGTTCAGGATTTTATGACTGAAGGGACAAATTAACTAACTGTAACTGTTTATACTTTTATTAAACACTTCCAGTATTTTTAGTTGTAGGGCTGGTTTTAAAGATCTTCAGCAAAAACTTGTTAAGATCATACGAGGCTTGATACTGCATCTTTTAAAATTTTTTAAAGTAGATTAATCTCTTCAACTCATTACATATTTTTCTTTAAAGTTCTTGGCCAAATTCTGCTGGTGTGACACTGGCAACATATAATGTTATCAGAATCTTGGTAATTATATTCATACTTCTGAATACTAGTGTTAAATTTTCTTGGTTTGTCCCTCAAGCCATACATAACCATAAACAGTTGGACAGTTGGCTAATGGAGCTGTTGATTGGAAATAGATAACTTTCAGCTGAACAAAGTACTCCTACCTTATTTGGAACATTCTGAATAGAAATATATATACAAGACTTCTCAACTCTTGAATGATTAAATTTAGAAGACCAGAAACAGTGTTTGTTGGAGTTAGTCAAAATGATTCAGTATTGTTTATCTACACAAGTTTTTGGTTTGGTTTTTTTTTTCTTATAATTTAATTCTTCTTTTGCACGGATAGACTATTTTGCTGGGCTGATGTGCAAAATATTACATATAGAAATTTTATTTCCACTAGCTTTAAACTATGCATGTTTTATATTTAAGTGGGGTGTGTAGGTTCCAAGTTCCTCTAAATTTGGACAAGAACCAATAACATCCTCAGTTATCTCTAATTCTGAATAGTTCATATGCAAACACCAAAAAATCCTCTAGGCTCTTTTTTTAAAGTCAAACATGATTACACAATTGCCTCCACTACTAGCTGACTAATCCAGTCATCCAGAAAGGTGCTGTGTTCTCTTTTATGAATCATTAATTCAGCTGTAGTCAGGATGCATACAGTAGCAGTTAACAATGCTGAGCATCTTTCAGAAGACATTTTAGCATGGTGCAGGCTCAAGCTGGTAGATGACTAATAGCTACATGTTCACATGCAAAATATTCTCTTTGAAAATTTGAAGTGAACCTTAAAAAAACCCCACTAGTTACTGTTTTGTAAGGAAACATGAAAAGGTGTTTAAGGATGACTTGTCTACTTAAACTTTTTTAATGCTTTTAATACACAGAGTGCTCTTGCAGTTCATTTAATTTCTCTCTGTTTCAAACAGAAGGGAATTGATGTTTCTTTCTATAACAGTTGAAGAACAGTTAACTGAGATAATTTCAAAAGAAATATTTTTGTGAACTTAGAAACTGGAATGGAGACTGATTTTCATTAACAACAGGCGTACGTATTATCTAACCTCCCTCTGAGTTTTTCCTGCTCTGTTCTACGTATACATAACACAGTTTTCTTGGACAAACTTGTATTCAATAGCTCATGCCAACAAAATCCACAGGCTGAGAGATTTGATTCTTCTGTTTCAAGATTAAACATCCCCTGTAGGAAGTCTCAAATCACTAAGCCAAATTTTTTTGCAATTCTGCCCACAAAGAACTGAAAACACATTTTTGCTGGCATTGTGGAAAGAGTCTTTCATTTAATGAAAGGTTTCTACTTCTTTGCTACTTTCTGAAACATATTCATCTGATAGCAAAATTGTTGAATGTTTCATGCAGCTAAATGTAACTATTTGCAGGTGAGGAGCTATTCTGGATTATTCACTATGGACTAGTTTACAGTTTAGCTATGATCTGTGATGAACTCAGTGGGGATATGAGTTGAAAAGGATTCTGGTATGCAGTAGGGAAAGCCTTATGGGAAGACAAGTGTGGAGAAAAGGAGAGCAGAGTCCTCTGTTCTGTAATAGTAGCTGAGGTATGCTCACAGATGAGATCACCCCTTTGGTATGCTAATTGAAGTTCATCTATTGATTTTTCTTTCTTTTTTTTTTTTTTTTTTAAATGAAAGATGCAAGTAGTTTCCCTTAAAGGAATATCCTCTGAGTCATAACTAGCAAGGACACTGCTTAGCGGTATACATGCTGTTAGGCTATTTGATTCTTGTTAGGACATAGGGATATTATATTTAATGACTGTTAACATAAAATTGTTATGGTTTAGGTGACCTATTTTAGATTTGCTTAGTACAAGAGACTACTCTGGATTTCAAATTCCCAGAGAATTCAGTTACATTTTTAACAGAGGACCATGTTATTAAAAAATAACACTAAATTAATGATGAATTTGTCTTACCTGCTTACTGTCAAGCAATTAACTGCTGATCCTTATGCTATGCTGATATTCATAACAGCAGATGGACAGTGAGGAGTGAAAAAACTGTTATGCAACTTGCTACTCAGAAAGAAAATTGACACACAGAAAGGGTTTCCTAAGGTCCAGCCTAGCTGTCCCAAAATCAATGCTGAATGGAGCACTGGCCATAGAGCTGTGGGGTTGCATATCACCTTCCCCACAGTGCTATTTGGAAAGTCCATTCTAAACAGGGTGCTGTTGTGCTGGCAAGTATACAGGCCCACAGGAAAAGAAATATGTATATGTATCTATGTATGTATACAGACCATGAGGTTTCTACATTAAAATCTTGCTTCAGGAATCCAGCATGTACCAGCTCATTGGAAATAGGTGTTGTGTTTCATAGCACATTAAATTCTTAAGCTTTAGCTAAGTACGGCATAAGTCATTAACCATTTATCTAGGTAGTGCGAACCATTCAGGTCAGGCCCAGGAGTTATTAATGTATTTTAATACCCAGTTTGCTGGGAAGAAGGGCTAAAACCTCTTAGCCGTTCATGAATAATGAATGAACACAGGAACAATTTTTCATCTAAATAACCCCAAAGGTTGGTCTATATTACAAAAATATTACACATCCTACTGACCTTGTCTTCCTTCTGTGAGTACAGCCCAAAGTTGTCTGGGGGAAGATTTGGGTGAAACCAGCTGAGAATCTCTGAAACATCTGCCAGTTTCATATGACGTAAAAGCAAACTCTGAGCCAACCAAATCAGGTAATTTCCCTTTCTGCTCACATATTTTAGGAACATTGCAAACGTATTGTCTGCTTTGGGTATTTAAACTTATGGTTCATACATCTTGAGGACAACTCAAGATCAATTGCCGAGGTGAGTATTTCCAGAGAGGACGCCTTTAACACCGGAGCGGGGGGAAGCACAGCGTCCAGGAGCCTCAGTTCGGAACGGCAAGAGCGACCGAGGGAGTCTCAATCCCTCGACAGAACTTGCCCAGAAGCCGGCAGCTCAGCTCACGCGAGCAGCTGACTCACAGGGGGCGGCGCCAAGAGTGACGGCACCAGCCCTCAGTGGGAAAAAACCCACCCCAGGGAACAGGGCGGGCAAACAGGGCGTGGCGCGGCAGTGTGCGCGGCAGTTGGCGCAGGCAGGGCGGGCGGGGTGGTGAGTCGTCGCCTCACGAGCAGGGCGCGCTCTGGGAGCTCTGCCCCGGCGGTGGCCAGCGTAGGCACCCAGACAGAGCCGACGAGAGGGGAGGCTGCGGCGCAGACCTCGGAGTGTAGAAAGTGCCTCGACTGGTCTCTTGAGGCGAGGGTGCGCAATGGACAGGGCTGCGCTCGGTGCGCCCTGGTGGAGGTCCTCCTGCAGCAGGTGGCTGAACTGCGGGAGGCTGTTGGAGAGCTAAAAGGTGCCAGGGAAGCTGAGAGGGAGCTGGGCTGCTTGCTCCAGGCCTAAACTGTGCGGAGGCCGCAAACGTCCAGCATTGCTCATATAGGAAAGAAGGAGGGCAGCGACCAAGGAAGCTGGGAATTAGTTATGAGAAAAACTAACAAAAAAAGGCAGAAGAGGACAATTAACGACAAGGGGCTTCCTCCTAAATCTGATGTCCCCACCCAGAACCGCTTCGCAGTTCTGCAGGGGGCTAATGAGAAAGCACCCACCACACCTAATGAGCATCCTGCTGATGCACCGGTAAAGAGGATCGCTACTGGTGCCTCCAGGAAAAAGCGAAGGGTCAGAGTAGTAGGTGACTCTACTTTGAAAGGCACAGAGGCACCCATCTGCTGGCCTGATCCAGTGTCAAGGGAGGTGTGTTGCCTGCCAGGGGCTTGGGTCAGGGATGTTGCTGAGAGGCTACCTGCTCTAGTAAGTCCTGCTGACTATTACCCCCTTCTAGTGGTCCATGTGGGTGCTAGAGATATAGATAGCAGTAGCCTCGAGAACATTAAGAAGGACTACAGAGCCCTGCGAGAGGTGGTTAGGGGCTCTGGAGCTCAGATAATTTTTTCATCAATTCTCCAGGACAAAGGGGAGAACCTTAAAAAAGCTAGGAACGTTTGGCAGGTTAATAAATGGTTAGAATGGTGGTGCCATAGTCAGGGGTTTGGCTATTTAGAGCATGGGGCTCCATTTGAGAGGCCAGGTCTACTGGAGGCTGGTGGAGCTGGTCTGACAAAGAAGGGGAAGAGCTGTTTTGGTAGGAGGCTTGCCAGGCTGGTCAAGAAAGCTTTAAACTAGATGTGTTGGGGGAGGGGAGCATTGATCCATCCCAACACTCCTGGTCAGTTGCCAGCACCTGTAATAAGTGCTTGGAGCTATGTAGAGATGTTCCAGCTGCCCCAGCGATTGAGTCCGCTGCATTTGGAGCTTGGCTAAGGTGCCTCTATACAAACGCCCGTAGTATGGGGAACAAGCAAGAGGAATTAGAGACGTGTGCAAGGCTACGGGAATATGATGTCATTGGTATCACAGAAACATGGTGGGATGGCTCCTATGACTGGAGTGTCGGAATGGAAGGTTACAGGCTGTTTAGAAAAGACAGGCCAGGCAGACGGGGAGGGGGCGTTGCTATCTATGTCAGTGGTAGGCTAGAGAGTATGGAACTCTGTCTGGGGACGGGTGATGAGGTAACAGAGTGTTTGTGGGTCAGGATCAAAGGGAAAACAGCAATGGGGGACATTACGGTGGGGATCTGTTACAGGCTGCCTGATCAAGAGGGCTCTGTGGATGAAGCACTCTACAGACAGATAGGAGCAGCCTCACACTTGCAGGCCCTTGTCTCATGGGGGACTTCAACCATCCTGACATCTGTTGGAGGGAAGGTACGGCCCGGCACAAGCAATCCAGGAGGTTCCTTGATTGCGTGGAAGACAACTTCCTCTTTCAAGCAATAGAGGAGCCGACAAAGAGAGGTGTCGTGCTTGACCTCGTGCTCACCAACAGGGAGGGACTGGCTGGAAATGTGACGCTCCAGGGCAGCCTTGGCTCTAGTGATCACGAGATGGTTGAGTTTGAGATCCTCAGGACAGTGAGAAGAGCATGCAGCGAGCTCACTGCCCTGGACTTCAAGAAAGCAGACTTTGGCCTCTTCAGGAACCTCCTTATTAAGGTTTCATGGGATACAGTCCTAGAGGGCAGGGGGCCCAAGACTGCTAGTCGATATTCAAGGATCACCTGCTACGTGCTCAAGAGTGTTGCATCACGACTAGAAGAAAGTGCAGCAGGAGGGTCAGGAGACCTCCATGGTTGGACAAGGAGCTGCTGAGGAAACTTAGAGGGAAAAAAGAAGCTTATAGAAGGTGGAAGCAAGGACAGGTGGCCTGGGAAGAATATAGGAGCATTGCCTGGGAAGCTATGGACCGGGTTAGGAAAGCTAGGGCCCAGCTGGAATTAAGTTTGGCAAGGGATGTAAAAGGTAACAGGAAAGGATTCTATAGATACGTAGCAAATAAAAGACAGACTAGGGACAATGTAGGCCCTCTCCGGAAGCTATCAGGAGAACTGGCTACCATGGATTTGGAGAAGGCTGAGGTTCTTAATGACTTCTTTGCCTCCATCTTCACCAGCAAATGCTCTGACCGCACCACGAAAGTCTTGGAAAGCAAATGCAGGGACTGTGAAAATGAAGACCTTAGGCCCACTGTAGGAGAGGATCAGGTTCGAGACCATCTTAAGAACCTGAACGTGCACAAGTCCATGGGACCTGATGAAATCCATCTACAGGTCCTGAAGGAGCTGGCGAATGAAGTTGCTAAACCACTGTCCATCATATTCAAAAAGTCCTGTCAGTCAGGTGAAGTTCCCGATGACTGGAAGAAGGGTAATATAACCCCCATTTTCAAGAAGGGGAAGATGGAAGACCCAGGGAACTACAGACCAGTCAGTCTCACCTCTGTGCCTGGCAAAATCTTGGAACAGTTTCTCCTGGAAAACATGCTAAGGCACATGAAAAACAACGAGGTGGTTGGTGACAGCCAACATGGCTTCACTAAGGGGAAATTCTGCCTGACCAATTTGGTGGCCTTCTATGATGGAGCCACGGAACTGATGGACAGGGGCAGAGCAGTTGACGTCATCTACCTGGACTTGTGCAAAACGTTCGACGCTGTCCCGCATGACATCCTTGTCTCTAAATTGGAGAGACATCAATTTGATAGATGGACCACTCAGTGGATCAAAAACTGGCTCGATGGCTTCACGCAGAGTTGTGGTAAATGGCTTGATGTCCAGTTGGAAACCTGTAACGAGTGGTGTCCCTCAGGGATCGGTGTTGGGACTGGTCCTGTTCAACATCTTTGCCAGCGACATGGACAGTGGGATTGAGTGCACCCTCAGCAAGTTTGCCGACGACACCAAGCTGTGTGGTTCAGTTGATACGCTGGAGGGAAGGGATGCCATTCAGAGGGACCTTGACACGCTTGTAGGGTGGGCTGATGCCAACCTTATGAAGTTTAACCAAACCAAGTGTAAGGTCCTACACCTGGGTCAGGGCAATCCCAGGCACTGCTACAGGTTGGGCAGAGAAGGGATTCAGAGCAGCCCTGCAGAGAAGGACTTGGGGGTGTTGGTTGACGAGAAGCTTAACATGAGCTGGCAGTGTGCGCTTGCAGCCCAGGAAGCCAAGCGTATCCTGGGCTGCATCAAAAGAAGCATGGCCAGCAGGTCAAAGGAGGTGATCCTGCCCCTCTACTCTGCTCTTGTGAGACCTCACTTGGAGTACTGCGTACAGTTCTGGTGTCCTCAACATAAAAAGGACATGGAGCTGTTGGAGCAAGTCCAGAGGAGGGCCACGAGGATGATAGGAGGGCTGGAGCACCTCCCATATGAAGACAGGCTGAGAGAGGTGGGGCTGTTCAGTCTGGAGAAGAGAAGGCTGTGTGGAGACCTCATAGCAGCCTTCCAGTATCTGAAGGGGGTCTATAAGGATGCTGGGGAGGGACTCTTCCTTAGGGACTGTAGTGGTAGGACAAGAGGTAGTGGGTTCAAACTTAAACAGGGGAAGTTTAGATTAGATATAAGGAATAAGTTCTTTACAGTGAGGGTGGTGAAGCACTGGAATGGGTTGTCCAGGGAGGTTGTGGATGCTCTATCCCTGACGGTGTTCAAGGCCAGGTTGGACAGAGCCTTGGACCACATGGTTTAGGGCAAGGTGTCCCTGCCCATGGCAGGGGGGTTGGAACTAGATGATCTTAAGGTCCTTTCCAACCCTTACTATTCTATGATTCTATGATTCTAACTAAAAAGGTCATGATTCCCCGTCACAAGCTGGCTATCACTTTTTCAGGGCTCTCAAGGATATTTGCAGGCATATTTAGCTACCATTACTGTTTAGGGGATACTAATGTAAGAGTCACGATGAAAAAACATTTTCTGGTATACCTGGTATGTAGAAGTAAGATTATGGGAGGCATGTAATACTATATAATTCCAAACAGATGATAACCTAGCAAGTTTTAAAAAAACCTGACCTCTACAGCCTTCTTTGAGAAATTTCCCCAGGCCTTCACTATGCTTACATCCTTAATACCAAACACTTAACTTAATCCTTAAACACAACTTAAATCTTTCTGAAATTTAAAATCATTATTTCTTATTGTGTTCACCATAAGGCAGTGAGAACAATTTCTTCGATGTTTTTCCTTGGGTTAAAGAACAGCAGTTTAATTCAAAACTTTCTCACACAGTATTTTTTCAGAATCTCTGCTAATTCTTTCTACTTTCCATGATGTATTTTCCCATTCTCCCAGTTTTCCTTTAAGTATAGTTGACTAAATCTGGACACAACAAGCTAACCAGGCTTTATGGGCAATGAGTAAAGGACAAGAGTAATTTTAAATGCTCTTTCACAACAGAAGTCAAGACAGAAAAAAACTTCATACTCTATTTCACAGATGGAAAGCAGAGACCCACAGAGATCAGTGATGTGGCCTGGGTAAGGCAGAAGAGAAAGTTTTGTGAAAATCGGGGAATTAACACAGGCTTTTGAGTCCCAGTTGCATGCTTAAATCACAGACCATTCTTTTACTCAAAGATTAAGCAGTAAGTGGCAGGTGAAAAGTATTATAAAAATAAATGTTTAAAAATTAAATTCTTGATATTAAAATGGAGTTGACTGGAAGATTAGTCCCACATCTGTGGTAACTTTTGTCAGTCCACAGTTGGGAGTTATTCTTCAGTGGATTAAAAAGTACTTTCTGAGCTACTTTATGAAAATGAAATTATAGAAGAGAACACTGTATGTCTGTCACACTTTATAATTTTGTGGTTAGGCTGCTGACCTAAAAGTTCAGGCTTAACTTCCTGCTTCAAGATTTTTCATTCTGGAAAATTTAAAATTAAGCAGAGCAAGGATTTGACCTCAGGTTTTCCATGTCACAGCCCAGTTATAAAGAAAGTCCCATCAAAAAAAATTTAACATAAGCTGATACATTTCAGCTTAAGGAAACAGCATATTTCACCAAAATTTATGTCACAATCAGCTAAAATTATGAACAGAAACTGTAACAGTATGTTAAAGGAAAAGGTTGAGATCTGGATGAATAGAAACCATATAGATACATGGATCGATCTTAGAATAAGTATGGGATAGAAATTCCAAGTAAGTATTTACCTTAATGTAGAAAGAAGGGCTCCATTATAGTTCATTTGCATTTCCCTTACTGATGTCTGCATCACTTTAGAGAGAGGTTAAGGGAATACTGCAACACCAGTATCTGGGTAAAACAGGTATAATTTTAATGTCCTTTTTTTTCGTGTATGGGAAGCAGCAAAACATGGACTGGATGATGCTAAAAAAGTGCTATCTCTCTCTTAAAAGATTACTTCTAATATATCCAAAGAAGGAGACTCCACTACCAGCCTGGGCACAGTGCTTGGCTACCCTCACAGTGAAAAAGTGTTTGCCGATGTTCAGGTGGAGTGTCCTCTGTTTGTGCAGTCCATGCCCATTCTGTTTTGTCCTGTCTGTCACCACTGAAAAGAATTTGGGGCCACCTCCTCTACACTCTCCCTTCAGGAATTGCAACACATCGATGAGGTCCCCTGTAAGCCTTCTCTTCTATGGGCTGAACAGTCCCATCTAGCTTGCCTTTCCTCATAGCAGAGTTGCTGCAGTTCCTTCGTCACCTTTGTGGCCCTTCACTGAACTCTTTCCCCTATCTCCATGTCTCTCGTACTGGGGAGCCCAAAAGTGGACACAGTATTCATGGGGTTGTGATACAGGATTCAGAAAAGTGTATGAAATGAAACAATATTCAAAATTTCTGTATCACCACCATTCTTAGCCAAACAGCTTTTCTCTTAAAAGCTTTTTGTGATGCACAAACAGTATTGTACAAGTTACTGTTTGTCCACTTGAATTAGCTGTTTTGATTCAATCAGGTAAGGAAATTGGGAATCTGATTAGGTGTAGAGGAAGCAAAAGCTTCTATAAACACCTTTGTGACTGTGGGATAATTACTGAATATGATTTAGAAATTAAACTTATATTTAAAAATGTAGCATTGCTCACACATAAAGGAAAAACAGACTTTCAGGGTAAGATGCAGCTGCACCTGGTATGCCCGGAATTCACTCCACAGCAGTTCCCGTGGCAACATTGCTTGACGAAGGATAGAGCAGCATGCAGATTCTGCTGCCAAACTCTGTCCCAACACCAGCAGAGATGGGAGCTAGGTGGTACTTAAAACTGATACTTTCTGTCCTGAGCCAACGGTCTGTCGTCTTTTGACAAAACGCTGTCCTTTGTGTGAACTTTGCTTCATTATAATGCATTTTAATACGAAAACACACCTCCACCTCCAATGCTACCTGCCTCCAAAGTGAGACCACCCCTCTTTGAGCATGCTCTTTGAATTTTTTGTGGCATATACCTTTAAAAGCAAAGTGAGGAAAATTTACACCAATAACAATAAAGGTATGCATGACCAGAGTCACTCAAGCTCCACCTTGAAAGTGAAAAATAGTATAAAAATGACCCCAAAAGCGGGGGGCATTAGGGAAGACATCATCATGGATGAGCCGAGGAAGACCCCATCAGCTGACTACTCTCGACTCCTGGGGCCGGTCGACGGGCTGGACCTTTCTTCCCCCCCCCATAGGGACACCCTTGGGTAAGACTTGCATTGTATCCAGTGCTTCCCCAGGAAAATTAGGAATCTCTATATAGAGTTACTTTTTACTTTTATACTTTAAAGCCAGGCTGTATTATTCATAACTTTGTCACGCATTTGTATACCTTATTATTTGCACGTGCTTTTGCTGTGTATTTATCACCGGCAATCCGTAAGAACCTGTATCTGTTGCTTTAATAAACTGCACTGTTTAAGTAGCTAATCGTAAATCTCTCACTGAACGCGACCAGCTCCCTCAGTGTGGCCGTGCTAGTTCGTGAGCATGATTAGACTGAAGGTGCAGGGCACTATTAGTGCATCCGGAATTGTGATTATTCAATATATTGAATGCGACCGGACTGATAGTGGCAAATTGGACATCATTCAGAATCTAAGCCTAGCCACACCCAGCCCCTCTAATATCTGAGGACCAGCTGGAAAGCAAGGGGGTTTATTTTCTGCCAAATTATTTTACCCTTTCACGCAACAGTGACAACGCTGCATTTAACTTAATGGGAAGAGATTAAGACCGAAGGAGATACATTTGGATATCTGTGATAGCATAATAGTTGAACACAAAAAAACACACATAGTGATAACTGAAGGCTGCAGACATATAACTTTCCTCCTCCTTCCACAAAAGAAAAAAAAGAAGAGTATGCCTAGAATGTAGGGGTTGGTGTTTTTTGGTGTTTTTTGTTTTGTTTTTTGTTGTTTTTCAGATGTGCTTTAAACGTCATGAATCTTTTGAGTGAAATGAGGAGAGTTACAGTTAAGGAAAATAAACTTGCTGAAAGCACTACCAGTAGAGAACATAGATTATGTCTTAAATGCACTGCCTGTACCTACTACCTTAGGAAATTAGATAAGAATATCTGATCTATTTAACCAAGATGGAAAGAGTACAGAGAGATTCAGCATTCAGCTCACTAATAGCCTCGACAAAAGAAGAAATTTGTCTTCTATTTTCCAAATGTTCTTAAATACTTGCCTTTGTCCAAGATACTATTTACTTTGCTCTTTAAAAAGGAGTATGTATACTGACTAGGAGAACTCTAAACAAAATGAACAAATCTTAACCAGCAACTTGGACCATCCAGCTCATTTCCTGACAGCCTGTAGCCTGTAAGAGGAGGCTGAGGAACTTATAAAAGAACAAGGGAAGCATAGGGTAGTCTTTCTCCTCATATATCCTTTCTTACAGCAGTTACTGGCTGAAGGACCTCTTGAACAGGCATCCAGATGATGATGTTTAATGTAGATTTCCTCTATAAATTTGTCTAATCTATTTCTGAGCCCATTTACACTACTGACCTCCACATTTTACGACACTAAGTTCCATAATTTATGTATTAGGTGATAAAGTATTTCCACTGGGTGTTTTAAACTTCAGGATTGATTGGATGACCCTTAGGTATTGTATTGTAAGAAACAGTGAACTTCTTATTCACCTTCTTCAAACTATTCAAGATTTTATAAACCCCTGTCATATATCTTGTTGCCTTCTATCCAGGGTGAAGTCTCCTAGCCCAACATGTCCCCTCATACAAATGCTGTCCCATGCATCTGATATCTGATCTGTTTTGTTCTCTTTATTTTTTTTTTTTGTATACTTTGTAGTTTTATCATAACTTTCTAATTCTGAAATAAGGGTTATGAGAGTAACAGTAAGTATTCAGAATGTAGGTATATTTTTGTAGTGTAGTGATGTTTTCCACTTTCCTCTCTGTTCTTTTCCTAGTAATTCGTATTTTTCTTTCTTGACTGCTGCTTGGCAATGAGCAGAACATTTCCAGGGATATGTCCCCAGAGACACAAAATTCCTTTCCACAATAGTAATAGCTAATTTAAACGGAGCAAGAGCAGGCAGCAAATGCTGAGGCTAAGGCTCTTTGAACACTGGTAGGTAGTATTTCATGACTAGTAGCAGCCTGGAATTATGAGTGGTCTAATGATTGGGCTTGAATCATAAACAGGACCTTTTCACACATATTTTAGCACCCTGGAGGTTGTACTTGAGGAGGTACAGTGCCACCACATGCTGTAAGGAGCATTGTGCAGCCTGTGCACCCTCTCATCCCCATACATGTGCAGAGGGTGCCACAGAGTCCTTCTGTTCTGGGTGCGTCTCCTCTAAATATGGGTTTATGTCCACAGCACTAGGAGAAGGAGCAAAATACGAACATAGCTTCTTACTCTTCCTGCAGGTTATCAGGCTGTAAACCAGTCTCTGGTCTCAGATGTATGTTAGGTTAAAGTCACAGACATTACTTTGTCTGCTTCCTAAAGATGAATAATGAATACTTCTATGCATTTAATTCAGACCTGGAATAAGCAGCTGCTTCTTTCACCAAAGTGTGTCTGCATAAAGTAGATTAAACTTCTTCCTGTGGAAAAGAGAGGTCCAAGAAGAGGGGAAAGATGGAGAAAATAGTGGAATCCTTCCTCATGGAAGGTGTAGCTCAGACTGGGTTTTTTTTCTTTTATTTTGTAAGTCATGGCTTTATCTCCTATCGTACAGGAAGAGCTATGTTTAATTCCTGTGATGTATTATAATGCTTAGAGAATTGGGAGTCAGGGCTCAGCCAGGGAGATTAGTCTGTAGGAGAAGATGGGAGTATCAGACTTCCAAAATTACATGATACTTTTGGCTAGATCTCTAAACTATGAAATAGAAATAATTTCCAATCCCAGAACTACTTGCTTGCTGTGTGACATCTTGGGAAAGTCACATCACTCTGCTGTGCCTAAAGGACAGTGCAAATACAACAATAATTTTAAAGAGTCAAGTCAGAGGAGCCACTGACAGCAGCTTTCAAAAGTCTGACTTTTAATGTATTACTAAAAATTGGCATATTAGTGTTAGCTCAAAATCTTAAACAACATTGAACTAGGAGTCAGATAATTTAGGGCTGTTATGTACTATGAAACAGAAGTAGACTGTTCAGCCTGCCTACAGATTTGTGCAAGGCAACTCTAAGTATTTGCTGTCCGTTGCTGACCTTCATGCTTACTGCTGCAGACTAGTGACTCTTTTGCTTCATGTATGTATTTAGAAGGACCATTTCTCCCCCATGTTTTATACTGAATTTTTGGGGTTTTATGTGTCCTTGGATATTAGTATATTAAAATGTAGGTAGATTCTGACACACAGTAATTTGCCGACATACTAGAGCTTGAAAAGGGCAAAGCTTGCAGGTTTTGCTACCAATATAGTCAATTCAGCAAAACAATCTGTATTCAGAGCAACAACTTTTTTTAATGGTTTGTTTCAGTTCTGAAAGATTATGGGGATTGTTTCCTGACTGTATTATACATGCCAAGTGTAACAAGTGTACTACTTTTTTTTATTTGAGAATACAGGGAGAGTATTTCTGAGAACAGGAGAGTTTTCAAGTAAGATTGAAGTAATGGTTTTAGACACACATGAATCAATTGCTTGTGTTTAGCATTACTTCTGCCTTCTTTTGAACCTGCAGAAAATTCTATGTAGGGCAAAAAAAAAAAAGTTTCAAATATATTAGCTGGAAGCAGGAAGAACGTACATGCTCATCTGTCCCCATCAGAATCTTAAATTGTCCTCCAACATGTCATGGAAGAGGTCACTCCTTCACACCCTAAATTACTAACTTGATCAATACAGTGTAATGGAAAAGAAGCCTTTGGACATTCTGGGCATCAGATTACGTTGTTCTTTCCTGAAATATCATATTTCTGTAATGTTTGCCAACTATCCACCCTTAGCAGAAATTTGGATTAAGTTAGGACCTGTAAATTTGATTCCACAATGTAAATGCTGAGAACATGGTTATAAAGGCATTTGACCCAGAATTGTATAGAGAAGAGAGACACTCTTTGTTTCTATCTACCCTTACCCACATTGGTGCAAAAAAATGTGTTTTTCACATGGCAAAATGCTTACTGAAATCTGAGTACAGCTTCTACAGAAGCCTTGGATTCTTCATATCCCTTTAACTTTAATTGAAAGTTATTTTTTTATGATCCCAGTCATAGTCCATTCACTATAAGACTTCTTGAACCATTACTTTGTTTTGATACTTTTCCCAGTGGATTATTCTCTGTTCCTCTCCTAGTTCTGAACTCATTAGTGGTGTTGAAATGAATAGCTTGAGACAGCTTGTAGGGAGTAAAGAAAAGATGTAATAAGCATCCCAGTACTTTCTGAAGCATAGAAAAGTACTTTTTGTGACATAAGCACTTCTTTCAGCTTATAAGATTGATTTTCAAACCTTAGGATGACAGTCTTTCTTCATATCGTGAAATATACATATAGTGAAAATATTCAGGCATATAAATGGAATTAATGCATTTAGTTCAGTATGAGATCTGGACTGAAGCTACTTTCAAGGATGATAGCATACTTTGGAGTCATTTTGGGTTTAGTGTGACTGGCTCCCAAAGCTATCTTTAAAGGATATTGCGACTGCTGCAGAGAGTCAATGGACCCACAAATGTACCATCTCTTTGATGGCCTGTGGATTTCTGACAACCCAGACATTCCCTCGTAGGCTACTGTCCACATCACTTTTATAAAGAGAAAAATGTTCAGTAATATAATTTCTTTCTCATAGGCTATTATAAGGCAGCAATCCTGTGCCTGACTCCCATGGGTTTCCAAAGGAATAATGTGAGCCAACACTGGAGTATATTCTTATTATCTTCATGTATACTGGAAAAAAATAATTTTTACTAGGGTTTTTTTTCATTCCTGGAAGTACTTACTCTAGTCAAATGGGGAAAGCACTGAGGTTGTTCAGAGAAGCAAAGCAATTTAATGAGTTCATGGAAGGTGAAAGAGCTGAAATTACAGGCGCTTGACTTAGTGCACTGCCTACCTTCCTTGAAGTTCCCAAATCTGCACTCAGTATGTGGGTTTGTGATATTTTAATGGCTCTTTTCCTCTCAGCATGTGGAAATGTGTTTGTGCATCAGGCAGCTCAGAGAAGGGGATTCAGTTTTTCAGCAGTCAGCAAACTTCATCCCTGGGTAAAAGATAGTGTTTCTAGAGCTGGGAATGATTAGACACTGCAAAGGAGTTAATCCAATTAGTTCTGAGTTTCTCCTGATCTCTATGGAAATAGAGAATTCTTTTCCAAAGAAATCTCCAGGCTTCCACCTTGTCTGGCTGTTTCCTTCTCTAGTCTGCCTTCCAGTTCTGTTTTTCTTTTTTTGAAGTGAACTGCTGATGGAAATAAAATTCTGGTGACACTAAGATCCTCTTTATGCTAAGGAAATGGGAAGAATGAGAAAAATCTAAAAAAAAAGAGGAAAAAAATCATCTCCCTCTCCCAATCATTTACACCAATTGTTGTTTGTTTGTTTGTTTTTAATTCTTTCTTGTTTGCATGTCTGTGCAACTCTTACTGTACTGGAAAGTTCTTGTTCCCCTGTAGGTCCTCAAAATACCAGCTTGCAGAAAAATGACACACCAATAGAACATAAGCCTTCTAGAGTTTTGAAACAGCATTTAGTTCTATCAACACTAGTTAAAGCTCTTCATCACATTGCTCATTGCAGAAGCTGTGGTATCATTAATGTTCCATCAGCACCTTAGAGGAACTTTTAGAATCAGTTTCTGCTTTTAATTACTGATGTGCACGATGTGAAACAGTATCTTTCACAGCCAGCTTTTCCTTGCAGAAACACTGCTAAGGGTTAAGAAATATCTTACTTGCAAGAAGTGTCTCAGAAGGATGGACCACAGAGATTCAAGGCAGCAAAACCATCATTGTGCCTATTATCTCCCAGTGATTTCATTTCTCTGAGCATCACTGTTGGTTTCTGCAGCAGACTCACCTGAAATGTAACGTATGACCAGCATGCCTCTATTCACTTACCTGATAAACCTTTTACTGGCAGAAAATATGTGGCAGAAAATTTCAAACCCCAGTGGTAGTAAGTACTTTGTATCATTCAGCTGCAGGATGCAGAAGCTTTTTGTATACTGAAGTATTGGGCTAGATACAACATTTTACTGATTTGTTTTTCACCACCTATTCTCTGAAGGAGAGACAGGGATAGCAGTACAAGTGAGGTCTCAGAGAGGATGCACAATGTGCTGTTTGCATATAGGAGAGACGCAGAGGGACTACTGCAACAATACACAAATATTCAGCTTTCAGGAAGGAAATGAAACCAACAGCCTTACTATGGCAGTGTCCTATCCATTTCCTTGTTGAAATAATGATCCTCTGCAGACATAAAACATGACTTTTATATATGTTTACCACAAAGTTTCATTATTTCAAGAAGCAGCTTTGATTTTTTTTCCCTTGTAACACTGCCCTTGAAAAGGTGCACATTCTGCTGGCCCTTGAAGGTCTGCTATGGCACTGCCACAAGGTTCGTGGACAAAATGCCCTGTAGATTAATCTCAAACTTTTGCACGGTAGTTTGGGACTGTGGGAATTAGGTGACTCCAGTTGTCCCTTCTATTCAGTGCTCCTAAAAGGGCTGCTTCTAAGATCGTTACTTGCACTTTCTGTTGTACCTCATATAAGCGCAGACTTCTGGGGTACCTTTGATCTGGATTATGCCTTTCCTAAGACACATGCCTTCCTACAGGTGCACATCTCAAGCAAGTATAATTTACATGCCTGTAAGTTGCTGATATAACAGTAGAAACTACTTGAAAGTTCTGACCTGTTCACTGAGCTATAATGCTGGGCCAGGCAGCTGCCTGCACTGCTTGTACTGTCTCTCACAATCTCTGAGATCAGGCCAACAAAACTGCTACATACATGGGTTTAGCAACAAGCCTCAAACATTTGGATAGCTACAAAATGTAAAAAAAAAAAAAAAAAAAAAAAAAAAGGAGAGAGAAAGAAAAGAGATAAGTATGCTTATTTAAAAAAAAAAAAAGGAAAAGAGCAGAATCCTAAATGCTGAGACTTTCATCTGGTGTATCTGTCATCCAGACAAAATTGTGGCCCTAATGTATAAGAAAAAAATAGAAAATTGCCACATACACACAGTCACATAATAAGCAAATGTTAATTGATGTGTTTTGTTCGTGATAGCTCCTGGGAGGTTTGCAATGAGCAAGGCTTTTCTGTATGGGCAATTCTGCAGCGTATGCTAGCACATCTAGGAAGAGTCATCATGTCTAAGTGCTTTCTACCATCTGCTTTGAAAATTGAAATATTGAAAGATTTCTTTCTGTTTGCCTCAGTGCATTTATGTATGTAACTGATTTCAGTCCTGTCTGTTTTGACCCATGAGGCTAAATGTTATGTTCTTAATACTTTCTGGAGTTCTCTGTGGTGAGTCTTTTATAGAGAAAAATACATAAATGCATGCATTGATACACACTAATACACGTGTATACGCAAATGCGTAGAAAATATGCTACACCTGGTGACAATGGCTCATCCATTAACTGGGGATGATGGAAACCAATGGTATTCTGGGGGCATGCCCTGTTCCTCCAGAGATTTCTAGCAGAACATGTGATGATTGCTCGATCTGAAAAATTATGTAACATCCTAATGAAAGGGTTTCAAGGTTCAAGTCTGGCTGACTTGTAAAGGGCTGCATAAAGATTTATAATATTCAGTAAATAGTTTGTCATTAGTATTTTAAAGTAAAATTGACAGGATATGACATCCTGTTTACTTCCAAGAAAGAGCAATTATGTTACGTACATGAAAAGTGGCTTATTATAACATTACATGGCATTTTGAAGCTAACATCTTCAATTACTATATCCAAATTATGGCCAAGAAAACTATGCCTTATGGACATCTCACTTGATGTTTTAACTTAGAAGAGAAAAGTAATTAAAAAATAGGTAAAGACATCCTCACCAACTTGAGATGAACAAGAAGGGAAATGATGCTGGAGGGCTTGTGTTTATGTTATGGAAAAGTACACTTAAATAAATGGGAAGAGAAAAGATTCTCCTCTCTCTCTCTCTCTTTCTAAAACACAAACAAAGTTTGTAATTTGTCTTCTTATAAATCCACGATGCTCCTGAAGTGAGGAATGATTTTGTTTTTTTGGAGATAGGTTATATTGCAGATATTTCTGAAAGCCACTACGAAGTTGGACACCATCCTACTGAAATGATAAAATTTCCAGTCACTGATTTTTACAGATCTCATTTGCCTATATAAAGTTAACATTAGCTGTTCTGCACGTAATCAATTCACATGGGCCAATTGTGGTGCTCAAAAGACCTACTTTACCCACTTGTGCACAAAACTGCTTGTTTCCGTAGTCCTTTGGCTGGAGAAGTCAAACTCCCTACGCACACAGCTACGAACCACCATGTGGTCCTTAAAGTCTTTCAATACCCTTATGAAAGACTTGGCACTTAAAAGTACTTCACAAGGACCTTTTAAGATTAGAGAAAGTTAAGATTTAGTACCTTGTCTCAGAAGTAGTGCTCCTAATTGAGACAACAATGTGCATTACATTACATTCATGATTTTGTGTTACTGACAAATGAGAATGATATTTTTTAACTGTATTGATAAAAAAACCAAACATTGACACAGAAGTAAGTTGTGGAAAACAGAGTTAAAGTCTACATGATTTGTTTACAGTTCCCTGTAGATAGATTGGGGGCCAGATCCTTTTTGCTATCACCTCATTCCAAGCAGCTTATTACGATATGTCTGATTTCAGGGATTTTTTTTCTTACTTTTCTTTTTGTTTACCAGATGAGGCAAATGGTCCAGCAAATCCTTGCATAAGTTCAAATTCAAAAGATGCATCATCTCCTGGGACTCACCCCCACTACATGGGCTGGAGACTTGCCAGTATGGTCTTCCAGCTCTGTTTACCACCTGTTGGTCCCAGCATGCCTGTACAGACACACCATATAGTGCAGCATCTGTATCACAGGAAGAGTGATGGGGGAGGGGGAAAGTGGCACACCCCTAAATGAAAAAATGCTATTCTTACCCCTCCATACATTCTGTTCTCCTCCTGTTTGCAAGACAGAGATCATCTCATGGTGGTGATACTTACATTTATGAACATCACAGACTACCTTGATCCTGAGAGTTCAATGCCTGAAAGGGTTCAGCAAAATATATTCTGAGAAAAAATTAATCTCTCTGAATTGGGTCTGATCTTTATAATGAAACACTTAAATGCTTTGCTTTTACACAGTCTTGTCTCTGTGTTTTCTCAGTCCAGTGCATTATCAAGTTAAGAGTAAGCTTTTAAATAAGTAACTGTCTTGCTTGAGATTAAAGTGCATTCTGAGCATAATTTAAATCAGGTGCTCTAGGAGTTTTGTTCCTGAGAGGGTAACCAGCAATCAAAATAAAATGAGATCATTCAGTACTGTACAAAGCATTTAAAAAAAGATTTTACAGGCCAATCATGGTCTTCTGCATACAAAGGTAACTCCAGCAATATTAGTAAACAGACATTTTATCCCAGGAGGACTAGTTATAATGTTGACATTTCAGCCACATAGTAAAAAAGTTCTGTAGGCAAAGTATTAGTCATACGATTTGGCCAGAGTGAATACAAGTGAGTTACAATTCTGTGTGTATGTCTGAAATCTCCAGTGTTATTTTGTTATGCAAAAACATTCTAGAATTAACCCTAAAAATATCAGAAAAATCTTTTGCATCAAAAAGATTTTCTCCTAAATACAGTGAGAGCTCAAAAATAGTCACCCTACTCAGTCATATTTCTAGAGACAACAGGTGCATATTCTACCCATCGGCCAAGCGTGTAATTACTAGAACTCTGTAAATCACATTGTGTTTAAACAAACTTGAAATGGTATGTGTATATAATGTATCAAAGTTGAAAATACAGTTCAAACAAATGGTGCTATATGACTGTTTACAAAGGGAAGTTTGTACACAAAAGTCATGACGACCTTAGTGATGATGTTAATGTCTGTATTTTGCTCACTTTTAGGAGCTATGACAATTTTCTTGTATCTTTCAGTGTTCATGGTACACCAAGTTAGTTCACTTTTCTAGTCTCTTGAAGATGAAAGGCACTAAGAGATTATACTAATGATTTTACAGCAGTAAAATTTTAGAAACTATTATTCTAATTTTTAAAAGTTAGAAATTCTATAATAATAATATTATTAATCATAACTATTATTAAGAAACCACTTTCATTTCGTAGATTTTCTTTTACTCTCAGCATAAACTGAGGCATCATACTGTTCCTTCTCCATATTATCTTTTGATGGTCCATGCCAAATATGACTTCTTGACCTGAAACAATAACTGTTCAAATGATTTCTCATCACACTAGCATACTGCAGTATGAATAGACAATTTTTTCTGTCCTTAGTGTACCTTCAGTGCAACTAATCCTAAAATCTGAACCCTTTTCAGAGATGGTAAAATACTGTGTGGAAAGATAGCAACATATAAATGTACTAAAAGTTTTGGCAATAGATAAAGCTGCCTTTTTCGTTCACGTGCATCAAAACCACAATGTGTCACATTGGAGATGAAACATGACTACAGTCTGCTTCATAAATAAGTAAGAATATAACCCAGAAACTCTCTCCAGTAGTTTGTAAAACTATATGAAGCTGCTTTGAGATCCAAAAATTAATGGCTTCTAACAACAGAAATAACCTGTTCTGGAAGGAGTATGCAGGCTCAGCAGCTCGCTAACCTGGTGAGGAAGCGCCTTCACAAAGATAGAGTCCCAGTCCCTCATAGCTGAGATTAACATTATTCAATGAACAGATGTGAATTTCAAGTTCAGGAACATTCTGTATATACCCTAATCATGGGTAATTGAAATTAGGACTGCCAGATACAGCTATCAGTGTTCCCTCATTTCTCAGTAACTTAATTTGACTGGAACTACCAGCCATCACAGCTGAACTCCAGCCTTATAGTAGCTGGGTCTGACAGCCACAGCCCTCTAGAAGTGTTTGCAGCACCTAAGGATCACTTTTGCATGTCAGCAATTGAGGTATGTCACTTTATTCTGACATACTCTGACATCAGCACCTGGAGCTGGAACTGGAGTACTGGGGAAGCCACATGGGGATATTCTTTTCACATTGTTGGCATTGTTAGACTAGTGTGGAGAATCTCAAGAGGAAAGGGACACAAGCCAAGGAGGCTGTGATACTTTAAATTGGCTGATCATCCAGCCCCAAATCTGCAGAAAATGAAGTGATGCTCAATCTAAATACACCATCCCTTGCTGTCCTTCCGCTCTGAACCGCTATCATCCCATTCTATGATCAGGAGACACTGGTGAGTACATGAAATTGAAATTACTTTTTTCAGTTGTCCTCTGGGAATTCTCTAGTCTTTTGAGGCTATTTGAACTGAATCCTGAGATAGTGTTTCATCAACATAGCAAGGAATCTGCCTCTGCACATAGCAGAATACTAGAAACATGAAGGCAATTTTACTGAGTTCCATGTTGTAACTGATTAGAGTTCTGTCACAGCTTCAGCACCCAAACTTGTGGCATCCAGCCAGCATCCTCCTACATGTGTCTATCCCAAAGGGTAAAATGCAGCTTTTCGTCTTTGTTACAGTGCTACTAAAGTTAGACTTCTGCTATATATTGTCCTTAGGAAAATCTTCATGGAGAACTTGAACTTTTAGCTAATGCACGTATGTGCAGCAAAAATTGCAAACCTAGGAAAAGTGTCTTTCAATACACTACTCAGTCAGGGTAGTTACAGGATAAGCCCTAAACTATCTTTTTGTACAGCGTATAAACAACACACCATAGGTGGATCTGCCCAGTGATTTTTTGAAATCTAATCATTGAGCAGGTTCTTGTTCAGTGTCTGACCTATATCTTGACAACTCAACAGAGCCTGTATTTACCAGGTTGTGTACACGCTACCCGTTACTTGTTTGGGCAGACTTTTCATTGAATTTCCTGGTAAGAAATACGGCTTACTTTTTAGTAAGTGAGGATTCTTCTGTATTCCATTGACTTCTTATTGATTTTTCTTATTGATACATAGGTACTATTAATTTCTAAACAAAACCAAAATATGCTGAACAGCTGCTTTAAGACTAAATTTTAGTCAGAAGCAGTTTATTTGGTTCTCTTTTTATACTATAGTGCAATCCTACTTTAGCTCTGCAAAGAAGAAGATATGTCTGGAGCCTGGTATTCTCTTGGGCATCATACAACAACTGAACAGCAGCTTTTTCTGCTCAGTTTTCCCCAGAAGCCTGTGACCTCCTCTGCCATTTAAGAGGAGGATTCTCATTTCTGGAGTACTTTTCTCTCTGTCTTTAAGCTTCCCTAATACCTGTGAGAGAAAACTTGCCCCAGTGTGTACTGTTGATCCTGGAAACATCCAGTGACTAGTCACTGAATCTCCAGCAACAACTGAGACAGAAGCACTAAGCAATGCTAGCTTGGATGTACTCACTGCTATAAGGCATTTCATTTGGAATAAGGCAGTGGAGAGTGGAGTTAAGAAATAAAAAAAAAAAAAAAACCAGGAAAGAAAAGAAAAGAAAAATCAGATTCCCTTGGTCATATGTTTTTTGCATTTTAAAAAATCTTGAGTAAACAAAATCTCAGAGCCAGATGGGTAGTGCATTTTCCTTTCCCACATATACAGCTATTTCTGCACTGACTGATGTGCACGTGTGTGTGGTGGAATTTCTGCTGACACCACAATATTCGGAGATGTGCCAAGTTTCTCAGTTTTTTTCTTTTTCCTTAAAAATGGGCAAAACTAAGACTAAAGAAGATAGTAATTTTGACAGAGTGCCTCAGTGTGTTACTTAAAATGACATAAAGGAAAATCAGGAGGAAAGATAGTTTATTAAAATAATTTTCCATCCTAGCCAGCCAAAATTCTGCTTGGCATATTTTTATTCTTTTCTCTAGTATGCTTTTTGTTTTTAAATGTTGTTCTGCAAGAATGAGAAGAGCAAAGCAAACCAAACCAAGTTAAACCCCCAACCCTTTGCCTTCATCCTAATGACACAAGGAACTAAAAATTACCACTTGTTCCTCTTCAGCCATGTGCTATGTGCCTGCAGAGCACAGCTAAACCTGCACATCTAGCAGCTCCCTCAGACAGGGCCCATTGCCGTGCACTATCATCTCCAACATGAAAAGGAACAGAGATGGTGGTTTTCTTCCAGACTAAACCAAAGCCTGCATCAAGGTCAGTATAAAATCTAGAAATATAGACAAAAAGGTTATTTTCTACAATTATTTTTTGGGTCTGCAGAATTGAACAAGCAAGGGAAAGAAGGAAGTGCTGGGATCTACTTCTTTAGATGACACATCTATATGACATGTCTTTATTGAGCTTGCCTCAATTTCCTGACATCGAAGTGACTAATAGGTAATTTGTTTAATTGGATGACTGTGCTTTGAATATTTTTCTTTGACAGAGATAATATGCACATAGTTCTGCCTGGCAGAAAGTAAAACAGGGCCTAGAAAAACAGTGGTATTTTACTCCTAAGTGGGAAAGAATTATTTCCAATAATTGTCTTTTTCTTCTCTGACTTTTTGTAAAATGTTTATTAGATACTGGCCTATGAAGTAGTCTATCAAAACCATTAGTCACAAAGGGCTTGGTTTTGTTCTTTTGTTAAAGAGGAGAAAAAAAACCCAAAACAAATTCAAACCTTTCTAATCTAATCTTTGGCTGAATACCACAGGCATGACCCTGCTTTTTTTGAATTCATTAGCAATATTTCTGTTTACTTCTGGACAAAGGATCTGTTCCCATACTGAAGTAGAATTTCCATAAAGTTCCTCTCAATAGCTTTTTCTCCTCACTTTTTTGCCAGTTACCTCCTTTTTTTTTTTTTTCCTCCACCCCTCCTTCACTAAGCAGAGCTGCATAAAGCAACATAATACCTGCCTTTTAGCCATGATCTCACTCACATACACTCAATGTCCTTGCTCAGTGGAATTACACTGTATTTCACAATTCCTCTCCTTTACACCACTCATGATTAGTACTTTCCCTTTTTCAAAGTTCTTTCCTTACATTTCTTCAAGCTGTGTCACTTTAGGCTCAAGCTTTGTTCTCACTTTTCTAAATATAATATGGTAGCTCAGTGTGTATAAGGAGCCCTTTTTGGTTCCTGCTGTACATCTTACAAAATTAGATCGCAATTTTCTGCTAGTGGTTGATAGTTGCAGTACATAATAAAGTATCACAATGTACATTCAGGTTAAACTTCTTGGACTGGTTTTGAAACGTTGGAGAATGTATGTGTGTAGTTATTACTTACTTGGTTGTACCACAGTTGTGTCAATAAGAGCTTAGTAACAGACATTTCTTTTCGCATCCAACACATCTACATTCTTTACTGTTTTTTCTTTCACTTATGTTCACCTTTTTTATGGCAAGAAGATACCACAGAGCATAAAGTTAAAAAGTATCTTGTACTCAGGGAAACTGAACATTAAACAGCCATGCCGCCTTTTGGTTTTTTTGGTTTTTTGGGTTTTTTTTGTTAAGGCAATTTTGGGACTGCAGTCAATGGGAGTGAAGTGCCAAAAGGTGCAGCACTGCTGGGTCAGTAAGGATCACTCTTTCTAAGAAGCTATTACTGAGTCATAGCAGTTCTGGGAATCAACACGTCATCTTTTATCCAGCATGTTTTCAGCACTTCTGGCTCACTGGAGTCATTAAGCTCCTGTAGCACATTTCATAGGAGACTGATCATCATACCCACTGTCTTGAACTAAGTCCAAAATGCAATGAGAGAACTCAATATTTTAGGTTATGCATATCTCTGTGTGTTGGAGATGATCAACTTTTTTCCTTCTCCAGTTCACTTTAACCACTGTTAAGGCCTGTTAGAGAGCAACAGAGAAGATGTGCTCTTCTTCTTCTTCTCCTTCTCCTTCTGCTTCTCCTTCTCCTTCTCTTTCTCCTTCTCCTTCAAATCAATTGCTCAGACCTTTTGTTAATTTCCAGGCTTTCCATAGTCACAGTAACAATTATGGAAAAATTCTTATACGTTTTCAATAGCTAGATACTTTGTGAGCTAGAGGGCAAGTTACATAGTCTGTGATACCAAACATAAAGGAGAGACAGTGGTAAATCAGGAAGCATGAAGACAATACTAATGTAGAGTAGGAACTGGTGTATTGCAGAGATTCTGGATTGTTCCAAGCTCTGAAACATCCAGTGAGCAAGAACACTGGCTTCTCTGTCTTCCAAGCAGAATATCTCTAAGCAAACATAACAAAACCTACCAACCAACCAACCAACCAAAATAACACCACCACCACCACCAAACCAAAATAACCCCAACCAAACCCAAAACCAGAAATCTCAGGAACTGTCAGCCTCATAGTGCTATCCATGTAGTCCACCTGCAGACAGCAGAGCTGTCTCAAATTCCTTTCTACACCACAATCTTAGTACTATTGCATTCCTTCTGAGGGAAAGGTTGAAGCCACATGCCTCAGCAGCTTTATCTACCACATGGATTTCCACATAGATTTGCAGGCTGTGCACAACAGCTGCTACCTGACTCTGTCCCCATCTGTTTTAATGATTCCCTTCCCTAGGCCTGTCAGGACACAACTGCACAGCATGTGTTGCAAGCTCCCAAAAAGGAGCAAGCTGAACCCTCTTCTAGTTGACCTTCCTTCTTAAAGAACATCACCAAGTGTTCCTATTACTTCCTACCTTTCCTTCGTGGTGCGGATAATTTCACATTTAATACAGAATAAAGTTTGAGTTTTATCACACGAGGCTTTAACACAGTGACTGGCAGTGACACACGTGCAACCCATAGCAGACCTTACTCAGGGGAGGGCATGAAATATGGGGTGCTTGTGGAGGATGCCTAGAATGAGGATGAAGGGACAGAGTCCTTTGTGGCTAAAATTCTGCTCTCCACCTTGTACGTGATTATGTTGTCCTCTGACGGCAACCCAGCCAGGTGGAAAACCATGTTCCTCTTCCCCTCCAGGCTCATTATAATCTCTCCAAACAGCAATATGTTCATTTTCAGAAAGGACTGAACAGCAGTATGTTGTTTCTCAAGGACCATGAAGGCCAAATCTAGGCTTTTTCTATAGCCAGTTTTTTCCTCTACGCCACAGTCCTACCATACGTAACACTATGGGATAGCTACTCATCCTAAAGGCTTGTTTCTGAGCTCTGTGTGCAACCCATCTAGTAAAATTGGCAGCAATTGTCCCAGGTGAACAATCACACACATCTATCTTGCTAAAAAAAATTTCTAATGCAAGAAGAGATTTGTGGATGTTTGAGGCTATAAGATCTACACGCACAAAGTCTAGCTCTTTTGTCTCTTCAGCACACTGTTTTACAGAAAAAAATCTATATTGTACAAACACTTCTAAGATTTTATAGGTTTGTTGGGGAAGTGGTGCCTACATCCTCCTTGGTTACTGCGAAACAGTAATTTTGCTTTACAGAGTAAATCTGCTATTCTTACAAATACAAGCAAAACCGGCTGAGTGAGGACAAATCTGTGGGACTTCACTAGACCACTCTCAAAGGCTATTGTTATAGCAGTTAACAAATAAAAATTTTCTGTTGGACTAAATTGATTTATAATACAGCAGGAATCTATTGACAGTAGAGAAATATAGAATATCTGTGTCTAACACCAGGCTTTGCTCCTGCTGTCCAGAATATGTGGGACTCGATTTTTTAAAACCTTAGGCCTCCATATATATCAACAGACCATGAATATATAGCATGAATATACACCATTTGGTGAGTATGACGAATTTGAACATGCAATTCCATCTGGTTTCTAAGAGTTTTTAATATACATACTAGAAATTATAAAGAACTAGAAAACAATTGTGATAAAGAGAACATTTGGTTTACAGCAGATGAACAGTGAAAGTAATGTAATCTAGAGAATGCATGACAATATTGGGTGTTTACATAATTAATCATACAAGTCTGCATTTTAATCTTCATCTAGGGATTATTTCCTTCTGGCTGAAGTAAGTATATCTTCAGAAGATTTCAAAACCTTTTAACCTTACCTAAAGAACAGGATATTACTGTCAACAGCAAGATCAGTTTCTCATTTCCTTTCAACAACCCAATTTGCACCACAAGATGGCAACCTAAAGCAATCTTCTATTAAAATGACGTTGTACATGATGTCTGTTTAGGAATGTCTTCAAAATACTTCTGTTAACCCATGCTGTGAAACTGTAAGAATTATGTTTTTGAAATGATAATGCCAAAGTCTGCAAATCATGATATATATTTTGATTCACATCAAGGAGTTAAAACTAGACTGATTTCCAAAATCCTCAACATAATAGTAGGATTATTTTGGCAGAGAAATACCCTCAAAATTCTCTGAATACAGATAAATGATTTAATAAAGCAAAACTAAAAAAAAAAAAACCCCAAAAAAAACCAAACCCAAAAGACAGTACAGTAAAACCATATTTTTATTTTTCAGTAGCAATAATGTTCATAATTGAAATATCTGGGAAGAAATGCCTCAACATGAGTGTAAGACTTGAATTCTCCAGGGAACAGTTGCAGCTTCCTAGCAATTAACTTAGCAGCTATTTTTTTCTATGATTCAGAACTAATGCAAATCCCCTAATAATGCAACAAATCTGACATTTTGCCCATGTGCAGTACTTCAGCAGTTTACATTTATTTTAATTTTCATAAAAGATTATAAACAACTACAGTGGTAGCTCTAATACATGGAAAGGAGTGGAATCGAGTTAAGGTGTTATACACTGTTTCAGTATTTACATTTATCTTTATCTCAATAGGAGATTATGATTACTATTTGATTACTGTAGTTCAAATCAGTAGCTCATGGAGGGGAGCAGCCAGTTACACATCTAATAGCAAATGAATTCAGATTGTTCTCAAAATAGTACATCTGAGAGCAGCTGTATGTATTATTTGATTCAGACCTTCAAATATACCTAATAACTGAAGCAACAAAGCACCAAGAGCAATTCTTAGCACTGGACATTCAGTAATTAAGAGAGGGTGAATATACTCATGAATTTTAACTAAAAACTTGCTAGATTTAATATGCCTGTAATTTACTATGCCTGTGATTGTACACTTTGTGTCTATTTATGCATATATTTACAAATAATCACACCAAGAATTATACAAAGAAATAATGAACTGTACGCAAACATTAGGAAACAAATCACAGATATCCAATATAGATCTTGCAAAAACTATGAATATTTTCAGTAGATTTTAGACAAGAACAGTGTTAACTTCTTCCCTGAGTGAAAAAAATCAAGTCTTTCCATCTTTACAGTGAGTGTTATACACTAATGAATAAAATGCAGAATTTCAGAATGCTGAATGCTCCCCAAAAACTTGCTACTGTACAGAATTCACACATCATGGATAATGACAAATAAAACTTTTTTTTTTTTTGAAAAACCAAACGTATTAAAAAAACCACATCCTCCTGAACAGAGAGAGTAGCAAACAGAAAACAAAGCCATTGTTTGTTCAAACAAGTTATTCCTTACTAACAATTTACTCAACAAAATGAGTTCATTTTGTAATAGTTCTAAGCAAACATTTTGTAAATGAGAAAGTATATAGACTCAAGCCAATAGCATACAGGAGATCGAAACTCAGAAATCCCCATGCCTGTGTCTATAACAGTATCATTACATATTTTATCTATTTGAATGCTTCTTCCATTTTAGTATGCAATATTCATTGATCACAAGCCATTATATGTTTTTACAAGATAAGGAATTTAAGCATAAGACATTTTAGATCCAAATTACCCCTCCAAAATGAACCTACTTTGTGGCTTATTTAAAACAGAAAGATAGGTTTTAAAGAACTTTATTTCATTTGGGTTGTTGTTTTTCTGCAGTTTTCCGTGAGACATATTACAGCTGTGAGGAACAGACAAAGTCAACAAGGCTACCTCAGCACTTATTATTCTCCCACCCAACTGATTCAAAACTTCACACCTTACCAGCTACCTCCCTCTTCCACCTATCTTATTCAAAGCAATATAGTTTAATGAAATTTGAAGATGAGTGTATGAGAATATACAAGGAAGATATTTTAGGGGAGTTATGCAAACACCCATCTCCTTACAAGTTGGTGAAATAATGCAAATTCAGGACTCCCAAAAGTCTGCCATGCTTTGGAGTGCTAGTCTGTGCTAGACTAGTGGAGTGCTTTGGAAATGCTAGTCACACAACAAAGCTGCATTATCTGGGAAAGAGCTGGAAAATAAAATATTCAGCTATGCAGGAGGCAACAGCAGTTTCTCTGAACGCTCTCACGGGGTAGAATTCCTCTCAGTGCAGTCAGCGGGCATTTGGCCATGAGGCATAAGCCACTGGTTGTGAAGAGAGGTATGTTTGAGCCAAATCACAACTCTAAGTCCTGGGGCAGGCTCTCTGCCTTTATACGAGCTTCACAACTGAAGTACAAATGAGAAAGGAAAGGCAGGACAGATAAAGCTGCCCCCAGCATGCCCCAATGAGGCATGTTGAAGTAAGGAAAAGGAATGACCACGCCTCTCTTCTTTCTATACACCAGCTTATTACCATACTAGGCCTAAGAACTTGATAACAAACATCCCCTCCCCATGCACTTGCCACTCACAGACAGAGTGCCTCTAGCTGCCCTGCGGAAGTCGCTTCTCTCTTTCCCCTGGTAAAGCAGATTAGAGCTCTGGAAGAAAGAAACCCCATGAATACATACAGAATTTTCAAGCTGAGTTTCTAAACTTAGATGGAGGTGGCTGCAAGACCTAGCAGCTGAGGATGTGTATCAAAGTCCTGTCTGTAGCATCTGAAAACAGCTGATGTACAAAATAATAAGGCATTAGTAATTGCAGGATAACAGACTGCAAAATTATACTAAAAAGCTGCCTAAGAAGAAACTGTATGATAGTATCCAAGTATAAAATACATTAGAATTGACAAAGATTTGGAATTGTTGGAAAAAGTAAATTAGTTAAACAAATTCTAGTATTGTCCATTGTCTATAGGCCTCCATAAAAAGGACTATATGTATTTACTTTTTCTTATCTTTTCCTTCCCTCTTCACAAAACCATAATGACTCTGGAGGTGCTGAATGGAATCTGTCATGGTAGGTATGTATCTCTTTATCGCTTTCTCTCTATATATAAGCATGAATGTGTGCAGTCACAAATGTCAAACAAAATACTTAAATATGCAATGATAAAATATGTGCAGTTATTTACATAAGCACCACAGCCTGCATATTGCAAAAGCAAGTTTAGCTGATTCACGTTAGTGCTATGCAATTCAATATCTACAAAGTAAGCTGGTTTTCAAGCTGGAGACTTAAAAATAAATATAAAAATTCCTTAGTCACTGATGAAAGTACAGACTTTTAGTTCATTGTGAGCACTACCTGAGCAATTTGCCGTAGTATAAGTGCCTTAGTAAATATTTTTTTGCACAAAGTTCATGTGGTAATTTAGAGAGAGGAAGATCACAAGAAAAATAAAAGCCTATAGCAAAAAAGATTCGGAGCCATAGTATCCTAGCAAGAATCACAGGCTGCCTGCTCTACCAAATGACATCTTGCCTCTCACCTCCTGTTCCAGAGCACAACATATATTTTAGTCTGTTACAGACAAGCATACTGACTGGGACATGACAGGCCATGAGCCTATTCCCTTGTCTTTATAGGTGGCTTACCCTGGGATGTGAACTATCATTCTCCGTATGCTCTGGAGAAATGAATGTCAAAAACGAACACTGTGTTGAGTTCCTCCCCCAGCCTTGTACAGATATGCTACAATGTTGTTGCCATTTTCACACATTGCCATTTTTTTCATTGGGGAAAAAAAAAAGAAAAACTGTGGCACTAAGTGATGCTGCAGCAGTGTAACTAAGAAATTGTACTACAGCAGAAGTAAAACATGTATCAGTAAACCTGCAGCAGCGTGGGCAGTCCTTTCCAGGATAGCTGTCTAGGTAAGCTTATACTGCACAGACTTCAGTTTCTCCCTTCTTGGTTTCTTGGGTTAGGAGGAGATTGCCTGTATGCATTCACTGGCTTTTGATGTCCAGATTTATCTAACAAGGAAACACTCTTCGTTCCTCATGCAAAAATATTTATACCTGAGCAACCTGGCAGCTGTAGCTCTGAAATTTTGCTTTCCCAAAGGCATGTTGAGCTCACACACTGTAAATTGCTAATTTTTCCTCCTTTTGAGTGTGGTGCACAACCTCTTTATTCTCACGTTGCCTCCTGTAAAATAGGCAAGTATGTACATTTTTGGCTGTTCTTGAAGTAATGCATTCTTACCATACTGAAAATGGAATGCAAAACTTGACATTTTCTTTTGTTAGAGACTTTTAAAAATATGCCAGTAAGTAAAGTTTTCTTGAAGAGTGAGAGAGAAGAGAGCTTGCACTCATATAGACTTTTCTAAAATATGGATTGTGAATTTCACTTGACTAATGTAAAATAAGATGTATGGCTGCATAAACTTGTGTACACTCAGAAGTGAATGTTTGTGGTGTTGACCTTGATTGCCTATACTGTTAAACTGTGCGTCTGTCCTCTGTAAGCTAGTATGTTTCCATAAATAACTGCAAAGTAAACTTATCTTCCTTCTTCAGAACATACTTTTAAAATTCTCCTTTGTTGCAGTGCCTACTGGAAGCTCGACAACAGTTGTTAGGATGTTGGTGATCTGAGACTACCAGCAGTCAGGTTGACTGGTGGTGTCAAAGTGTTTGTTATTCCATCAGTCTGTCTTTTTCCATCTGCTGCAAGCCACTTCCTATAGCAAACTCTCATGAGTAGGGACAGCTTCTGTGTTTTCTGATGTACAGCATCGAGCACAGTCACAGCTACTAAAGAAACAAATGAAAAGAAGGAAAAATATAGTGTCCTTAGACAAAATCTGAGAAATCTTTGCAGGATGTAAAACAAAAAAAAAAAAAAAAAAAAAAAAGAAAATAAATCCACAAGATGTTAACAGAGAGAGAAGGACAGTTTCAATCTCCATATGCCAGAAAAAAACCCCCGCCTGTCTGATTTGTGTGAAACATTTAATTCATTTACATAAAGAGAAATCTCTTTTTACATCACTTACGGGTGTTTGAGGCCACTGTGATGACAGGCAATAGCTTCATTATCCATCAGCAGAGAAGGACCACCAAGCTAGTTATTGGGACAAGTGACTAATAACATGCTAGGAAGAAGACCCTAATGGGCAAAGAGCTTTAGTCTTGACTACCTTGTTTGCCATGCCTCTCATAGCAAGTGGAGGCTGAAGCTGGCATCCCAGTGCAGAAATCGTGTTTGTCTTTGCAATGCAGAAGCTCATTTCATTTGATGATGAAGGATCCATGATTGATAGATCTTTCTTCTTACTGAGAGGAAATGGAGAAGTTATGTGTCACTGGGATAGCACTGCTTCTGCAAATAGCTCTGCAGCTGCCCTTGACGAAAACGTTTTGCTTCCCCCTATTCAAATGCACACTGCCAGCAGCTCAGTTCAGATCGTGGCACTATTGAAGCCAAATTCTCAGTGATTTCAAAGGCAGAAGGTCATCATGTGTGGAAATGTGGATTTCTTCCTACTGGCTTTTCTGCAGAGAAAGAAGTTAACCTAGATTGTACCTTGAGTACTAAATCAGTTGTGGTCTGAAGCAGTTATTTATTAAACCCATCAGACAAAGCTGGAAATTAAGAGCACATTTGCTATAACACATCATACTCCATTAATCTGACACTATTTAAAATTAAGTCAATAAAAATTTATTAAAGATTTTGTTAACTACTTTGTTAACCACTAACTTCAAAGATTTTATTTTTAAATTCTACTTATCTGAAATGGTTTATTCATGGCAGTATGATATTGACATTGTAGCTTACTTCAATGCTCTTAGTATTGTAAGGGCTCTTTTTGGATTAGTGAGGCTTTAGATGCCAACTCACGTTTGCTTCTTGAAGCATAGTGATGCTTTTTATTGCTAGACATAAGGTTGGTTTGTTTGTTGTTAGACAGCTGATGTAAAGTAATTACATTCTGGTTGGCTAATGAAGCGAGACTGGATATTTTGCCTATGAATCATTATGGCAGATGTAGAAGAATTTTCTTTAGCAGTAAAACAACTTGTGTTTGTTTGTGGTTTAATTTCCAGGTCTGAGAAATAAGGTGCCTTGTAGACATTTGAAACAGACAGTGTTAATTAACAAAAGAGGTAGTGGGGGTCTGACCCTCTGATTCTCAAGCTGTAGGCAGCCTTGACTGGTAATAATTATCCGACAGTGAATCTGTGTTGCTAGAAATGTGAGGTGTCACCAGCCTCCATACAACAGATATGATTAAAACAGGTCATAGAAACATTAGTCAGCACTTCCCTGTAAAACTGGAGGATCTCACTTGCAGAACTTACTAAGGGAAGATGAGGTGTTACCTTTAGTATATCACACTTCCACTTTTTCCTACTGTAGTTTCAATTTTAGCAGTGATAGTCTGGGTATGAGCTACAGCCACATTATAAATCATGGGTACGAAAGAAAGTCCTTCCAAGAAAGGACCCCCAAAACTTTCCGATGCAAGACAGTTACTATGTGAGTAGAAAAAAAGGTAGTTAGCTGACTAGAAGAAACTAAGCAAACCGGATTACACACTAGAGGCAAAGAATTTTATCTTTTCAGGCATCCAAATGTCTCACAACCATATTTCACATTTAAGAACTCTTATAGAGACATGGCAATTTAATGCAGTGTTTTGCATAGGAAGTAAAGTTGCCTAAGGAAAGTCTATAGTAATAACAGTGCATGTTAGCAACTGAACTGACGATTACAGTTTGTGCAAATATGAATGCATGTAGGTGTCTGGTAGCTCATCACAAACATATGGAAAAAATGTTGATCTGTACTGAAAACATTTCTGTAACTAGCTGTATTTGATGGGATTTGCTGCCAGTGCTCCATGTCCTGCACTATTTCTCTGCTTCTGGACATTTGAAAAAAATAATTAAAAAATAAGAACCCCACAATGTAGTTCTGAAGCATGCATCACTCCTCTTTAGGTTATGTCAGATTTCATTATCCCATATCATTTAATGTATATTAGTCCAATACCCTGTGTGAGTGACATTCCATTGCTAATTTAAGGAGCTACCATCTAACATTTACAACATGAATAAAATGATGGCAGTTACCAAAATGGTACCATCAGCTGATGTCCATTTTGAAATTAAGATGTTATGGTTCAGCTCATCCATAGTTTAAAACGAAAAGTTTTCATGGATGGGATCCAGCTATAATAATAACCTAGTGATGAGAAGACCAATGAAACAACAATTTGTAAGGGAATTCAGAGAAAACCAGGAAGCATCCAAAATAACAATTCATAAACAGAAAACATAGCTGGTCACAATTATGCACACAAATTCATGGAGAACACAAAAATTAAAATTCTATTGCAGACATAACAGTAGAAGAAAAACAAAACAAATGCTCTAACAAGAAATAACTCAGATTGAAGGAAAGAAATTAAACAGCTAGCTGGCAATGCAACAACTACAGTATGCATAACACAGTTTAAAAATTCTCACTTGCTCCATCAAAAAAAAAAAAATAAAAAGAAAAAGAAATAGTTACCACAACACTAATTGAAATTGTATGGAATATTTTATCTTCAAAAGATTCAAACCAGTTCTGGATTTTAGGCCAGATTCTCCCTTGCATTAGACCTCCTTTATAGCACCCAGGTGGCTAAAAGTGGCCACAGAATCAACTTCTAGAAATACCCCAAAATAGAAGGAATTTCTGCAGTGATATTGAAGCAGTCTATGAACTCCATATGATCTTGGTACATGGTAAGTAGCTTCCGAAAGGAGGAGTGCATGTTTAATTGCTGCAATAGACAGCCTGGGACTATAAGCCACAAAAATGACCTTCTCTTACTACTGCAGATGACTGAACATATTTTGCTATTCCCCCAAGGACACAAAAAATCTTTTGCACACTGCTGTAGTGAATGCAACAAAAACTACAAAAAATAAATAAATAAAAAAAAATCTTATCAGCAATGCTTTGTTATGTGATCAGTAGAAATGTGATTCCTGCCCATGTGTAGGAGGAGCACAGCATAGTTTATGAAGGGATAATACATGGTACTGCTATAATGCTTCCCTAGAGCTACACGAGGGCCATTGCCACACTCCTTTCCTCATGGCCAAAGTATGTTTGATTCAAAACTTTTTGCATACTAAGCCCCACTCCAGAAATCCTTTTTCTACAACCAGTTGGGTTTGCTTGAGGGCTCCTCCAAAGAGGTAGAAAACAACATTCAGATGAAAGATACTTATGCTTACACTATACTATTCAGCATGCTTTTATAATTTTGCTGTGTTCACTAAAAAAAGGCTTCTAAAACCAGACATGTAGCACAGCACTGTTTTCAAACTTCCATGCACCATAAGTATAGAGGTGTTTAGGAGAATTCCCCCCTATTAACAGTACAAGTTCATTAGATGTGTTGTAAGCCTAAGAAATCAGAACAGTATCACAAAGCTTAATGACTGAAATTAAGAAGACAGTTTGATAACTCTTCCCTTTTATAGAAGCTTAAAGATTTTATTATTATAAATATTATGTCCGTATATGATGCATTAACAACTTCAAAACATTAAGGATGCTTTGCTTTATCTGTGCTTAAATACTACAATGTTATTCACTCTGATGGCATCAGCTTGATTTTGGCAATAGATCAACATGATTTCAATGAGGCAGTTTAAGCTTGTTAGCTGAGTGAACATCAAATCCACTCAACTTGGTGCTTTGGCCTCCTGTGTGAAGTTTGAGTGGTTTTACATTAAAGAACACTTGCTGCTTGTAGAGATGGTTCATACCACAGACATCTGTTGGGCAGCTAGAGGATTCAGTATGCCAGTTGGCTCAAAATATTGCAGTTGCACCAATGCACTCAGGTGTTGTATCAAGCCCTTTTGAAGCTGTTCACAGTGGCAGTCTTTTCACTTTCCCTGTTTAAAGTTCATGATTGTGTTACCACAAAATAAAGTATCAGGTAGATTAGCATAATAGTAACTGCAAAAATCTCATTTACAAACGTCAGCTTTTCAGTATTCGTCAGAGACCTTATTGCTGCAGCATTGTGGTGTTAGGGGGCTGGTGAAGATTAGAAAGTTGTCAAGTGGTGGAACTGCTGTTTTCCTGGGAGCCATTTTGTGAAGTGCAGGGGACAATTGTTTTCCCCTCTTAAAAAAACACAGACCCAAATAAATGTTTAGGAATTATTGCATTCAGGTTATATTATCCACCCGGTGGAGAAAGGAAAGAAGAATCTGGTATATAAATCAACATCTGCTTTCTGCTTCACTGTAATTTTTTAAGCCAGAATTTATATTAGCCTTTTCAGCCGTGGGTTATTATGCCCTAAATTGATCTACTCAGACCAGGTCCATCTTACATCAATTTTACGTTGCTTAGTAAGCACACTGAGCAAACACCACTTCTACTTCAGATGATACAAAATCAATCCCAGGAAAACACAAGAAATTTGGATGGTTTCTCTGGATAAGGTTGTTCTATGTCGCACAGACCAAAATTCAGGAGGTAATGTGAAGCTAAGGAGCAGGAAGTGTAACCAATCACCAGGTCAAAGAAGGCACAGACTGGCAGCAATGCTAAATATAAACCATGGTCAATTGAGTGCCAGCTTTAATTTTACATTCCTTCTACAAATTACAGCCTTTGTAGCTGGAGTAAAGGGGCTAGACTGGCAAGGTTAGAAACCACTGACACGTTTCCTCCTTCGCCCACCCAAAAAAAATAAAACCCAAGCAAAACCCCCAAAGCCTCTTAAAATTCTCACTTCCTTTTAACCATTCATGCTAATATGACCAGTATTCTAAAAATAGAATTGATCTTCCACTATAAAAAAAAGAACATTTTCAGTTTTTCTTGTCCAGAAAATAGAAACTCAGCCTGGACTGAGTTTTGGTCATGTAATATTCCTAGACTGAAGCAGAAATGCCCAGCTTTTTTCAAGTAGGCTATTTCTTAAAGGCTAAGAATAGTAGGGAAAGGGAGGAAAACATCTTTCTGCATGAAGGACAGTAAGATGGCAGTATTTAAATGAAGAACAAAGCTTATGTGGTTCTTTCCCAACAAGTTAAAAAAAAGTATATTTTTCTGCTTTTTACCTTATCTGAAAAGTGATACTTTTTAATTTACAAAGACACATTTTAGAGATAGCCCACTGAGCTGTAAAAAATGTAGATTAATCATCAACATGATAGAGACAGACAGGATATCTTAGAAATTTTATTACTTTGAACTTTCACAAACAAGCAGCTTCACAAAGAAACAAATAAACAAGACAATGGATATATCTTTAAATAAAAATTCTTATCAGGGTATATAGCTGTGATTTCTCATGATTTTTAAGCGCTACTCTGGTGGACACTCACAATACAGGAAAGACTCCAGCTTTCCCACAGAGCAGATGGCCAATCTTTGTTCATTCTTACTACAGGTTTTCCACATTCTACTACACTAAAGCCTAATGCACATTTCATGGTATGGATCTTGGTGTTCACCCTTCATGGGCCTCTTTCCCATAGACAGCTTACTGCTTGACTGAATTTTTACAGCTACCTTTTCATGGGACAATTAATCTCAGTATCTAGCAATAAGTGACCTGAACCTGACCAAAAGACACATGTAGAGCTACTGTTGTACATCTACTTTCAGATCAGCTAATATATCTTCAATACAGTCAAGGCTTTTTCCTTAGAGAGAGAATTAGTTCAAACACATTGCAAGTGAATAGAAAGACACTCAAAGGATTTAGCTTTCACCATCTTTATAGGCACTGACTATGGTGATGTCAGTTATAAAACATCTTCACCAATTAGCAGACACTCGATTTTGCATCCAATTTTTGTGTGGAAAAATACCTGTTGAGGAGCAGAAAGAAAGCATTTAAAAGCAAAGGAAATTCTGTACTGAAGAGAATACAATCCCTGAACAATCCCTGTGTTACACTACTGTGCATTTCAAATCTGTCACAAAGATCAGTATCAAGCTGACCTTGCATAAATTTGTGAGAAGATCAAGTCAAAGATGAGGATTCAAGAGAAAATAGCTCTTTTAGTGCTTGGAAAATTCCTTGAAATTTTCATGACAACTGTGAAAGCCAAGTAAAGAGCTTTCTTTATTTCAGACACTTTTCTTTCAGCTGTCTTAAAGCAAAGACTATGTTAATAGCTGATCTACCAGCACTGACTGTTTGGATATACACATTCTGTGAGAGTTTGCAATCTCTTGAGGGTAATTTATACCGAAGACTTGCCAGAAACCCTTGTGACTATCTTCTTTGTATTTACATCATTATGAGTTAGCATTCTTCATATCTTTGCTCCCTCTAGCAGTCAAGCAATACACCATACAGACGTTTAAGCACCACCTGTCTTTCTAGGTTCAGTATTCATTATTTACTGCAGTCTTCCAAGTACAAAGCAATGTGGTCATAATTATAGAAAAATATCTCTTAAATGTCAAACTCCTTTGGCAGATACAATAAAAAAAAAGATAAAAATATTTATGTTGTGAGAGAAAGAGAAGAAAGAATTTTTACCAGCATTAGGGAACATGTTGAAATGATGGAAACACTAGGGCCAAAATTCATACCTGCCACCTTCCTTCTCCCTCTGTCTTTTTTACCTTTCTTTTTTGCCCTGATCACATGCTCAAATTTGTATATCTATGTGTAATCCCATGTGTAACTCAAATGCTATTGCAACACACATTTGTCTGAGGGGCAAACACAAAGGAATCATAATCCTGAAGTTACAGGGCAAAAAGAGATTTAATGAGATCTAGGTTTTTTTATTCTCATGTGAATGGACTTCTTTATCTCACTGTGACACTGTGAAGACTAAAATTGATCATCCAAAATCTCTAAGGAGTCTGCCTTAAATTTCAGTAAGATTTTTTATTTCATTTAGCTTCTACCCTTTGATCTGTGGCATGCAGCTCAGATGCAGGCAGACAAATCACCTTCAGTGTGAGATCATGTTCTCCCATCCCACCCTTAACAGCAGCAGGTCTTTAATGTCATTTGATTATTTGACTCTCTGTTTACCAAGATTGAACTTTTGATAAACAGTTGGCTGCTGCAATCTGCTTCTAGTATAGTTTCTAAGGGAATAATAACTATGCATAGGATCGACAACGACATGGTGTTTATAAACTTTTACTCACAGAGGTTATACTGCCTATAGAATGCTTATGCTACAGCTGTCAATGTTGCTACCAGGGATGGTCCTAAGTTGGCAGTGAATTATAACGATAGAGGTTTCTAGTGGTGCAAAATTATTTCATTTTTGAAAACAAATGTCTTGCTTCTGTGCATTGTGATAAGTGCTGAAACTTAACTCAGTCAGCTGAGTTGTGTGGAAGTGTGGCTTCCTCTCTGACCCTGGATTTGAAAGGAAAAAATGGAAGTAGCCAATGCTCTAGCAGGAATATTGCTTTTGAAATCTAATATATTGTTAGAAAGGAGGTGAAAACAATGAAAAAAGATCTTTGGCAGTCCCTTCTTCCCACTAGATCCACAAAGCACCTGATGACAGCAGCACAAGGGAAGAGAAGAAAGCTTCTTAGGACAGGAGACAGGAAAGCACATTTTGGCAAGGATGATAAAGAATGAACCATTCCTGCTCTGATTCCTTCAACAACAAAGAAGATGGCAGAAAGGAGCCAATCATTTCTGCCTTAGAAAATCCTTCTTCCTACTTACAAACTTTAAAAACATAGTTATCCTGAAATGTGAAGAACCAGGAACTCCGTTACTTCTTCACAAACAAGAGTTACAGAATGATTTGTTCTCTGAAATTATGCATTCTCTTTATTGTCACAAGAAGGAAAACCTCTATGAAACTACCTGTGCGTGTTCCCTTATTTCATGTCATGAAAAAGGTACAGAGGACTAACTGTTTCCAGTGCAGGATTCAACAGGTATTTTTTCCCTGAACCTGAGATTTTTATTAGTTGGGGCACAAGTCATGATTCACTGAAGTCAAGAGTAAATCTTGCATAGGAAGGACCCATTCCAACAAATTCTAAAGTGACTTTATTTTTCCTTGTCCATTCACTGCTTCATATCCCCTTTGCTACACTTAAATCGTTTTGTCTCTTACCATAGACACCAACTATGCATTCTGTACATGTGGTTTGAATACTTCTACCCTTCTGAGGAGGCACAGATGCCAGTATTTTATCTATAATTCTAATTCCAAGAGGTATAGGTAATGCAAAATTCAGTATTTTCTTGTTCTAACTTTTTTATGCACACTAGTCCTTTGATAAAATAATTAAGAGATCAATACTTTCTGTAACATCAGTTCACATACCAATCCATACAATTCCTACTATTTGTCTAATCATGGAGTCAAGCAGCTGCAATATTTGATCTACGCTTCATACCTGATACTATATAACTATCAATGACTCCAGTACAAAAGCAGAGCAGGTCTAGATATTTAATTCAAAATACCTCCAACCCCCCTCACAGAGTCCTGACACTATTAATCCTGATATTCTAGATAGGCACTGGGCTCTGATTTCCCCAAAGAAAATCTCTCATGGATACCACCGTAAAATGCTTACTGACATTAAACAATATGGAATTCATTTTTATTGAACCCCAAAAAGCAAACAACTCCTTCTACAGCTTGGGAAAAGGCATGTATAACAAAATCTGTCCTTCTTTTTACTCAAGAGATAAAGTAGAAAGCCTACCATATCCATATCCAGGTAAACTAGCCCAAATCAACACGGTACTAGAACAGGTAATACAGAACCAGGTGTGACCTTTGTTTTCCAGTCTTGCTTTCCTTAAGCAAAAAACATTTTTTTTGCAGTTCTATAGATCTCTGCTGGCTCAGTGAGCAAACCTGAAAAATGCGTTCTTACGTACATTTAAATACTATCACAACATTAGCCATTTAAAAATTTTCTACCTTTTCACTTTACCACAACTACACATAGATTACCTTTTTCAGTTACTCCATCCATCTTGTAATAGCATTGTTTTCTTCTGTCATTAATTTAATTTCTGGGCACAGATACCTGATTTCTTCTGATGTGTATTTCTAAAAGCTAAGCCTAAATCCTTTGGCTCAGTTTTCTTGTGATCATCCTTCACCCTTGACAAATCAGAAAGATTTTTAATCACTTTGTTCTTGGTAGAATTTAAATTAGCTGTAGAGGCAGAAGGCCAATCTATTAAAGCAATGCATTAATCTACTACACCTAATTCAGGCAGCAATCTCTCTTCGTAAAAATATGCCCATACATTCAGGATTTATTTTTTTTTTTATAGTATATTTTGAAGGACACTTTTGACTTGATCTTGACCAAGTGTCCTGGGTTCAGCTATAGCAGTCATTTTTCTCCTTCTTAGTAGCTGGTGCAGTGCTGTGTTTTTGATTTTCAGCCTGGGAACAACACTGATAACACCGATGTTTTTAGTTGTTGCTAAGTAATGTTTACTCTGACCAAGGACTTTCTCAGTCTCATGCTTTGCCAGGAAGGAGGGGAAGTCGGGAGGAAGCAGGGACAGGACACCTGATCCAAACTAGCCAAAGGGGTATTCCATACCATGGCACGCCATGCCCAGTATATAAACCGGGGGGAGTCACCCAGAAGGCCCATATCGCTGCTCGGGTGGGGCTGGGTATCGGTCAGCAGGTGGTGAGAAATTGTATCCTCTCCTCTGGTTTTCTCCCTTATCGTTATTATTTTTGGTGGTAGCAGTAGTGGTTTTGTATTATACCTTAGTTACTTTACTGCTCTTATCTCAATCCCTTGGGAATTACATTCTTCAGATTCTCCTCCCCATCCCTCCGGGAGGAAGAAGGCGGGGAGTGAGCAAGCGGCTGTGTGGTTCCGAGTTACCGGCTGGGCTCAAACTGCAACATCAAGATACCAGTGTTACAGAGGTAACTTTTACTGTGTCTTACCTTGATGGAGAGACCAACTCTTGTTAGGGATAGGAAGTTGCCAATATACTTTGTTAACGCTACATACTCTCAGGAGGTTAAATGGCTGTCTATTGTACTATAATGTAGTACAATAACGTTTATTTTACATTTATAACATTAATTTAGTATAATTACACAATAATAACATTTACCTGACTCTAGTTATTATGTTGTTTCTCTTTGTTTAAACATACTTGAAGTGTGCACTCAAGAAGTATCCCCTCATATCTAATTTCATATTGCAGCATTAAGTATAGTTTATAAAAGGACACTATTCTAAGCAAGATAGTACTTGCTTCAAAAAACAGTAGAATTCAGTAAATTGTAAAGCAAATTTTAGTAACTAGATCCTTTTGCCAACAAAGTAAACCATGAGTATTCAGTGATTTCAAGAACAGCAAGGTCCATCCTAAGCCATTAACGTGCTAATGACCATGTTAATGACCGTGTAAACAACTAGTACAGAGATGACCTCTGTTAAAAAAAAAAAATGACCATAGCAGTTCCAAATTCTGCACTGGTGTGTATTCCATTCAGACCACATGGAATAAACAAAATTAAAGTTTGACTTAACATTAACAACCTCATGTCTTTTTCACAGCTGCAGTTAACAGGATACCATTTCCATAATTACAATATAGCTCAAACTTAGGTTCAAGACTGGATACTCCTAGGAGGATGACTTGTGACTCCTAGGCTCAGAAACATTAGGTTAAGAAGATCTGTGTTGTCAGATCCAGTCTTCTGCTACTGTAGGCACGATATAAAACCATTATTTTCATAAATCACCTTTAATCTCAAAAGCAGTAGTTTTTGAGTGGGTTTTTGTTTCTATTACTCTGGTTTGAGAGCCATCTTTAAACCTCACTTCAGTAATATTTTGGGACTCCTTTCTGTTTTGCAATTTGCTTATTTTCAAAGTTAGTTCCACCTCACAGTTCTTAAATAAACCAACTTTTAGCTTAATTTCTAATTCTCTCTTTTTGCTATTTCACACCTATATTTACACAGACCAGCTCAGTCTTCTGTTCACTAAACTAGCCAAGCTATTTTAGTCTTTCATCACAAGCCCACCTATGCTCTGGCCTTTTCGATGATTGACATAACTAGTGTCTCTAGCTAAGCTTTTTCTCTGTTAGCTGGAAATATATTTCCTGTGTATGCCAGGAGCTTGTCACCCTGCTACATAGAAACACAGCAGAGATGTCATCCTCATCTATTTTCAAGTGGTAGGCTTTAGTGCATAGTAGATATTTTTGTAAGCACATGACTCTACATTTTCTATTATTTAATCTGACCCCAATTTTATTATTCAGTTTTATTTTACCTGTCAAAATATCCCAGCCACGCCTGACATAACATTTCTGCAGAGATGCAAACATTATTCCTCTGGAGTTGTAATTTGTGACGGTGAAGTCTAAGGAACACACTTAGTGAAATCACTGTGATTTTGAAAGTTGTTAAAAAGTAGGCCTTGCTTATAGGTCTTCCATATTTAAGGTTATTTTACCATTTTAAAAATATCTATGATTCTTTTCTTACAAATCTGACATTTAAAGGTATTGCAGTTCCACAGTATGCTGTATAGTATCAAATCAGGACAGCAGGGAAAGAAAGGTTTGTGTGTGAAACTGTCAGGATTACCCAGGGCAGAGCTATGACAGGACTAAGACAGTTAAACCTTTGAGAGGGGTAGACTGGGTCTTTACCTCGAAACTAAGTACTCCAAAAAGAACAGAAGAATATTTGTAGTAATAGATCAGGTTTTATTTCAACAGAAATTATAATAGGTTTTTTTTTAGACTACAGAAGATAGCATAACGATAAAAAAGGATTTAAAAATATCTCCTTCCTATCACTGTGTCTTTGCAAGGCACCTCCTTTTTTCCAGTTTTGTTCTCAATCCCTGCTCACTGACTGTAAATTGTAACTCAGGCTACTGCCAATCTTACAGTTTCTTCAGGTCCCTACAAAATATTTCTTTTTCATCCTTAGACAACATTTATACTGGGTCATACCCAAAGCCCAGCCTGTCTTTGACACTCGCCTAAAGCAGGTAAGCTTAGAAAAAAATACAAGAATAAGGAAAGCATGTGGCGATATTACCCTATGTACTCCCCCAAGCTGCAATCACATGTAATACTGGGACTTCCAGAAATAGCTTCTATATATTCAGCAACTCTCAATGGTTTTTTCTGCTATGAACTTGAACTCTTGAACCCTATTGTAAAGTACCAACATTTACAGCTTCCTGTAACAAAGGAGTTCTTCAGGTTAAACAGAAGTTGAAGATCTGTATCCTTTATTTTGTTTCCTGTAAACTGAAAGCTCTGTTCAATATCTTCTATGAGAATAGAATATTGGAAAGAATGAAAAATTGATCTATGTCTTATTGTTCCTCTGTTGTTTCTTTCAAAGTTGATAGTTCTAGCATACTTTGTTGTTCTTTGTAAAAACATTATTCCAAACCTCTGCTCACTCTTGCTACCCTTCACTGATTTTTTCCAGTTGTTACACACTTTCTAAGGACTCATAACATACAAGATGGAATGAACCACAGATTTTCACTGTAACTTATGTTTGTGAGAGTCTCTATTTTTCTCAGGTAATTTCTGACATTATTTTTGCTTTTTATCTGCTGCTAAGCATTAAGATGATTTTATAGTACTACCAAGAAAATATCGAGGTCTCATCTGAGTGACAATGGTTTGCTAGGATAATGTTATATGTGAAATTCAGATTTGGTTTATCTGCATGCATTGCTTCACAATTACCTATGTTAAATTTCAGCTATTGTGTCACCTTCTAAAGCCCATATGCAGTTCTTCTGAGTTGGTCCTCAGGTATCATTACAAAATTGTCAGTTTGTCATTCGTTCCCTTTTCTAGGTCACTTGTGACTGAGCTAAACAGCACAGAAACCTTTAGTCACACCCTTTAATCTTCTACACATTTAAAGACCTCCTCTTTATCCCAGGGCTGTTTACAGGCCTGAAGACTCTTTATTGAACTAATTAAGGAAAACCTTTCATATACCCGTGTTGACTGCATTAACCAGATATCTTTTCTTCATTTCTTAATTAGGCTCCAAAAAACAAGCAATCAAACCAATCAAAACCCTCCTGTAGATTCACATTACAGAATTTCTTCTTACAAATCCATGTCATCTCTTTCCCTACATGTTTGACCCTATGTACACTAGTTCTTTACTTCACCCAATATGGATTTCAGGTGGTCTGCATCTCAGCCGGTTTATGCTTCCTTTGATCTCTCCCATAACTCTTTTATAAACTGCTGACATTTCAGCTTCCTTCCCTTCCTTTAGTACTAGAGTAATTTCGCACCAGAGACTGCATGTGACCATCATCATTCATTATTCCATAGGGAAAAGTGAAATCTGGCAGAAATGTTTAATTAATTGCACAAATACAGAACATGGAAGTCTTTAGGCAACTGTTCCAAAACAAAGGATCTGAGGATGCAGTGGGTTGTTTTCTCAGTGCTGTAGCAATGTCCTCCTGATGCAGGAGATGCAAGTTTATGCTGGGAGGCAGAAACTAAAGCAGAGATATTAAGTAATCCTTTTGCTCTGCTGCAAATGCTAGGCCTTAGCTAAAACACTGTACTTTGTTCTGAGTGCCACACTTTCAGAAAGATTGTGGGCCAGCCAAAGAGGATCTGGGGGGAACAAGAGGCAACATATTAGGTCTAGAAAATTTGCTCACAGAGAAAGATTGAGTGAATTAGGGTTGTTTAGCTGAGGAAGGAACACTACTAGGAAAGTGGTTGTAGCAATTCTCAGATTCATAACGAGGCTGTTGCAAAAAGGAAGGGGATAATTTGTTCTACTTCTCCATGTCAGTGCTGTATAAGACAAACGTAATTAGTTTAAATCACAACAAGGCAGATTCACATTAGACATTATAAAACATTTTTAACAATAAGAGTAGTGAAGGATGGGAATTGACAGCCTAGGAAGGTTTAGAAACAAATTCAAGAAGCATCTGTCAGAGAGATATAGAATAGATGATCTTTTTAGATCCTTTCAAGCTTTCAAGTCCCTCATTTGCATTCCTAAAGACAAGGACTTCGGCCAGGAATGAACGTAAGATACAAGTTGATTCATTTTATATCGAGCTTCATGCAACATTATTTTTTTTCCCTGTATATTGAATTTCTAGGTCAAGATTCCATTTCCACTTCTCTAAATGAAAAGTAGTAAATACCTTCTCTTTCCAATGTCAGTGAGAATGTCTATTTGTTTCTTTGGACTTTCTAGCCTTATCATTTTTCCAGTGTTTGCTTCCTCTAGTAAATTGTAAACATTCCTCCATACATTGTCCTATGTGATTCACTTTACTTGGTGATTTCATTATTGCTGATTTTATAAAAGAAAGTTTGACAATGGTAGTTTAAACATGTTTTTAGAGTTAATTGCCCATCAAGTTATCACTGGATAGAAAATATATCCAGTGAACTGAAATTTTTATGATAATTCAAAGCATTTACCTCAGCTGAGAATTACTGTAGGCCTGGAAAGCTTGCCTGCACACTTCTTGGTTCAATAGAAGGGAGTTTTTTTTGTTTCAGGTTTGGCACTAGTAGTCGTAATAGTATTCCAGCCAGCTATGTAGGCATGCTCAAATGTGAAGTTCAGTCCAGAATTTACAGTGCTTGCTTCTGTGCTTTGGAGACACTCTCTGGTGTATTTGCATAGGAGGGTGCAAAGGCATCTATTTCCCCTGTCTGCAATCTGGGTGGCCTCTTTCTGAAGAAATTATAGCCCCCTCTTTTGTGATGGATCCAAATTATGTTGCCAGGAGAACAAGGCTGGAAATCCTTTAGCCATTGGTTCTTACATCCATGTAGGCATCTCCTCTTTATTTCTATCCAGAAATGTAACCTCTTCTCTATCCAGATTAAATGGTAACTTTATTGTTGTGTTACACAGGCTTTGACTCTGTGTGTCTGTACCTGCAGGTTCTCCAATAATACATTAATCACAGTATTGAAGAAAAAGAGAAAAACATGAACTTAGGCTTCTTCATTGCAACATTTTGCCTTTTCAGTTCTTCACGCTGATGAGTTTACTTTTAGCATACCCTGTAAAGACTGACAAAATGAACACTTTTCACACACAGGTTCTGTTGGTTTATCAGCATACAGAATGTAAAGAAGGCCAACTGTATCATGCCTAAATTAGACCTCAGCAGTAATTGAAAGGTGTTTTACAATGGATACATACATCTACTGCCTTGCAGATTCATGTGTTTCTTTCCTATGTCAGCAGCAAGAAAATAACCTCTGACTACCAATTCATAAGTCTTCTATCAGCATGCTAAAAGATTATATCTAAACACTACCAACTCTAGACTAATTTTTCTGAAAATAAACTTTTGTGTTGTGTTGCTGTCTCCATTTCTGTATTATTTTTGTATTATTTCTGTATTATTTTAGAATTTAAAAATAAGTTATTTTCTGAACAGAGGTAGAAAGTGCTTCAAATATGACATAAAGAAGAGGACAAACTCCTAGAAGAAAAAGAAAGAGCTCTCCAGAAAAAGTATGAAAAGATGAGGGAAAAAAGTTTTGCAAGCAAAGCAAACTGCATGTGCTGCCTTTCAAAGAAGAAAAAAAGCCTCAGATGAGGATCTCATAAATCAAGAACAGTCAACTGTTAATATTTTGCATAAATCATTATCATAATGCCCAATTTCAATCTGATTCTGACATTTTCAGAGTATGTGAAAAATAGCAATTCTCAACAGTGGCTAGTCGCACTTTTCTTGTAAACTTAAAGTGAGAGGCATATAGTGTCAGAGCACTGGCCTTGAGGGGGCCCTTTGTTCTGGAGCTGGAGAAGCAGAAGCTGTTGCTGAGTTGCCAACAGGCGTTGGTCACTTCCTCTCATGCTCCAAAGCACAGATGCTCCTGGTGTAAAGGAATGTGTCTGTAGTGCAATAGCCTTCCATGCATCCCCACTCCAAAACAGGTATTTGAAAATCACGGTCAGTCCCACCAGCTGTGGAATAATCCAGGCATTTACATGATCTTCCCCTGGGAGTCCTGAGGAATTTATTTTCAGGGCACTGTGGAACGTGCAAATGACCCCTTCAGTTGTGTGGTAGAACTTGGCTATAAGTAAGGCTCTTGCTCACTCTTCTTTGAAACATAAAAATTACATCCATTTCAACACATTTGGGAAGACCTTTCTTCATGTGTATGTTTTTGCCCTTAGGAAACTCGGAAATTCCAATTCCAGTGTCTTCAAACACCAGACAAAAGCCTCTATGTATTACCTGGCTTTTGGAAGAGCACCATAGAAATCAGTAAGATTTTTCTGATCTGCTCTCAGAACCGTCATCCAAGACAACTCATGTATGCTCCATGTTTATTTTGGACTTGTTAAATTTTGTGTACCTAGGCCTCATTTGAATTCTAAACCAAACTCGATGACAGAGTTCATTAAGTGGCCTGAATAGTCAGCTATTATCTAATTACAAAAAATGTGGATGCAGTCAGCACTTTTGCTACTATTTTTTGAAGAGTAGTCAATATAGCTGCCACAACAAGGGCTCCTACTAGAGTGCATTTTTCCCTCTTACATTTTTAGTACTATAGTGTGTTTCTTTCAGTTAACTTTTAAGTTATGATAACACTGAATATTTCATCATTTATAAATAGAAGTGGTTGTTATTCATTACCAAACAATTAAAAATGAATTAGTTGTAAATAAGTTACAGGAAGCATTTAAGAGATATCTCGTAGAAAAAACAGAAGCTTGAGTTAAACCTTGTATTTATCACAGCGAATCCAAGAATTAAGCTGACTGTAACATCTGTCAAATACTTCAGAAATTAATTAAAACATCAGTAATTCTTGAAAAGTTTACATTTTTAAGGTAGCAGTTACAGTGAGGCAGAACTGTAAAGGGTCTTCAAATCCATTCAGTTTCTCATTGAGAACAAGAAACCACGTTTCCTGGAGCTGCATGCCTAGCTGTTCTATTGTAAATTTTGTACATGATCACGCTTTCTTTTCTTGATAATCTAGGTCTTCAAGCATATTGCCTCAGTGATGAATGAAGCTGTTCTCACTTTCTTAAGCACATATATTTCAAATGACCCAACATAACTCTACCCTGATGGCTTGAAGTGGTTCATATCCTATATTTGAAGAATTATTTTCATAGGGCTGTGCAACCTGAGGTGTTCTCAAAACCTGCAAGGAAAGCCTAGAAATATGTGTAAGTCAGGGAAGGCACAGCAGCTTTGCAGCATTCCCCGAGTTCCTGCCACCATCTGCCTCCCTCTCTTTTCAACACAGCATGACTCTGGCAGAAGTCAGTCTGTGTCTCACACTAAGGCTAGCAGGTGCCCCAAGCTTTGTCTTGAGGCAGAGAGGGAAAATATTCTGTGGCCAAGATGAACACACAGGAGTTCATGCTGACTGATTCAATTATTATAATACCAATCTCTCTGAGAAAATCCCAGCAGGGTACATTTGTAATGCTATGAAGCATGGTTAACACATTCACCTTGTCCTTTCCAATCCCCCAGTTCTCCTTCTTCAGACACACACCTCTGGCCATCAGAATGATAATAAAGGGTTGTCTGAGGAGTGGGAGAAGGGAGAGTGTTATACCGCAGTGCTGCCACAGTGACACGGACAGGTTAACTCCTCATTCAGTCTAATGTTAGAGAAACGCTCACACCCTCTGCTAGATCTCATAGGGGTTATCCTTGTTAATATCAAACAGAATTACATCAAAACAACCAACCCTTTAAAAGAGTCTCCCAGTCATCAGCATATCTCCTTTTGTTATACATAGCAGGAGTGCCATTTAACAGAGCTTCAAATGCTTTACCTTGATGCTGCTGGTGGCCGGATACACCTTACCACAGCTGTTTTCAGAGATGAAGAAGAGGTATTTATTTGTCAGGTTCTGAAGCTCAATGTCAAGGTTTTTTTTTTTCTTACAGAGTCCATCCAGATTCACCCTATAAATCATAGTTTGAGCACCTGAGATTTAAATAATTTTGAAAACTTTCTATTATAATGCTAGTGGTCTTAAGCTCTGACATACTGCATGCTTTTGCAATCTTGTTTATAAACATCAAAGTTAATTTTGAAATGTCAGATTCCCTACTAGAAATTCAAGATATTGACTGAATTTTATAAATATCGCTGGTGATTGTTCTACTTTGGAGCAAGCTGCAATTTCTTAGTGAGGTATCAGATTTGAAGGATCATTTAGCTTCAGTATTATTTATGAGCACTTATAAAGTCCCTAGCTATGGACAAATTTGTGTATTACCTGCTGCTGTACTGCTTCCTTATTTCTTCTCATTATTTGGAAAAACAAACAAAAATATTTTAACTCTTTCAGTTAAAATAGGGGTAAATGTGGTCTGAGGAAGATGGTATGCTCTGTTTGTTTTCTTAACTACATACACAAACAGATTCATGGCTCTGGAACCTTCTCTTTGTCGTGAATGGCTACAGCAGTATTTGGTTTTTGCAGTTGCCCCAGCAAACCTCATAATTTCTAAGTCTACTTTTGGTAATGTGAGGAAACCACATAATGCGAATTTTGTTTCTGTAAAATTAGAATAGCATATGACTATAGACAATTAGAAGTTATAATTTCAAGTATTTGTCAGAGGCCAAATGTTTTCCTGTTTTCTCACCTCTAACACAGCTGAGGCGACTCGACTGCTCCTATTTCAGACTGAAATGAGAACAACTTTTTGGTTACAGCGCTTGTCAGGAAAATGGGGCATTGAAATTAAGTCTCCTGAAGGGACTGTTGAACTTTAATGCCCACTGGCAACTGCTCTAATCACCATGCTACGGATGGTTTCAGAAGTCTCTCCTTGTTTCTCCAGTTTTCGCTAGAAATTACGTCCCAGATCTAACAGAATTTTCAAGCAAATATTTTTTCCCAAACACTGTCTGTGAAAAATAGTGGACAGAGCAATCTCTTTTTCCATGGTGGAAAATCCACTCAGGAAAAGCTCTCAACCATTTGTAACATGTATTCACAGGAGGTCACCCAGATACAACTGTATGTCACAGATCAAAACTGCTTTTCTGCCTCCCTTATTAGCTAAATTGTCCTAGACATTCTGTAGAAGACCATTGTAATTTGTTATTTGTAGTAATTATATGAATTTAACAATCAACAAGAATTATGTGTTTACTGCAGTTCAGATTCATACCAGAGCTCTTGACGGAAGCAAGGTGGTGGTAGACTCAGAGCCCCAAACAAGTGGAATGAGGCAGCCTACTTGGCAATGGAGCATATTAAAAACATATAGTGGTAAAGCCAAGCCATATCATAACAACAGCAAATAGTAAGATATCCAGAGCACAGGCACAAGTTGTTCAGCATTTCTGTTCACACGACTTCCTGTTCCACAGAAAGACAGAGGGTCAGGTGGTAGTACCATGCTGGAGGTTATTCTACTGTGAAACACCATAACTTTTATGTACTCTCTGGCATTTCTTTTTCACTCATTGTAAGTCATAGTGATTCAAATCCATTTGTTTTTACTAACCTTGCTTCAGCAATTTTAGTACACTTCAGTGCTCTGTATCTATTAGCTATTGGTCTCTAACACAAACACAAACTTGCTATACCGAAGTTCAGCATGTTCATACTTTTGCCAAATAAACTTTCTACAGGTTTCAAAATTTCACATGGAACACTGACTTTGGGGAAATAGGCCATGTCATATTTTATCTGGTGACTGTGGTCTCTTATGCAAAGGCATAGTAGGCTTGTGTCAACCTCCGACCTGATTTTAAACCAGCTTCTCTGTTACTTATTATTATTGTTTTTATGTTATTATTATTGTTACTTATAATTGTTTTAAGCCTGTAAGTCTTCATTGCTCTGCAGCAAAGCCTTATTTCTGCAGCTGCCACTAAGGCAAACAGAGGTTTTGCTTAAATCAGAGTAATGAATATAGTCCCAACAAATCGTGCTTTTATATACAAAAAAATATCCAGGGGAAAAAAAAGTCACTGGAAAAGATGGCTGTATCACTGAATTACAATGGCTAGTTGTCTGCAATCATATGCTTTTTGTGGCATAACACATCAAAAGAAAACCAAATGAGTATAAAGGCAAGAGACTGCTTTAAAAATCTGTAATCGGCATCATAGATAGTTATTTGAGCTGAAGCGGACTAGGAAGGCTGTGGATGACCAGTGGAAAAGCTGATTCTAAAAGGCACTTTTTCTACGCCATACCTGCACATTGCACTCAAGGGTGTAGCTAGTAACAAAGGGAGTTGACAGGATGGATTTTGCTTTGGTTTTTTCAATATATTAAATGTAACCTGTAGCTGGCTCTAAGAATTGCTTTGCATAGTATAGCTCCATAAAACCCCCTGCATGGACTACAGCATTTACTAGTAGAGTTGTTCAAAAAAACAAACATTGTTATTTCCAGGAACAGTTTGAATTTTTATTAAAATATCTAATGCGTCTTTATTTTTAAATTTTCTCCAGAATGTGCTGGATTTTATTTTATTTTATTTTTTTAACCAGGCAGTTTAATAAAATTTTTTTTTAGCAAAATACAGAAAAAATCCTATGAACAGAATTTTTGGCAAAGATATTCAGTTTTAATTCATGCCTTTCATCCAGCTTTTTTATTGTTGATATATATTTTTTGTACCCAACTGAAAACAAACTTCTGCACTTTTGAGCTAGCCATTTGCACATATAAGCACAAAATTATCCCTCTTGTATCTTTAGAAATAGGTTTGATATTTATAAAGCTCATATAATTATTTAAATGAATATTCTATATAATATGTCATATACAATATATTATATGAATATAATGAACACAACTATGATATATTTGTATTTAAAATAAATAAACATTTTAATATAGACTATATTATGTATATACTATATACATAAAAATATATGTTCCATTATTGTTTTGTTGGCAGTTGAAGAAATGATCTAAGAATGTCTAAAATCATGTTTTAAAACATTTCATCTGTGCAAAGGTTGTCTGTATTTTGATACCAGTAAGTAACTCATTGGATTTTTAAGCACTTCAGAATGTCTTCAGTCTGACAGGCTCAATATAAACCCAAATTCAATTTCATCTAATTTTTAATATATCTGTATAAATCCCTGTGAGGTCCTATTACAATTCTTCCCTACAGCATAAATTCTTCCTCCTCCTTAACAAAGTTTGCAGCTGTGTTACAAAGTCACGGATTCTAAATAATGTCTCATGGTACAGTTTTAAGGTCTCTTGGGTGACTGATTGTCCCTGTCTCCCAGCCACAACAGTGACATTATAAATGCTGACATTTCAGTGATAGATGAATCTGCACAAATCAAAACACAAATATGGGGCATTTCCAGTTAGCCTGCTAAAGCCCAGTAAAAGAGATTTTCTTTATCTGGAGGCATAGTTATGGATTAGTAGTCTTTTAGCTCATGGATTAGAGTTAAAAAGGGAATTTCCCACAGGGGGAAACTTACACTTCACTGAAAACTTAGGTCTATTCTCCTTTCCCATGCTTTGAACAATTTTCCTGGCTCCAATCTGTTTACTAGTTATAAAATAAATTTGTTGTTTAAACACAAGTTTTGTTCAGTGGGGTTTTTAGGGTTGGAATTAGATGATCTTTAAGGTCCCTTTCAAATCATTTATAATTCTGTAATAAGTAGCATCTTATCTGCTAAGGTCCCCTCATTCTACTGCTGTGAGAACTCAAAACTAAATGAGAGTTGTCACCTTTCTGGGAATGCCGTTAATCTAACTTCATACATAAATACAAATATTCACTTAAAAAGCTTAGTGTTTTTAGGTCTTTCAAATTAAAAGTGTCAATCATTATGACATATTATTTGAAGTATTTTTCTTTTATTTGCAGCATACTTTGAAACAAATCAACTGAAGGTATAAATCTGTCAGTGAAGTCAATGGAGTTATACTGATTTACAGTCCCAGATGAACTGGCCCTATGATTTGAAATCACTACTAGGAAAGAATAACTAGAGTTTCTAGGTTAAAAAGTATGTGGATGGAATCTGTAATACCGATGAGTGGTTGACACTTGGTCAAACTCAGAGGAACTCAAAAGCTAATACATATGTATTGTGTATACATATGTATTTCAATATATTTCAATGTATTTTGGTGACTTGAAATAAATGGAAAAAACTATTTGCCTTTATGTAGGATGTAAGAGAGAGGGTAGGATCTTATTCTGGTTTTTTTGTTTGTTTGTTTTTGTTTGGTTTTTTTTAATTTCATTTGCTTAGACAATACCAGCAAAGAGACTGTCAAAAAGTTAAAGCAGGGAACTTTATATAGTGGAATTACTGAGTTTCTCAGGAGGCTTCACAGCAGCTTTGTGAGAAGTCAAATTATTCCGATCTGGAACGTACCACAGAACTATTTGCCAAAATTCTTCAATGTTGTCTGTTCAGGAACAGTCCATGCTTATCTTATTCTCTTTCTCATCACTTATTAGAAGAATCTGTCTTTCAAGTTTTGTCATAAACAAAAGAATAATCTCATGATTTTATTTACAACATAAATATATAGTATATCCAAAGAAGAGCAACAAAACTGGTGAATGATCTAGAGAACAAGTTTTATGAAGAGAGGCTGAGGGAACTCTGGTTGTTTAGTCTGGAGAAAAGGAGGCTGATGGGAGGGAGACCTTATCGCTCTCTACAACTAATTGAGAAGAGGTTGAAGTGAGGTGGATGTCAGTCTCTTCTCCCAAGCAATAAAAGGAAATGCCCCCAAGTTGCACCAGGGGACGTTGTAGACTGGATATTGGGAAGAATCTCTTCACTGAAAGGAGCAGGCTGCTCAGGGAAGTAGTTGAGTCACCATCCCTGAAGGTATTAGAAGGATGTGTAGATGTGGCCCTTGGGGACATGGTTTAGTGGTGGACTTGACTGTGCTGGGTTAACAGTTGGACATGACGATTTTAAGGGTTTTTTCCAACCTAAATGATTCTATGATTTTAGAATCTGATGATTTTAACTTAATATCTAAACACAGAAAAATGCTGAGCTACTAAGGTTTGGATAAACTAATAGCAAAGTATATTTTTTTATATATGGATAAATATATATGTATATTTTGTCCATACAGCCTCTAAATTTATACTTAGCATTTTGACCAAAAGGAAGTTATGAGATTTATAAATCTCAGTCTTACATGCTTCAGGGGGTGTTATCTTCCTGACTGAGAATCTAATGGCTTGTTTCATTGAAGATCAGTTTATTTTTCCTTATGCTAAATATTGACTTTGTCTTCCCCTTGTTCCACATTAATGTATTCCATCAATAAATAATGATATGCATCTCAACAGAAGTCAACATCTACTTATTAAAATCATTTTCTAGTACCATAATAATCAAAAAGTCTTTTTAATCAGGATGGAAAACAAGATTATTATGGTTGTTCATAGGGCAATAAAAGATTATTTTTATTTCCTGTTCTACTTTACAATGACTGCTGGTTGAAACTTTTCTGTTATAAGGCATATAATAAAAAGGGACAAATCTTTTTCATAGCTCTTTGTTCAAAACTTCTCAGAGCTGCTCTGGGCTACCATATAAATACTAGCTGTAAAAAGACAAAGTCAGTGGAAAAGATTTAGAAAAGATTTGTCTCCCTGCCTTCCAACATGTATAGTAGCTTCCATTTTATTTATTGATTTATGGGACACTACCTAATTGTCATAATTTCGTTCATGCTATAATACATATGTGGAGGTTGGAAGAAAGCCACTCTGAAATGAACAAAATTCAGTTGTGTTATTCAGTGGTTGTGTGTAACGTGGATCAGAAGGAAGCAACAGACTGAAGAAAGCACAGACTGTTATTTCAGGTTCCTATTAATTAACGATAGATACAGTCTGGCTAAACTATTTTTAGGTTGTAATATGAGCTTTCAGTTACACATGATACTTAACAATGGAAAATAAACTGGAATGAAAAGCATCAAAGCACAGAAGGGAAGTGGAATGGCATTGAAAAGCTACAGGCAGTTGGCATTCTTAAATAGTTTTCAGCAGCGTGTAATTTAAGAGAATGGATCTTCAGCAAAATATGTAGTGTAGTGTTATCGATGTGGGAAAACAAATACTGCAGTCCATAAGTACCTAATGAAACATCTATAATCATAAACTTAAGAACACCTTTTTCCATAGAATGAGATAGAGATGAAAGGCAAAATAAACTTGAAACAGTGATTCTCTTGCTCTAAATGATATTCAGAAAAAGTACATAAATTTTATCTTCTTTTTCAGTAGTCATAAACGGATCCTTTTTCTGTGTTTGATATTCTCCCACATCCAGCTGATTGCTTTCTGAAACACTTAGGACACTTATCTTCCTGGCCTGCCAGATCAGACACTCTTTTCAAGGACAGAATCCCAGGTCAGATATTTAGGATATAATCCATCCTCTCTCCAATTAGACACTGCTGTCTCAATTCAAATCAAACCAGGGAGTTTAGGCATACATACAGTCTAATTGGAACAGGGTTTTAGTCCTTGTGAAGGTTTTGTTCAAATAATGGCTTCCAATTGCAACAGGCAGCAGTCCAGGCTCTGCATAAAATTTTATGCTGTATTTCCGTGGCTGATAAGTTTATATGTGTCACTGTCACCTCTGTATTTAAAGAAAAAAAAGAAAGAAGAAAAAAACCCCCACAAAATACTCACTAACAATAATTTTTACTTTGACAGAGAAAAAAGGGACACAAAGGGATACATTTATTCATACAAATGGTTGGTTTAACACACACTGAACAAACCGATGCATAAATTGGTTATGATAAATGCTTGCGTTAAAAGTGGTTATTTATTATGTGTTCCATTACATAAATTGGTTGCAGAATTATCAAAAATGCTCTTTATTAATCTTATCTTCTCTGTGGCTGGAGAATGACTTGAGGCAATTATCTTCAATGTAGAACTCAATTCCATTATTGTTGACAGGCAGAAGAGGCCACGCAGCCTCCTAATCCTGCACAGACAGCTCAGATCCTCCTGCTTCTGCTTTTCAGCATCCTGCATTTCATCTCGCCTTTCTGTCTGACATGGTGTGCTACAGCATCTCCTTTCAGTACTATTGCTTCTAGCTCAGGAATTCTTGGGACTGCTGATTCAAGATACAAGAAATAAGAAGTGAAAATAACTTGGTAGCTATTCTTTTATCATATATAAATTATAAGACAAAGGAAATTTAGCTTGATCTCAGCAGTTTCAGCACACATTGAGTATGGCTGCATTTTCAGTTGTCTTTTGCATCACTATTTCATTCTAAAATTCCCTGAGGAATTCCAGCACTGGAAGAAATCTGGACTGGAGGAATAGGGTGCTGTGTGCTGAACATATAACCCCCCTGAAATTTCTGTTCCGTATTACATCATTGAGATAAGGACTTTCTAGATTACTAGAATCTGTAAATGATGTGCTTGAAGATTTAATGGCCCTGCTTCAAACCAGGTTGAAAGGGTGCAATTCCACTGGCAGGAAGGAAAGAACTTCTGATATATTCTTTGTGTGAAGAAAATATGGTTCTTCAACTTTAACTTGCCCTAGTACAATGAGACTATCACAAAGGCTCATGCCTGTTCCTCATTTCCCAAGCATAATGAAGATGGTAGTCCCTATAGAGAGCTGCTGGCATAAACCCCCTACAACCTCCTCCCCATTTTCTCTGAAGAGGTCATTAGAACAAGTTCCTCGAACACTGCTGTCAGCTCATAAAAGGGATCCCACTTGTCCGTTTTTCTCCTCCATGTATGTCTCGCAATTTTTCTAAGGTGAACAGGGTGGAATGACTATGAAGGTAGATTAATTGTGCAAGTGTTAGGAAGGAAGAGGAAACAGTTTAGGAAGATCTATAAAAAGAAGCGAAGAAAGATGCAACTGAAAAATGATGCATTTTTGATATATATTTTTTAAAATGCTAGTTCTAACACTGTTATTATCCCTTTTGAGCTGCGTAGCTTTCCAGTGCAGGCACCATACAACCTCTGTGGTACCTAATGCAATGGGCTTCTGTTACTACATACTTCCTGATGCCAGCCTGAGAGAGAGAACAAAAGAACACTCTAAAGTATTTTTCACATCAGTGCTGAAAACATAGCTAAGAGCTCCATGGCAGAAACTCCAGCACCTGGAGACCTAGACTCTGTGCAGGTGGAATACCACCTAGGACAACCGCCTGCTTCAGCCTCAAGTGAAGTAACAGAATATGTTTCCATGCAGTCAGGATGCAAGAACAGCAGTGCTTGGTACTGTTACCACACTGGCAACTGGCTTGTTGTATTGTGAGTTTAAAATCAAATGTCCTTTGGCCCAGAAATAATGTAAGAATAACAATTGAACACAAATATTGGCCCAGAGCTGAGTAAAATTTCATGTTCAGGTGATACAAAATCCCAATATATAACTGGAAAAATCAACAAACACTTCATACTTACTGTTGCGTAGACATATTTCTACCTTACATTATGGGCACTAGTTAAAAATAATGAAGAGGTAACTTCAAAGACCTCAAAGTTTTAAAGTTTAACCTTTGAGTAGACTGGTGTACTCCTCTCTGACTCATTTTCTAACCTTTTCCTCATAAGAGTAACTGAAAATTAACAAACATGTCCAGCAGTGCATTGTTTTGAAAGTAATTGAATTTTTTTCAGAACGGTAATGCCACGTGACTCTTGGCCTCTTGGCTTAAAGAAGGGCCAGGGGCATGTGATAACAGCCCTTGAATACACTGGTTAGCACTTGATAGTGGTACTGCATTTTCACACTTCTACTGCACGAAGGGGACAGATGAACTTTGGTGTCTAAATAACCATTAATATCTCCAAACATTCTGTTGTATTAGCTTATCTGCCTGTTCCAGGTGTCACCAATTAATATTCTAAAATACTGAGTAAGTTACCAGTTACCTTATGGTTGTTTCTTCAGACGTACAGAGTGCCATTTGTACTTTATGTAGTTGTAAAACTGAAGCGCTTGGTAAAAGATCAGTAAGTGCATAAATGTCAGCACATGCAAGGAACTGAAGAGAAATCCGAATTTTTTTACAGATTCAAAGCACCGAGACATTTATATGAACTCTTTATCTAAGAGGTAAAAGAGGCTGAAATGGAAGTGGTCGTATACCAACGGACTTACTGTAAGAAGAGACAGGCTGTCTCAGGAGCCATCACTGTATGTCCCTTCTACGCATTCTCCTCCTCCTCCCTCTCGCACAGTCTCATTTCAGGTGCATTTTCTTTGGACTGCAAAAGGTTCTGCAAGCATCTTCCTTTGGACCATCTGCATTCTATGGGACAACTACCACTGCCTTTTAAATTTACATGGGAGCAAAGAAAAAATTGATACTAGGAATGCTAAAGAGGTGAAGTGACAGGTACTAAGTACATAATCTCATGTAACTGTCATGATTAATATTTAAAAATCCACTACTTGAGAAACTGAGTATCAGCAAAAGAGCAATGCTGAACTACAACAGAGTCAGCTTTAAAAGGGAATGGTCTGAAGAACATAAAGTCTGTCCTAGGTAAGGTGGGTCTGAGAAGCCAGTTAATTTAATCAGATATTGAGATGGTAAAAAGATGGTAAAAAGGCGGTTTTACTCAAGAACTATCTTTCAGCTGGTCTGTTTTTCATTACATTATTGTAATAACAACACTCCAGAACTCTTTCTTACAGAATGTTTAATCTATTTATATTTAAAAGCATACGTAATGAATTGCCCCATCTCAATAAATTTCAGAGGACAAACCAAAAGATAAAATTCATTCTGTAAATATAAATTCAAAAGTCCTGTTTAAAGGCATGATCACACAACCAAGTTACCTTGAGATAAGATGAAGTTTAAATTCAGAGTGTTTCACCCACTCCACAAACACCACCTGAACACACTTTTACCCTGTGATAAGGCAGAAGACAAAGGTTATACTACTCAGTGAAACAAGGTCTACCCAGCTGAGCTTACTGCCAGCTTACTTTCAGGCCAATGGTAGTGCCTGGCTGAATGCTTTGATTAAAATGGATGCATCTGTCTTAAAATTATCAGGTTATAATATTCATGATACATTGAGGAGAGAAAATCAAAGTCTAGCAGCTGTTAGATGTCCAAGACATGCCAATGGATCCAGTGTGGTACTGAAAAGTGGTAGGTGACCACAGGGGAAGATAGATAATCAGCAAGCCATTAAAGGAACCTGTGTTGCTCTAAAAGGCAGCTCCCAAGCATCAGACTATTACAAGACTGTGTCTTGTAAGTGATGTATGTGATGTATGTAAGTGATGCAAATCAGAAATTTGTATTATCAGAATTGCAAAGCCAGAAATCAGAGCCATGTTTGGCTATTGCGAGATGTGGGGAATGAGCATATGTACACCTTTGCTTATCCCGTGCCTGTAATTTTCCCTTACTTTTATGTTATCAGTAAAATTTAAAAAAAAGGGATTTTTTTTTTTCTTTTTCCCATCAGAACGCTGGATCCAACAGACGTATGCGCTCTGATCTTTATCCCCACGTAGGCTTAGTTCAACCTAAGGTCAGTGGGTCTTCATGCAGACAAGGGTGGGTGCCTGCCTGCATGAAGAAGCTAAGTTACTGTGAAGATAAATTAACAAGAATTGAGAGGACCCCTGTACTGGTTTTCCATTAGACCATAAATGACATAGCTTTCAAAATTTTACAGCTGATTCTCCCTTTCTAGTGAAGAATACCTTGTCATTCATTCAGCCATTATGCTCCTTGTTCTGAGATCTCTTACCTCAAAAGAAAAGGCCACTGCAGCTGCTGCCTGTCCAGGAAATAAGAAAGTGACTGCAGTCCCCCTCTTCATGCAAGTAGTCCTCCTAAACTGGTGCAGATTACTCCAGCTCTCTGTCTGTTGGAAAGCCTGGCTGGAAAGAAGGTATTCCCAGAAAAGAATTATATCCATTTTATGCTTGCTACAGTGCAAGAAAAGATATCTGGGAAAACAGTTTCTTTCTCAGTTCTATGCTGTTATTCCCAGTATTTTATGGTTTACTTTTTATAAAACGCATTTACAGAGCTTGTTATGTAAAAGAGCTTGTTATATAAAAATAATGAATTCTCTGATATGCACTATTTCTGCCATAAGGGGAAACAGGTACTATTCTTAGGATTACTGATATATCTTTCCAGCCCTCTAGAGAGAGGTATTAGTTCATAATTTAACTCCACTTTGTCAATATTACCCTAGAGCCTGCACTTGTACTTTAAATGGAACACTTTATCCTGCAGTGAAATGATATTTTACTCATACACAGGCAATTTCAGGGATATTTGGTGAGCCATATTCCGTGCTTTTAGTGGGATCACATAAAAGGATAAATTTGCTGTATAAACTTTTGTGGTGTGCTCCCCAGTGCAGTTCTATATATTATATTCCTGAAGTGTTCATAGAAAAGAGAAAGAATATTTCCAGGCTTTACAGGAAGTACACTAAACAGATAATTTTCTTTTAGAAACAATTAATTTTGTAGAAAGCTTTGAGAGAAATCCAGTTTTAGAATCAGAACAAAAAACTAATATCAACTTTACAGAGAATCGTACTAATCCTTTTTTGTCAGGATACACATTTATGACTTGATTTTTGGCCTGTACTATGAAAGAGTATTATGGTACATCAACAGAATAGTGGTGAGAAAGAATCCACAAGCCTTTTTCATAAACTATTGAAGAATTTATAGAAATTTTAATTTTGCTGAATGATTCACGTTGTAAGGTATAGTATTTTTAAAATCATGCATTACTGCAGCAGATTACTCACTGCAGTCAGCACAGGGCTCTGCTTGCAAGACGTTGCACATCGTTTATGTTTGGTTTTTTGTAGTTGGGCTGAAGCAAAAATTATTTTCTCATTTCAGTGCTAGTGGTATATTTGATGCTTGAAAGCATCCTTCTGTCTTGGATCTAGCGCTGGCTGAATGGTCCAGGGAATCTGTCCAACAGGTATCTGCATACCGACATTTGATATGTAGTTCCTATATGTTTCTAGCAGAAGTTTAGTGTGTGGAGAGCTCATAGCAGCCTTCCAGTATCTCAAGAAGGCCTACAAGGATGCTGCAGAGGGACTCTTCATCAGGGACCGTGGCAATAGCACAAAGGGTAATAGGTATAAATTTAAACCAGGGAAGTTCAGGTTAGATATAAGGAAAAAGGTCTTTACTGTGAGGGTGATGAGGCACTGGAACAAGTTGCCAAAATAAGTGGTTAATACTCCATCGCTGGCAGTGTTCAAGGCCAGGTTGGACAGAGCATTGGACAACATGGTCTAGTGTGTGGTGTTCCAACCCCCCCATGGCAGGGGGTTGGAACTAGATGACCTGAAGGTCCTTTCCAACCCAAACCATTCTATGATTCTATAATTCTATGATTGTTTCTATGATATCAAAGTACACAGGAAGCATTGAGAAGGTACAGTGAGCAAAACTTTTTGAAATGCAAAACCTGAGACTTATTTATGTTGCTGACAGCAAAATACAAGGGAGAAAAAAAGAAAATAAACCCAGGAATTCTCCAGATTCTGATATAAAACACCTCCTCGTTAGCGTTTGTAAAAAAATCTTATATTTTATTAGGAAAACTTTCTGGTTGGTATTTTTTCATCACCTCTTTTTAAGTATATATATATACACAATAAAGGAGCCATGTAAACATATTTTTTTGTCTTGGCCTAATATATGCATAAAATTTATTCATGTACCAGTCAAAATCAGGCACATTAAGCCTGAAGTCACATTTTTTACATCCATCCCTGTTTTAAACATTAGGTCTTTCTAATTTATTTGAGATATTTCCAAGTTATCTGCTGCTGTGGTGTTTAAGTGCCATTATTTGATGTTTCCTTTTGCTGTAAATTGATTCTTTGTACCTTGTCAGATGTGTGAACCCTCCTACTGTGCATCTAAATGTGTATGAGGGCTCATGGCTATCACAAGCAGCAGAAAATATCCTTATTTAGTCTCAATCACTCTCAAAATGTAAGGGGGTAGAAAGCAAAGTGGTGATTCCCTTTTTGCTCTTTAGTCTGTATGTGAAAATTAGATGAGAACCTCTGCTTAGCCCTGAAAAAGCCCACACCATCTAGATCAAATAAGAAAAGGCATGCTTTGCTTAGCTTTAACCTTGTGCTCACTTTTTCTACTTCTGTTTTCCTTCTGGCTTTATTTTATAATGGTATTTTTATTGCATCTTGAAAACTGTAGGTTTTTGGAAGGACCCTGCTTAGCTGTGTCCACATTTGAAGAAAAGCATTCCATACCTTCAATTACTCTTTTTAGGCATGATTTTGAAACGTTGAAATACTAGTATTGTGATAGTTTTCCTATACAAACTAAGACAACACTCTGCAATCTTCAGCCGTGGACATCAATTTCTTCTTCTCCAAAAGGGCAACATTTTAGATTAACATGGCCATAAACTAAAACACAAGAAGATTCACCTCAACATGAGTAAGAACTTCTTTACGTTGGTGGTGGCAGAGCACTGGAACAGGCTGCCCAGGGGTATTGTGGAGTCTCCATCTCTGGAGACATTCAAAACCCGCCTGGACATGTTCTTGTGTAACCTGTTCTGGGTGGTTCTGCCTTGGCAGGGAGTTGGACCAGATGATCTTCAGAGGTCCCTTCCAACCCCAATGATTCTGTGTGATTCTGGGATTTTGTGAAGTTATAATCTCTGAGTATAAAACTCAAGTTAAATTAACTCTGCTACCTCCGTTACTGTCTGAAACCTGGTGGCAATTCTTCATTTTCAGGACTGATTGATGGACAGTTTTTTTGTGTTTGCTGCTGAATACAGAATTGCATGGTAAATATGTCTGATTTATTTTTCTGGATGGCCTTTGAGCACCTGGTGATTACAAAACAGCTTTGTTGTTTGTAGTTTTACTAAGAAATGATTTAGACAGGGATTGTTAAAGTAGTTTTTGCTAGCAAAACTCTGTCAGGGTTAAGACATTATAAACCAGAATATTCTGTATACAACAAAAACAGTGTTATAGTCACAATGAACATGTTTGACATGATAATCATGTCAGGTTTTCCCAATATATATAACATACATATAAAAAACTTGTGCTAAGTTTTTTCTGGGTAAATCACTTTTCTAAAATAAAAAGACAGCTTGTATTTCCTGGAATCTGAAGGCTGGACCAGACTACTTCTCGGGTTCCACCTTTAGTAAATGAGGATTTGAGCCTCCATGCTACCAACTCAAATCTCTTAAGGTCCATTAGCAACAATTATTTCAGCTCATCCTTGGCTCCCTGTGTTAGCAAGTCATAAGAGAGTCTAGGGAACAGGGTATTTAACATTGAGTTGAGGAGATCCTACCATTGTTTAGTACAAATGCATCGGTCTCCTTAGGAACAGCAATGATCAGGTGAGATCATTGACAAACCCACCCTCCATTTTTACAGGATGCTTGACAGGACCACAATCTTGAGGTGAAACAGTAATAGTGGTCAAGTGAATAAATATTTGTTCACAAAGAAACTTGTAAGTTTTGCAAATTATAAAACTGAGAAAGAACCCCTGAGACATGCAAAGATCCATGTCCTTTCATGATAGCCAGAAGTTGAGTTTATGGATTAGGATCGACTGATGCACGAGCAAAACAAAAAGACTCTCTAACCCTAGAAGTTTACAACTTCAATCCTACATGTAGGACTTGGTTTGAGTCGACGTGTTAGAAAACTTTTCCTGGCTTTGCCTAGTATTATCAGTGACTTCAGTAAAAATAGTGTGTGTGTTCCTTCATTTTTCTTCATTTTTATCACACTGTAAGCCTGTTAGAGTTTTGTATTCATCTTCTGATCTGAGGATGTGTAAATATTTGTTTACGAATGTATGTCTCTGGAAGAGTCCATGTACCTATATCCATAAGCTCCTTCAGGTTTGCATACTGACACATCTGTGATTAAAAACTTTTTCTTCACAAGAACTAAAATATACCTACACCAAACTATTATGATTTATTCTAATGAATACCTATCCTCTCTAAATAATTAGACCAACTTTTCCCTCTCTAATTTCTCTAAAGATAAAATTTTTATACTCAGGAAGTTAAAAAACATCAAAAACATTTGAGATCAGAAGATATTTAAAACTCAAGAAAATAGATACCTGGAAAAGAAGAAAGGCAAATTCCTGACTTAGCTGCATGGAAGGTGTTCGTCATGAAGTTATCTTTAAGTAGATATTCATTCAAATTTTCAATCCTAAAGGAATATTAGCAGCCAGATGCCACATATCTCTGAGCAAGAGAATTGTTCATTTACATGGTAACATCAAAATTTAAAGAAAAAAAAAAGTAGTCATTTTTGTATGCAATACTCAATATCAACTTTGATTAAAATTGATCTCCATTTAAATTATTTAAATAAGGTAGCTCTTCTTTGATCATGAGTGCTCATTTCCAGAGTGAAGACTGTTCATTCCAGTCTTGATGCCCTAATTAAAGATAATAACCTGAATTAGCATTCAACTACTTACTATGTTTGTCACATCTTAGGTAAAAATATATCATTCCTCAAACTACCCCAACCTCTTACCCCTGGAGCTTGGAATTCTCATAGAAGAACAGATTAAAAGGCCAAGAGGTCAACTAGAGATTATTTCTGCTTAAAGACTGCAACACTTGTATGAAAATCACTGACAATGCCAGAATAGGGATTGCAATGTTTGTTTTTAAAACCTTAAGTGTAAGAGCACAAAGACTTTCACAGCAGAACCAAATCAGTTTAAGGACTATCTGTTGCAAAGAGGTGCAATGATGGTAGTCAGTTTTCTTGGAAAGCTGCTTCAAGACTTCATCTGGAACTTGGTTGTTACATCCCACGAAGCTTTTATCACCTAATCCTGAGTGGTTAACAGATACCAGAAAAGATAGCACCTTGTTGTACTCCTTGGCACTCAGTTACTCAGTAGAGTAACACCCAGACCCAGATGAAAAATGAAAATATGCAACAGTGGCAATGGTGCAGATAAAGACTCCGCTCAAGGGCCTCAGCAGACATGCTGAAAAGACCATGAGAGAAGACCCAAGTGCAAGTACTGACTGCCACAAAATGGGGCTTCTTTATGAAAACATCTGATTTTGAAGTACTTGATATCAAATAATTTTCATTTAATGCAGTAGATTATCAACCTGTAATAAAAAAAATTGGAAGGCAATTGCACTTTCCGCAGAAACACAACTTATAAAGAGTATGCTAAAATATGTTTTAAGGCTTTCTAGTGATTGATTTCTGAATTTGTCCTACAAAAAAAGGCAGGGAGACAAATATGTATCTGCCACTGGTCAGTGAGTTCTCATAACCATGAGAAGAACAAGAACAAGAAGTGGAGTTCACACTTTCAGTACTTGTGCTACAACTGTTGCATAACAGGCTCCTCCAACAGCCTCACATTAGCAAGTTATGCAAGTACAAATTTCACAAAAAAATTATAAAATTCAAATAGTTCTTGAGTTTCAAATCTGAAAACAGAGGAAGAATGGGGATATTTCTCCTGCTGATAGTTCATGAAAAGGAAAGATGAAGGAATGTACTTATGCCTGACATTGAACCACTTTCTTGGATAACGGATATTCTCAAGTTCCATGAGCTAAAGAAAAGAATTCTGGTTTCAAAAGGAAAGCCAGAAAGGTATTAAGGACATTTTCCTGGCAGCAAGAGTGAAGGAATGATTGTCATGTTCTGAAAAACTTCCTTTTGGTTTTCACTGAGAATAAACAGGGAAACAAAATGCCCTGTAGCTAATATCTAATCTATTAATTAAAAAAAATTAAAGGCATGTATTTTTGCTTGTTATATAAAACCTCACCATAAACAATGAATCAACAGCTTTTTATTTTAATAACCATCACCATAAGATTCTTCTCCTGATAAAATCTCTTAGGAAAAAGGATTAAAAGTATATATGGTTTTTAGCTTTATGTGAAACAACCAGGATTAAATACTTTAAATACTATCCATCATATACACTATAACCTTAATATATGTGAAAAGAAACACAAAATTGTAACATGATTGTATATATATTCCCCCAGATTGCATAAGAGTCCAAACACTGAGCCATTATTTCAATAGGGTAATGCAGAGTATATATTGTCCATGAACTCCAGAAGGCTTTGGGGTGTGAGAGGGTAAATTCTATTTAACCTCTTCTATAGACAGCAGAACAGTAGTCGTGACACCACACATAACAATATGTTCATTCAGATATCCAGGAAAAATCTCAAATAAGAAATATACTTGATTTAGAGTCAAGAAGTGTAAAATGCAGAATGTTATTGTCTGTAAATAAACAGCCAAGTTCTGCCCCAGTTCCAGTTCTACTCCACCCTAAGCAAAACTGAACATCATTGCACACAATATGAATCTTGTCAGAATTTAGCTTTGTAGAACTGAGAGAGGAGGATTATAGAAACCTTACTCCAGCTATCTTTTAGCTGTAATGCTGGAAAGGACCAACAGTAGCATGCATTTCTGATAGAAAATCCTTTATATTGTACTAGCAATATTTCATCACACTATTTTCATGCTAATTTTACCAATCAAATTGCCAAGCTGACTTCAATTGGCTGTTGTATTAGCAATTATTCATCATCTCTCATTAGCATTAGGTATGAAAGCTACTAATGCAGCAAGACTTTAAAAATGTATTAGCAAAAATGTAATTTTAGTATGTTCTTATGAAAGCTTGCTAATTTAACGCAGTGGGATCATACAGAATAAATTTGGCAGTGGATATCTGAATTTTCCCAGTCCTAGTTCTATACAGAAATTCATGAAACCTAACAGTGAAAAAAGATACAGTACCTAATTAGAAGTTATTACAGTAGACAGATCTTCTATGAATTGTAAGTCATCTTTGATGTTTGTGAACCCGGATGGGTTCTACCGTGGCTATATTTATAGATTTCAGTTACTTCCCTGGCATTAACCCAGTAAGAGCAGTATACTATTTAAGAGGTTTCTTCCAGAAAAAAGCAGCTTTATTCTCCAAGTTAGGCTCCAGAATCTGACCACAGAAAAGCACTGGATTCAACTCTCAGGTAATATATCATTTTCAACCAACCATATTCTGGAGTTTATACCCTGCAGAAACATAGAGTCAAGAAAGGCTGTGTTGCAACAACTTCACAACTCAGTCACTACCCTGTTGTTGATACTGATATCAGATGCTATCACCACCAAGACGAAATCAAGCACTGTCTGTATACTAATGATTTTGAGTGCTGTAGTTCATTTTAGCTTTGTAAACTCAAGTTGAATTTATGGTTTACGTTTAATGTAAACCACTAAGCACTTTCCATTTTATTCCATTTTGTACCTTGTTTAAAATTGGACATTAAGGACATTTTGCTTTTCTGAGCTTTTTTCCTTGGACTATGGAGGATGGCTGTTAATACATAATCCTTTCTGTATGCTTTCTACAAGACTTTTAAAAGTTAATTTTTTTTTTTTTCTTATTTACTATAACCTGGCAGGCTGAAATACTGAACCTGTAAACATATGTTGACTATCTATAGGTCTGAATATTTTAGCTACTGAGATTTGAAAGGAAAAATAGTATTTGAATCACATATTCATTTGTCAAAATAATTAAAAGAAGGAAATGGAGGATCAGTAGAAGCTAGAAGATAATCTGTGAGAAGAATTGTCAAGAGGATTAAAAGGAAGAAGCTAACCTGTCTGTTTTAGGAATAGAGATAAAAGTTGTGCAATGATAGTTTAATATCTGCAGGTGGGAAGCCTTCTTTCTCCAGAAGACATATTCATATATTTTTTATTTACAGTGGGCCTCTCTGAGGAGAAAGTAAAGATTAGTAACAGTGAAGCCTATTACATAAAATGTTAAGTGTCATGTGGAAACATCACAATAGCTCCCAAATTATTTCCTGAAATTATATCTTTGGAAACATGGTATTATGAGTTCTTATGCCATGTGTGGGGAATCGAAGTGATAGCCACGCTTCTCAGGCACAGTGGAACCTTCTGCTAGAGTGGTAAAGCTTGTCTGTGAAGGTTTTTCTTAAGGCCACTACTGTGCAACAAGCTTCCAGAGAATCACCACCAATTAGACCACCTTCTGTTCCCAGAACAAAGCTCTTTTACCTTTCCTATCCTAGTGTGAAAAAAAGCTCTACGCAAACAACCTTGTTTACAAAGCCAACAGCAAAAAGCCATAATCCTGTGAGTGGTAAGGAGTACAGCTATCAAGTCGACTAACTTGAGAAAAGGAGATGAATAAATCTCAAATTGCAGTACTGAGTGTTCAGATAGATGCTTAGTAATGAGGAGAATTGAGTGGCCTGGCCTAGGGTACATGGTTATGTGGCAGAATGGGTTGGTTCATGTGGGCTGGGCTAGCTGGAATAAAGTAGAGAAGAGTAGAGTAGAGTAGAGTAGAGGTGAAGTAAAGTGAAATAAGTGAAGTGAAGTGAAGTGAAGTGAAGTGAAGTGAAGTGAAGTGAAGTGAAGTGAAGTGAAGTGAAGTGAAGTGAATCCCCTCAAAGGATAAGTGCAAAACCACTCTTGTATATGTCTGGACTATTTAAAGTCCCAAATCATTAAAACATTCATACGTTATTAAAATGCACCAGCTCTTCTCCATTTTTTATCCCTACCTACATATATCTGTGGCTGTTAATACTTTGTTAATCATTCTACATCAGCAGTTAAACGAAGAAAGGTATTTTTACTGTATGTTCTCTTTTCCCTTCTATGGCCATGTTTAGCTGTGAGAAAACGGCCAGTAGGATGACTTGTTATAATTCAGTGTCCTAACTTCAATAAGTTACTAGTGAAAGTGAAGGCAATCCTCCTTGAGGTTGAGGCATGAAATACTAGCTGAGAGTTTGCAAGATTTCTCCATAAATTCATTTTCCACTGGCTGTTCAGTTTTTGACCTCTTTTCACACTATCAGAAAACAAGCCAGTGGACAGCAAAGGTAAAACCATCAACTCAAAACGCAAACAGAAGTGAACAGCATTAGCTGACTTCAGCTGAATATCATATTCTTATAATTTCACTGTATTTCTAATTTCATTTCAAGCCTGAACTCTTCATCTAAAAATAGATCTATGAGGTGAACTTGGAATTAGCCTATTTAAAGACCTAGTCTTTCCTTGAACATCAGTGTGGATTTATTAGCTTTGTTCAGGGAGAAACCATAGCATTTTATGTAGCAGTATTTCTTTTTCCTGGGACAATGATCCTTAACTGAATTAGTCATAGCTACCAAGGGTGATGAAAAATGAAATCATAACATCAAAAGCATGTACCAACAGAAGTGTGTGGCCTTACCCAGAAAAAAGGAAGGAGTGAATGTGAAAATTGATGGCTGGGTTATACCTGGTTTTATCACTTGTCAATGTGGTTTCAGTATGGAGAAAAAGATTCATAAGCTTTGTATAAAAAGGACTGTTAGTACTCCTATCATAACTCCTTCTAGCACTTGCTAGGTGAGAAAACACAGAGGGAGGGTAGGATTATAAAGGGGACCATCCCCTCTTCTTATTAGCTAGCAGAGCTGCCTGGGAGTTGAGAGAAAAGCATACTGCACAGCATTTCTCTCCATATTATAGAGTGTTCACAAACTAGGCTTAAAGGACACTTAGAAAGATGCGGAAAAGCTCTTTAGCAGGGCTTCTTGTGACAGGACAAGAGGTAACGGTTTTAAATGAAAAGTGGGTAGGTTTAGGCTAGGTACAAGGAAGAAATTTTTAACAACAAAAGTGGTGAAACACGGGCACAGGTCGCCCAGGAAGGCGGTAGATTCCCCATCCCTGAAAACATTCAATGTCAGGCTTGATGGGCCTCTGAGTAACCTGATTTAGTTGAAGATGTTCCTGCTTAGTGAAGGGAGGAGCTGGACTATATGACCTTCAAAGGTCCCTTCTAACCCGAAGTATTCTATGATTCTGTGACAATACGATGCCTGAGAAGATTAAGTATCTTCTTTAAATGGCTTGGAGCAGTGGCACATCATATTGCCCTTTACTATTACAGGCTATGCAATCTTGCCGTAAATTTGAATAATTGGGAGACAAAAGATTATTGCTTCACTTAATGCATTTGTAACAGGAAAACAGGAAAACATGATCATATTTTAAAATGTGGCTAATTTTATATATGACAAAATGTAAACTTTGTTGGTGGCACAATGTAACTACTGTAGTGTGAACTTTGGCACCAAACTATTAGTAAGGTCCCATGCAGAGATGAGTTTTCTCTTGAGACACTAAAGTGAATATGTTTCAGCTAATTTCTTTGGGGATGTGCATACGCTAAAACAGTATCTAGCTTGGACAGCTCCTTGTCATTGAACTCAGAAGAGAAAATAGCATACTTCTAGATGAAAATCTTCAAGGTGAGATTCTTTTAATTCAAGGTTAATGTCAATCTGGAAATTCTTTCTTTTAACACTACTTATTTAGGGATGGTAGGAATTTATAACTGTTTTGATTTATGTCTTTTCTCTCTGATCTCTCATATACCAATAAATGGTTCATTCTGTTTAAGCTAAACATGATTCTCTCAAACACAACTTGGAAAACTGAGTTAATGTTTGGCCAATACGTGTGAAGGCTAATGTATCTTTGACATCGGAAGGAAGTAGAGCAAGGTTGGACTAACTAAATGCACTCTCTGCAAAAAATCTCTTTAAAGCTGGAAGAAGGTGACAGTGCAATAAGCACAAAGGCAATAGGAAAGCATCTGACACTGTAGCTTGGTGAAAACAGTAATACAGATGCTGCTTCCTGTTTTAGGGGAAATCTTGAAGTTTTGTAACAAAATCTTGAGTAAATAGCAGTTATACTGTATTCCAAATCCCATAAATCCAATACCTGGGGAGCATCCAGACAAAAGGCAGAAGGTTAGGAACCTTTGCTTATTTTTCACTGCATCCCATGATTCACGAATCCCTTTCTGTTGAGTGGCTCAGCTTAATGGGAGGAATCAAGTCCAGAGCCTGGTGTTCAAAACGCTACAGAGATTCGGAGGTCAATTCTTTCCTTACCCTCCTGCATGAAGATGACAGAGAGACAGGCTTCCTACCTGAGGACTCTAGCTAGATTTTTATAGAAAGCCAGAAGAACACAGCCTCCTCTACTAGCTGTGAATATGGTGATGACCGCTGTATTTGGTGCCTAGAAGCCTGTGTATAAAAGATTGTGTTGAATGCACTTAACAGATAAGGTACCTCTGGAGATTTTAATGTTTCCTTATTCTTTCTCCACAGAGACATAAGGTCCCACCTTATCAGCAGAACTTTTCTGAGCCTGAAAAAGTGGCCACCCTAAAGTAGGTAACAACACTGATTGGTTTGAGGTATCTTGGAGTGGGAGGTGCTTGAAAACACATGCTTGTGAATGCCATTACAATTCAGCCTTTATTCAGCTTGGGTCTTACATATTCTGGATTTTTTTTTTTTTTTTTTTTTTTTGGACAGGAGAAACGAATGATTTAGTTGATGTAAAATTCCTGATACTTAGGAAGCTGCTACTCATTAACAGATATCTGGATGCAGTGTGTTAAAAAATAACGAGACCAGAGAACATGACATGAAAAACAGACATAAAAAATGGTGTTAAAGTTACTTATTATTTTCCCTGGCACAATATTGAAAGACTCCGTTTTCACTTTAGCGAGGTCAGAACTTTGATGAAACATGTCCCAGTTATCTCACATGGCACATATTTTATAATAGCAATGTCGTTTAATTTAAATGTTGCAAGATGACTATTCAGACTCCATAAAGGATGGGAGCAATTTAGGTGTAGCTCAGATCTTGAAATCTTGAAGTGGCATGATTATCCTATGCAAATTTACACTCATTTATGTTTTTTGTACCCCCAACAAGCAGTAATTACAAAATGTATGAACATCAAAATGAAAATGTATTTTCATAAAATAGAAATAAATAGCAAATATACAAAATTTCAGGATTTATAGCAATATGACAGAGAAAAATTCATCCAATGGTCAACATTTCCTGTCGCTACAAGGTGTTTATCTATATAGTATCTGACAAGCAAGCAAAAGGATCACATGTTTCTGGCATATGCTTAGCACTTTCTCTTTAAAATTTAACTATTTACCAGAAATATGTTGTGTTTTAGGTGTGAAGGGCTCAGACATTCTTTCCCTCTGTCAGATAACATCATAGGGTGTGATGTTTGGATGCTTTCATAATTCACCAGACCAAAGCAGCACATACGAAGTCATCAATGGGGCAAAATAATTGTCTACACAGTTTACACTAGACAGATGTTTTAATTTCTGTAGCCAACAGGCAAATGTTGTCTAATCAGCTGGAATGTGATCCAGCATTTGGTGAACCTGGCTTCTGCCATCAAATGAAGCCACAGTGGAATTGCCCCAGTTTATAGACTGTGATTAATCTTGAACTCTGATAAAACACTAAGTCTTTGTCACTAAGACTGTTGTTGGCCCAATACTCATACAGCAGAAAACAATTGGAAGAATAGCCCTGTATCCAAGTTGCTAAGCATGAAATACTGGTTTGCAATGGGAAAAAGATTCAAATACACTGTTAGTCATAGTCCCTAATTTGAGTCCAAAGAGATCAAAGAAGCAGGTTTTGAAGAAACTGGGAGAGAGTGATTGTATCATCACCTGGGACAATGTCACAACTCTCCCTACAAGGAACCACAAAACAGCTTCTGTCCTAGACGAGACAGTTAAGAACTTTCATCAGTTAAGAATACTTACACATTTAAAGTCATCATCTGTGGATACAATAATACTCCCTCTCATATGAAGAACCAGCACAAGAGCTATTCATAGTGTCAAGTTCCGTTTGATGAAAATGTAGAATTTTCACTGTGCTTGGGGGTGAATTGCAGCAAGCTAGATAGCTTGCCAATATAAACACGTACACCGTTTTATTAAAAAATAATGATAAAAAAGGACTCTGTTAAGAAAACCCTCAGGCTTTTTAAAAACATGGAAGAAAGTTATCAGCAAGCAACTGTTGCTTGCTTGGGCATACTGTCGACTATATGTCTTGAGCCATTTTACAAGTACATACAAGTAGATAATAAGCATGTTAAAATACATTACTTATTTTAAAACTAACATGTTTATTATATAAGTTATGAAGGTGAAGAAAAGAGAGGTTATGTGATGTTATCTCCTCTAGAAGTTCCTGGTACAAAGATCAGAAACCTCAGGATAGAAATAGTTAATATAACTTACGTTGGATACGTGAAAAACACTCAGTACTAGATTATAGTCTTCAAAATCATGTTTTTATTTTGAGTAAGTTTCCTGCACTTAGTAATAACATTATCTCCCTGCATTCCCTGCATTTGTCTGTTATGGCACAATTATTGGTTCTACAGCTGTCATTTTCTATTGAATAAAGTAAACTAGACTCCTAATTCAGCTTTTCAATAAAAAACGAGAATTTCACATGGCGATTGAGCCATGACCCTCAACAAAGATTCCTTAGTCAACAGTCAAGCATTAAAAGCAGGTGCGAGTACAGGCAATGCCACATTGAATGGGCATTGTCCTGGGATACCATTCCTGATTCAGTGATCTATGAACCTACTTTACATTCCAAACCTGATATTTACCTCCACTGAAAAACTGCTACTCTTCACTTGCCTTCCGTCATATTTATACAAGGTAGCAAAATTAAATATTATTATCATAACTTGCACATATAATTCAGATTTACCATTACATTTAAGTTTTGTTTTAATGTTATAAGATGAATCTTAACTAGCTTTGAAATAAATTCATTTTCGTTTTTTCTTTAAAAGGATTTTTCTTTTATGCCTTACATTGCCTGGTGTCTTATTTATACTTGTTCTGGTGTGTAATTATTCTTGCGATAAAAATTTTCTTTCTTATATTAAGTTGAAGCCTACCCTGGTGCAAACTGTACCCGTTGCCCCTTGTCTTCTGCACGTGGGTCCATGTGAAGGGAAAGCCTTTGCCCTCTTTGTAGACATCCATTAAGTACTGGAGTACAGTGATGAGGTACTCCCCAAGCCTTCTCTTCTCTAGCGAGAAAGGACCTAACTCCTTCAGTCTTTCCTTGTAGGGCAGGTTCTCCAGCCTTTGATCACCTTTGTGGATCCTTTGGAACCTCTTCTCTCTGTGCTTCAATATTGAAAGAATATTCTTGAATATTCATCCTCTGTGGCATTTGAATGTAGATGTGCTTGTTTGATACATAAAATTTGTTATTAGTCAAAATATAGAATTAGACTAATCTTTAAACTTTCAAGTGTTTAGTTCTCAGAGGCTTCAGTTTTATACAGATTTTGACTCTTGACTGACCAGTTTTTCATTATTATTTCTCTCATCACTGCTGACTGTAATAATTTTGGGATCATAGACCACATCTTCACATCAAGCACTGTGACAAGACACGAGAAGACTTACTGTGAAACTATACATTAATTCAGGCATGAATTAATGGTCATACATTTTATTTCCCTTTTGCAACTTCCTTCAGTAACATTAATGATATTAACAGCCAGCTCAGCTTTACTGTTAGGCTGCTGCTGTCATTGTGATGCTGTGACATAGCTGAAATCAGTTTTTCTTGTGTAGCTGAGTGGAAAGTGTAAGCACATTTCTAATAAATTTATCGCACAAGCTGTATGGTGCAGTTGACATGCCAGAGGGCTGGGATGCTATCCAGAGGAACCTTGACAAGCTTGAGAAGTGGGCCCATGTGAACGTCCTGAAATTCAACAAGTCCAAGTGCAGGGTCCTGCACATGGGCTAGGCCAATCTGAAGTGCAAATATAGGCTGGGTGGAGAACGGATTGTGGGAGGCCCTGAGAAGAAAGACTTAGTGGTGTTGGTTGGAGAGAAGCTCAATATGACACGGTAATGTGTGCAACACAAAGTACTCCCAACCACACTGGCCAATGATCCAGCATCATCAGGGGCTCAAGTGAAATGTCTCTATGCCAATGCAGGTAGGAAACAAGCAACAGGAGTTACAGGTGTGCACATGCCTTCGGGGTCTACAAATATATCGGCATCACAGAGGCATAGCAGGATAGCTTCTACTACTGGAGTGTTGGAATGGAAAAATAGAGCTCTTCAGGAAAGACCAGGCTGGGGAGATGAGGAGGGAGTGTCACTTTCTATGTCAGCAAGCAGCTGCAGTGCACAGAGCTCTGCCTGGGGACGGATGAGGAGCCCACTGAGCGGTTATGGGTCAGGATTAAAGGGAGGGCAGGGACAGGGGACATTACACTGTGGATCTGCTACAGGCCACCCGATGAGGAATGTGTTTGCTCATTGACATACTTCCTCCTCAGACCCTTCCAATTTTATCATTTTATGTCTTCTATCGTCCTTTTGCTTTTCTCCTAGGAATCAAGGCTGGTAGTTGAATCAGCAATATTCAGCAGGCACATGCTGGAGTGACAAGACAGTTTGGTTGTGAGGAGCACTGCGTGCTGTAGAAGGCTGTGATATGGAGAATCCGGAGCTACGCCTGCACAGGCAAGCAGCTGAGGTCACGATCTGCAGCTTATTCACAGTATGCCTGTGAGTGTACCAAATGTGCTCTCACACTTGAGGTGCGAACAGCTGTTAAAACCAATGCATGCTGCAGCATTCAGTAACCAGTGTCAGAATGCAGGCAGCTACTAGCTGCAGCTGAGGGGTAGTAGTTTCTTAAACTACTTCTTAGCTGATTCCAACTGTGAGTGCTGCTCCTTCTGATCCTCTCTCTTTCAGTACAAATTCAGACATGTTAACTTCAAATGAGCAGTATTTTGTGCTACAAGTAACAGTGGAGTGCACAACTTCGCTGCTGTTAATCACCACACCTTAGCAGGGCTGAGTGCTTCCCCCCCCACCTCAGTCCAAACCATCGATACTTTATGCTGAATTATCTCTTTACAGAGACCAAGGGGAGAAGAAGCACTCACATACAATGGGGTATGAGGGATGGCAGTTTCTGTGCCTTCTTCCTCTGCAGGGGAGACACAGTCACTGGTATCACCTAGGATATGACAGGTCCAAAGCTGAGATTGCCAGCTTCAGCCAAGACCAGTGCTTGAATAAATGGATGACCATAAGCCAGTGGCTAAAATGCTTTTTCCAACACTACTGTAAAGAGGAATAGGGGAGGAGCACTTGTACAGTTGGATCACTAGTCTTAGATGGGAGCTGGCTGACCTTCCTTCTCACATTGCAGGAAGTGTTATATGGTTAATCTGAAAAGGAATAGAAATGCTGACACAATCTCTTAGTAACCCATTTGGAGATTACACCTACAAGACAAGAGTCCCTGGATCATTCCTTTTACATTGAAATGGCAGGAATGAGAAGATCAGTCTTGGAGCTATGCACAGCCCTGATACCTACAGCACTCTGTATAACACACTCTCAAGTACAGCATTACCCTATTCTTGAGTGTTTTCTAGTTTTGGAGTCTTAAACTTCAAATGTGGCCTGATGTGGCCAGGTACACATGCCATGGGTACTTGAAAATGTTTATATTGGAATATTTTCTAATATGTCAGTCAAAATAATATTTGGATAACAGTGTAGCATCAAAAAATTTTCTCATTCCACCTTATCTGGTCTTAGGAGCCCACAAAGTTTTCTCCTAAATCCTTCTGTCCTGTGGTCAGATGAAGATCCTAGTGACTGAATTAATCTTTCTGCTTTTTTTCCTTTGCTTGGCTTTGATATATGTCTCTTTTATCTTTGCGTGTGATATGTTCCCAGAGCTGAAGAAGGCGTGGTCAGTGGCTGCAAGCTGAATTACATAAAGGTGGCCATTTCCCAGAGAATACAGGGAGAAGCATTATAATGAAAGGAAAGTTTTGAAAAAAAATGTTTCAACTTTGCCTTCTGCAACGGTCATGGAGATATTATCTTGACATTCATACAAGCTCTTCCTTGTAGAAAATAAGGATATTTGGATGTGAAGCTTATTGCTACTAGAAGTAGTTAAGAACTGTATTTGCAACTTTATGAAGCCAAACAATCGCAACTTTTGCAGTCATATTTTTCTCATAGGAGAAAGTACTGTGGTGGTAAACTCAGGTCATGGCTGGTAGGGCCTGCTGCACTAATGGGAGGTGAGGGGAACATCAATCCATCCCACTCCCACCATTTTGATGCCAATGCCAGCAACAGACACCCAGCACCTGAAGAGAGATTGCAGGTCAGCAGGAGAGCACCTCAAAAGCAGCACAAAGGAATTCCTGTAATGCTAGCCAGTAAGTCAGCTTCATTGGGGCCCTGGCTTAAATGCCTCTATACAAATGCACATAGCGTGGGGAATAAAGAAGGAGTTAGAGGTGTGCACATGCCTGTGGGGCTACAATCTGATGGACATCACAGAGACATGGCAGGATGGCCCCTGTGGCTGGGGCATTGGAATGGAAGGATATGGGCTCTTCAGGAAGAACAGGCTGGGGAGACAATGAGGAGGTGTCACCCTCTATATCAATGACCAGGTGGGGTGCAGAGAGCTCTGCCTGGGGAGGTGTGAGGAGTCTAGTGGAAGGTGTTGCTGCCCATGGCAGGATGCTTGGAAATATATGATCTTGAAGATCCCTTCCAACCCAAAGCTATTCGATGATTCTACGAAGTGATGATGACTAAGCAAATGAAAGATTAATATATATCTTTGTACTGCTTTCTAAATGTTAGGCTGATGCTGTCTGCTGACGAGAGAATAGACACTATAGACTGACTTAACCAGTTACCACAGTCCCACATTCTGTGGCTGTACGTGCTGCAAGTGTGACAATCATGGCTTCAAAGAAGGAACACAGATTGGGATCCCCATGGGCTCCAAGAGGCCATGGGGCACGTTAAGCAAAAGAGAAATATCTGACCTCAGAGCAGAACTATCAGGAGCTATGCTAGTTTTTTGTCAGCAAGAACTCAGTTTCACACAGGAGAGTTTTCGTACCTCAAGCTTTTAATGAGCCTTTGATCCTGAGCTGGCTCTGGCTGAATGATTGTTATGGCTTTAGATTGCAAATAACAATTAAAAAAAAAAGTATTTTGTCAGAAAAGACAGGTTTATGGGTTGTTTTTTGTTTGCCTTTTTTTTTTTTTCTGTCAAAATATAAAATGTGTGTTTATGCAAAGTGGGGAAAAATAATAGAGCTAATGGAATCATAAGGTGTACCTACTTGAACTTTCCCATCCTTTGCACCTTGAACATGTGGAAAACAAACCTATGAAACATGTCTGGCAAAAGCTGTGGAGCCCTTACAAATTTTTTAACTGCCTTTTGCAGAATGCATAGTCAGTTTCTAATATTCTTCTTAATTACAGTGTAGAATATAGTGGTTGTTTTCAAGTGAAAACATCCATGCACACAGAATGAGCTGAATTGAGACCCCAAATTTTAAACTGCTCTTATAATTGTTTATAACTTTCAACTACCTGATGAATGTGTAATTTCTAGCTCAAATCATGTGACAAAATGCCACAAACACAGTCTAGTGCTTCTTAATTAAGGCTGTTAAATTACTGTCATGCTTTCCTCATCTGGTCTAGTTATTTGGATGTGGTGGAGGAATTGACTTACCAAAGTATGAAAAAAGTAAATAGTATAAAATGTGAAATCCTAAAAATGTATTAATAGAGCTTTGGTGGTTTTTTTGGCTGTATGTTCAGAAATTTATTTCAAGAACAGACTGCACCCCATATTAGTTGATTTCTAGATTTTGCTACATAACAAATCTGTCTTCACTCGCACATTAATAGCTAATTCACTGAGTACTTCCATGGATAATAGCTAGTTAGATGATTTCCCAACAGACCTAAATGAGGTGTTAATAGAAAAGAGATTGTCTCTTCTAACCATACACAAAATAAAAGACAAACCCAGCAGCAGGATGTGCTCATGGCCCAAGCAGAAAGGGAGCTGCATGATTTTGAAAAAGAATTATCATTAAGAAGGAGGAGATACTGAAATCCAAAAAGTATTCCAGTTAGGATAAAGAGATATTAAAAGTGATAGTCAGAGATATTGTGAACGAACTTCAGCCTATCACTCTTCTAATTATTTTTGTTAATCTAGAAGGGTTCTGAGCTGCTGCAAAAGAGACAAAACAACCCAAACAAGTCTTGAGGTTTGCCTTACATGTTTCCTCAAATTTTAGCTGTAACATCGCATAGCATGACTAGTGCATGTCTCAGAGATGACAGGATTTCATATACATGCTCAGGTTATTGCCATAGTCACCTATATCAGCCACCATACACAGACTGCTGAGCCATTAATGACCCAGTTGAGGAATTGGAGAAAGCTGCACCACATCTTTTTAGGGTGAAGTATCACTGGCTTCAATTTATATTAAAACACTATCCTGTTAACTACAGTATTTCGGGAACATCTGCAGAAGCATCTCAGATGTCTGTCCTTGCAAGTGGAAAGAACAGGTGGAGGCTCTAGTTCCTGACTCGCAACAACCTATGCTGTGCTTGGTTGAGAGTCAGTCATGAGTAAGATAGTTTTCTCCCTTTCTGATATCACACTGTATTACCATTGAATGTGCACATGGAATACAAAGCGTATTTATTATTAAAAAAGAATGATTAAATTCTTAAGTATAAAATTTACATCTATTTACTAGTATTACTAACTTCTACTTCATTAAAAATTGAAGATTTTTATTAATGAGCTGGTTGGGTACATACATGTATAACTGATTACAGGGGATACAACTATTCCTTTATATCGTATTAATCATAACTGGCATATTGTAAAAATGTAAAACTGGTAAGTTTCCTAGTATGGCTTAAGCAGGAGATGACATGTCTCTTCACAGCAAGACACCATTTTTGCAGACAAAAATTATCAAACATTCTGAGGGTTCATTGATGTCGAAACTTTCAGAATCAAGCACAAAAAACGCAGTGACTAGACATTCTTAATGCCAGTTAGTTATTAATTAAAATGACATATCTCTGGCCCAAAAGGAATATTTGTACTTTCACAAACCTGAAGGAGTCACAAAGGCTTCTCCACATTTAGTGTAGGGGAATTAGCAAATGCTGCTTCCGTCCTTTTCAAATCCCCCACTTCATTTGATTATCTCCCCTTCATACCTTGAGGACATTCTCTGCCATTAAAATTAGAAACAGAAGTGTTCTGAGAAGAGGAGCCAATGCTCTGCAACTGCATCTTAAAGGGATTGTGTGTTTGCTTATTCTGTGAAATACAATTTAGTTATAAGCAATGCTTCATGCACTTTAGTTAATGGTTTTTATGAGTCCTAAATGACCTTTCTAAGTCTTCCATTGCTTGTCCTTGTAGCCTCTAGGGGACACTGCTACACATCAGCCAAAAAACAGTTCAGAAAATTATGCTGTTTAAGCTGATCTCTATTAAGTTTCTGATCACATATGAGAAAAGCAGGGCATTTTTTCCTCAGATCCCATTGACCTTTCTGTTGTCTAAATAGATTAACACAGATCCTGTAAAGGAGAACATGGCTGACATAAGCAGTATAAACAGACGAAGCTGAGTGGTTGCAATGGCAAAGTGATGAAATGCATACATCATGGGCTCTGATGCCAATTTCTTTTATTTTCAAGAAGCCACTTAATGAGATTTTTCATGCATAAAAGTAATTTTGCCCTATTGTATCAGCTTCCAGCACTAAAGGATTTACTTACAATTTTGTCAGATTTTATTTATATTTGCAACAAAGGGGATCAGAATAATAATTAATGCTTTCATTGATAATGATGAAAAACACAAAGAACTAAGGCAACTGCTGAGCCTACTTTTAGTTATATGTAGAAGGTTCAAATGAGATACTACTCAGATAAACACATGGAAGCCCAGCCAGCAAAAGAAGTCATTTTTCCAGATACGTATTTGGAATGCCATCTAGTCAGCCCTAACAACATGAAAACAAAACTGTTAAAAACCAGCTTCATTCATTGCGTTCGAATATCACCTCTCTCGTTCTCTTTGAAATTGGCGCAGTTGTCCTCCACATGGCAATGGCAGGTGGCTGCTTAAGTTAGTTACTCATATACGCTGTCTCCTTTCAGTCTGAAAGAGAACTAAAGGGAAACATTGCTGCTGCAAGTAATGTGCTATAAGTGGTATCACCTCTCACACTGCAGCTGGCCAGCTGTTTGTTGTTTCCAGCCCAAAGGAATCTACAACTGAAGACCATGACTTTTTCAGACAAACAATAAGTACTGAAAGGATGGGGGGCAGGATAGCATTTGCTATCAATTATAACAAAAATAATAATGAATTATAGCAAAAATAATAATAAGCTGATGTCATACAGTTAGAATTTCTTTTTTCCTCTCAATCAAAAAATCTGTGAAACATTAGCACTGTGATACAAGAGATCCTAAAAACCAAGGAAGAAAGCAAACCTACAAGTTTCATAATACTGAGTTGCCTACAGCTCAAGTGGCTCCTTGAAGTTGCAACACCCAGTGTTGCAGAGACTGTACACCAGAATGGCCTCATCAGGGTATACAGCTGAAAAAGGGTGCTAAAATGTTTTCCTAATATGGCAAGCATCCATGCTACCTTTGTCAAGGCAGCACAATCAGAAGTATGAGGGAGCTGGAGGCAGCTTAGGCTTCAGACTGTTTTGTGAAAGAAAACTACTACAGGGCATGAAATTCAGCTGCACTCTGAGACCGTTCCCGGATTTCATGGCCTTTGGCCAGGGGGACCTCACAGATCATCTTCTGTGGCAGCCATAACATTAGTCAGTTTTCTTCCTTGCCCTCGAAAATATCCTGTCTTGTGGAGGTTATTGACAGGAAAAAAAAAACCTAAACACATTTGGTATTCTTCCAGACAAGGGTGCCAAAGAACTTTGATCAAATAAATTAATCTTTGTTTATTTCAGGCAAAGGAAAAACACCCACTTTGGTTGAAAGCCAGATGTCATTACTAGAAAGTTTATTTTAGGATCAGTGGATGCAATCTAAGGTGCTTAAGAATAAGTACAGGCACATGATAGGTTTGCTTTTTTTCCTCCTCCCTCCTTGTTGCAATTTTAGTATAATTACTGAAGGCAATATGTGAAGAAGTGAAAGCATAAAATGATCTAAATGCTTTGAATTAGATACAGGGAGTGGAGGACGGGCAAGATCAAATTCCACCTACCTCCTCACAAGTACAGACAGTGCAACAACACCTGCACAGCATTGATGCTTCTTCTGTCTTCTCCTTTTTGTGGTGATGATGGAAGATGTCCATGTCAAAGAATATGTTATGTGAAAGAACAGAGTACACTGAGTACCACTGCTCATCATCTTCCTGTCACTCAGGACCCACTGCGTGCCTGCAGCTTTATTCTTGCTACTCTCACTAGAAGTAGTGAATACATTTGTGAATAAATTTCCTCAGAACTGAGAGACACTAGTACCCAAGAGTATGTACAACACCTGCTTTAAAAGGATCATTTAGAGAAAATTACAGCAAATTATTTCAAAAAAGTAAGAGATGGATTAAATAGATGGGATTTTCTGAGCTTATCTTTGTAGTTACGATAGAAACAATAAAAATGAACATTCTCCCAAGAACCCTATTTCTGTACAAATAACAGCCAAACCCCATGAAACAGAATTACTTGATAAACGCATCTCCAGATTCACATGGAATAAGGGTTATAACGTAAATCATTAGGATCTTGGATAATCCCAAAGGGATACTTTCCCATCTTTACGATTATGCTGTTCCATGGTGCAAGCCAATTTAAATTATGATGAATTGGGTCAATGACGATGGAAGGATCTAACGGCTGTGTGAATAAAGTGGTGCTTTTAAATATCAAACAGAAGTGTTAAAACTTTCCTGACAACTAAAATTCAAAAAGAAAAGAAGTGTTCCAAACATCGAATGGACACCATTGTGTGGTTCCCATGAAGACAAGTTTCCTACAGAAACCTGAAAAACTGTGGTTGGAATATGTTGTTTCTCATGGGGAAATAGATCCCACCTTGAATCACTGCTGCAGCTGCATCCAACCTTTCATGGGGACAGCCAGGTAATAAGCATTAAACTTGTGCATTCAGAATAAAACAAGGTTATCTGAAGACCAGACTTGTTCGTCCCATTGTGTAAGAAGTAGCATGCCCACACCACAGTATGACATAAAGTTTATTCTTTGATATTTTTCAGCTACTCCCCCTCAAAGAGCAAGCCAGATTTTGGCCATCAGAGCTCTGATGTATATAAAGCCACTAGTTACAGTTGCCGAACCAAAACCCTTCTCCAACTGACAGATAAGCCATCAAATATGCTACATTCTATGAAATTACTTCAGTGCCTAGAGAAGGCTGAATACATTTGCAGAGAGAATAAATGAGAACCATGGAAACAGACAACATCATGGTAAAAATGTTCCCAGCTTTGCATTGAACGTTCCTTTTGTGATTGTAAAACTGTTTGACAAAATTTCATTAAATGAGTTCATCAAAACAGAAATGTGAGGTTTCTGACTGTTATTGTGAATATTTTATGAAGACAGAGATTCAACATAAAAAGCATGAGGCACAGGTCAGGGTCAGGTTATAAATACATTAAACTAAAGTGGTTTAGAGACAAGACACGGTTATGTCCTTTTCTAACAGTGACAAGGATAAATTGGCATGACCTACCTCCTGCATAACCATCCTGTTCTGAAAGATGCGCCAGGATTTTCCTTGACTGCTGCACTGCAGTTGTTCCCCCATTGTTCTTCCTCAAGAAACTCTACTTTGTAGGGCATATTGGTGGGGAAAGAAAAGTTTCTGATGGACTTCATTATTATTGGAATTCTCATTCCTAGTAGAGATAATGAAACCTGGAGCAGTGTTACACTTTTCCATAACATTCATGCATGGAAGCACAGTGATTTACAAGAATAAGGAATGTCTTCTTTTCTATGTTGACAATGTTTGCGGCAGCAGCTTGTATGCTTCTTTCTCTTGCTGACGTTTCACACCCCAAAAGTAAAATTCTCCAGTGCTAAAATCAGAGAAGACATCAGTAGTGGCTTCCATAAAGAAATATAGTTATTCAGTATGAAGGTAGCATAGCTACATTGGAGCTTATGAGCTGGAGCGATAGAGAAACTAAGGCTAAGGATTTTGGATATTTAGCAATGAAACTTGATTGAATCTCATTTTTTTTTGGACTAGGGCCAAACCAAACACAGTACCCCTTGCTTGAGGTATGGAGACACCTGGAAGTATACTCTGCATATAAAATCATTAATATACAATGGTAAACATCTTGGAAAACAACTGGGAATACCTTTCAGGCACAAGGCCAGCTGTATAAACTTTGTCCCTCCCTTGCATGAGGAAAATGTTATGTTCTAAATATTAGATCCCCAGAGAAGGAAGGAAATTGGTTTCTGAAAAGGTCAATAAAAGATGTTAATAGATGATCTTAAGGTCCTTTACAACCCTAACTATTCTGTGATTCTATGATTACTCCACACTATTTGAGAATTTGTGCTGAAATGTAGGAAGAGATCAACAATGGGGAGAGTTTGGGGCATTTTTCCTTGTCTCTGCATGTGAATACGCACAGAAGACACATACCAGATATCATGGAATCAGATTTAAAGCAAATCAGGTATAAACCACCCATTGACATGAACCCACATGAATACAAGTTTTGCTAGTTACACACACAGAGCATGTGTAATGGATGGGAACCTAGCTGAGAGCTGATTCCCTCTCATGACTGAGACATAACAAAGGATGTTGTTTGCCACAGTGTATTCAGCAGAGTATATATGTTTATGTTCATTGTGACTGTCTTTTGGAAAGAGGCAGGAAAACACAGGTGTGCAGCTGTTCTATGACCTTCATACTCGGCCACAGTTGGGTGCCTGCCTGATGCTCTCCAAGTGGACAATGATGAGATCATGAGAAACTGCATGGTCCCATGAGTAAACAATCAGTCATCTGGCGTAAAGCCAGTTGTTTGATACGGGTATAAAAGTGGGACCTTCTTGTGGCCATGAGAGGAGCCTCACCTACGGGTGGGCTCACCATATGGGAATTATCCCAATTACCTGAGACTCCTGGCATTGGCTGCAACGAAGCTTCCCACCTGGAAGTGTGGGCCTGGATGATGATTCAGTGGTAATTGGTGATGTATGTCCTCTTAATCTCTGTTCTCTCTTGCAGTAATGATGTAATACACTGATAACTTTCTTCGGTACTTTACTTATATACCTATATCTCTGATTTGCTTTATTGTAATTATTCACTATATATAGAGAGATATTTACCTAACTCACATTAGTGTGCTTGCTTTAGTGTGTTTATTGGCTTTAGTGTACTTGTTTATTAAACTATGCATATTTTACAGCTAGTGTGTGGTCACTTTGTGACATACCCTGTCTGTCAGCAGAACAGCATGTCATCCAAAGTCACAGAAATCCATGTATTTGATAACTTTCTAGCTAAACAGGTTTCATACTAAGAAGTTATTCCAAAACTGATGTGCTTAAAAAATTAATCTGTTATATGTACATCCAAGTTAAATACTGATAGACCACTATCTTCTACATGTAGACAAAAACTTCAGTTCAAGAATAAATATTTCTATCTGCATAATGCTCATCTAAAGTAGAGGTAATACCGTCTAGTGACATATCATGCATCTGGAAAGCAGGACTCTGAAGTCAGCGATGCATTTGGGAAAACAACTTTGTCTGATACCATCAGTAAATGATTAAATTACTTGGGCCACCTCCACCAATGAGGTTTCAAATTCTCTTCTTTTTATTAAAACAGTACTACAGCTGATCTGTGGCAAAGATGGACTGACTCACACTATCTAGCCTTGAGCCACAGAGGCAGGCTAGTGCACTAAACTTGGTGAAGTTAAGGTCAAGAGCAACCAAAGCTAATAAAGGGCTTTTCCAGCTGAAAAGATCTTGCTGAAATAACTGAATTAGACTTTCCAAGGCTGTAATCAGGTTATACAGGAGAAACAATGGAGAAATATCCCCAGAAATATTAGCTACTGGATTTTAACAAACAATTCAGTTGCATATTACAGTTAATATAAAAGAGGAGATAAGGACTTTAAGGGCACTTAATAAGATTCGAATAAACTAAATTAGAATGAAATTTGAGTACTCAAGGCCTGGCTCTTACCACACACCTCCTTTTGGTGAATTAAATGCATGCACCTGAAATATAGTCTTAGTGTATTAAATAATTTTTTTCCGCATACTGTTGCATTTATACATTTACATATTAAGGTGTGTATGTATAAACTTATAGAGTAATATTTAATTATTATTATTATGTATAGAATAAACACACTACATTGTGAGCTTTTACTGCATGCATAATAATGTAATACTTCAGTCATGATTTTTGCTCACATATAGTCAGAATCTCAGTGCTTCCCTAGACAGGAACAGAGTAGTTTTTTCCAATTTATGCATAGTATAATGGTGCTGCACCATCTTTCACATCTTTAGGAAGGCTACCAATAACAGTGCTATATTTTTGGAGTCAAAGACTGCTAGTTTAGGAATGTGAGATGCCAGAATGCAAGAGTGAACAATGAAGAACGCATTTTAATACCGAAGGCTTCATTATCCACCAAAGTACGTGTGACAGAAGTATTGTGGTGGAGAGAGATGTCAATAGTTAACTTTAAAAGTAAAACTGAAACATTCTGTTCCTGAAAACAGTGCCTAGAGATGAAGATGGATTTAAGCATTTTATAACCAACTTTATTATACATTGCACCAAAAAGTGTAATTCCTGCTACACGAAAATTCAATGCCCTTGTTATTACACTGGTCCTTTAATTTACTGACTACATCTTATAAAGAAATCAAGAGACAGGAATTCAGCTTTTTATCAGTAAATGTGTGATTCCAATCAGATCTTGCTTTATCACCTCAAGCAAGAAGGTTGACAGGGTCAGAGAATGATGTTCATGAGTATAGTGTGAGCATAGTCAATATTCCCAGAAGTAGGGAAAGAGAGGACTGCAAGGTCATAGTCTAAAAAAAAAATTTAAAAAATCCAAGAATGACTAAACAATCTAAGAATGACTAAATTGTGCTTCTTCTGGATTACCACAATTCGAATAAATAACAACATGGAGATAGAGAATAAATAATAACTACATTTTGTCATTTATAGCATTATAAACTGTAAGTAAATTTACTGACTGTACCAGTGGTACTTCAGATTAATACTGAGGAGAACAAGATGTGGTTTAGAATCAGCTAGGTCGGAAAAGACCTATTAGATCATCAAGCCCAACTATTACCCCAGCACTGCGAAGTCCACCACTAAACTATGTCCCTGAGGGCCTCATCTACACAGTTTGTGAACACTTCAAGGAACGGTGATTCCACCACTTCCCCAGGCAGCCTGTTCCAATGCCTGACCACTCTCTTGGTGAAGAAATTTTTCCTAATATCCAGTCTAAACGTCCCCTGAAGCAGCTTGAGGCTGTTTCCTCTTGTCCCATTGCCTGTTACTTGGGAGAAGAGACTGACTCTCACCTCACCACAACCTCCTTTCAGGCAGTTGTAGAGAGCGATCAAGTCTCCTTTGAGCCTTCTTTTCTCCAAACTAAACATTCCCAGTTCCCTCAGCTGTTCCTCATCAGACTTGAAAGGCCTGTGTGCTCCAGGCCCTTCACCAGCTCCATTGCCCTTCTCTGGACCCGCTCCAGCACCTCAATGTCTCTTTCGTAGTGAGGGGCCCAGAACTGAGCACAGGATTTGAGGTGCAGCCTCACCAGTGCCCAGTACAGGGGGATGGTCACTGCCCTGGCCCTGCTGCCACACTGTTGCTGATACAGCCCAGGATGCTGTTGGCCTTCTTGGCTGCCTGGGCACAAGCTGGATCGTGTTCAGCTCTGTCAGTCAGCACCCCAAGGTCCTTTTCCATGAGCAGCTTTCAAGCCACTCTTCCTCAAGCGTTGCATGGGATTATTATGGCCCAAATGCAGAAGCCAGCACTTTAACTGGTTACACGTCTTACGCTTTGTCTCTGTCCATTGATCCAGCCTGTCCAGATTCTTCTGCAGAGGCTTTCTACGTTCAAGCTGATCAGCAGTCCTGCCCAACTTCATGTCCGCTACACATTTAGTGAGGGTGCACTCGATCCCCTCATTCCCTCGGCCCGTGAATAAAGATATTAAACAACACTTGCCCCAATACCAAGCCCTGTGGATGTCTATCACCACAGCTCGAGAGTCAGTGTAATGGCAGATCAAGAAAAACATGTATCTGATTTAAAAAAAAAAAAGACTAAATCATGTGAATTATATCAGATCTTGGACTGTGCTGTTGAAGTCTATGAAATAAAAATAAAGCATACAAAGTGGTAATAATTTGTTGATGCAAGCAGAGGCTCCACTGCAAGCACCAAAGATTTCTCGTAACACGCTTTTTCCCATTTTCACATCTAACTATGAATCTTCTTGCCTAACCATGAAATACTCAAAGAAAAACATGTTTCTTTTGAAGTGAATACAGTGAAGCCTAAGCGGGATTGAAAAGTTTTCATTACACCCTTTTTTCTGCCTTTTTTTCTGTTAAGCTTTGCAAATAGTTCAAAAATGGTATTAGCCCAAGGAATACCTATTTTGATGCTCATACAGCCTTGGATGACTTGGTGCCTCTCAACATATCTGCTTTTGGAAACTTTACTCCTTCCTAACATGTTTTCTAACATACAGCACTTACCTCTTCATTACAAGTTTTTAGTTTCTTTTTGCCCTGAATCATTAGCTGACTTTTTTTATATCTTGCCATTAGACATTATTAGCCCTTTCTTTCCTTATGGACAATACATTTATTTGGATCCTTGTGCTATTTAAAAAAAAAAGAAAAAAGAGCATCTTGGATACTTTTCTACCTGGTTTCTTCATCTCCTTTAGCTTTGCTCATCTAGAGTCTGCAAATAAGCCAAAATCTAAAACGTGAACTTCAAGGCAGAGATGATCTAGGTGAGGAGCAACAAGCTTCTTCTAGCTTACACTAAAACAATGAGTCAGAACTTCTAATGAAATTCTGAAATTTGGAAAATGAAAACCTTTCTATCTACATACCTGAAAAATTTTCCTGTTACTGAAACTCACGTATTGAAATTAAAAAATTAGTCAAGTTTTGTCATGATTGATTGGGAAAAATCTTTCCTATTTGTAAATAATCTCTATATTTTCCTTATCTTTTTTATATTTCTAAATTAGATATCGATTTTCTCCTCTTCTCAGCTTCCAACATATTTCTGTTCCATGCTATTTTTTTTTCCTTATTAAGGGTTAGTATCTTGAAAAGGCAGTTCTGAACACACACAGTGAAAGGGAATGTATTTTCCTTTTCCTTTCATAAAAACTCAGCTCAAAGTCATGGCAGTCAATACACTGAGTAATATTTCCTTTCAATTTAGCAAGTTGGAATTGTACAGCTAAAGCTTTTAGATGACTGGAGCAGAAAGGAAAGGATAAGCATCATCATCTTAATGAATCACACCAGGCACACATTTGTGCCTGCCTAAACAGAGATAATTTTCAACACACTGTAAGGCAAGGTTTAAATAAAAATGGGGAGGTGTTGAAAAAAAAAAAAAAATCTTTCATTTACTTTTAGCCAGGTAGTGTGCACTTTACCAAAATAAAAACAAGGCACAAGAATATGACAATCTGAAACAAATAGTCAAAAGATATGTTTCTAAAAATTGTCTTGTATTTTAGGGGTGTTCTAATATGAAAAGAAAGCAAGACATTTGATTTTTACTGCAGCCAAAGCATAGGGTTTCATTCCCTCACTGGCGGCAGAATGCAAGTGACAAAATCAGGTGCAAGAAAATTTGATCAGAATGGAAGTGTTGCCTTCAAGCACCTTGCCCAAGTGCTGTAGTGGCAGTAGGTAATGTGTAGAGCAGAGGAGAAAAGGAAGGTTTCTGAGAATATCAAGTCCAGTGGAGGTATTGTGGTTTAATCCCAGCTGGCAACTAAGTCCCACACTGCCACTTGCTCACTCCCACCCTTCCCTCCTGCACTCTCAGTGGGATGGGGAGTAGAACTGGAAGAATGTAAAACCCATGGGTTGAGGTAAGAACAGTTTAGTAATTGAAATAAAGTAAAATACAGTGCTAACAGAAATAATGCAACAATAACAATACTACTACTACTAATAGAGAACAACAAATAAAGGAGGAAATTCAGAAAACACAAGTGATACACAGCGCCACCTGCTGACGACCTGCTGACCAATGCCCAGCCTGACCTGAGCAGTGATTGGTCCCTTCCTGGTGACTCCTCCTAGTTTATATACTGGGCATGACATGCTGTGGTATGGAATACCCTTTTGGCTAGTTTGGGTCAGGGGTCGTGTCTCTGCTTCTTTCTGGCTTCCTGTACCCCTCCTCACTAGCAGAGCATGAAAGACTGAAAAGTCCTTGATCAAGGTAAGCGCTGTTCAGCAACAACTAAAACTAAAGTGGTGTGTTATCAGCATTATTCTCAGACTACGGCCAAAACACAGCACTGCACAGCTGCTAGGAAGAAAATTAACTCGACCCCAGCTTACATTGTGCTCTGATCCCACACTTCCCAATATGTCATCACCCTTTTTGTCTCTTGACAGATCTGATGTGCAGATATCAATCCTCTAGTCTATGAACCATCCCTAAAAATGGTTGTTGAGTTCAGTCAGCCCTTAACTGTGGGCTCCATCTGTTGTAACAGTCTTTCAGGGCAGGAGAGATGGCGTGCGTGGTGTTGGATTGTTGCACGCTGAAGCCAATTCTGATTTCAACACCACTGTTCTTGTCAGTTTTGGGCTAAAAATAATTCACCCTGATGTTGCCAATCTAAGTCCATCTGAGCCACTTCAATCTTAGCAGCTTTATCCACTTGCTGGTTGTTCTGGTGTTCCTCAGTGGCCTGACTCTTGGGTACATGAGCATCTACGTGGCGTACCTTCACCGCCAGGTTCTGCACCCGAGCAGCAATATCTTGCCACAATGCAGCAGCCCAGCTGGGTTTTCTTCTGCGTTGCCAGTTGCTCTGCTTCCGTTGCTGCAACCACCCCCACAGGGCATTTGCCACCATCCATGAGTCAGTACAGAGACAAAGCACTGGCTGTTTTTCACGTTCAGCAATGTCCAAGGCCAGCTGGATGGCTTTCACCTCTGCAAACTGACTCCATTCACCCTCTCCTTCAGCAGTTTCTGCAACTTGTTGCAGGGGACTCCACACAGCTGCCTTCCATTTCCGATGCTTTCCCACAATACGGCAGGACCCATCAGTAAACAAGGCATATTGCTTTTCACTCTCTGACAGTTTATTGTACAGGGGGCTTCTTCAACATGCATCACCTCCTTCTCCCAACCTGATTACAGTAGCCATGAACTGCAGCCCAAGGAACCAGGGGTCCAGGTCATAGCATCTCTGTGTTGGTATCTTGTAACACTGCTGGGAGACAGAGGTTACTGATGCTCCTGTTATAATTTTCTACACTGGATGAATGCTGCCCCTCCACAGCGACTGCTAAACATCATGGTCTTTCTGGCCTTTTTCCTTCATACTAGCCTAGTAAGTTTGAAAATCTTTCCTTGCTCAAGTTCTCACATTTTAGCATTGTGAAACTTTTTTTATCTTAGTAGGAGTATAGACTCCCTAAAATGACACCACACAAGCTAACTCCCCCCAAGCACTGTCTTGATCTCTCTGCTGAAAGGTCTGTATACAGCTTGCTTTCTCATGAGGCAAAAGTCTAACAAAAAAAATGGTAGCTGGTTCATCATGACTATACATTTAAAGAACATGATTCTTGAACACAAGAGCAAATCAGGAAGAAACCTACTTCACAGTAATTTTAGCCATTTTAAAATATGATAAAAAAAGAGAAAAGATATAAACTCTGTCCTGTCACAAATGACATGAACACTGCTTATTCTCACAGCAACACTTCTGGTCTGTAACACCAGTCCTTAGTACTCAGATCAATAACAAACCAGCAACTGTGTCTGCTAGAGTTGAAGAGAATACCTCCTAGTCTTTGTGTCGGTATCTCATGTCAGCTGTCCTCTCTCTTTCTCCAATACAGGCAATTTCTTACATGGATGTTTCTAGATAATATTGCATTATACCAGCAAATAACTGCGCAGAATAAAGCAACCCACCCAATGCAGTCAATACCAAATAACAAGACTCACTTCAGTTTTGGTTTAGTTTCTGTAAATACAAACCATGCTTGCAGCCTAGAAATGACTAACTGCCTAAAGAGAGGCCTCTGCTTTCCAGCGAAACAAGACAATGCACTTGTTCAATGTATTTCCAGGAGAATTACAGTTTTAAAAACAGCCTCTCGTGAGTGCTGCCCAGGTCAACGTAGCTGGCAACACATTTTTTCTAGGATCAATTCCTCCAGATGGGGAAGTATTATCTGAGGCACTAAATTGAAACTCACATATTTTCACACCAATTTATGATGGATTTGAATACAGGATTACAGTTTTTGTCTCAGTATCAAAGAATATGATCTCAGTTCTTCCTTGGGGAAAAACAGAAAAAGGTATCAGCATTGAATTTCTCTCTCCTTACACAGATCAGTCCACCAGATCATTTAAAGAAAAAAAACAGAGACAAATGGAGTGAGCTGCTGGGATTGTTGTTCTGCATCTAGTTCAAATTTCTCCTGCTTAGATTTTCTTATTTAAATAACAACACATTAGCCATAGCCAAGTTTCCTCTCTCAGATTATACACTCTTAATTTCTTCTCTGTGGAAGAACATGTCCTGAATGTCACTTTCCAAATAGCCACCATAGTTCATTAATTTCCAGACCAGAGCTGGCAGCAGTAGACAAGATTCTTCAGCAGATTTCCAGGGAACTGCAAGCAGAGAAACCTTGACATCCAGTTACTGGTTGTTTCTGAAAGAATATAGCAGAAAACAACATTACACAAAATTTAAAAAACAAATTATCAGTGGCTGAAGGATGAATGCCCTGTCAAAAATTTTATGGTACTACACCAGTAAAGGCCTTAACTTTTCCAAAATTTCACTGAATACAGATTTTTTTCCCTAAACCTACTGAATAAGTGCCATTTTTGCTAAAGAACATCTCATTTGGTACTGTTGCCCTCACTGCATCAAAACTGCATCAAGACTTACCAATTGATATCAGAAACTGTATTTCTGTATCCAAGGTTATTTTTCTACTGCCATCCTTATATTTGTCCTGGGCTAAAATAAATGGCTTGCACAAACCAAACAGCTTTCTCGTGCACTCATGGCTACATTTCAAGGTCATAACCAAGCCTACGGGCAGCTACTTGACTTTCTCTGCAGTGTCTGTTTTAGCTTTGAATCTCAGTTGCAGAAGGAGCCATCAATACCATCTTGAAGTAGCAGCAGCAATTGCAGACAACAGAACTTTCCATGTTTCATGTTTCTCTACTTCAACCACCAAGAAATATTTGTGAAGAATGCATCTGCAAGGATTTGGATACTTGGCTCCACAGTTGAAATTCATCTTCATAACCTTTACTTGCAACAGAGGCTCTACCTTGGGGAAAAAAACACTGCTATAGGAGTTAGGCTGGCAACGGAGCCTGGAAAAAAAAAAGAAAAAATAGAGAAATGCAGGGGATGGCCAGATAGGTTTTTAGAGCTGAGGTTTATGTGGTCAGTGACAAATAATTAATGGGACAGAGCATTAACTAGGTATTAGCAATGAAGCGGCTCTGTTGCTTTTGAGAAAAGAGGGAGTTCTGCTGACAGCGCAGCAGAAAGGGCCTTTGCAGAACTTTTAGTGTGTTCTTTATCATTGTAATCATTGTAATCATTGTAACCTGTAAAGGTTTACACCCTCCAAAACAACATCAGCATTAGTTCCTCCTCTCACATACATCTCAACTTACTACCTATCAATAGCAAATCAGTCTAGATGTTTCAATTACACCCAGCATCACCATATCTCGAAATGCTTTCTTATTTTTAAACCACTAGAGGATTCTGGGAAGATTGTAACAATATCTGAAATTCTAACGATATGTTTTCAAATACAGTACATATCATTGTGGTTAGCAATAGAGAAGAAATAAGTGAGAGGTGTATTTTTCAAATTTTTTTCCTGATGTTGGCCTGACAGATCAGGTGCTGTGTGAATTTTATAATAAGGAAAAAAATCTTACTCTACACCTTTTTTCCTAACACCTATGAACAGCCAAAGAATCTAACAAAACCCATGGTTAATCTCTGATGAGTTCAGACTACTGAAAAGCTTCTCTTCAAAACTCTTCAAAACCTTCTCTTCAAAACTGAAGACATTTGCACTGGAGGTAGCAGTGGTGGTAAGGTGCTTGTAGCTGGTTTTTTGGTTGTTTTTTTTTTGTTGTTCTTGTCTTTTTTATTGCTTGAATCATACAAATAAAATTTTAAAATCCACTACAGATTTTGGACAGCAATGGTTTAAAACAACAATTAAATAAGCTGGCATATTTATGAGACACTCAGTGCTATCTTGTTGAATATCAGTTAACATTAGCATTCATACATATACAAAATCTAGAGAGGATAACATTAGCCTTTCAAATGATGCAAGGATTTTTATATATAATATCAAGCTCAAATGGGTATTCCTTTTAACTCTCTCAGTTGTATTAACAGTGTAAGTTGTAATGTAAATGTATTTTTTGTTAGAACATAACTGGTTTGTTTGTATAAAAATCAGTTATTTGAAGCTTCCATAACCAAAATCTCAATGACCATCTACATATACTTAGTATATGTAAATGTTCTTAGTTATTTAAAAATATTTGGTTGCATACTTATGTAATGTCCCTATAACATATTTGAATTATATTGTATTTAAAGTACCCTTATATTGTCAAAGCATGTTTTTAAAACCCAGGCTCATTTCTTAGCAAAACTTTCATTCTCCATCCACAGAAATGAAAAACCTATGAAAGACTGACATTTGCCCGCTTAGTTTAAAAATGGAATTCCTATTGAATTAACCCAAATGGAAAACAGAAAATTCAGCTGTAACACACAAGCCAGTTTAATTTAACAAAAATTGAGTTAAATAATCACATCTGCATCTTCTGATGTTCAGATGCAATCCTCTATCCCTACTTACTTAACATTTTGTGTGTTCCTAATAACAGGGCTGCAAACACTGATAGATTTTTCACATTTTCCTTCGGAATTCAACAAATGAGCTTACCTCACACAAACACTCTCTGAAACATTCTCCCTGAAACCAGTCAGAGTAGTTAAAGTGCTTTTGCACCAAGTGCTAGTGCTAAAAGCGTATTCTTAGAGTGCAAAGAGCCTACTGTAGAGAAATCTGAGTAGTTCACTGGGGAAAACATGACAATTAGTCCTAAAACAAGCCTGTTTAAGCTAGCTTGGGGATCCTAGCAGTACATGTAATCATATCCTGGGCTGCATTAAAAGGCGTATGACCAGCAGGTTGAAGGAGGTGATCCTGCTCCTCTACTCTGCTCTTCTGACACCTCACTTGGAGTACTGCATACAGTTCTGCTGTCCTCAACAGAAGAAGGACATGGAGCTGTTGGAGCAAGTCCAGAGGAGGCCTCGAGGATCATAAGGGGGCTGGAGCACCTCCCGTATGAGGACAGGCTGAGAAAGTTGGGGCTGTTCAGTCTGGAGACGAGAAGCTGCGTGGAGACCTCATAACAGCCTTCCAGTATCTGAACAGGGCCTACAAGGATGCTGCAGAGGGACTATCCATTAGGGACTGTAGTGACAGGACAAGGAGTAACGGGTTCAAACTACAACAGGAGAAGTTCAGGTCAAATATAAGGAAGAAGTTCTTTTCTGTGAAACTGAAACATGTTGCCCAAATAATGGTAAATGCTCCATCCCTGGCAGTGTTTAAGGCTAGGTTGGGCAGAGTCTTGGGCAGCATGGTCTAGAGTGAAGCCTCCCTGCCCATGGCAGGGGGGTTGGAACTAGATAATCTTAAGGTCCTTTACAACCATAACTATTCTATGATTCCATGCCATTGCTTAGGGCTAGCACATCACAAGACCAGCAACTTCTTTCATACAGCTATTGCACATCAGATGATGACAATGATTTTGAGTCACCTGCTCATTAAATCTAAATTGAAAACCTGAAAAAGGTGTTTTTTGCAATTGAAATTGATGTTGTAGCATGTTTTGCATATTTATCTCATGCAGAACCAGAGAGAAAATCAGAATCATAAAATACCAGGTTGGAAGGGATTTCAAGGATCATCTAGTCCAACCTTTCCTGGCAAAGCATGACCTAAACTACATGTCCAGCACCCTGTGCAGGTGAATCTTTAAAGTGTCCAATGCTGGGAATCCACCACTTCCTTGGGGAGATTATATCAATGGCTGATTGTTCTCATTGCCAAAAATTTTCTTCTTGTGTCCAGACAGAATCTCCTCAGGAGTAATTTGTGCCCATCACCTCTTGTCCTTTCCATGTGATTCCTTGTAAAAAGGGAGTGTCCATCTTCTTTGTAGACACCCTCTAAATACTGGAAAATGATGATAAGGTCTCCTTTGAGCTTTTTCTCCAGGCTGAACAATCCAGTTACCTCAGATTTTATTCATATGGCTTCCCAGTCCTTTGACCATCTTTGTGGCCCTTCTCTGGATCCTCTCCAGCCTGTCCACATCTTTTTTGTATAGCAGGGACCAAAAGGCTCAGCTGCTTCTAAAAGGGTCAGACACAGAATCCATTTATCTGTGTGTTTGTGCAAGATCAGGAGTAGACTGGATATCCAATCAACAGAGCAAAGTCTTTAATATTATGACATGCATTTTCCATATTGAAATTATGTCCTGAAAAACTGAAGATCAGAAATATGTGAATGTAATTGTGTATTACAGAAAAGAACATACACTATTATAAACTGAAGGATTACTGTTCTTCTCTCTGCAGTCACCATGCAGTAACTATAACAGTTCTGAAACTTTGCCAAGAGTTATCTTTCCTTAATATAGCACAATCTGCTAATGAAATAAAGTTAAACTTTAAGAAAAGAGCAGGACCAATGCATAACTAAATATTTTGTCTTGAGGACTGCACATTACACCACAAGCTCTCATGTCAGATTTCCTAGGGTAAATGTGAGTTGTCTATCGGTATCTTTTTTATTATTTTTTTTTAATTAACTTTTGCTGAAGCCTCTAAAACCACCATCAACATAAGGCAGGAGCACTAAGTATCATCAGATAAAATCCGACACCTTTCATTAGCAAATGAAACATACAATGAATGTAATAGTATTCGTTTGACTATTCATGTTGCATGGAAAATTCCTGTCACAATCTACACAGCCATTAGTTACAGACTCATGTACCAAACTCAGATATGCCTGCACACTTTCAAAATTTCTGCATGCATTAAACCCACAAGCAGTAAACAACAACATAAAAAAGTCTTCTGGCTAAGGAACTGGAAGACGATTATATTAAAATGACTTCAATTCTTTTTCTTCATCTGTGCAGTGAATATAAGTCCACATCTTCGATGACACAGCTCACATGCTCCTGCCATACCGCTAAACACAGCAGAAGTTTATTCTCATTACAGAATCCAGCACGTGGGACAAACTTTAAGATACTCACTGATTTACAGATTTTGTCTTTGGCTAGCTAGGCAGCTCTCTTACATTAAAAATTGGTTCTTATAAGGTTTCTTTGCAACTGTCATCTATCAGTATTCTCTGCTTATATTCACTGCTTTCAGCAAAGGGTAATAACCTCTGGGATCTGTACAGTGCTTGGTCCTTATTATAAAAAAAAGTAATGGACTCTACTATAATACAAGTAAACAAGAACTGAGATTAGCTCATAGGATGCTTTCTCACCAAGAAATGCCATTTCTTTATGTAGATATGCTTACTATGATGTAAGTAACACAGTAATAAAAACTTTACTTTTTAAAATAACCCTTTTCACTTAACCTAGCAATTATAACAAAACAGCATAGCAGCACATTACTGGTAATAAAATTTTATTCATTACCTTTATTGTCATATAGGAGGAATAACAAACGCATAACATGCAAAAAAGATTTTAAAAATGCAAATCTAGGTAATCTAACTTGCTACTAAGACACCTCTAATTTTATCCACTTATATAAATACATTAACATAATAAGATGCCATGTAGTACAAGACAGGATGACACCATGGCATTGTGCTAACACAGCCCAGCACAATCATGTTGATTCACACCTGTTTAAAGCTGACATTTGCCAGGCAGATGCAATTCTTCTCTCAGCCACATTGCTTCAATATCATCCCCTCTCCTGCTTCCATCACTACTTGACACGTTCCTAGCAACCTGTATGATCCAGGAAAACTAAAGGTGCTGTTCAGATACCAGCTCAAATAACATTGCCAAGCAGCAGGAAAGCATGTCAGAAAACACCCTGGAAAAAAACAGTAATGCATTTCAAGAGCAGGAGAAAGACCTTTCCCTGCCCTAGCACTGTGAGGTATAGATTGCACAGGCAGTTCAAACAGCTAGCACATGAAATTTAAGGGGCCTCCCTGCATTTCTTCAGGCCAGCAACATTAGAGGAATAAATCCTTCGACTCCCAATGCCAGTGACAGCATCAGGAAGGGTGTGCATTTGATCTGCCTGAATGACAAGGGATGTTTAGATTGGATATTAGGAAATAAGGGTTGTCAAATACTGGAACAGGCTGTCTGGGGAAGTGGTGGAGTCACCATTCCTGCAGGTACATAAAAGACCTGTATATGTAGTGCTTAGGGACATAGTTTTGTGGTGGGCTTGGCAATGATAGGTGAACAGTTAAAGTCGATGATCTTAAGGGTCTTTTCCAACCTAAACAATTCTTGACAACACAAAGCACAACATGACTTAACATAAACTGTTGTCACTTCCAAGTCCTCTGAAGGGAAAGGAAGGTGAGTTTGTGTGATGAAGTATCTGAAACTTAATTTTTAATCAGTCGGAAAAAAGTACTGAAAAAGATAATACTTATATGAGGCCTGAAACATGCTACTCAGGTCATTGGAACTCCTCTCAGCATAAAGATTCAAAGCCAGGTAAACAGTGGTAGCACATGGTAGCGCACAGGTAATTTCACTTATTGTGCAATAAGCTTCTAAATAGTGATAATAGTAATAACAACAACAACAAGGAAACTAAGAATAAGGTTTGGTAATTAGATATCTTGAACTTTCTGTTTATGAAAAAGTATAAACACCCTGATTTAGAAAACACTGCCTCCGTATTCATTTGTCAGTTAGAACACGGGTGACAACCTCAAGCTATTGTTCACACCATGTGTTTTCATTTTCACTTTATTATAAACAAATCAAGCTACTGTATAAGTATTTGGAGTCTCAAAGACAGATATACTGAAATTTAACTTAAGTTCCCTACCAGTATATCCAGTGATAGTTATAACAGCTATAGTTATTGAGATGTCAATCTAATACTGTTCAGGTGACTGCTGTACATTTTAGGGATAAAACTGCTTTGTGTTACATGTACAGCACAGGATAGTATTAAATCACCTGCAGCATAAAAACTGAGCAAATCACCTTAAAGAAGATGGAGGGCATGCCTCTCAGTGAAAGCTGATAAAGCATGTCCCCCTGATGAAAGAATGAAAAAGGTGTTACCAGGCTTATTGTGGAGAGGGGGATACCATACTCTGACGCCCATGATTATTAAAGTCATAATACACAAAACCATTCCAGTGGTATAAGATCTGCTGCATGCATCAGTGTTAAATGTTGTAGCAAGCCCATATTAATGAAATTTTCACAAAGGTCAGAGAACTGAGAAGCAGGGTGGTTTTGAACAACTTCTTTCAACAAAAGCGGTAATTGAAAGATTGGGTATTAAAACTAACCTAAATATTATTCAAATAGACTGAAATTAGATACTTTTGAAATAAAAATTATTACATATATCGAAAACGTGAAATGGAATTGTCAAATATTAGAATAAAAATACCACCAAGATTGTATAAAACAAAATCTTTGTTAACTTTGCTGTGAACAGTGTTTTTATAGTACTACTGAAATCCTAACACACTACAAACATAAAAGAGAGAAATTTTGTAAGTTCACATTTCAAACCTTCAGATCCAAATAATTTTCTAACAGCTTTATTTCCTGAAGTGTTCAGTGAATCAGGTCTATAGTTTAAAAAAAAAAAAGAAAACTCCTTTGATAACAGGAAAAATATGACAATTTTGAGGTTACACTTCTTACATGAACTTGGGCAAGACTGTTCCAGATATCACTTGCTATCATACCTCTCTCTGTTGTATACACGCCAGTCCAATTCTGACGTAATTATCAATTGACTTGGGAATTACAAATACACTATTTGATGCTTTTCTTCAAGTGCCTATTACCTGCAACACTTTGGGAACTCCCAAAATGCCCTGAAACACCATGCTAAACATTTGTTTAGGAGGAGCCTTTCTTAAGAACTGAGTCATGACTGTCTATTCAAGGAAGAGAATAGTGTTGTGAATGAGTCTCTGAGAACTCAGAAGTCATGGTCTGAAGCAGTATGCTTTTAAGTGGTGCTGTCTTTCTCTATACCATGCAATTTTCTCTGTCATGATTGTGTGTCTCTTGAAATACAGCCTATAAAGCCTACAGTAACCGAAGTGGCCATAAATGCTACTGACATTCATTTCCTAAAGGCACTAAAAAGTACACAGGTTTGGTACTGGTAACCATGTCTCATTCTATTGAATAATGAAAATGCACCTGAAGCCACTAAATGCAATAAACTTACGATAGCAGGAAAGCAAGTAAATTAAAAATAAAAAATAAAAAAATCTTTGAAATAGAAAAGGCTCTGCACTTTCTCTTTAATTTTCCTCTATATTTGACATTTTTGCGCTTTCCCTTTCTTTTTCTCCCTAAGAAGAGGGAGAAGCAACTGTTCTGATTAACAAGCAAAGAGAATAAACAAGATTCCCAAGACTTGTGACAAAGCCTTGCAATTAATAATTTATTCTGCAAAATTTCACTTGTAGCTCACAGATAGACCTCAAAACTTGAGCAGGATGAGACATTTTATCATGGCAGGGAATAAGTATATCCTTAGAGCTTACTGATATATTAAAACAAGCACTAGTTCTTTAAAACAGTTTAACCAGTGTCTCTGATTTTATTTTCTGCCTACTACAAAATTAAAGAAATTGCTAGCATAACCTTAAACTATTATTTGCAAAGAGATTTAAGTCCAGTTTGCAAGATGATAAGCAACTGTGAAGTGATAACCAATCCTTGGCATCCTTTGTTTCCCATCTTTGTTCTCCAATAGAGAAAAGATGCTCTTTGTAATGAGTTTTTTGCCTCCTACCAGCCCTCAGTGTTATCCAGGGAAAACAGTAAATTAAAGGTTGTTCCTGTGTATTGCTGAGAACTTTCAATCTGGCTGAGGCAAAAAGATTTATGTTATGAAATCATGGCTCTTTGCAGCTTGTCCTTACTGTATATATTGTCTGGCACAAAAAGATATGTGTCTCAAGCTTTCTGTCTGTTAGATAGCCTATAAAGGTCAGAAAAGCTAAATCCAAACATAGTGCATGGAGAAACGTCTCTGTTGCTGAGTGACTACTATCTGACTGTAATAACATCAGTTTAATAATGCAAAATAAAATTACTTAGTCTGTAAAGCTGACCGACTATGTTCCAACATGAAGCAAAAAAATAAGCTTCAAATTAGATTGCATTTCCTCTGTGAGAGAAACTAGTTTAATTTTGGATTGAGGTAAAGCAGTCAACCTTTGTCTAACTCCTGCCTCTTAAAGCTAGAAGAAAAATGTCTGAGTCCAGTGACAAAACACTCTGTATCAAACCAAGTCTTTCTGATATGGGTTGTATCATTATGTTATATCATGTGGCATAAGCAGAAACATTAGACTATGAGACTACTTAGGTCTTTTTTATAGCAATTATGCACTCACTTGAAATTCATTTTGATAAGGACTTTTGTCTTTCTGGGAAGACTGAGGGACTATTCGTGCTTTTTTAATAGTAAAAAATTAGAATAATATTGCTGTCTTAATTGCTGTATTAAAGGAGACAATGAGAGTTAATGTGTTGCAGGTCAAGGTCTTGGGACTGCCTCTCCCCATGCTGTGTCTTACACTGGCAGTCATAACTGATGCAATTGCATGTCGTTATGTTTGAGTGGCCATTGCACTTTCCTCAGATGTGAATGATGACACAAGGTCTGAGGACATCAGGATTAGATCTCTGCTTTATTACAGAATGCATCACAGAAACTGATTTTTTTCGTTAAAGAACCTGAAATCTAGGAGCTGAAATAAATTAAAAGTGTGCCTAAATGATGTGTTAAGGTCGTTGGAGATTTTTTACCTAATTTTCGAAATTCTACTTGAAATAGAAGAGGTGCATAGCATGTTTCAAAAGGACATGGTACCTTGGGCACAGCACAGTGGTAATAGGGCCATAATCTTTCTGGCATTCAAGCCTGTATTTTAGGACTTAGCTAGATCTTGTTTGTGAAAAACTAGCCCATTCACAAGCAGCACAGTTGTCTCTGTTTAATGAAAACTCTGACGTTGAACTGTGCTGGGTGTTCAAGGAGGGAAATTCTATCAAAATTTTTCTATTTCTTCTCCTAGCAAAAATTTTCATCATCAACTGGGGGTTGAATACAAAACTGGAGCTTGAACTCATGTTTTAACAGCACACAAAAGCCCCTCTTTCATTGCTTGCTCCTGCTCACAGCCCATATGCACACCCGATTTAACGGTACTGTAAAGGTTTATTAGTTACATGCTTCAAAAATACCACATTAAACTATGGTTCTGAGGGAGAGATAACCTGGCACAAACTTCTCAGCAAAAGCAAGAAAACAATTCCTCTTAGTTTTCCTATAGTAACAGAAGTATAAAATGGAGACAGATTGTTTTGTCCTAGAAATCTATGTACCACGTTTAACACCTAGATTAGGAATTGTGTCACAAAGTCAACCCAAATTATGGCACCTGCTTTTGCTGAATGCCTTTAACTTCATTGTACTCAAGTTCCCAAAGAAGAAGTAACAATATCACACTGTGCTAAGGATGTCAGAAGTGGCAATAGAAATAGAAAGCTCTTCAGAAACAAATGAGATAATATTACACAACTTTCAATTTGCTTTAACAAATTGAATAGGAAAGTATTTTACTTAGTATTGTTTTGGGGTTTTTTAATGGTGCCTATGTAAAAAGGGAAATGTTACTTGATGCCTCTTCTTTTGTGAACAATTTGTGAAGATTATCAGAGGGTTTTTTTTAAATTTATTTATTTTTGTTTGTGCAAAAAATGGTCTAGCTAGAGAAAAATCACAAAAAGTGTTCTAGCTACTTGCCTGGCATGGCTGCCTGCAGAATGAGTGCAAGTGATAAGCACCATTATAGAGGCGTCCTTACAGGGGAGGGGAAGGCAAAACACTGGGAAAGCAATTCCCTGAAAATGCTGTACTCTCGGGCACAGACACACAGAACTGCAGACAGCTGACAAGATTTATCTTGCTACTTTATTGCCTATATGGATACTTGAGGCACTCTGGTTTGCAGAGACCAGTGTGAGCTATGCAGTATCTTGTACACTGTCGGAGATCACAAGTTTGAGTTTGAATGAGCAGACAATGAAGAAGACACACAAAAAAATGAGCCAACAGTTATTATCCATACGTTAACTAACTACTCCTTGCAGTGTCAGTTCTGATTTCATTTGGTTTGACTCATGCAGAGTGGGCTTTAATAACTTTACTTGGAGTGACGTCTGATTGATACCAGCAACAGTGAGAACAATGACAGGAACAAGGTTTTCCTATGTTATTTATAATTAGAGAGTAATTTTGACCAAACAATGTTTTGAGAAGACTGCACGAATATCACAGGGTCTTTCTGCTCCTAAATATGTGTTTGTGTATATTTTGTCAGAAAGTAAGATTAACAGAAATAGAGACCAGAAAGGACACTGGGTTGTATTTCTAGGCTGGCCTTCCACACATATCTGCAGCATATCCAAAAACCTTATCTACATTTTATTCCCCAGTAAAAATAAAACCGAAGGATATTCTCAGATGGGAACAGGAAAACCTAGATACCATTTAACCCCAGACCTCTGCAAAGTTAGAGGCATGTTTAGGTGATACGGGCTGAGAGGACCTCAGGAAGAAACAAAATCTTTTGTATTACAGAGGCAAAAAGAAACGTTCAAGTTCCTAAGACTCACCAGACAGCAAACTTTAGTGTCCTATTTCCACATGCAATAATTTCAAATACTTCATAATATTTAAATTTACTAATGATCTAGCACTAAAGCAGACAGATTCGTGCCAATTGAAAAGTACATCAAGGAGCTGCAATACAAAGGAGAAGATGAACAGAAGTATTTTTGAATTGTTTGCATTGTTGCAGACTTGCTGCCTGATGGAAATGAAACTTCTCATCTGCTCACTTTCAGATAGGTTATAGCTGTAAAGTACGCTTGGCTCGCAGTCACAGGGGCTGAAGAGGCCAATGTCAGTCATGCTATTTTCTGCTGAATGAGTCCACCCTAGTAATTTCTGCTGAATGAAGGTCATCCCAGGGCACAGACACCACCTGTGTCATCGCTAAAGTAGATTTCTGTACTGTACAGTGATTGAAATTATCAAAAAAATCAACCCAGTAACTGCCCACCGGATTCTAATAGATCATACTGGTCCCTGCAGCAGAAAGTATACCTGGTCAGTGCTTGCAACAGAGTTCTGCATCCAACCTGAGCAAGTTTCATTTATATGCCTATGTAGTTACATGAATTTCTAAAATTTATGTTTGCCAAATCCTGAACAGTTGGAGGACTAGACACCTTACCAATAGCTTGCAATTTCCCAGCTGTGTCCAGAAAGGCAAATGTGTTCAGATGGCTCATTCTGTAAGCACGTAAGCATAAGGAACAAATATATGTACACAAAATGGAAAATTCTGTAGCTGTGGCTTCTTCCTGAAGCTAAAAGGCTTAACCTTTCCTACCTCACATTTATATATTTTGCCATTTTCAAGGGAAGGTATAACACATATCTCCCAGTAAAACATTTTCTTACCAAGGGCTGAGGTCTCTGGCCTCTGCTTAATATCTGACTTTTTTATTAAGAGACTTTGATGTACAGATGTAATACAGCTCTGCTGCCATTCTGAGAGAAATCCTATGTTGGATATATTTGTGTATGAAGACATTAGTGATGGTTGCTTTATTTCTAAATAAAACAACATTATGTGTGATAATAACAAAACAAAGCAATTGTGGCAGTGCCTTTGGGGGAAATCTAATATCAAAGCTTGCATGATGATATAAGGCACAAAGTTGAAAGGCTAGTGATTGTAATCACCTAAGAAGATTAAAAATGGCACTATTTTACAGGAAGACACTACTGCTTAGAGTGCTATTGTTAATACAAAATTGAATTTTTAAGGAAAAACACAGTTCACATGGGTTTGAATTTGCTGACAGCCATTCAGAAAGCTCAAATAGTATACATGTTTCTAAAATTATTTCATTGGGAAGGGAAAGAGAAAATGATCTAATGAAATATTTTTCATATCTAACTTCTATTATCTTGTATAAAAATATATTTGTCTGTCCAAGGAAAGCAATCGTTTTCCACACATAGAAGCAATTTTACAGCATAAGCATATATGAAATGTTTCCCTGAATATAGTCCACATTTTCCATAAGTTATTTTCAGTTGGAAACATTCAGAATTTCTCTGATTCTTCTACCTCTGCCAGGGTTCTAAGTAACCTCATCAAAGGCAACTGTATTCCCAGATTCAAAAATATTTTGTGGGGTCATTGTCTGCCTTTGCCTTCAGAATTGCTCAGTCTGAGACAGGTTTTTAAAATGTTTCCACTGGGGAGTTTTTTTCCTAGAACGCATCATGAGGCTTCTATTCTCTTTCAAGATCTAAGCAATGAGTATTGCTCTATACTATCTCTTCAAGCAACATCAATCACAGAAGTAAGGTACTAAAGTATCCTGGATGAGCACAGATTAGTCTGGTATTACCTATTCTGTTTATGCTTTTAAAACCAAAAAAGTTTTTGTTTAAATAAAACACATAAATTCTCAAAATCTTTACCTTTTTAGGGAAGCAGTGGCAAAAACTTGCGCTTTTATCTGTTTAAATCCCAGAGCTGTCTTCTACTAAAACCCTGAAATAATAAGCATATTTAATATAAAAGATGCATTAATTTTTTTGCAAGTATTGTCCTGGTGAGTAGGGCACGCATCAGCCCTGCCATTTTATTTACAAAATAAAGACATTCCCGTTCACTGGCAGATGTCAGCCAAAAACGAAATGGACCATGGGAGGTGGCCTATTGTTATATACATTTTGATCTGCAGTTAGATTGCCCAGTTAGGGTTAATATTAAAAGAAATCTTCTGGTGAGAGTAGCAAAATTTAAAATGCAAGGAATGGAAGGCCCTGACTGTAATAGTTATATTGTCACACTGTAATTTTGATAAGTTGTGTTTTTGTTCCCAGTAGACCTTTCTCAGAGTTCAGACCTTTTGAGCGACTGAGGCCTTAAGATACATTTCTCTAGTACGGATTTGACTGTACTAATTTTGCTTATGACAAAGTTGCCTGCATCAATCTGAGGTCTCCTTTTTCTTTCATTTGGGATGTTTGAAAATGCCTCCTGGCATTGTTGTTTGGCATACCTTTACTGAAGCTGAGTTCTTCTTTTCTCTACTCAAATGGACTACTGCTGAGCAAACAGCCAGCTCTTTCTCTTTCTCTCGCTTTCACATGGTGATAGGAAAGCAGTCATACAAGATGACAAGTTTAGTTTTATCTTCTGAGGAGTGACTATCAGATTTATAATGAACTCTATTTTTTCCAAGAGGAAAGAAATCATCTGAAGTCTTCTTTTCCTTATAGGGCAAAACCAATTAGCTTTAATCTAAAATTACAAAAAGAAAAAGAAATGTTTTTCCCTTCAGTAATGATGAACTTGAAACAAACATGCACTGGGTAATGTAGCTTGAGTGGCTGTGCATTTTGTTGAATATTCTTAGAATGTCTACCCCTGTCTTCAGTGTAGCAGGGGAAACTGAATGAAAGAGTAAATTTCCACGCTAACAAGCTGCTTTAAGAGTAAAAAGACAGATACCACTACACACATATTTTGTAAAGACGTCCGCGCATTCTGTCTACAAGGGAGGCTCCTCTAAACTTGCTTCCTTTTATATCTGACTCTGTTTCAAGGTCTTTCTATTTCTGCTCTTCATCCATTCATCTTAATCTTTTTACCCATTACTTAAGTAATAAGAATTTGAAGGGCTGTACATTGCTGGATGACTGAATACCTATTGAATCTTTTCAAAGTACAACACTCAGCAGAGGGACATAGCTTTCTCAAAACAATTTATGATCAAAATATCTTACTAGCAAGAAAAAGGAAAATATCTGTGAGTTAAAACAGAAAGGAAAGGATATAAGCTCTGCAAGGGATGTTCAAAGTCAGGTACTAGATTCCCTGTTACTACGCTTGACCCTTCTAACAGAGGTGACATAAGTCTAGTGGTGATTTCTGAGTGTTTTAAAGATGACACTATCACAAAGGCATAAAATATGTGAAACTGTTTTGTAATAGAGAAAAAGTAGAGAAAATAAGGCTCAGCTCAATGAAGATGTGAAGCACTGACATTGCTTCTATCAAACTCTAGGCCATATTTGAACTTTTTTAATTGTATCAACATAAACAACACTCTAATGATGAGACCAGTGGCTGATTTTCACTAGTGTAAACACAGCTTTATGGAAGACTGAGAGCCAAACATTAAACAATCATGAGTACACTGGAGGCCAGCAGACTAACAGAATTATACCGGCTGAAAATCTGGCCCAATATGTAATTTAATTTTCAAAGGAGTATTGGACATAAAACTTAGTGGGGTCTTAGAAAACAAACCTTCTCAGGAGAGATTTAAGTCAGAAATACTCGTTTTGTTTTATTGCAGCCTTCCCCGAGTCTTTTGGTTTGTTTCAGTATTTTGGGGGTTTTTCTGGTTTTTTTTTGTTCTTCTTGTGGTTTTTTTGGGTTTTCTGGGGGGTTTTTTGTTTGTTTTTCTATTTGGTGGTTTTTGGTTGGGTTTTTTTTTTTTTGATCCTGCTGGTGAATACCAGTAACCAGCAATTTAATTCAGTAAGATGTATGATGGGGTATTTTTCCCTCTAGAAAAGCTAAAAAAAGGGATATAAATACGCATATCTATGGATTATCTAAGAACTTAAGTAAGTATTGGAAGTGGGATTTTGGGTATTAAGAAGCACAGAAAAATCTGGACTCCTTTTTAGATCAGGTAATTCAAAACATGGTTATTACAACTTACGTGGCCAGAAGGACAAATTATAACAAAATTAAAAATTTTTGATGATTTATTTGAACAAGATGCTTACTCTTTTGTCTTCTTCCAAGCTGCCAGTTTTCCTGATATATAATGCAGAGAAAACAAAATATTGGCCCTCACAGAGAAAAATGAGCTACTGTTTGGAGATTTTCTGTCCCACTTTGTTTGTAATACCCCACAGATTTATCTTGGACTGACTGCTTTCAAATTTCTCATTGTCCACAACCAGACGATAAGTCAGTCTAAGACTGACTCTTTTCTTACAGTTCTGTGAACTGGGAGAAGCAATCTAAGAGCTTCTGAACCAGACACAGACATTATTAATCTGCCACATATATAGCTGGCTTTTTTTCCCACCTTGATTTTTCATCTCAGCAAAACTAGATAATTTTTGAAACAATGATATCTAGTTTATTGACAGAAATCTAAAGATCTTGCAGGGTTTCTACCAGCTCTTGTCCTGGTGGTCCTAAATCACATATTGCTTTTCTGCAATCTTATTAACAGCAATTTAAATTATCAATGCAACTTCTCAGTTAGAATGCAAACCTTCCCTGTTCAAATAAGTATGAGAGACCTTTCAAGACAGGTCTACCTTTCACATTACTACTGAATATAGATGGACCAGTCTCTTAAAAAAAAAAAAAAAAAAAAAAAAAAACCAAAAAAAACCAAAAAGCCAAAAACCAACTTTGTGTGTTTATTTTGTATTTAGGTAACTATATAGTTAGATTTTCAAAATTCTAAAGTATCCCATCTTCACAAGGAAGAAGATGGTAAGAAACAGGACATTTTAGATCCCTCGTCTAAAAAAAGTTATCTTTTTTGTTTTTATAGTTGCGAAGTTAACTTCTAAAAATTTCACAGTTAAGTACCACCCAGAGAAGAGTAAACAAGCTGTTCAATTACAGTTAGGGAAGGAAGAGAGATCTAAGGTAAAGAAAAGCAAAAGATGTCTCTCATTTTACAAGCAGGACATCAGTTTAAAAATGCTAGGAATCTGTAACCAAGCTGTGCTGCTAGATTGTAGTTAGTCTGACTGAGTGCATAGCAAAGTGTGGAGATAACCAGATGAGCTCAGAACAAGCTGTTCTGTATATCAGAGACATTAAGGCCACACTAGTTCAGCACTTCACTGTAGCTTCAGTATGCAGGATAACATTCCACTAATGAAACTATTCATCTTCTGATGTTGCTTTGTTTGGAGCAAATCTGGTTGTCTCTACAAGGAACCAAACAAAGCTGTATGGGTATATTTCTGTGTAAGCTTCTACAACAAGCAAAAAGACCTCCAGTCTCTGGCCTCTGAACAGAACATTGGGTAAAGCAAATGACAACGAACTGTCAATGAAATAGACATGAATTCTTGTGTCTCTGGACTAGTCCTATATGGACAAGGAAAAGCACTGTGTAACTACAATGGCTTTTCAGAAATTCACTAGAAACTGTGAGAGAAAAGAAAGTGTTATATCAAGGGAAAAAATTCAAGGAAAAATAGGAAATGCATGCACATACATGCATACACACACATGCATGCACACACACGCTCTGTGAAGGCATTTCAGTTAAAAAGCTCTATGTTTCTCTTTAATAGCAGTGGTGTGAGTGGGAAATACCAGAAATGGCGTATGAACTGTAATGCTGAGTGGGCTTGTGTCGTAGCTTTATTTTGGTGTAATATTCTCTGAATTTTTAAAAAGCCCACTTAGTATGAAGCAGCACAATTTTCCCAGTCACTACTGTGAAGAACAAGAGATGTTTCCTGCACATCTCTACCTGTCCAGCCCTAGCACCATGATTTCTTTCTGAATAAATATCTAAAGCAAATTCCAATTCCTGTGAAAGGCACCAGACTGGAAGCTTTGCAGGTGACAGTGCCTGGGTTGTACTTGGATTACATGCAACCTGGTAATGCCAGTTATGCTACACTGCCTCTCCTAGACATGATAGAAACATTAAGACCACATCTGTGGAAGCAGGCGGTATCATTCTCAAAGCTGTAGGAAAAACTAGTGTCTTAAAGTTACAGTCAGACAAATACGATTGAAATAAGGCTTAGTTTTAAAAACCAGTGTCATTTACCCCTAGGACAAATCACTCTCTGGTATTTAAATATTTAGATCTAGATAAAATGCCTTCATGGAGGAGATATCAAATATACACTAGCTGCTGACAAAATTATTACAATTGTGCCACACATTAACTCCTATACACATGCATATAGCACATTAATCTACATGGAAAGAGAAGCGTAGGCTTCATTATGTTCAATACTCATTGCTGTTACCCTTGTTACAATATAGTGACAATGAGAATGACTCTATCCTCTATGTAATATTTTTGTGGCATTATTAAGTAACTGATAATACTTTAACATTTTTTTCTTTGGTATACATTTGAGCCTAAATTTTTTTAAAAATATGTTTTGTAAAAGTCAACCTAGAGAAACAGTTACGTAGTTATGATTTTTTCAGTGAAACACATCACTGCACAAAAGGTACTGTCAACTACAAATACGACCTTTATAATGGTGCAGAATGATGTACGTAAACACTTTCAGTATCTGGGGAAAATCCAGACATGTAAAAAGCAGTGTGTTTGGGGGTTTTGTTTTTCTTTTTGTTTAAGGTCATCTCCCTAAAGAATTTTCTACTAAATAAATGGCACTGCTGCTGTCTTCCTTTCTTGAAGGCTCTGGTCAGAAAAGAGCAGCTACAAAGTAAATTTTGTTCTTGCAGGAGCCCTGCCAACATAGGCTGATGAAGGCAGCACTGGTCACCCTGAGTTATATTTCACTACCAAGGTAAATGCCAGTTTTAACACACTGGACTTTTCAGCCACCAAATTTACATCCTTTTTTCTGGCTGTTGCTTGAAGTCAGTGCATGTTATGCGTATGAATTACACAGTACATAAAAGCTGAGCTCAGGGTGCATACTGGCCAACTGGGCTTTCGCATACCTAATCTTACCTATGCCAGAGCTGTCTAGATCAGGGGAACTGGAGACTGGGAATGCACAATGGCTCAGTACCCTCTGCCATTCAGCTTCTGCAGACTGCTGTGCAGGCTGGGGTAAGCTTGCCCTTGTGTTCATACAAAGACTGTGAAAGTGCTCAGAGCTATGTATTGCTAAGAAAGGCACTTCTTGCCTCTACTCCTCAGGCTGCTCTGCTGATCCCCAGGTGTGCCTAGACCCACAGCAGATTCAGCATTGCTAGGAGTTTGTGTCATGGTGGCTGTGCCACTATTTCATGGACTAGCAGTAGAACTGGAGCTGGTCATCCTGCCAGTCATAATGCCTTTAACAAGCAGCTTATTTCCTTTGAGCCCTGTTTAAATATGTAGGTCAAATGACACCTAGACATGTATTGATACAGTCCTTTTTCTAAACTTGGATAGCAGTTTATATGTTATTGTTGGAACTTAACCCTGTTTTAAAACAGTATTGCAGTATACTTTATAAAAAATAAATCCAAATTCCTTCTTACAGATCCGTATTTCCTGTTGTATAGGTGACATATACATACTGCATATGTGACGCAAGATTCATATGAATCCCTGCATGCGTTAACATGCATTCAGTCCTTTTGTTTAACAAGTCAGTTATTGTTGTATATTGTATAGGCTATTTTATAGCCTTTGAGGCATGAAGCACACAAATTACTCAGTGACTGCAGTGCTACTTGCTGAGACACTAGACTGCTGGCTGACTGTAACTCTGTCAGACAGACAGCACCATTTCCTGCAAATTTCTTTAGAGGGTTCTTTCAGCAAAGGAAAATGCTTTTGAAGTTTTGCTTTTACCTGCTTGCTGCTAAGGCAGCTCATAATAAACCCCATGCTGTCAATCCATGTTGGAGATGAAGACAGCAAGCTGTGAGCCAACAGTGCTTAAAGGCTGGATGAACTCTGCAGAGTAAATTAAATATGTTCAAGTACATACACATCTGCAATAGATTAACCATTTAAAGGTAATTAGTCTTTCAACTACTCCAAATCTTTTCCAAGCAAGACAGCTTAAAGTTATTTCTCCCTCAAAATCATTGCAATTAGTGTGTACATGTTCAAAGCCTGAGCTTTTAAGAAAGCGACTTACCTAACATCCCTAATTTTTCAACAGAGTTGTCTGTCTAGGCACTCAGACTCCTCTTTTTATGTATCTGTGACATATTTACTGCGAGGGTGGTGAGGCTTTTCCAGGTTGCCTGGAGAAGCTGACAGTGTTCAAGTCCAAGTTGAATGGGGCTTGGAGCAACCTCGGCAAGTGGAAGGTGTCCATGGCAGTGGGTTGGAACTGGATGAGCTTTAAGGTCCTTTCCAACCAAACCATCTTGTGATTCTATGATTCTATGACTTACTACAGTGTTACAGAAAGCATTCAAGTCAGATGATGTGAAAACAGGCAGGCCCATGTTTTAAAAAAATTTCTGCCACAAATCCCCACAGGAGTTGTGGCTGATGCTCTAAATATCCTCCTAAAAATGTTTCATACTCATCTGGTGCTCTAAATAGCCTCCTAAAAGTGTTTCATACTCATGTTTCTACATTTGTATATAAATGTACCTAATTACAATTTGGCATTATTTTTTGGGAATAAGATTTAATGCTTTTTCTTTTTTTTTCTTTTTTTAATATAAACTGCCAATAATATTCTGTAAATGTATACTTTCCAACACAAACTCTTGCTTGACTAAAAAAAAAGTGAGCTATGATCTATAACTCATGTTGCTGTCTTCTTTGCAGCACTGGTCTCTGACTTAGATCTGCATGCCCAAAAATACAGAAAAGAACTCAAAACTGCAACACTAAAAAAAAACAAAATGTGGAAAACAATATCTGAATTCCTTGTTACAGTTGCTCTCCCAAGAGCAGTTTTCTTTTCTTTCTTTCACCCTGTTGTCATTTCTCACAGTACACATCTAACTCACTCAGATTATAGAAAAAGCTGGTCAAGAAATTAGTTTTTCCACTGAAAAATGTAGAAATGCTGAACCCAGAAGGTTTCAAAGAGGCATTTCATTTTCAGTAAAATTCCACAAGGCACCTGCCTGCTCTCTTCCAGCTCAGCTTCAGGCTGTGGGGATGTCTGGGTCCTTAGGGCTGCAGACAAGCCCAGCCTTGCAGATGAGCTCCCAGCTGGGATCTCTAGGGACTCCAGGCTCCCAAAATCAAGAGCCCCAGGAGCCTCCATCTCTATCTGAAGTGTTTAGTTCAGATGACTGATTTCTCAGAAGGGAGAAAGGAGTCCGCACTCCTGAAAGCTCCCATTTGAGACTTCTTTTCTTATCAGGGTTTTCCACCACCCCACTACACACTCTGATAACAAGCTTATGGTTGTAGAGTCCCTGGGAGCCACATTCAGTCAAGGGTCTGCCAGCTCCTGAGACTGCTTTGTAGTGCAGGGGTCTCCCTAGGCATTTTTTAACGTCTTGCTTAGTCTTGTTTTAATGCCAGAATGTTTTCTTTCTGTGGAAAATTTCAAATTGTCTATTCTTTTTCTGAGTCAATATTAAAGCTTTCTTATGGCATTAGAATTTCCCTGGAGAGGGAAATTCCAAGTGTTGAAATTCTATCCTTCAGAGATATTGGGAAGAGCTTTTCCAGAAATCTGGCATCCAGGGAATAAAATGTTACACCATGACAGACCTCCTCATCTGGGTTGCAGCAGAGGTATTCCAAGTCACAACAGTTCCCATACCTTTAAAAAGGGATGAATATATCTCTCTGAACAGTCTTCTCTGCCTGTACTGTCCCTAGGCAGACACATAGTCAATAATATGAGCCCCTTAATCATTCAACAGCCATATCAGAGTAAATGTAATCATAAAACAAGTGTCTTTCTACTGTACAGCAAAGCTGCATGCAAATTCATTAAATCCAAGAATTGTATCTGTGACTAAATGTCCATACATTCAGAATAGGAACCTGGACGTACAAATATAACCCATAACACACAATTATTCAATTTCCTCATACAAATGTCATTTCCATAAAACAAATATAGGGAGCTTAATCATGTTGCAGGATCCAGTATATCACAGTAAAATGGTCCTGTAATACCCATAAGCTATAAATCTTGCTATTAATGTTGTTCAGGATTTGGGAAACAGAAGTTTCTTTTTAATTTTTTTGAAATCACATGCATACACACACACAAACACAAATACAGATATGTTTGATAAGGATGCTAGTTTTAGGAAAACTGGGACATGTCCTTCCCATCTGCTTCACGTTTTTCTGCACTGTGAATTCTTACTTCATTGTTACAGAAGAGTTGGCACTGACTGCATCAACATTTGTTCACAGGAAATAAACAGTAAGCAGTGATGTTTAAAAACACAGCACTGAAATCATTTAGAGCTAAAAAATGCCACGTAGCCCAGTTTAATTTTAAAATTTCTAACACCTTAATTAATTAATACCCAAAAGTTTTTTCTCATGTTTTGATGAAAATCCCCAAATTCTTGTTCCAATAAATGGTAAGTATCAGAAAGCTCTCATTTCAAAAAAGGGAATAGGTATTATACACTCTTTTCCAATCAGCTGTAACTATAAACTTACATGTGGTAGCTGAGTAATCCAAATCTCAATGCCCATTAAAAAGTTATTTTTGCATGTGACCAAACAGCAAATGATTTTAAATGTAAAACTATATTTAAAATATTTTTAACATGTAATTATATGGTAATGAACCTGTTCATATCATATACAAGACGTAGTATGCTTCCAGCGTTTATGCATAGGTAAGCAGTGCGCGGGGTAAGATATGAATAATGCAGCTGTAGTCAGATGGTGATTCATCAGTTCCTTCTGGCAGGCAAACTGATCATGTATGACAGATACTGTTTGCGTGGATAACTACAAATGGCTGGGCCAGACTTCTTTCTCAGCAGTCCCAGTGGATGTTTAATGTGCTTCATTTATTTATTTTTTTTTTAAGATAAATAAACTGCTGAGTACATACCACCATGCCTTCAGAAAATTGAAGGGAGAGCACGGAAGTGAGCTGCATTTCTACTCCTGCCCTTTCCTTGCTTTCTGGCAGCTGGGAAGCTTCTGATCCTCTGGTAGTCCCATGAATATTGTATTTTTTCTGTTGACATGACATGTTCTTTTAAGGCCTTTTAAAGGCTTCACCTAGATCTTGTGCTAATTCTCTTCCCAAGTTTCAAAGGGAATTTCATCTTAAGATCTAATGTTTCACTGAGAGATTGCCTTAACAAAGTTTCTAACTTATCACAGTACAACTTCTTCAACTGGCTCCTCTATTTTTTATGGTAGGGCAAGGAAAAAGGGGAAAATTCCTCCAATATGACTTTCTTGAATATGGTTAACATCCTGCCACAAAATATTTCCAAAATATGGTAATTCAATTACCCATCTTATTTATTTGAGGCTGTGTTGTTCAGTCACCCTGCAGAACCCAGGACTAAGAAAATTGTGAACAACATATATCAATCTAGTTCAGGATGTAGTCTTCAGCAGTAGCCAACAGATGTGTAGAGAAGAAAACAATTACAAATCAGTTATCCTAATACCCTAGAAAATCAGTTAGGTCATTTGTGATTTAAAATTGTATCCCTTTATTAATAATAAGTTACTAATTTATCTTTGATAAACTTGTCTAGTTTTACCTTGAGCTGAGATATACTTTCAGCATCTAGAACATCCTGTGGAAATGCTTTCCATAGATTAACTACACATTCTGTGGACAACCTCCACTTTCTGCCTATTTTTAAACTGGTGCATGATGAACTCATCTGATTTTGGCATGTACTTAAGGGTACAAAAATAAAAAAATGAAACTCCCCAAATCATAATAGATCTCTGTTTACCTCCATTCCACTTATGATTTAATGAGTTTCTTTTAAATCATCCTAGATACCCTTTTCCACAGGGCAAAGGAAGATCCTGACTCAAGTTTTATCACTTGTAACACAAAACCAATTCCATACTTATGGGTATCTTGCAGTCTGTCCCTGTACCTCTTTTAATTTATCTTACCACTTCTTAGAAGAGGGAACAAATACTGATGAGAGTTTTCAAGGCAGGGATGCCCACTGCATATTATTGATGTGACAATAATCTGTGTACTTTTCCTAATAACTCGTTACACTCTGGTTGCCCTCATCTCTTTATCACTTGAAAATATAATCTGCCATTTTATTACCCACAACCTGCACAGGTCTTCAGTCAGCCTTTGTATTTTATCTGCTGAATCATTTACTGTCATCAGTAAACTTTGTCCCCTTCTTGTTCATCCTTTTTTCCCTCGTCATTTATGAACAAAGTAGCCCCAACGCATATACTGTGGGACTTTGCTGCCAACCTTCCCCTTTGAGAATACTGACCATTTATTCCAAACCTCTGCTTTCCATCTCTTAAGTCAGTTATTTTAAAATGTGATGGCCTTCCGCTTTGTGCCACAGCAGCTGAATTGCTCTAAGGCCCTTTGAGAAAGGACCTTGTCAAATACCTTTTAGAAATCCAAGCAGAGCATATCAACTCATTGTTGCCTGTGTATGTGCTTACAATCTTCTTCAAGGAACCAGAAGAGTTTTTCTAAGCAAAATCTGCTTAACTCTTCCTTAGTGTCTGCTATTTATTCATATCAAAAATAGTTCCCTTTTCAGAAGAATGACCAGCAATATTTTTCATATAAGTAGTCTGTCATTACCACAATATCTCCTGAAACCTCCCTCAAAAACTGTCATTGCATTAACCCTTAATAATAAGACTACATATTACAGCTTACTACCTCAGCTATTTGGCTTTTGAGCTCCCTTAAACTCTTAACAAATCTTCATGATTATTTGCTATTTATTTTGGTGATTTGGTGCTTCTGTGTTTTTTTTAAATCAGTTCAGTTTGAAACCATTTTCTCCCCCATAACATCCCCAAAAAAGGGTTCTGATACAGGAACCAAGTTTTTCAAGATGAAACAATGGTGTAAAACATTCATTTCACTTTGTTTGCAGTGGCTTGGACTTTTCCTCTTATATTTTATCTGCCTTTGGCCATACAGCGTGTTTCGATTGTTTGTTGTTCCCAATGTGTTTAAAATTAAAAAAAAAAAAAGAGCATTTATTATTAGGTTTTGTGACCTTTTTTTTTTTTTTTCCCCCAGGGAGGAGGCAGACTTTGTTATGACTGCTTCACTGCCTGAGTACAGCTTCCTGATAGAATCCCCTTGGGTCCAAGTATTTTCAAAGCTGTGCTGCTAACAAAAGCTTTCTGCTATTGGAAACACATAAAACCACAAAAACAAGTCATATGAACTTATCTTGATCAAAGTGTCATTCTGGATTACATTCTGAAATGTTTTCAAACTAGTCTCACTTTGACAACACAGAAGACTGCACATGCACTTCCCTGGCAGTGTCGTTTTCACGTGGCAGGCAGGCAAAGTCAAAGTGCGTTGATGTGTCTGTAACACTGTTCAAGAAGTGTGAATGCAAGTGGATTTCTAACACTGAGAAGCTACATTTCAAAATTTTTGCCTACCATGCCCTTTACTAGTATTTGTCCGATTAGAAGCATAAACAGGGGTTAAGTATTTTGTTCCTCCCCAGTCTGAAATGTCCTAAACAATGGTTTGTGTAAAACCTTGCCAAATTATTAGTCATATGGCTTCTTCCATGGTGACATCCTGGTTGATCAACCTGAAGAGATGTACAACCACAGTAGGACATGTCTGTTTAATCAGTGGTCTATAGACAATATGTTTGCAACCAGCCAGAAGCTACATCAGCCACTTTAGCAATTGAAATTCTCTCAAAATTATTGCCAGCTGCATGCACTTTGGAAAACTGGTTAGAGTCTTTTGTAGTGGGCAGAACACAGTCTGCTTCACCAAATTTCTTTATAGAACTTCACATTTTATCTGCTTTACAACACATGGGCTGGATCCCAAAGGTATGACAGCAATTTTCAAATGACAATAAAAGAACAAGAAAACCTTTCCAGTGTTGTAGCTCAGAAAAAAACATGAAAGGCATCTTAAGGGCCAGACATATCAGCTGCAACCAGCACAAAATGCTCACCAAATCTGTCAAAGCCTTGTGTTTCCCCTTCTGCATCCCTGTGTACCTGTGTATATAGACAACTACCCACTTGTCAAATCCTGCAGCTTTCACTAGCTTCTATGAAGATGATAGTTATTTGCAGTCCTTACATGTAAGATGTTGATCACGACTTCTATTCTCAGAAAGAATGGTTTGTCTCTCCTGACTCCTGCTATTGTGCATGTTTTCAATAATCACAGTATCAACCTACATGACTCAGTCATAGCCTGTGACACTTCACCCTTATCAGTTATGTCCCCAAGTTGCAGATGTTATGAAACAATTCCTAAATCATGAATTTCTAATTGTTTTCTGTCAGTACTTCTGTTCAGTCCCAGTGCTGCCACTGAGAGCAGAATTCAGATGTTCTCATTCCTGCCACACATAGCCTCTCTCTTCAAATCCTTACATCTTCAGTTGGACAGTGTAGAGAATAAAGTTGGAGCTGAAAATTTTAGAAACCGTTCTTTAATTTGCTGGGGAGAGGGAAAGAAAGAACAGGAAATAATTTTGAAATAGAGATCCATTACATCAGATTTTATGCAGGAGCTGAGGTTTCCATTTGATCTGCCCATCAGTGGAAATAAGAGTTGTTCAGCTTCTCCTTTTGCAAACACTTACTGCAGGAGTTTTGATTGCTCAGTATTGTGCCAGTCACGCATTAACTATCTATTGACTGTCTAAAGCAACATGAGAGACTACCAAGCACAATTCATAAATGAATCAGGTGTTCTTCTCATTCAAAACTGTATGCCAAAACCAAAAAGATGACAAAGTTGTCCTTATTAGCACTGAGGCCCTGATATTGCAAAACCTACGCGCACAACAATAGTCACAGAAGTTGCAAATTCAAAAAAAAAACCCTTGAATTTTTTGTGTACAATGCAAATTTGTAATAAGGATACATTTTAAGATTGTGAGTTATAACATTATACAACAGTCCCCCCAGTAAAATATTCATGAAATTATTATACATGAATAACAATGTGAAGTCATCAACAGCTAGGCTTATATGAAATAGGCTTCTCCAAAATAACCAAAGAAACATCTTAACTTAATATCATGTAAGGAAGAAAAAAATTCAAATGATGTTTCTCAGAGGTGAAAAATTTCCAGGGCCACAGGACACAGACTGGAAGAAAGAGGCAGGCATGTAAAATAAAACATCATTGCTTTTCAAGAATATGAGTGTCCATTACCTGCAAAGTCTTCACTCTTGCAAATAGCACATATCTTTTTGAATAGTCCTGTTATAGTCAGCAGGCTGCTCATGGCAATATTTGAAGGACCAGGCCCTAAATTAATTTTAAAATAAGACTATTTAGCTCACAGCAAGCTGTATGGAAAATTGCTTTTAAAAAGCGTCAAAATCCCCAAACATTTTATTTGCAGTGAATTTCCACTTCACTGTGGTCATCCCAGTAGCCCCAAGATTTGTACTCAATTAGTGAATATTCCATATATCGTTAACTGATATGTGATATCTAATAACTCTTTAAGTGCATTTAAATTACATGCCCATATGAGATGTTTAAACATTTAACATTTATAGGCTTGCAGATAATTAATTTTTTCAAATTGTTCACTATCAAGTCCTTCATCAAACGAATCATCTATAGTGAAATAAAGGGAATTAGCCAACTTCCTAGCACAGCTTCACCCCATTACACTACCACAAGAAGACCGTCTACACCTGTAAGGCAACTGTGTGGTTAAAAGAAATCCATTTACCCATTCTGTTGTCACTTTCAGAAATGAAAACACTAAGGAATGTTTAACCACAGGGGCCTCTCACTTTTCACAGTGACAGCTCTGTGGCCCTTACTGAAGCAGTCTCTGCAGAGGTACAGAAGAAATTTCTAAAGGTTCAGCTACTGTGCTGGACCATTAAACCTCTGAGGCATCAAGGAAAACACAATAGGATTGTCGATGTCAGGTCTGAGGCAGAAAAAAGCTTTGAAATATAAGAAGGGATAAAAAGAAAAGCCTGTATAGGTATGTCATCCCCAGTCAGATAAAAATACTATCAGAGTGAATGACAAAGCTAGGTTTGAAAAGCTGCTGTCACTGCGAGAAACCCAATGTCCTGGGTTCAGCTATAGCAGTCATTTTTCTCCTTCTTAGTAGCTGGTGCAGTGCTGTGTTTTTTAACTTTCAGCCTGGGAACAACGCTGATAACACTGATGTTTTTAGTTGTTGCTAAGTAATGTTTATTCCAACCAGGACTTTCTCAGTCTCATGCTTTGCCAGGGAGGAGGGGAAGCCGGGAGGAAGCAGAGACAGGACACCTGACCCAAACTAGCCAAAGGGGTATTCCATACCACAGCACGTCATGCCCAGTATATAAACCGGGGGGAGTTACCCGGAAGGCCCAGATCACTGCTCGGGTCGGCCTGGGTATCGGTCGGCGGGTGGTGAGCAATTGTATCCTCTCCCCTTGTTATTTCACTAATCATTATTAGCATTGGTGGTAGCAGTAGTGGTTTGTATTATACCTTAGTTGCGGGACTGCTCTTATCTCAACCCGTGGGAGTTACATTCTTCCGATTCTCCTCCCCATCCCTCCGGGAGCGGGGGGAGGAAGGGGGGGAGTGAGCGAGCGGCTGTGTGGTTCTGAGTTACCGGCTGGGCTCAAACCACGACACCCAACTTGTTTATTTTTACTGGAAACCTGGCACATTAGTTTGTTGCAATTTAAAGTTTTAAGAACCCACTATGGTTGCTAGCTCGGCAATAAGAATAAGAAGAAATTCAGAGAAGTAGGAGTTTAAACAAGCCCTCTGGTTGCTGGTTTATGCACACTTCATCTACTGTATATTCAAAGAGAAGATCACATGTTTCACCCAAATTACTTTTCCAAGATGGCAAATCTGAATTTGCCCTAGAAGTGCCATAGAGGATATAGAACCACAAATAAAGTCAGTGATGAAGTGGTTTGATATTTATTAGATGCTTAAAGTTATTCCCAAGGAATAGAAAAGTATTTTTGAAATGACAAAATACGACATCTTTATCAAAGGAAAACAATGTATCCAGGCTTATCCTGAATTCAGCTTTGTTCCCCCAAAAAAATTCACCAGTTGCAGCCTTTGTATAAAAGATGTGAAGATGTAATGCTTTAAATTTGTGACCTTTTTATTTATCTGAGACAATTGTATATAAATATCCAGAGTTCCACATCCTCAATAAGTGTCAGATTTCCCAGTTTATAGACTAGCATGGTTTGTGCTGTTTGTCTCTGTACAGTTAAGAATCACATTGGAAATAAAAAATAAGAATAAAGCAAAATGAAAATTACGGTGAAAGGCTTTTCCTTACTTAGCAGAACTCTTAACCTTAACCAAAATATCTTTAGATAATACTCCTCAGGATAGGTACCAAACTTTGCACGCTTGAGAGAAAAGACAAACCCAATAAAAAGTTAAAGATTGGATGTTGCTCTGCTTGAAGCATTGTAAATAGAGTTTGGTGGTAGTCTAAATGTAGTGACAAGATTCTCTCTGTGCTAAAGGAAGATTAAGACCAGAAGACTCTTTTTAGGGTACGCTGCAATACGGTAATTCTTATCCCATATAAAATCCTTTACAACAAATGTGGTTAAAAGTAATTCTGAAGCCATGGCTTGATTTCTGCAGAGCTGAACTAGAAGCACAGGCTGGGGCACTGACTTAGTTCTTCCTTACATTCCAAGGCACAGCAGAGCAATCTGAGGAGCTGTGAACATAGACAAACACTGAGAAAGGGACCTTTGATCAGTTGATTGGTGTCAATTGCTTCTGTGTCTAGTGAGCCAGGGGCATATTCTCCATAATCAGAGCTAGGATTGCACCAGGATGCACCCATCTGAACTGGTTTGTTTCTAATAATTTTCAACTTCTGTGAAATTTACAGGTCTACAGGGTCTACAGGGATGCTGGGGAGGGACTCTTCCTTAGGGACTGTAGTGGTAGGACAAGGGGTAATGGGTTCAAACTTAAACAAGGGAAGTTTAGACTAGATATAAGGAAGAAGTTCTTTACAGTGAGGGTGGTGAAGCACTGGAATGGGTTGCCCAGGGAGGTTGTGGATGCTCCATCCCTGGCGGTGTTCAAGGCCAGGTTGGACAGAGCCTTGAGCCACGTGGTTTAGGGCAAGGTGTCCCTGCCCATGGCAGGGGGGTTGGAACTAGATGATCTTAAGGTCCTTTCCAACCCTTACGATTCTATGATTCTATGAATTCAGCAATTTGGTTCAACTTGAATTGGATTCTGGTGAAGAACATTTAAATAGTGTTTTGTCTGGAATATTAAACAGAGGAGGGCAATTTTTCACTTAATGTAACTCTTGAACACTTAGACATCTGTACAGTCTAAATTAAACAGACCAAATAATCCTCGTACATACGTGTTAAATGAGTCTTATCTGATGTTCAGCACTTTTCGTTAGTGAATTATATTTGTACACTACTAAGGTAAGACTAGCCATGAGAGGATTTAATAAAGCATTTGTGTAAGGCCAAGGTGTTGATTGCAGGAATATAGCAAAAACAACACACATAATCTACAGACGCAGTGGACTGTCATCTAAAGCATAAAATGTTATCCACAGACAGAGAGTCCTAGCTGAAAGACATAATAAAACAAGAGCTTTACAAAGTGGAGACACTCTGGAGTCTTTATGGGCAAAGCATAGACATGATAACTGTGTTGGTAAGATGAACAGAACTGCTGAAGACACTGTTGGTAAACTATAAAAATATGCCCACTATGTTTTATTAAATTTGGTGCCTGTAACTGGGCATAAATAATATCCCCTTTGGGAAAAAACCCACCGCCTCTTTTTGAGAATAGAATAGCACAGAATAGAATAGCATGGCATGGTATAACATGGCATAAAATAGAATAGAATGGAATGGGATAGGAGAGAGGAGAAAGGAGATGAGAGGAGAAAGGAGACGAGAGGAGAGGAGAAGAGAAAGGAGAGGAGATGAGAGGAGAGGAGAAGAGAAAGAAGAGGAGATGAGGGGAGAAGAGAAAGAAGAGGAGAGGAGGGGAGAAGAGAAAGGAGATGAGAGGAGGTGAGAGGAGAAAGGAGAGGAGAGGAACAGAGCAGAGGGAGTGGAAAGGAGAGGAGAGGCGGATGGCATGAGATGGCATGGGTCAGGACAGAGCAGAACAGTTGGAAAGGACCTAAAACGATCACCTAGTCCAACTGCCTGACCACTTCAAGGCTGATCAAAAGTCAAAGCATGTTATGAAGGGCATTGTCCAAATGCTTCTTAAGCAGCAACAGGTTTGGGACATCAGCTGCCTCTCTAGGAAGCCTGTTCCAGTGTTTGACCACTCATTCTGTAAATAAACGGTTCCTAATGTGCAGCCTGAACCTCATCTGACTCAACTTTGAGCCATTCCCGTGTGCCCTGTCACTGGATCCCAGAGGTCAGAGCTCAGCACCTCCCTCTCCACTTCCCCTCCGCAGGAAGCTGCAGAAAGCAATGAGGTTGCCCCCCAGCCTCTGTGTCTCCAAACTAGACAAACCCAGAGTCCTCAGCCGCTCCTCACAGGACATGCCTTCACCAGCTTCACATTCCCTTCACCAGCTTTGTGCGCTCCTCTGGACACATTCAAGACTCCACATCCTTCTTCGACTGTGGGGCCCAGCACTGCACACAGCATTCAAGGTGAGGCTGTACCAGCACTGAACACAGCAGAATAATCCCCTCTTTATTTGCAGTAGGTTCACTGTAGGGATATTACAGAATATGTTCATGTAGTGAAAGTCTGTTCACAAAAAAGATGTTGCTGATCTGGATTAGTTCTCTCTTTCTTTCTTTTAACTCCATTACTCTCAGCTGACCATTGCAATCTAAATCCCTAGCTCTTACCAGAGAACAGATAAGGAAAAAAAATATTTTTATAAAAAATTATGTAGACTTACCAACAATGGCCATCATGTAATAGACTAGTGTCTCTGACTTCACTGCCCTACTGCTTTTTTTCTGTTTTGAGCTGGTTTATTGAAGCTGGTGGTGCAAAAGTTTGTGGGATACCCTCTCCTGGAAAAAGTTAATAATGAGCAGTTTGGCAACCCAGTAACACAGCTGCAGGTATTAAACAGGAAATTCTGTATGACTTAAAGGCTTCATTAGGCCACCTGCAATGGAGTTCTCCCAGTCTGAGATGCAATACCCTGACTGAAGAAAAGACTCAAGTTTGTGCACTTTATTTCCTTTACTTTGGCTGAGAACTTTGCAAGCATCATTTGGAAAGCATGTGATAGCTTGAAAGATATAAACAATTATGTTTGAAAGTAACAGAACTTTATTTTTCTTCCCTAGCAAATTTCTAAAAAAAAATCTGTTACGGCAGTTAGAATGTGTGATAAAACTAGAACACTGTCTTCCAAGAAAACAGCTTATTTTCATACATCATGCAACAGGAGATTCCCATAGGGAAACTGCTGAATCTTGTGTGGCTGATTTTCAATATCCACCTCACAAGCATGGACTGTCTGAAAACTGAATTTCTGCTTTTGAAAAATGCTAGGTTTGTAACCCTGGTGATTAACAGTTACTTGTGACCACACAGGCCATGGCCTGCTGCATTCAGCATTTTAATACTGACCTGGCAAAACACCTGAGCGGTTAGCAGGAAAGACCACATATAGATTCAGCAAGTGCTGGAGTTATTTGCTTACTTCTCGGTCTACTTGCTAGGGATGGTCAAATAGTATTCACATCAGTGGTCTTTTTCATATCATGTCAACCACATAAAAAACTATATTCAAAGAGCTTCAATTTTCTTTAAATAAAAATTTTGTAGCCAGAAGTTTTCTTCCAGGTCCAGGTGTAGTGACGTATGACATTATAACACTGTTACTACATATGGTTCCTTTCTTCTGAAGGTTACTGCCCAAAAAGTTATGTCAACACAGCAGTTCATGAGAGTTTTTGTCTGATTCAAGAGGTATCAATCAAGTTAGGTCAAACCTGTTAGCTCTGCTGATATGGCACTCAATAGACTAAGAAACAGTCTATTAGCACAGCTGTGTGAGCAAGATCCGATAGCAGGGGATAGGAACAAGCAGCTGGAGGGAAGTAGTAGCTTAAACTGGTACAGATGTTTACAAAATATACATCTGTTCACAAGTCCAGTAAACAGCGTAAGATGGAGTTCTCAACCACAGTTTCTGCAATCACAGTTTTCATGAATCCTTTGCACTTACCAACAGCAAGTCAATGACCTAGATAAAATTTCAGTGGTAAAAAGAGAAAGCAGCTCCTGCTTGGAAAATGTAGCAAGAATTAAGTAGTGAATGACCAATAAAACAAACCTCTATAACTTTGGTCACTCAGTTCCCAATGTGCCAGTTCAAACAAGCAACACAGAAATGTTTGGGGTTTTTCTCCTATGCCTTTCAACACTCCTCCCAGTTTGGTTTCTGTAGAAAGCAAAATCTCAAGTGTCCCAGGCCCAGGTTTCTCTCCAATTTCTAAGAAGTCCTACACAATTTTTCTGGGCTTTATTAACTGATCTAAATGGAGTAAAGTCATTTTGGAAGGTACCTAAACACAGTGACCCTTACCCAAGTCTATTTAGCTTTGTTGTTGCTTCTCCAGCTTCAGTACAGACTGTCCCATGGATTGTTTCCTGTTGGAGAATCCTCTGTCACAAAGGTTTTTAAGAGAGATAAAATAGGCACAGGAAAGACCCCTGAGCAGAATCCTTACAGTGAGGGCTATATGCTTGGTTGATGTATAAAAGTCCTCTTTACCTTTTCCCAGGCAGCTAGGATTTTGCATTGAGTTGTGGTAACTTCCAAAATCATTCTGGAGGAGAAAAAGCATATTCATTTCCCTTTGATAGCCATGCTGATGGCCAAAGAGAAGTTATATGAGAGGCAAAGGTACCTTCTACACTAGATGTGTACTGTAATTAGATAATTTAAACAGATAAATTTCATCTGTCCAAACTGCATGACATGGTACTGAACAGACTTGAGCATGCACCCCAGGGTGGTGAGCTCACCAAGCCACACTGCAGCTCCTTTTTAGCCTCCACATCCTAATTTCCTTTCCACAGAATTTGGGACATGAAAAGAGGAATTGTAACCTCAGAGGAATTTACCTCAGTGCATATTACAAATGCTTGTAGCTGTACTACCCTGGAAGTAGTGGTTTGCACTACATACAGCAGATCATAACTCAGAAATATGATTTTTAATAATAATTACCTCTGAAACTTTTTACACAAATGTTTGTGCATTTTAGTTTAATCAAACTTTTTAAAAGAAATAAAAGTAAGTGTGAAACAATATAGGTTTTTTTATGAATAGTTAAGAAGGTAACTGTTCCTCTCATCATCCTAGCTGTGAATGCTTATCAGTCAACTAAAAAAAAAAAAAAAAAAAAAGGTATTCATTTTCTCATAAAATATGCATTTTTTTTATTTTAGAAAAAAGAGAGAAATTAATTTTAGTTTCAAAAGCACATTAAAAATGTCAGCTCTAGAGTATGAGGTACATTTCACAGGTTTCAATTCCTGACATTTTTTTTTCTCATCTACTAGAAGAAGTCAAATGAAACCAGTTCACCTCTGGGGTTTTAAACATCATTATAATTCATCTAAATAATGAAGTCAAAATTAACTGAATGAAGACAAAATTTAAAAACCAAAAATCCTCAACCAAAAGAAAAAATGATAAAAGTAATTTCTGCTGTATATATTTAAAATGAAAGGTGAGATATCAAAAGCATAGGTGTCACTGGATTCAGCAAGTACAAGACTGCATATACATGCTGTAGATACATTTTCAAAAACAATAAATGTGTGTTTTCCAAAAAAGCATACAAAATGTAAGAACAAAGGTATGAAGATATGCTATAATTATACTGATGATAGCACGCTGAAACTATATGGTTCTAATACAGCCTTTTTATTTATTTATATGCAGAAGAATGAAAGCATGGTGCAGAGGTCAGTAAGGGCATCTAATCTATCCAGGCCCCCCCATAAATGCTTTAATGAGTTTGCTTGCATTATTGACCTTTAATTACTTGAACTTCACCTGCTCTGAGAGCTTTCCATTCCTACAGTGTGAGGAAAGCACCTTACAGTATTAAGCCTGCTGTCTCCCATGCCCTCGGAATGTACATTAAGCTTATTAGGAATGTTTTATATCACAAATTAAGTCCTTCAAGATGAAAAAAAAAGTCTGTCACATCCCAGCCATGACAATGATGCAGACAATAAAGGATAGTACTGTAAAGCAGAATAAAAGGAGAGTACTGGTGGTTTCTACGGCTGTCAGGAAAGATTCCCATCTTGCAATTGTTTTACCCTGTCTGACTGTCAATTTTAGCAGCAATAAATCATTGTGCAGCCATTTTAAACATTCTGCATGCTTTAAACATACCTGTAAAAAAAACTAACATATGTTCCCTCCAGCTTCATAAAAAGTGTATACAGAAAAGATTCTGACCCCAGGAGCTATTTCCACTTGCCCTTTTGCCCTTGATGTCTAGAAGAAATTTTTTCAACAACAAAACCAGCATGGATGGAGGAAAGAGAAGGTAGAGTTCACCAAAGAGAACTTGCACACTGACAAGTTTTTTCACAGATTCTTTTAACTGAAGAGTTGCAGGGTAACAAAGCGGCTGAGTCAGCCGCAGCTAAATCTGAAATTACAGAAAGTGGGGGCCTTATAGCCAGGATAACATCAGGGGCACTCACTGCCCTACCCATCCTACACCTCGTTTGCATTTTGTAGCGCTGCCATATACATACAGAAGCAACACAAAAGCCTTGGGTTTAACCTTGCTAGCAGAATGTAGAGAACTACAAAGTTCTGCAGTCAGTCAATGCAAGAACTTGTTTGATTACAATCCATTCAGTCTGACTGATCCTGGAAACTGCTATTGCCATTAAAGACTGTGGCTAGTTTTCACTCCTGTGCTTGCTTGACATCTCTCTTCAAAGCACGATCTTACCTTTTTTCAAGACTTTTTTGTCATGCCAGTTCCTTTCACTAGGCAGGATAGGTCATATCTGTGTGAAACTCCTTGCTTCAGAAGGATTTCGATGCTACAAGCTAACGTGTGTCCAGAGAGCAACCTGACAACTTTATGGAAGAAAAAGCCCAGCACAGACTATTAACACCATGACACCACCTCAGGAAGTCTCCGAGTTGAAATGCTGAAGACTAGGAGAGTATTCTGGGAAAGCATTTTTACATCTGTCCCTTATACTATTCCCCATTCATAAGTGATCGACTACTCTCCAAAATAGGACACCATGCTAAATGGATGGACCCTGGTTTGACTGGGGTCAGTTGCTCTTCTTTTCACCTGCAATTTTTCAAATTGTTGCTTATTGCTACTGATAAAACATGATTAAGTGAGGACTTTAGCTGCAAACTGTCCCCTAACTGCTGTTTTGTTTATTCATAATACTGTCAGAACTTTTTCTAAGACATTAAGTTCTTCACAGCTTTAATGTTTGCCTTAGCAATCCATATGTTTTTACATATGGATTGCCAGGAGCTACAAGGGATTCCTATCTGGTTTCCTCATGTAGGTGCTCTTATAGTACAAAAAAAGTACAACTCTATAATGCTTTTTTTGTGTTCAGATACACGTATGTTTAATTTTATCTTCTGAATCCTCCTTGAAACTGAAAGTAAACCTCCAAGAAACACTGATCACAGGTTTATTCAGCTTCCCTGCTGAGAAGGCCGGCAGGCTGTTATGGCTCTCTTTGAAACATCTTCTGTCCTTTTAGGTTTTCTACTTGTTCACTGTACTTTTTAGACCTTTGTGGTTTGTTTCACAGAATGAATGCTTGGAACAGATCTGCAATCCCATGAGGCGTTCAGGAGTACAAAAGCTGCTGCAGTTCGATAAACCTAATCTGTTTTAGTTTGGGGTTTGTTTTTGAAATTAAAATACAACTTTTCTCAGCATTTTGAATTTTACAATGTAAACTGGAAATGTTTTGTTCTAATTAGCTTTTTCAAATTCTTTTTTTCCAATCCACATTGCCTACAGAGAAATATTACCTTGAAGATCTGAAGAGGCGTAGCAGGGAAGATATTGACTGAGATGTTAGACAGAAGAGTAGATCTCTGTGGACTGAGAGGCTGGGCTTTAATGGAGCTAGCATAATGAACAAATACTTTCCTACAGCCCAGGTACTAATTTGCAGTAAATACCCAGTGGATTGATGCAGTCTTTGCAACTGTTTGGCAATATAGCAAGAGCAAGATCTCTCAGTAAGTAGAGAAAACAATGGTACACCTGGAGCACAGTGTCAGTAGTTCTCAAGCTGACAGCAAACAAATGCCTGTTCCTATTTGATAACCCTCACTAAATGGATCAGCATGATTCTGTCATAATTTCCCACTAACTTCATACTTTTATTTTAAGTACTTAAGGAGTAACACTAGGAACACCCCACAACAGCAGAGAGAGAATTGTCATTTCAGACAAAAGAAGCACTGACTAATTTCATTCTGCTTTTCCCAGGCAAAAAAAAATGTGTGACAAAAAAAATGACAGCAATTCAAAGACCTCTTACATGTTAACTTACTTATTACCATTAACTACTTTGAAATAGTAGAATGGAGCTTCTAAAATTGTTAACAGGATAACTAATCACATAAATAAAACTAATGAGAAGTGATACTGTTCTGGAAATTTCAGAGACCCATAACGATCTTGCTAGGTCCAATGTCAGAACCCACACAATGTTGCTGTAATAATCAGTTATTTCGGTACTAAAAAATGCTTCACTCATGTGGCAAAGTGACATACTCAGATCTTACAGGAATACTGTATGCAGTATTAGCCATCTGCAACCTATACAGTTCCATAAATAGAATAGAATGAAATCAAGTAACCAGCTAACCAATATTTTGACTTCAGTAGGGTCTGGGTTTCCTCCCAAGCTCCTAGAATAAAAGAAGATGCTGATACAGGAAGGCAGACATTCCCATATCATTACTGAAACCTGAACTTAATATGACCTAGTGTTATTTCAGAATATCTAGTTACTGCTACACTTCCAAGCTCAGTAGAGCAGGGTATTCTCTTTGATTGGTATCTGGCTCAGCATGACAACAATTCTGATTTGAGCATGTAATTGCTAGCATAATATGAATACCCAATAAAAATGACATAGAAAAACAGTTTAGCTTAAATTGTTTACTATGCTGCTAAGCATAAAATGACCAGTGTTCTCCCTTCAGCTTACTTGTAAAAAAATGTGCTAATGCATAACAACTAAGGTTCTGATGAATGAAAATATGCTGATTACCCAGTGAAAATTGACTTTGCTTATTAACAAATCCAAAGAAAAGACAGGCTCTACTTTGTAAACAACCATGATGTCAGAGGTTATACATTAAAACATTAGACAGTGCAGTTCACCATCTTCCAGGAAGGAGTAGTTATCCTTTGTGCCACAGTAATGGTAACCACTGTGGCAGTGATGACTTGGATTTTTCTGTTTCAGACTTGAAAAATGCCTGTGCACCTGAAAGCCTGTACTTTCTTCTGGATATATTTCTTTTTCTAATAAAATGTTTTTCCTATAAGTCTTGCCTGCCTTATAAGCCTTTATGATATTCACTAACCTAACCTGAGCTACTTTCCTGATGCCAAATGTCAGGTCCATCACTACACAGTAAATAAGGCAAAGGAAGGTGCAGAAAGATAGCAAGAGTTGGTCCCCAACTATATGTTATCTTAAAGATAGCTTATATATATGCATACATATTCATGTACATGTATGTAAAGTATGTGTGATTAAACTCCTGAAATCCTGAATCCTATGGACATGAGTGGGAAAACAGAAGTCTTAATGATAAATGGGACCAACAATTCAATCCAGTGAAGTATCAGCGATTTTGAAGCTGAGGCTTTCCACTGCTTACTGGTATATTTCTGTTATTACAAACTGCCAGCAATTATGAAAATCCTTTATGTACAATGTAATGATTGGTCATATGGAAGGAATCCTGTTTATTTTCTATTCTGCGGAGGGTGAAACTGTCAACACCTCTGTCTTCAGGTAATTAATCCCTTGTCTTAAATTCAGAAAATATCATAATATATCAATACCAGAGAGGAGTAATAGCAGTGTTTAGTTTGCTACACACAAATGATTTCTGCGCATGCATACAAGGCTGATGTGCTTTTGACTTTTCATTCATTGGTAGGAGTTTTAGAGCTTTTCATTGCTCTAGTGGTTTCAATCTCAGCAGAAACACAAAAAGAAATTATATGCCTAAATTGGAGGTATTTACAGGTTGAATACTACTTACGGTTAACTTGCTTTGAGTGAAAATACAGAGATTTCTTCCCTGAATAAATTAATGCAAGTGATTGGTAGATAAGTGAGAGGAAAACATTCAAATAAACACAGGAACAGGAAGGAAAGTTCCGAAAGTCCCTCCTCAGTCTACTCTAAGCGTGATTTTTTTAAAAGGAAGTATATCAAGGTGACTAAAAATAAAAATTTGAGTGTAATGTGGAAAATATTAATTTGAGTGATACTCATATTGTTCTGTCTCCAAGTTATTTATGCCTTTCAAGTAATGTTCTGAAAAAAATGAGCAAAGTTACTTTCAGCAAATGCTTATTTTAGTTTGCTAAACAGTAGTTTGTGAGATAATTGGGTTATTTTTCGTACAGGGAAACAAATACTTACCGCTTTATGTACTTTATATGATTGAAACTCAATGATGTAACTTCAAGAGTGGGAGTTATTTAGTAACTTAAATTCAAATTATTTTGTAAGAGAATTCCCTGTCTTTTTGAGTTAGTTAATAATTTACTTATAGGGACCATAAATCTGAAAAACAAACTTGAATGTTTATTTGTGTTGGAGAACTGTATCAATTATTTTATGCTTGAAACAATGATCTGAAGGTCCTTTCCAACCCTAACCATCCTATGATTCTATCTAAATATAGCCTTTTGAGCATATTTATTATGTTTGAGTCTTTCATTTAATATACATTTTAGTGTTGCATTCATTTTTTACTTCAGCTGTTCTTTTCTGTTATCAAAACTGGTAAGTGATGGTATCGTATTCAGTCGAAGATGGGATTTTAAAGATTTGATAATGATTTTTAAATTACATTACCTTGAAACAAGTCCATATTTAAACTTATGTTTGATTTTACCTACCATTTGCAGAAGTAATGTACATGCAGAATATAGTCCTGGATGAAAGCTGAAGTATTCTTCTTTTTCTTTGTTTTTAAGCTTATAGCAATAAAATCAGTTCATTACCTGAAGCAATAAAATCAGTTCATTACTTCACAGCTCATTCTTCTGAAAATAAATAGCACAAATAATGAGTAAGTACTAATAGGATTTTAGGTGGGAGAGGAGGGGTTTGCCTTGCTATGTTCTGTTGAATGATGTCCTCTTATACATTGTTGAAAGTTAGATAATACATTGAAAGATGGAGAGTACTAATTAATGCAGGTTTTCTTATGCTAAGAGACAGAATATTTCTTGAACAATACTTTAACTGGAAGAAAAATATGACTTGTGCTAAACAATTTTTTCATTTGAATTTTAGGTAATAAAAACAATTTAAGTTCCAAATTAGCTCTCATACATGTATTCTAGATCACAAATTCAGGCAACTGTTTGAAAAACTATGCATTAGATATTATACATCAACATGTGGACAAATACAGGAAAAAAAAGTAGTTTTGTGCTGTAGTCAAGTTAAAAACCAGTTACAGGAGAATTTACCTTCTTTACAATCTGATTACATGGCATCTGATTGCTTAAACATCTCTTATTTAGCACATTTGCACTTCTCTGCAGTTTCCTGTGAATTTGGTGTCATATATCAAGCCTAATTTGTAACTCAGACAAAATACAACATCTAGAGACTTAATCCGAGTAATAATTTCTTTATTTATAAACAAACAAAAATGTTCAATATGGTACCCCATGTTTTTTTTTTTTCTCTTTTAGAGACATAGCAACTAGCAGTAGTAGCTTTCTTAAACATTGTTATATTATTCATTTGAACATAATACCTAGGATCTCATCATAGTGAACTCTCTGTATCTAAGAATGGAGACCCTGCCACTTCTAAGAGATGCACTTCACATCCCCAGTATCTGTGTTTGTCATGTCTGCAGAGGAAGCATGCTCCATGGGGACCTCTTGGAGAACACCTTGGCTGAGAAATGGGGAACAACACTCACTCAGATGTTGTCCGGTTAGGCAGCAAGGATGTGTCTTGGGACCACACAAAAGGACCAAGACTGCTGAGTGCACCTGCATCGAAGAGCTATAACACCCATTTCAATGACAACAAACAAAGTGAAAGGTGAATCCTGAGACATTGCCCATCATTGTAGACAGAATCTCAGGGAAACCATTTCTCTTCTGCTAAGCACGATTCAAAATAGTAATTCTAATTTTATGTAGGTTTTTATAAAACTGTGTTACCTTCCAACCAGATGAGAGTAAAATCCAGGAATTAAAAGCCGAAACCTACAAGGTGGCCTGCAGAGTTTGTGACATTCATACCAGTAAATAAAACAGGGCCAGGGGCCAAATTGCTGAGCCATGCCTACTCAAACTGTTAATTCTTTTGGACATCTACAGTTTTGATGTCCATCAGCTATCATGTAATCAGACAGTTCTTGGTCAGAGTTCAGGAACTAGGAAATGCCAGGGATCATTCCAACACAGACATAAGGCTCTGAGGAGGAGGGCTTTGGCTTTTTTTTTTTTTTCGGTGTGAGTAGTGGTTTGCAGCTTGATTTTGCAATCAGGCAATGATCTTTGCTCTTTGATATCTAGCAGTTCTTGAGTCTAATGCATCTATTCAGTGGTGAGCTGCAGCTGCCTGGAGACCAGAACCAGGATCTTGCAGCAAAATTGCCAGTGTCACATGTTGAACCATTTAACTATGCAATCCATTTTACCTTGTCCCAGCTAGCTACAAATACTAATATAATCTGAAGTTCAACATTACTGAAATGTTGCCTAAAGTTTCTGTAAATGTTTCATTAACCTGAAAGATGCCCCACTGATGTTCACAGCTGGGCTTCAAATCCTGTGTTTCAGCTTTTGATGACACTGATGATGCTTCAGCTAGCCAAGATGTCTCTTCCAGTTCTACCTTGTGTCTTCACTCATGCTTATAATTCACACTTCACTGCTTTCATTTTTTAGGGTAATACCTGAATTTCAGTTATTTTTCTCCTATATTTTCCTACTCATCTGGCACAAACTAATATTAAATGTTTCATTCCTATTTGTTTTCCTTTATTCCTAGGAGGCAAAGATTTTTTCGAACACATTTGCCCAAATCGAGTGTCGTAACTTCTAGTCCAATATATAAAAATCTTCCCATTAGTAATTCAGCAAGCACACATTTCTGGGCTACATGGTGTTGTTTGATAAGACAGCAGGAAAGAAGCTATTTTCTGATTTAAAGATAGTTTATCTTTGTCAGTTTTCATACCAGTTAAAAAAAATCTTGGAAAATACTGTCTTCTCAAATAGAGCACAGATTGCGGTAAGCAGATAAGGTATCTAAATATTGATCTCATAACTTTTTCCATGTTCATCAGAGTCAATTAAAAGAAATTAATTCATATGTTAACACATACATTGCAATGTTAAGCCTTACGTTGCTTGTGTGACGTTGACAAACTATAGATAACTCCTATCTATACTGATGATGAATCTTTGAAGTGTCAAAAATTTTTCATCAAAGAAAGGATTGTCAAAAATAAATACAATCTACTGATCATGGGCATAATGACTGTTTCAAGGAATGTCCTGGTGCATGAATGAGGTAATTTACAGACTTCCTTTTCAGTCTTATTTCCATTCTCCACCCTCCTCTAAGCACAGCATTAAAAAAGTGTATTGACTGTTAATACAACTGAATAACTAGACCCAAGTGAATTTTTTTTTCCTGATAGATGTTGTTCTATTTTTAATTCATTAATTATCCCTGATCAGATTAAAACAGCCAATACCAGCCACGTAACCTTTCTCATTGTTGTCGTTTCAAATCATGAAGCCTCTAAGAAGTTTGCATTAATATGTAGTACATATAATTTCTGTTTCCTTGTGCTAACTTGTATGTATTTACTTGGGTTTCAGATTAATCTTCAAATAATTCTGTGCATGTCTGGCAAAGTGGTAATACTTGGCATTCAGTTACACCATATTTTAAGGCAGGTGGGAGCTCTACTGCAACTGGCTAAGTGTGTTTGAATTGTTTATAAAACTTCTGGTGCTGCCTGGTTTGCTTCTTACACAGCTAGAAGCTGCTGGAATTCATTAGAGCCACACTGCGAGATAAATGCTGGAGCATGCAGATGCATGGTTTATAGTGCACCTGTGTGTCTCCTTCTTATTGATAGTGTTCAGACCAAAAAGCATACCAGACCTCTGGAATAGGCTTTGAATAGAGCTTTGAATAGGGCTTCAAGGGCTGCTTTAAGATCACTGAAGGTGCTGAACAGCTTGCAGGTTTTCTCTGGGGAGGACAGCAATGTGTTTCTAGGGAGAAACAATTTCTGTGGTAATGCTGCTATTGTCTTTGCCTAAGGTTTTGTATCTAAAGTCACACATCTGATAGTACATATGAAGCATTTATGGATAACAGAAAATACATCTTACATAAGGAACTACTGATTAATGAAAAGTCATAGAGGTTTATTATTACTGACTAATTTATTTATTTATTTGATATGCCCAAATATTTATATATTTATTTATTATTATTGGTTATACCTAAGTAGTTCTTACAGTTTTGTACAGACGTAAGGAGATTCACAGCAGCTCACACACTGCATGCTGCTGGGAGCTCAGTATTGTTGTGGTTTCATAGAGATGGCAAAACATAGTCAGAAAAAAAGCATCAGGAGTCTCCTTGCTCCCTCCACTGACTGATAGCAGAGAAGGACACACAGGTAGATGTTTTCCCTAAAAAACTGTTAAGCTGTGAGGCAGCCTACGAAGAGCAGCTGCTAAGTCACCCTGCCCCACTGTTGTATGGTGTCAGGGCAGAGACTATAAATAAGATCAGCTGCTCACCCTGCCCATCTACTTCTTTCCTGAGGTAAGCTGATTCCTCTCAGTCAGGTATGTAAGTACAGGCTTATGTTACCCTGCTGTAGAGCAGTTGTTGACAAAGTTGTATGAAAATCCATACCACACCTCCAAAATATTTCTTAAAATAAGGTATTATCCAAAAGAGAATGTTATTTGTAGACTTTTACCTGTCTTCAAAATCACACTGAGAACAGACTGTGAAACCAAACCACAAATTTAAAGGAGCATCATAAACAGCAGATACAAAGCACAGAAATTTTGAGCTTAAGTTTTCATTGCTTTTTAGTTAGGCATATGCTTACATATGTCTGGAACATGCTACTGATACATTAGTAAGAATAATGAAACGAGGGACAGTTTGTCTAACATTTTATTGAAGAAGCTAGGGATTTTCCTTCAGAAAAGACTGAAAATTTAGCTTGAGAAATTATATAACAAGATATTGTTAAATTATCATCAGGTTTTCTGTTTTGTTCCATATTTGCCATCTCTTTCTAACCCAGTTAAACTTCAGGGCCAATGACGGGACTCATATGCAGTGAAAGTCTTCACACTGAGTTTATAGATTGTCTTCCTCAAAGGGTCCTATTTCAAATCAGAATTTCAAATGAGTTTACATTAAAGACAGAATTTTCCTTAGTTTTCTGGGTTTTCCTTAGTTAACTGGGATAACACAGGAGATGTGGAATATCCTTTAAAATATAGCTGCTTTTCTGGGATGCACCACAGTTTAGTCATTGTAGTGTGCATTATGATTTAACAGACCAAGAAGCGCTTTCAAAAGTTTGACATGTGATGTGGCAAAATTCAGCCCACTGAGCAACCAACCAGCTCATCTCAAGCTTTTTAAAAACACCAGAAGCTACATTGCCATTACTAGAGTTTGGCTAAAAGGTTACAAATTTGAATTTTTCTAGACTTGAGTGAGTCTTACGAAGACATATAAATAGCCAGTCAACTTAGTATTTCACAACCTGATACACTAAGGTACAAAACAAACCAGTCTAATTAGTGATTACAGAAATGACTCCTTTGCCTCCCAGCTTCCTCCTCCACTGCTTACAATAGATAGCCCTCAGCTCGTGCTTCAGTCTTGTCAAATACAAAAGCAAAAGCACTACTCTCCTTTATGACTTGTGGTTCCCAATTCAGAATTAATAATAACTTACAGGATGAACTTGCAATGAAAATTATAGGGTTTTATTCTATTGAAAGAACACACAGCTGTAACAATAAAATCTGTAAATACCATCTGCAGGGAGAGCTAGAGTGCTGAGAATTCATAAGATAACATAAGGAGTTCACATATTTGGTGCGATTTAAGCCAAAGGCATCCTGAGCATGAATCTTTAAGAGAAGAAAGTGTATATGTTTTTCTGAACTCTGCAGAGGGAACCTCACAAGAAAGGAGAGAGCTGGTAGAAGAACAAAAAGTATCAATAGATGAATTAATTGGCCATAACCTCCGTAAATGTCAGGGAACAGCAGCAATGTAGGAATTGCCTTGAGGTTTTTGCCCTGATGTTGAACTGCGGAATAAGTTTCCCTCCTGCATTTTCCTCATGGGTTTATGTCACTCTCTTATGCTTCAGGAGATTGAAAAGATGATGAGTGATAATATCTGCCTACAGAGTCACGGGTAACAAAGAGACACATAAACCAAAGTTAAACCTGTTTTTTCTTAGTCATTTTTGTTGCAGCCTTGATCATATGTATTTGGAATTTCTAGGCATAAAATTCTGGGTTTGTCTATGTTTTGTTACATGCATATGAATAGAATTGAGGCAATAATGCCTTCCTGAGAGAAAGGTCAGTCAAACACATAGAAAACAACATATTGTGAATTGGCTGCCTGAGACTCCTAAAGTAATTTTTCTGACCTGAGATACTGTCAGGAGAGCCACTTTCCTAAGTCACCAGGTTAGTGGCTTAAAAGAAACAATGATGTCAAGGACTGCTCTGCCCACTCATCGGTAGGACTGTTTGGTTTTTTTTAGTCAGGAGGATATCTGTATCTTTAAGACAGCACTAGTCTCTGATCTGAAGAGGCTATGAGGAGTGAAAGCAAATAAAATTGAGGTAGATACTGTCTCATTCAGGCACCCAATTCAGAAAAATATTTTAAATTAGTTTTCTCCTTTATTTTATCTATTTTATTCACTTCAGGTCCACAGTCTCAAAAATACTTATAGGAAGGCTTTCTTTTCTGTTTGCTTCCTTCTTTTTTTCCCTTTTGACACCCACATACTCCTTTTATTCACTGACATACCATCACAGTCATGATTACTTGCAACAACATGCGTGTTTTTATACTGTACAATTTTGTTTCATATTAGAAGAAAGGTACTCACTAGAAACAATAAGAATGCGATTAGGTATTTCCAATATTTATTTGAATAGATTTATACCTCTTAATGGCAATTTTTATAAAATTATGGACATATGTATGGACAAAAATAGTACTTCAATAAAGTGGTGGAATATAGCAGTATTCTCCCTTACAGTGTTGAACAAGGTCATTATACAAAAAATGCTTAAGGAAAGTTTACATGAAACAAGCTTTCTAAAACATCAAAAGTTGTACAAGAGGCAAGAACTTAAACAAGCATTTTTAAGAGAACCATAAAAAAATATTTCTGCCTCTCTGCTTACAAACTTGGCAAAAATAGCAATCCACATTTCTGCAAACCTTTCTTTGACTTCAATTTAGCATGTGACAAGGCCGGTGGGGTTTTCTTGAGGTTTTGTTTGTTTGTTTTTTAAAATGAAAACAAGAGAAGTTGACAAAGCAAAGCATAAACAATACCAAATGTTACAATTCCAGATGAGTAAGCAGACCAATTTTTTAAAGGGTCAGACAAACCCTGAAACACATTATCTGTTATCATTCTAATATTTCTTGTATATCTATCATTGTGACAAACACACAAGCTGTCTTCATTTTTCTAGACTGGATATTTTCTGCATCTAGTGTATTGTGGGTCACATCCAACCACAAGCACTGCAAAACACAAAAAATTTACAAGAGATTCAATCATATTTAATATGTCTGAAAAGTGAAAGCATCAGTGCAAATATTTTTAATTCAGATAAACGGAACTGCTGTGGCTGCTCTAAGCGCAGGGTCCTCTCAACACAGAAAGCCCTGTAATCCCCTTCCCTGGAGAGGCAGTGAGAGTCCCTGTGCCATCTCCAAGTGCACCAATTCCTTTGCTTATCAGCAGGGCTGAAAACTGTGCTATTCAGCCTGACTGAAGTGTCAGGCATCCTTTCTCCATTTGTGGGTTTTACCCCTTCCAATCTTATTGATCTTCATATTATCAAGTCATTGTAGGTGAGACATTAAAAAAGACCTAGAGATAAATGGAGGGAGTCTGCATGATGGAATGGAACTAAGAAAGGATTTGGGAAAAGGTGACAATGGGATTTAAGATGGAAAGATGAAAAGGACAGAGAGAGGAAAAAAAAAAGAATCTTTTCTCCTTCAACCTATCAGACATTTTATTCAATTCCTCATTTACCCAGCCTTCTTAACAGAATACTAAAATTTATCTTGCATAACATACTCAACTCATCACAATTTCTCCACAAGCTATATATTGTTTGCTATGATACTAGAGACTCCCATAGGAATAATTATTTCTCTTGTTCTTCACAGACATCTACATGTGCAATGAAGATAATTTCAGCAATGGTAGGAGTGAACATGATGTGTATGTGTGCATGTGTTCACAAAACTCCGTGTTTGTGCATGCGTGCATGCACAAGTATATACATTGACTCCCTACTTTGGCAAATGTATCTCCATTATTATTACTACATATCCCAGTGCCAATTTGCATTACAAACACTTTCATAATTTGACAAATTGAAGCCAATTTTTTTCATAAATTGGTATCTAAAGCCTCAGCCAAGAACTACGTTTAATTAAAAAGAAAGACATTGATGTGTTAAATATTTTGTTATATTTCATGGAGTTCTTAATTTTCCTTGATGATCTATTTTAATGGCTCATGAGTTATTTGTTCTCTTATTAATTGTTTCATTTTTAAAACTCTGAAATAACAATGTTCTAAAACCATAAAAGCCATATTTGTATGAAGTCAGACATTTCAGCTTGTTCCTTTTAGCTGTTTATGATCCAGGTATTCAGAAAAATTTGAAAGGCTAAAGATGTATCACAGTTTTCAGGAGTATCTAGATACATAAGTACAATTGAAGATAAGCTGTAAAATAGGCATCTACCATGCCTACTCATTTGTCAGTCCTATTATGGTGATGCTAAATGCTTTTGAAATCTAGTTTTATAATGCTATATTTGCTTTTTTAAGGAAGAATCTTCCAAAGGACGAGCACAACTATAGTGCCTGCCCACGGAATAGATAATGAGTATATAATGAATACATAATGAATATATAATGAATATATAATGAACATATGCCCATGAATATATAATAATATATCCATGATCTCATGAATAATACATATTATTTACCTAATATATGTTATTTGTGATTAATCAGATAATATATAATATGATAATATATATTATTCGTGATCTTGTGATACTCATTCATGTCCAAAATAGATATTTTTTAATTTATTACTTTTAGGTTGTAAAAACCAGCAACTTTACACATTAGGTTGCCTTTTTCTATATTTATTATAAAAACACTCATCAACATGGTGGCAGACTGCTACTCAATAAGTGATTTACAAGCTACGAGCAGAACACTGGTATAAATAAGATATTAGACATTTGTCCTCTAGGTCAATTTTTACAGTATTCACTTATTCTGAATAAAATCAGAATATTTTAATTAAATTTTCTGACAATAATGTCAATGGCTAAATCAAGTGAACGTTATTTGCAGGTCTGGTTTACAAACTTAAAATCAGATTGATATTCTCATAGCAAGTCTATTTTACACAGACAGAGGGGTAAGCTTTGGCTAGTTTAGGCCATTTATTTCAAAGAAAGAGTTTATGAAAATGTCTTGTTCTCTCCTTAGTACTTTGAAGAGCCTTAAAGTTCTGTCACCAAGGATGTTGGCAGAGAGGATCTGAAATACAGCAGGGCTGTACTTTTGCTTCAATATTACTTTTGCATCCCACTTTCCCTTTTTCTGAAGGAGTAAAAAAGTCAATCTTAGTAATATTTAAGAAACCTAGGGTGACAAGCAGAGCATGGAGACTACTGAGGATTTTTTAAAGACTCGTCAACAAACAGATGTCCAAGAACCCCATCTGAAAAAATGATCTGCTCTCATCTGCCATAACCTTTCTGCAATTCCCAAAGGCTGCACCTTCTAATAGTTCTCTATGCCCTTCTGCCACCATGCTAACAGAAACACTACATTTTAAACCAAAGAAATTGTGAGGGTGGTGAGACACTGGAACAAGTTGCCCAAATAAGTGATAAATGCTCCATCCCTGGCAGTGTTCAAGGCCAGGTTGGACAGAGCCTTGGGTAACATGGTTTAGTGTGTGGTGTCCCTGCCTGTGGCAGGGGAGTTGGAACTAGGTGATCTTAAGGTCCTTTCCAACCCTAACTATTCTGTGATTCTATGATTCTATGAGAAGCTTCTGCAGAGAGAGACTGACTAGGAAACTGACTAGGGAACTAGAGATTGACTCCAGAGAGAGGTAATAAGGATTAAGACTGATAGCATTTGGGAACAGTAGCATTTGGGGAGCTAGTGAAGGAAAAAGTCTAAGATCAAAGTAGCAAGCAATGGGAGAAGTGGGAGAAAACAATAAAAACAGGGAGTTAAAAGGCTTGAGTGGGATTTAAAGAAATTAGTATGAGAAGTCTCAAAGCAAAGAGAAAGTATGAGAAGCTGGAAAGGACATGAAAACTGGTGTAGGGTAGAAGCAGATAGAGCAGAAATACAGGTTCAGCTGGGACAGACAATAAAGGTTCGTGTCCACTGAAGTATACTTTCCAAGAACTGATGGAAAAGTGTGTCCTGGAACAGACATCTACATTTCTACATCTTACCATTGCCATGCTGCCAGTAATACCTGAGAAAAACATGAGCAAATTAGAAATGAAGACCCGAGTTGTGTTTCCCAGGTGTGATCAGGCTCTCCATAGCCTGTGAGGATGACCAAGCATATATACTGCACTCCAGAATCTCCCAGCTGTACTTACACGTCTTTCTGGAGACTGAACAAATTCTAATCCTGCTGCTGACGTTTTCCTGTGCCACTATGAACTCCAGGAATAAGTTTTTGGAGGTTTATTTCCATTTTAGATTTCTTAAAAAAAAAAAACCAAAACAGATGACAGATAAAATTATATATATACTTATATATACGTATAAAAGACTAGTAAAGAAGTGTGTATCAAGAAATGGAAGTCAGAGGTATTCAGAGGTAGCATGATCTGTGCAAACAACACATGTTTTTGTATTCTTGAGTTACATACTGGTATCCTGCATGAGCACAGAGATGGATCAGAGCTGTTGCTATATGAAACTGTATAATGAACAAAACTGCCTTGTAAAGCACCAGTTTCTTCTATTACAGAATGCAGATTATGCTGCAATGAATGGGAAAGGCTGGTCTGATAAAAGCAGTGACAAGAAACTCAAAGATGCACAATGTGGAAAGAAAAAAAAAAGGAAAGTAAATAGTAAATATGTGAGAAGATAAAGACATGTGGAGGGAAAGCAGTGGTTAACATAACTTGAGAAAAAAGCAAGGAGCTTTTAAGAGAGAGCTCCAAGAAATAAAAAAATACTATGAATATTTTAACAGAGGATATAATAAAACTGTAAATAATGATTCAGAAAAAATAGACCAAATACTTCTGCTCAGGATTTGGAAGGAAACACAATGCTTTACTAACATCACTTTATAGGGATTCAATTAAATCTATTAGTAACTAGGGGAATGTTAAAGAGAATATATTAGAATTATGTAGTTTTACATCAACAAGCCTATGTAACTTTCACTCACACATTTTTAGTAAGTTGGGTGAAGAATTTTCTGGATTTTTTAACTAGTATTACATTAGCTGGCATATTGAAGATGCTTTAGAGGATTCTGAAATTATTAAGAATGCTCCAATGGGAGATTGTAGGTAATTATGTCACACTAGTGAAAAACATAGAAAAGCTAGTATGGATTGTATCAAGTAAAACTTGAACGAAAATAATATCAAGGTCATATCATACCATCTAAGAGAAAAAAAAAAAAAAAGCTCATGTAATTCAAGCCAGATTAAATCTTTGGTGAGATTAGAATTTTGGTTGGTAAATTTACTGCACAAATGTAACTTTTATGAGGCTTTTGACTCAGCATCTATTACCCTTTAGCAAAGTAACTATAAACACTACAACAAAGCATACTTTAAAAGGACAGATATTTAGATAATTGATTAGTTGCAAAACCAACTGGCAATAAAGAATTAATATTAAACAGGGACTGTTTCTGGAGGTGAATGGTATAAACCCCCATATTTCTCTTTAAGATGAAGATACATGTATTATATCAGCGTGGAAGAAGATGATGAAGGCTACACAAAACTAGAAGACAAGGGGAAGGCCAAGGAGCTCTGAAATTGAAACACAATGCATTTTTTTACAGAGAAACAAAAACTCCTTCCTTCTCCTCTCCCTAGTGCCAGGATGCAGTACATATCTATGCAATGAGAAGCTATTTCATGATAGCAGAGAGTCTGAAAAAGAAATTCAGGAACATTACAGATAAACAAATAAAAATTAGTTCTCAGTAAAACATAGAGACAATGTGGGTTAATGCAAACCTCAAAGGAACAAGCAAGGAAGAGGAGTAATGAAAGGCAGTGGTGATTTTATGTCTCTAGATAGCACTGGTGAGATTGATACTGGCAAACTGCCTCCTGTTCTGGATACTGCACGCAGTTCATTTTTTAAAATGTCACTGAAAAATTGGATATGACATAGAAAAAAAGCTGCAAGTTATTCCAAGCTGCAGAAAATTCAGGTGAGAGGGGACTTAAAATACCAGTCTGTTTACCTTACAAAAAAAAAAAAAAAAAAGACTGGCAGGTAGCTTGATTGCAGTGTATAAGCACCCTCACAAGGAACTAAAGATCTCTTTAATCTAGCAGGGAAAGATAGAAACCAATGCATAAGAAAGGAAGGCAGGCAAATTCAAAATAGGAATAAGATAGATAAAAAATTTAACAGTGTGGGTGATTAACAGCTGAACAAACTCCCAAAGGGAATGGTAGATTGTCCATTACTTGGTGGTCTCAAATCAAAGCTAGGCACTTTTCCAGGAAAGGTAGTTATTCTGGAGTCACTGCAAGGAATATAATGTGCTGTAATATATAGGACATATTTGACTAGATGATCTAATGGTTTCTTCTGGCCTTAAAATCTGTCAGTCAAAAGCAAGGCTGTCGCTGCACAAAATTGGATGTTAACCCTCCTTCTACCACAGAGCATGCTTCGATAATGTTTGACAAATAACTTGATTTAAAATGTCTAAAACTGGTTGCTGACAGTGTACTACTGCTTGGTGTTTGGATCCCCGTTTTACAGTATTGCATACCGATGCTTACTAGCACAACCAAAATCAATGAGAACAATGCCGAGAAACTACCAGTGTGTCACGGATCACTATTTGAATACCAGCCACTGCTCTGTCTGAACAGTAGGTAAAGTGACAAGTTACCAGCTGCCTGTCTTTGGATTTACTTTCTCTGCAAAATGGGGTAAAAAATCCATTTGCAGTGCTTCAGTTCTGGCCAGAGTATTCTAGGGATCAACCTTAGTTTCCCAAAGAAAAGTTCATAGAGTGCATGTACATGAACTAATACAATTGTACAGCTCCATCATGAGCTAGTAGAGTAGTGACATCCATGATGTTTAAACATCAATGTATGGTAAGTTCTAAAATGTTTTCTCAGCAACTGATATTGTCTATTTATTATGTATGCAGATAAATTCAGGCACAGAAAAGTCAATTGAATTACCAGGTCTTACATGGCAGTTTAGGGGCAGATACAGGAATGCATTTACAGATTGTGCAAATTTTCATCAACTGGCAAAGGGGGAGTTTACATACTTTTGGGACAAACTTAATCTGTTTGCATTTAAATCTGTGTTTACAGTTAAACTTAACTGTGAAATGAATTGTTTATGCATGAAAATTTTGACTGTGCCCTATGAATATGTATCCTACCTGTCACATCCTCTGATACAGATAAGAATTTAAAGTTTTAAAGTTCATCATTTCAACTGAACTCTTATGTAGATATATGTAATATAGTACAATTACATCCTTTTCAGTCAGCTATGTTTTCTAAGTCTGCAGGTGGGTAAGATCCTTTACGGCTTCACATGAAGACAAATATTAAAGCTTCCAGCAGTGTTCTTTAAAATCTATTCTGAAGTCATGGTAGTGTATCTTTGTCTATCCTGTTGCAAGTGAGTTTTGTTACTGTTACTTTGTCTAGAAATCATGTTATTAGGTACCATCCTTACGGGGAAAACAAATAACCATCCAAAATGCATATACTTGAACATTTTTGCTGAAACGGCAAATGGCATTTATGCAACATTCTGACTGAGATGGGATCTGTTATTCAGATTCAGATCTTCTAATGATCTTCTCTTAGAAAAATGATGGTAGACCTGAACAAAGAGTCTAAGGATAGGTAAGGATTGTCCTGTATCCACTTTTCAGAACAATCAGTCAAATTATGGCATATACCCATGTACAGACAACAGACTGTTGATACACGCAGCAGAATTTGAAGGGTGTCACCTTCACAAGTGAGTTAAAGGAGAGAGGACTGCAGCTCTTTTCATGAATAAAATAATAAAAACTTTTCACTAGTCCTGAAACTGGTGCAACCTCAGCATTCAAAATCATCAGTTATATCATTAAATTTAATATTAAAGTGTGTGGGGTTTTGTTTAGTTTTGTTTTGTAAACATATATCACTGCTATTTATGGCTTGAGAGTTTTATCTACACTTTGTAAAGTAGTGTTTGTATGAAATGGGTCCGATTGGTTATAAATATCTTCACACATTTTCTACAATCAACAGTATAATATCTTAAACCTTTCTCACGTCTTGGCAAGCTTTAAGAGAAGACTATGCCCACACTACAGCTGACAACCAACAGTTGTTTTCTCTATTAATTTAGGTCTTTTCTAAAAGGTATTTTAAACTGATTGATTACAATTAATTAAGTCTATTTGTTTATAATGATCACCCCAAGACTCCTGATGCCAATACAGAAAACGTAGTATCAGTGAGGAATTCAGGCACCATGTGAGAGCTTAGAATAATACGGCATTCCCTTACACATTCAATTTCTAGAGAAAAAAAAAAAAGTCTTGAGAAGATTATATGCATATATTCAGCTACGTATTTCTACCATGCATAGCTTTGAACACATCTAAAATGCCTAAACAATTATGTTTTCGGAAAAGCACAAGATAAAATTAGTTTCAGCTGTCATCTGGATACCACAGAAACTTCTTCTCCACTTCCCTTTACTGATTCCTTCCTCCCACGTGTCTTATGCCAAACAGTCACAAAATCTGATTTATCAATGAAACTGCCGCAAATTAGTAATTCGGTCTCCCTTCAGCTTTTTGGAGTATAACAAGTAAAGGTAGTACAAGCTAACCTCAATCATACTGCAATCTGTTCTCCTCTGTTGTAGCTTATTTGTTATTCCTTTTAAACCAACCTTTTATTTCCTGTGTTTCACACCAGATGCCTCAGGTAAGGACTTCAGCTAGCTGCAAGATGACAAGAATGCAATATTCCAAAACAAAATATAAATGGCATTATGTAAGAGACTCACATAACCATTTTCCCCTAGCAACAGTGTGCACACCCTCAATGTATTCCTTTAGCGACTCAGCCTGGCAAAGAACATTGGTACATATTGTGTTTTCCATCTTTTTTTAGCACTTAAACACTGAACAACCTGGTTCCCCTTTGATATCATTCTCCTGCCTCATTCACCTATAAAATGACATCATGCAGCAGAGTAAGATGTGTGAAGCAAAATGGAAGTCCTAATAAAATGTGTCCCCAGTTTCCTAGTATTGATAATTTTTATTCTCATGGCAGATGCAGTTCAACAGTAGAAAATGAAATCTCAGAAGAATAAATGTTTCATTAGAAGCAAAGGTGATATTTTATATTAGCCAGCCACTGAGCACAGATGTAGTGGGCTTTCTCAATATATATAACAGGTGGTACAAAAACCCAATAATGAGCCCTAGCGTTCCTTCTTGCCTTTTTAGGTTGTTACATTCATGATGTGATAAAACACACTCATATGGGAATTAAACGTTATAAGAAATAACATCTGGTTTGCCTGGTTTTCAGGTCCCAGAGGGTTAATTTGTTTGCTTCTGTTCAGAAACGGAAGAAAGATCTGCATTTGAAAAGGCAGCTGGAAAATGGTCTTCTAGATAGTTACAAAAGTAGCAGCAGTGAGTAATCACTTAAAAATCCATGTTTCTGAGACCTCAGTGTGCGTATCTCCATCTGCCGACAAGCACTGACAGCCTGCAAATGCACTTGGCTTGAGACCTCCCACTAGAGAGCACAAGTCATCCTATAGTTCCTTCGTATATATCAGTCTTTATTCCTGAGTTCTTGGCATGTTACATTGCATGCATAGGCCCATGGCAGTAAAGGCATGCCCCAGGTAACAGACCATGCAGTGAAGGATATCAAAAACTCCCCAACTATTTCTGGAGATGCAAATTCTGTGTGTATTACTAAAGCAAAAAGATTCAGTGAAAACAGAAATCTGAATTCCAAAGACATGCATGCAAGTGCTGCAATGGCAATACTGATACTGTACACCAACATATAGGGAGCCGGTAAGGAGCAGAAGCAAAAAGAACTGTCAAAAAAATTCCTGTTTTTAAAATAGTACATTTCACTATTTTAATATCTGAAGACGTACAAAAATGAAGATAAAACCCTTCAGCTACTGCACATGAAACAGGTCACCTGCTTGTTCTAACAATCAGCATTTCAATACAAAGGTTAATAAAATCCCAAACCTGAATAAACTATTCAGAGAAAGAAATATATTCAGTTACACCTTAATAAGCTTGTAGAACTATTGCAATATTTACTTAACTTTGTCATTTCAAATAGTACAGCAGGTCTGCCAAATGTGTGGGTAAATGCACACATGCTCATCTGGCCACTTGTAAGATACTGCAGAATTCTGATCTCTTCTACCTTTCTTTACTATGCTTGTGAAGCTATTAGTACATTAAATGAAGACTCATTTTTTTTGCTATGTTGGCAGGATGTACCTATACATTTCTTACCTGCCTGCTGTGGCTGAGGCAACACAGAAAATGACTGAATATGAGTGTGGCTGAGGATTTTGTCTTGCTTAGAGACAGGGAAGAAACACTGCAGGAAAAAATCTGCAGATTTTGGTGATGATGTGGGCCCTTCAAAATGAAAATATTTAGCTGCTCTCAGTCAGGCTGGTAATATTTAGGCTTCCAAATTTAAACTCTTCAGACCTTTCTGATACACTAAACAACACATCTACTGAAAATACCACACTTCACAATGTCAAAACTAAAAAGTTCCTGACAATTCGTAACTTTGAGATCTGTACTTTCAAGAACTGTTGCATTACTTCTGCACAGTCTTTCATTTCATGCTCTCAAAAATAACAGCTTGAGTGCTGTTTTTTGTAGTCTGCAGCTTGAGACAAAGCTGCAGTACAAAAAAGAAGTGTGTAAAAAGCTCCAAAAAAGCACAAGAACCTTCAAAGCTTACAAAACCCCAAAATAAAAACAAAATCCCTCCCAAAACATAAAAAAGCTCTACTGATCCTTCACAATACACAGCATTTTCTGTGTCCATTGCAATACACACGGTAGGCAGGAACCTACACCGAAGAGCTGTCATGGCTAAAGCCTTGGAAGGCCCTGAGACTACCTAAGACTATATTTTGCAAGTGATTAATGAGTTGTTGAGAAAAGATGAAGAAATAAGCAAACCTAAGCATAAAAATCATCAATTTAGTGAAGCCACCTCCCAGCCCAGTATGCAGTCAGTGATAATCCCAGCCATCATCACTGTCCTGATCCCCTTTAGCAGCATATATGGTATAGGGCTAAAACCGAAAGCATGGTCCTGCGCCTGATGTCTCAGTGTGGATGACTGCAAGGTGAGCAAGGCTTACCTTGTCTTTCCAGTTATGTTGGCAGAGACAAAGATCATAGCCTCATACCAAGTTTAGAGTGAAAACCAAAAAAACTAAAGTTGTTTTATATTATCTTTCACCTAATAAAAAATGTAGTGAGTCAGTCCTAAGATATGCATGTGTATCTTAGAATACACAGGAGTCCTAAGGAAGGTAAGAAGCAAGAGTAATTTGTGCATATGGACACTGCCTGGCACAGTGCCATACTGATGTGGCCAGTGCATTTTACAACAGGTTGAGCTGTCTGTAGTAGACCTAGAAATCACTACTGTACTCCTAACAAAGATAGAGCTGTAACTGCATATGTATAAATTCAGCTATTCCAATGCAGTCCTATATTGATTTTGCTGTAACATGAGCAAAAAAACACAAGCTACACCGTTTTTGCAATAATAGCAGATTGAAAGAAGTCTATTCCTATAATTACCTGGATGTTGTTGCGCTATCTACGTGTTGCATAGTAAACAATATCACATTAATTGTAAGCCACATGAAAAAGATGATTGCGTGGTAGGGAATGATTGTATAAGGAAAAGCACTATTTGCCAAATAGAAAATTGAAGAAGTTGACAAAGTGCATTCTGACTTTTTATTTTGAATAATAAAACCCCAGGACTTGTAAATTTTTACAAAACATCCTTTAAACAAAAAAGAAAAGAAAAAAAATAAAACCGACCCAGGAAAGCAAGAGGGCAAGCTCATTCCTGGCACGCGTACACACTTTCTTTGCTGCATTTAGTAAAGGATCACTTTCAAAAATGCTTTCCTACATAGATGGGTGTTACTTGCCTTTTCCAGCCTCTTGAATCATTTTCAGGTGCAGTTCAGGCTGAATAAACTGCACTCACAGGGTCTGACTTTTAGATAAAAACAAAAGCTATCCACAAGACTATGCACAAAAAAGAGGCAGATTAATGCAATGATACTTAAGGACTTTCAGCATTTCTTTAGCAGGAAATAAAAAACTTGCATACAAACAGGAAGACTAGTTAATTATCTCTAATGTATTCTCCTAAAGAAAAAAGGAAACAAGGTGTCCGTGATCCCTTATGACTCACCTTCATTATGCCATTATTTCACTTTATTTCATCTGGTTTTGATATAGTATCGTGTTGTCTGACATATTAGCAATCACCATTATCGCTGTACATGGGGGTTCCCCCCCTCCATAAAGGGGCTTCAACAATGTAATATTGTTATAACCTCAGGAGCAAGCTAATTAAATATAATAATTGTATTTTCACATACTTACCCATAAAAAAAGAAAAAGATAAAAATCAAACCAAAACAACAACAACAACAAAAGTCTACTGGGTTTTTAACCCAAAGACATACACCTCTTACATTTAGTACCATTTTTGTTTGGTTTTTTTTTTTCCTATGAAGTAGCTCAGTAAATTTATTCTGTGACCATATGTTACTCTTTTTAAGAATGGTGGTTTCTTCCCCATATAAGCCTCCGAGCTTCCTCATTACCAAGAAATCAACGAAAAGCAAACATATTGATATGAAATATTTCTCTAGCACTGACAACCAAGACACAAATAAAGCTTTGAGAATATCTTTGCTTTGTTCTTCTCATTTCATGTGCTTAGTTTTCTATCTCATAATCTTCTGCAAATGTTCTTCGTTCAGTTCAGAGATTCCTTTAGTAAGCCTCTTTTGCACATTCCCCCAGCTACATATTCCATGAGGCATATTTCTTATTCTTTTAAAATCCAAACTGTAGCTAATTCTATCATGTGGATAATTTGCAAATTCAGGAAGAGTTGAATTCTGGCAATTTTTGTGATGTTATAGATGTATTCCACATGAAATAAACCCAATGTTTTTCTAGGATACTTGCATTGCATTTTCTGAGTTACTCCAAGGTACTTGATGTATATATTTTTATGGATTTGAGGCTTTCAGGTCCATATGCTCAAAGACAGATAACACACAAGTTGAAGAGTCATAGACTGGTCTTCAAGATTTTGATTAAATTCCTAAGCTTTTAGAAAAAGTGTAGAAAAAGAAGCTTCTGCCAGTTTCAACCACTATGTCCTGCTGGACATCTGCACTGGCTTCTCTTATTGATAGACTTGTGTCTTGTTTTCTGTGCCATCTTTTGTGCTTTCCTGGATAGTTGAGCAAACATGCAGAACTAAACACATAAAACCTGAAAATATGTAATACATGTAAAATTAAAAAAATTAAAATACATGTAAAAATTATGACTGGAAGATTTTACAAGTTCTTTCTTGTTCTGTTGTTCCTCATAACCCAAAGTAACCACATATGGAAAGAAACAAAACAACAGAACAACAGTTTTTATAAAGAAGGCATGCTTTCTTGAAAATGTATAAATACCTTTACACTTCCACAAGAGCTGCAATTGGGCATTTGGTTGTGGGAAAGGAAATAAATCAAGTTACCATCCAAAGAATTCAGTGTACAGAAGGTAAGGGAAACAGATCATCAGAATCATGGTCATCAACAGCTGTGTAGTGAAATAGTGACATGAAGAAAATGAATAGGTATCCTGCTCAGAAATCCTTTAGACTGATTCAGTAAACTTGGCTACAGTTTTTACTTTTGAGAGTTTGCTGTCATTATGCATCGTAACTTTTAGAAAAGTTACTTGTCACCTAAACGACAAGTTAATTCAACACTTCGGTAGATTCAACACTTGTGCATGGTGGTGAGATACAGTATTTCATACCTGCTATGATCCTCCCACAGGTGTCTGCTATGTTGTGATCATTAAATGATTCTCAATATTATAGATATTGTTTGAAAATACTCTAGGATTTTTGGAGATTATCTACATTTACTGAGTTGAATAACACTGTAGAGAATTAGCACACTGCATATTCTCATCTACTTCAGAGAACCAAAGTTAGAAAATAAATGTTCTATATCACTAATGGGGAAATGCAACCCCCTCCAAAAAGATGATTCAATGAAACTAGGTCGTATTCTTAAAAGTAGTCAACCAAAACTCTCCCAGGTATTCACAAACACAAGGTCATCCACAATGCATATTTTGTATGAACAACCCTCTCACCCACCCTACCCCCCTCAAATAAAAATAGCCTTTTTGTTGGTGCTTTCTTAGTAGTACATGTGACAATATGAAATGCATTTATTTATTGAATTCATGCATCCACTTTGAGCAGAAGACAGCTGCAATTTAAGTGCTCAGAGAGGTAATCAGAGAAATAGTTAACTTCTGTTTGATGTGTGCAAAGCATTTGTTCAAAACTGAGGGGAGGTTCTATTGACAAAATAAACAGATAGCAGGATGACCTTTTTCCAGAATGCTCCCCTCGTGCTAAACCTAAAGTGGTCTCTGATCAGAGAACTGATCTCATCTGTACATTGGATTTCTGAAGGAAGGAAAAGAAGATGGATTTTCTAAAAAAGGACACTTCAGACTTGATTATGAATTTGATTTTTTTTTTGTTGATCAGATGCTGTTCCATAGATATTAATTCTTCTCCTTCATTAGATCAGTAATTGTTATTTGTCATACAAAGTTACAGGTAAAATTGCAAACAAGATAATGCAGGCGTAATAGAATTGATTGAGTGGTTAACCATACACAATTTGCCTTGATGTATTTGTATTGCACTCACATTCATATCAGGCATAGAAAAAGAGAATGTGAGTAAGGCAGAGCAAATCCAACACAAAATTTCTGCAAGTCATCTTAACTTAGTGACTCTGAATGAAGAGAATGGATTTAATCCGTTAATTATAGTTTGAATTCAAATTACCCATTTTGAAATGTTCTGGTATCAATTATTTGTATTTAACACTTCAACAGTTGTACAGTGATTGTTTTTTTTTAAGTCATTCAAAGAGTATAGTCTTCTAAAACAGTATGAGCCTAAGGAAAATATTCTATAAGTCTAGCTTGTATTGAGAATAAAACAGGTTTGTGTTCTACTTATGTTTGAACTATCTGGAAGGTTTTAAGTCAGTGAGAAATGTGTAGCTTAATCTTGAAGTCCTTCCTCAAGCAAAATAAGTAGCAAAAAAGAAGGTGAAGATGTTGTTCAATTCCTAAATGAAGTTAAAATAAATTACAAACATAACAATCTTATGGTGAAGCTATATTCAATTTTTTCTGGAAGACAAGGTTTTGGAGAATTTTAAGGATTAAAAGAATAAAGTATTTAATTCCCTATATTCAGACTATGTAATACAAGAGTAAACCCAAAATTCTCTGAGAATTCCTATGCATGCTTACTTTTATAATTTATGATCAACTACTTTAAAATAGGACATTTTCATATTCATTTTTTAAAAAACCCAGTTTGTTAAGATTTATACTTTCATATAAATTTGAAATTCGTTATAACAAATTCTGTTAAAAAAGGCAATTTCTGTAGAAGAACTGTTTGTTGAAGTTCAATCCTAATGGACAGTTATTTATTGCCTAGAGGAAGTATATTGCCAAGTTCTAAGATAATGGACAATCACATATAACAAGCATTTATCTTACTGGCACAAGGGCTTGCGTTAGCAATGTCATATATATAACTCATAAAACTGGGGTTTTGTACAGATTTTTTGTAGAATTAATCCATAAATATGGAAAATTAAGTATAATTATTGTACATAAAAAATTTCTCGTAGTTCTGATTTTCCTGTTTTCAACATGATGACCATATCCAGACTTTACAACAAATTTCAAGATATGAATAAAGTGTCTTTAATAACAAATAGGTCCACAGCAGTGAGCAAACTGTTCAATGACTTCATCTCAGTCTAGGCAAATATCATGGGGTGCTCCAGGTTAAAGGTGATTTTCACTGCTAGTATGAACATCCAGATTCTATATAATCTGCTAAATGGCAATATAGTAGTTTTGTAGACTATAAATAAAGTAGGAAGGTCTGGGAGGTACAAACGAGAATTTTGATTAAGCTGTAGAGGAAATATACTTTCTATCTGAATATTGTTAAAAATATCTGTTGGTTTAGTGATTTAGTGATAGGTAGGTGTGGAGAGCCGTTGTTCCTTCGAAATCTCTTTTCCTGTCTGTGATATGAAGCTGTTTGTTTAAGATACAGACTAGGAGAGCCAAAGAATGTCTAAATAATGAGTATTTTCACAAACTAATCTAAAACTGGATTAGCATAGAATCTATGCTGTGCCTTTCATACTGTGATCATGTTTATTTATTTAAATTTTACCATATGGCAGCAGCAGAGACATTACAGAAATCCAGAGACAAGAACACAGCTGTTTCTTCCCATCCTTTAAGCTCAATATAAATTATATTTGCAAAAGCCTAGCAATTACATTCATGCTAAAAGATATTAAATTATGCATGACAAAAAATAAAGACATGCTATAAATCACAAATCAGTTCTATTACAATTCAGTTAACATTTATAAGCCACCAAATACCTTCCAGGAGTAAGAGCTCAGCAAAAACAAGGGCAGTTCCTTTATGACAGCTGTTTTGCTGCATCCTCACAGCATCAGCCAACATAAGCCAGGTATTCAGACAACAAAACCTAAGAGGATCAGCTACAAATGGCCTTAGCAATCTTGCATTCTGTCACAGGTAAGGCCCCCAAAATTTTAAATGCTTCTTTAAAAATTAAAAGCTGAATAAAAAGATAAATATGCTTTAGATAAAAGATTGGATGAGATCTGTCCCTATCTATAAAACCCCGACAAGCTTCAATTATCAAACTTTACATAGCAAAATGTCAAAATCAAAGATTTTGACATCAATCAAAAATATAAAACAAAGGACAACTATTGGCAATAAAATCTCTAATTTTTCATTGAAATGGGCTTTGTCCCATTTTACACAATTACAGCTTGGCTTAATATGTCCCACTGAATGAACTTCTTGTGAAAATGGTTTACTCAATTTTTTTTGTTATGTTGACTGCCCAGCAGATGTCCTACAAAACACAGTTGCCCAGACTGGACCAGAACTAGCTAAAAACACCAAAAAAAAAAGTGATGACAAGTTGCAGCCTTATCAGGGATTCACATTCAAGAGACTTGGCTGGAGCTCTGGCAGGCATTGTGCTAACCTAACTCTACCAGTCAAGATTCACAGTTCTTGGAAAAACAAAATAGAATAAGAAAGCATGTAGAAATACAGCAATCTGTACATGCCTTAGATAAAACAAGTTCATTCAAATTCCTTAATTTGATAATAGAAAAGAAAATTACAGCCAATACTTTTTGTGAATATCAGTCACAGAGAAGAAACCTGAAAGTCTGCAATGCTCATTAGGAATGAATGACTGGAATACACCTCCTGGATCATCTAGTGCTCTCCTCTGGTGACATATAATACTTAGCTAGCGTTCTGAATTCTGCATTTTGAAAAAAGTGGGGGTTTTGGTCCACACTGGAAGGGTTCTTTAGAAATTGAGCAGCTTCATTTAATACCTAAAATTAAAGCCTGGTCTGCATACCGCTTTGTTTTTTTTCATGTAAGTAGCTATTTTCCTCTCTAAGATTAAGTCTTTGATGTCCTTTGTCGTGGTTTGAGCCCAGCCAGTAACTCAGAACCACACAGCCGCTCGCTCACTCCCCCCCCCTTCTTCCTCCCCCCGCTCCCGGAGGGATGGGGAGGAGAATCAAAAGAATGTAACTCCCATGGGTTGAGATAAGAGCAGTCCCATAACTAAGGTATAATACAAAACCGCTACTGCTACCACCAATGATAATAATGATTAGTGAAATAACAAGAGGAGAGGATACAATTGCTCACCACCCGCCGGCCGATACCCAGGCCGACCTGAGCAGTGATCTGGGCCTTCCGGGTAACTCCCCCCCATTTATATACCGGGCATGACGTGCTGTGGTATGGAATACCCCTTTGGCTAGTTTGGGTCAGGTGTCCTGTCTCTGCTTCCTCCCGGCTTCCCCTCCTCCCTGGCAAAGCATGAGACTGAGAAAGTCCTTGGTTGGAATAAACATTACTTAGCAACAACTAAAAACATCGGTGTTATCAGCGTTGTTCCCAGGCTGAAAGTTAAAAAACACAGCACTGCACCAGCTACTAGGAAGGAGAAAAATGACTGCTATAGCTGAACCCAGGACAATATCCACCCCTTATTCCATACCATTCACGTCATACTCAGATCCCACATCTCTCAACACACCATTGCCCCTGTCCCATATATACACATATATATACACCCACACCCACACACAAAGAGAAAGATATCATTCTCTAGTCCGTGGATCAGTCCCTGTAAAATTGCTGAACTCATCCAGTCCATGATGTCAGGCTCCATCTCTGGTAAAAGTCTTTCAGAACAGGAGGGACGGTATGTAGTGTTCGATTGTTGCCTGCTGATGATACTGCCAAACTCGTCTGTTCACTGCTGAGCTCGTCTGGTTTCCTCAAAATTCATTCTTTGTTGAGGTGATGATCGGAGGGAAGTCAGGGTCAGTTGCTGGTGACCTGAAGATATCTAGCTGGTGGGCTATAAAAGTGTTATAGAGCAGGCAACAGCATACAGTTGAGTTCATTGGCTGTTTTCCCAAAAATTAAATCCCCTTGAGGTACACATCGGGCTTCCCCATCTTCCCGCATTACCCACCAAGTATATCCAGGTCCCTGAGCAAAAGCAACTCCACAAGTGGGTTTGCCTTTACCTGAAGCAGGAATAACCCAGACTGTCTTCCCCAACAAATTCTTTATGTGCACCACAGGAATTTTATCCCCCTCTACAGTACGTAAAAGTTCTGATTGGGCTGGGCCAGCCCTGTTGGCAGATCCCCTACTGTTGACCAACCAGGTGGCTCTTGGTAAATGTGTATCCCAGTGTTTGAAAGTCCCACCACCCATTGCTCTCAGTGTAGTTTTTAACAGCCCATTGTACCATTCAATTTTCCCAGAGGCTGGTGCATGGTAGAGGATGTGATATACCCACTCAATGCCATGCTCTTTGGCCCAAGTGTCTATGAGGTTGTTCCGGAAGTGAGTCCCATTGTCTGACTCCATTCTCTCTGGGGTGCCGTGTCACCACAAGACTTGTTTCTCAAGGCCCAGGATAGTGTTCTGGCCAGTGGTGTGGGACACAGCGTATGTTTCCAGCCAGCCGGTGGTTGCTTCCACCATGGTAGGCACATAGCGCTTGCCTTGGCGGGTCGGTGGGAGTGTAATATAGTCAATCAGCCAGGCCTCCCCATACTTGTACTTCAGCCATCGTCCTCCATAGCAGAGAGGCTTTAACCATTTGGCTTGCTTAATTGCAGCACATGTTTCACATTCGTGAATAACCTGGGCAATAGTGTCCATCGTTAAGTCCACCCCTCGATCACGAGCCCATCTATATGTTGCATCTCTGCCTTGATGGCCTGAGGTGTCATGGGCCCACCGGGCTAAAAATAATTCACCCTTATGTTGCCAATCTAAGTCCATCTGAGCCACTTCAATCTTAGCAGCTTTATCCACTTGCTGGTTATTCTGGTGTTCCTCAGTGGCCCGACTCTTGGGTACATGAGCATCTGCGTGGCGTACCTTCACCGCCAGGTTCTGCACCCAAGCAGCAATATCTTGCCACAATGCAGCAGCCCAGATGGGTTTACTTCTGCGTTGCCAGTTGCTCTGCTTCCATTGCTGCAACCACCCCCACAGGGCATTTGCCACCATCCGTGAGTCAGTGTAGAGATAAAGTACTGGCCATTTTTCTCGTTCAGCAATGCCCAAGGCCAGCTGGATGGCTTTCACCTCTGCAAACTGACTCCATTCACCCTCTCCTTCAGCAGTTTCTGCAACTTGTTGCAGGGGACTCCACGCAGCTGCCTTCTATCTCCGATGCTTTCCCACAATACGGCAGGACCCATCAGTAAACAAGGCATATTGCTTTTCACTCTCTGACAGTTCATTATATGGTGGGGCCTCTTCAGCACGCGTCACCTCCTCTTCTGGTGACATCCCAAAATCTTTGCCCTCTGGCCAGTCCATGATGACTTCTAGAATTCCTGGACGACTGGGATTTCCTATTCGAGCTCGTTGTGTAATTAGTGCGGCCTACTTACTCCATGTAGCATCAGTTGCATGATGTGTAGAGGAGACCCTGCCTTTGAACATCCAGCCCAGCACAGGCAACCGGGGTGCCAGGAGGAGCTGCGCTTCAGTTCCAATCACTTCTGAAGCAGCTTTAACCCGTTCATAGGCTGCCAGTATCTCTTTTTCAGTGGGAGTATAGCTGGCCTCGGATCCTTTATATCCCCGACTCCAAAAGCCGAGGGGCCGATCTCGAGTCTCCCATGGAGCTTTCTGCCAGAGGCTCCAGGTAGGACCATTCTCCCCAGCTGCGGTATAGAGCACATTTTTCACATCTGGCCTCGCCCGGACTGGTCCAAGGACTAGTGCATGAACTATTTCTCATTTAATTTGTTCAAAGGCTTGTTGTTGCTCAGGGCCCCATTTGAAATCATTCTTCTTCCGGGTCACGTGGTAGAGAGGGCTTACAATCAGACTGTAATTTGGGATGTGCATTCTCCAGAACCCCACAACACCTAAGAAAGCTTGTGTTTCTTTCTTGTTAGTTGGGAGAGACATTGCTGTTATCTTGTTGATCACGTCTGTGGGGATCTGGTGACGTCCATCTTGCCATTTTATTCCCAAAAACTGAATCTCCTGTGCAGGTCCCTTGACCTTATTCCGTTTTATGGCAAAACTGGCCTTCAGCAGGATTTGGATTATCTTCCTCCCTTTCTCAAAAACTTCTTCCCCTGTATCACCCCACACGATGATGTCATCAATGTACTGCAGGTGTTCTGGAGCTTGCCCCTGTTCCAGTGCAGTCTGGATCAATCCATGGCAGATGGTAGGGCTGTGTTTCCACCCCTGGGGCAGTCGGTTCCAGGTGTACTGGACGCCCCTCCAGGTGAAAGCAAACAGTGGCCTGCATTCTGCTGCCAAAGGGATTGAGAAAAATGCATTGGCAATGTCAATTGTGGCATACCACTTGGCTGCCTTTGACTCCAGTTCATATTGAAGTTCTAGCATATCCGGTACGGCAGCACTCAATGGTGGTGTGACTTCGTTCAGGCCACGATAGTCTACTGTTAGTCTCCACTCTCCATTAGACATTTGCACTGGCCATATGGGGCTATTAAAGGGTGAGCGGGTCCTGCTGATCACTCCTTGGCTCTCCAGTCTACGGATCAGCTTATGGATGGGAATCAAGGAGTCTCGGTTGGTGCGATATTGCCGCCGGTGCACTGTCGTGGTTGCAATTGGCACTTCTTGTTCTTCGACCTTCAGCAACCCCACAACAGAAGGATCATCTGAGAGACCAGGCAAGGTGGACAGCTGCTTAATTTCCTCTGTTTCCAAGGCAGCGATACCAAAAGCCCATCTATACCCTTTTGGGTCTTTGAAGTACCTCTCCTGAGATAGTCTATGCCAAGGATGCATGGAGCCCCTGGACCAGTCACAATGGGGTGCTTTTGCCACTTCCTCCCAGTCAGGCTGATTTCAGCTTCCAGCATAGTTAACGCTTGGGCTCCTCCTGTCACTCCAGAAATATAAATGGGTTTCACCCCTTGATACCTTGATGGCATCAGAGTACACTGTGCACCGGTATCTACTAGAGCCTTATACTTCGCTGGGGCTGATGTGCCAGGCCATCTGATCCACACAGTCCAGTAAACCCGATTATCCCTCTCCTCCACCTGGCTGGAGGCAGGGCCCCTCTAATAGTGATCATAAAATTCTCCACTTCTGTCTTGTAGAAAGGGATCAGTATTCCTTATCACAGGAGCTGGAGTAAAATCAGCTCTTTCACTCCATCTGGGAAACTGCTCACCAGAGACTGGAGCAGCAGCTTTCCTGGGAGGATCATCCTTGACCATTGTTCTCCTCTTCAGTTCATGCACCCGTTGCTCCAGAACTGAGGTAGGTTTTCCATCTCACTTTCTCATGTCTTCTCCGTGATCCCGCAGGTAAAACCATAGGGTGCCCTGTGGCGTATACCTCCTATATTTCCTTTCTTGAGCAGTAGGACGCCTTCTGTTAATAGCTGAGACATGGGTTGGTACGCGTGGGGAGCTGGATAGATCGGATAAATCGTCTCTCAATTGTTTGAACTCCTGGGACAGTTTTTCCACAGCTGAAATGATGGAAGGGGTGAGATTGTCTTCGAACTCTCGGAGTTGACGAATCAGGTAATCCACTGTTGGTGATACTCTGTCATTCCAGGTCATTGATGCCAATGTGTGAGCATATGATGATGGTGCACTCCGTGTAAGTTTCCGCCACATGGGTCATGTACATTTGACTTCATCTGGATGTACGGATGTGTTCCTGGCATCCAGCCTACGATAGATCATCTCTATAATGGCTGATTCCCTCAGGGACTGGATGCCTTTCTCTATGGTGATCCAGTTGGCCAAGCGACTCGTAAGATTGTCTTTGTAGGGAAACCTTTCCTTCACAGCTGCCAGGAGCCGCCTCCAAAGACTGAGGGCTCGCTTCTCTCTTGCAATCGCTTTGTCAATTCCTCCTTCCTTAGCAAGTGATCCCAGCTGCTTTGCTTCCCTACCTTCTAGTTCGTGACCATCGGCCCCATTGTCCCAGCATCAGAGCAACCAGGTGACAATGTGCTCCCCTGGAAGACGGGTGAAATCTTTTCGCATATTCTGCAGCTCGGTTGACGTCCAGGGTTGAGAAGTGACCTCTTCTTCTTCTTCCTCTTCCTCTGATCCCCGTAGTAGTAACTCTTTTTCAGATCCTGTTCCGTGTAGTAATGGCATTGGGTTTTCATCTTTCTTCGCTTCGCGGGTTGCTCTTTGTGCCTCTCATTTGCTTTTGCTTACAGGGGCAACAGACATTGTCACAAACTGGCCATTTGGTTTAGCTGCAGTGTTTGTCACTGTGGTTGGAGTGGCTGCAGTGTCTGCCACTAGGATTGGAGTGGATGCAGTGTCTGTTGCCGGGGTTGGTGCAGCTGTTGTGCTTGAGAGTTGAGTAACACCAACAGCTGCATTGTCTGTTGCTGTCAGGGTTTGAGTAGCTGCTGTGTTTGTCACTAGGGTTGGTGTAGCTGCGGTGCTTGGAGTAGCCACATTGACTGTTGCTGTTGGGGTTTGAGTAGCTACTGTGCTTGTAACTGGGGTTGGTGTAGCTGCTGTATTTGAAGTTGGAGTAGTTGCGTTGTCTGTTGTGGTCAGGGTTCGAGTAGCTGTTGTGCTTCTCACTGGGGTTGGTGTAGCTGCTGTACTTGGAGTAGCTTTGTTGTTTGTTGTGGTCAGGGTTTGAGTAGCTGCTGTGCTTGTAGTTGGCATAGCTGCGTTGTCTGTTGGTCTGCCATCAGATCTAGAGACATTTTTTTCCCTTTGAAGGTGCTGGATAGTGTTGAGCAGGGCTCTGTAGGCATAGGCCAAGCCCCAGCACGTTGCAGCGAGTTGTCCCTCTCTGGTATAAACAGAACAACAGCACACCTCGTTTAAGTGTTTTACTAGTTTTTCTGGATGTTGCACTTGTTCAGTGGTGAAGTTCCAAAGCACTGGAGGGGCCCACTGGCCTAGATACTTGCCCATACTATCCCACGCACCCCGCCACTCATGACTGTCCAGCCTCAGGGAAAATCTCTTGGTGGTCCTCCTATATCGTCGTCTAATCCTAGACCAGATTTGAAACCGATACTGCTTAACTTTCAAGATTAAATGAAATAGGATGTTCCTACAACGGGATGGCCGTGGGTAAAACACACTCCGTATGTTTGCCAACATGCTGATCCCCAGCACAATCAGCAGGCGTGTTTCAAGGGTATTCAAAGGCCATCCAAAACCTTCAGAACTCTCAATTGCCGTTGGAAATAGGCCGGTGGGGGAACAGGGGGTGAAAGAGAATGCCTCCTTCATAGGTTTCTCCCCTGAGGAGAAAAAAAAAGATATGCAATTGCTAAAATATTTCGTTATATCCCCCCCAAAGTATAGAGGTGATGGCCTCTATACTTTGATGCTGATGGCTGGAAGCACGAACCAGACCAGTTTCATGATCAATGAGTCTATTGTATTACAAGTCATTACCATGAAGTACAGTGAAACAAAAACCTTAGCCCAGGCCCTCCAGCCGATAAACGCTAAAACAGCAAATAGTGGCTGTAAGTAAGGTACAACATGCTGAAACTCTGAGATCAAGCGCAACAAGTCTGAGAGCCAAATAATCACCATTGTGACGAGTAGTAACAATGAATGCTTATCACAAATATGATTAGACACACTCCGGTCAGATCTGTCACTATCTCAACCCTTCATGCCCCACGTTGGGCGCCAAAAAGAACTGTCGTGGTTTGAGCCCAGCGGGTAACTCAGAACCACACAGCCGCTCGCTCACTCCCCCGCTTCTTCCTTCTCTCGCTCCCGGAGGGATGGGGAGGAGAATCGAAAGAATATAACTCCCATGGGTTGAGATAAGAACAGTCCAGTAACTAAGGTATAATACAAAACCACTACTGCTACCACCAATAACAATAACAATAAGGGAAATAACAAGGGGAGAGGATACAATTGCTCACCACCCGCTGACCGATACCCAGGCTGACCCGAGCAGTGATCTGGGCCTTCCAGGTAACTCCCCCCCATTTATATACCAGGCATGACGTGCTGTGGTATGGAATACCCCTTTGGCCAGTTTGGGTCAGGTGTCCTGTCTCTGCTTCCTCCCGGCTTCCCCTCCTCCCTGGCAAAGCATGAGACTGAGAAAGTCCTTGGTTGGAATAAACATTACTTAGCAACAACTAAAAACATCGGTGTTATCAGCGTTGTTCTCAGGCTGAAAGTTAAAAAACACAGCACTGCTCCAGCTACTAAGAAGGAGAAAAATGACTGCTATAGCTGAACCCAGGACATCCTTACATACATGCTCAGATATTAGTAGGCTAAATACAGTGAGCTTTACTAACTCAGCCATCCAAAGAACCCCCATCTACACCAGCCTAATTTTTATTGATTCGTTTTTTAATATAAGAAACAAGAACTGAATATGAAATCAAGAAAAACCTCCTACCCAAGCCCTGCACAACAGTATTAATAAGTTAATACTTTTCTGCTTCTTAAGAATTCTTCTCCTATCATCTTAGGATCATACTTGCCTTTTTCAAGGCTACTTCCTGCTGGCAGCTCACAGCTATTCTGTGATCAGCCAGGATATCCAGCTGCTTATTCACATCATTGTTGTTATTTTTTTATCCCTCAGTTGATGAAACCCTATTATATGGCAAAAGTTTCTGTTATAAACTCCCAACACAGGCATCAATAAAAGGCCTGAGGCACTGTGAGGTTCAGCACTGGAAATTCTAATAGATATTTAGGTCAGGGACTGGAATACATGGCACTGACTTTGATAAACAAAAATTCTTACAGTTAGAACAGTGATAAAAGAAGAGATTGCTTCAAGAATGCAAACAGCTGACACGCTGAGCACCGGGACCCCAAAGAAATCCAAGAGGAAATGTGAAAGATTAATGCACACATGAAACCTTGTTTTGTGCATGGGCTTATGTGCCTATCTTGAGGCTGCAATTGAAAGTCCTGGGAAATAGCGATGAAACCTAAATTCACTTACCACACTTTGCCAAGTGCATCCACATGGAATTTGAGACGAAAGGAATTCTTCACATTCGTCTTCAAAGGAGAAGAAACTGTGAAGATTCCCATGGCAGGAATGTTGTGAAGGACTCATCACAATACCTGACTTTCAATATAGTAAGCAGCCATGATAGAATAGGGAAGGTCCTTGCATAGACAAATAAAAATTATTTTAAAAGACAAGAAGCAGAAAAACAATAAAAATTGTTTAATCCTTGAAATGGAGGGACAGGTGAATGTGGAAGTTCAACATTTTTGTATGTGTTCTGAAAAAGGGCATGAGCAATGGGGTGGCAAAATTTGCTTTCAGCCTTGTTATTCAGCATCAAAAGGATGAGGACTGGTTGAGGTGAGTTGTGTTTAACATGACCAAGGAATTTTCTAAAATGGTAAATGAGAAGGTGACTAAATGTAAAACTAGTCGGAAGGTGGAAGTGTGGGGGAAGACTTCCACATGTGAAGTCAGAATTTTTCTCAAGTGTCCATTAACCTCAAGACCTTGCTCCTGAGTAGTATGATAAGCAGTTTGTCAGTCAGCAGGGATAAATTAAGAGAACAAATAAACAAATACAAGGTCAAGAAAGGATTAGCAAATAAAGAAGAGAACGTAATTGCTTTGCTACATAAATACATGCTGCATATGAACTGTGAATACTATCTGTAGTTCTGGTCTCTTTATCTCAGAAAGGATATGACAGAACTGGAAGGTACTCAAACTTCCATTAGCTGAAAGTATAAATCAGTTTCCTTCTAAACAGCAGTTGAGCAGGCTAGGACTTTTTAGAAAAAATAGAGGACCTTGAAGGAAAATGTCAAAAACCTACAAAATCCTGAGTGGCAAAGAAAAGATGGACAGACACTGACAATAACCCACTTTGAGGTATCTGAATTTTAACATAAGAAGCTGTTTTTCTTCTGTTTATGGTGCTTCATTCCTGAAGCAGGCAGGAGCCCTGAAGCAGGCAGGAGTCCAAACAGGTGGTAAGTCTGTGTTTCCATCAAATGACTGGCATTTTCATGCCAATAAATGTCTTCAGCCATAACAAGCAAAATTTTTTATCCTTAATCTTCCAAAAGTGGTTCAAGGCACAGCACAGTTGAGTGGTACAGACAGTATGGCCCACATGGTATTCCAAAGGGTTTGGGGTTCATTTAAGCAGATAACAGCCTCTTGCCTTCAAAATACTCTCTCTCTTTGCCACTATTCAACAATGACTAAGGCATAATCAAGCTAGTTTTTTGGGATACACTACAGTAGTTGTAATACCTGTACATAAATAAAGGCAGAAGCTAACTGGTAGGCCAGCATATTTAATGTACAGAAAGGAAACTACTAGGAGAATAGTCTGTATGCAAACACAGTACACTAGTATCAGACTGACTAAACAAATGAAAAATTGAATGTGTTATTGATTGCTTTCCCAGGTAACAATGCCTCTGTTTCCACAAAACAGCTTGCACAGTTCAGCTCCACAGAAAACTAAAACACACACTCATGACACTCGTGACACACATGACAGCATTAAAACAACACAAACAAGAAAATATATTATTCTAAGTAAAAATATAGTAAACTGATCAAGGAAGCCTATGGAGTATAAAAACAAACTACAGAGCTTCCAGTGGCTGTTTGAGCCCAACTAAAATGCAGTATTTTAGCTGTTCTTCTCACAATGGGGGACAAAGACCTTGAACTATATATATAGTAGTGACTGAGATCTATATTCTAAGGCACAATCCAGCAAAGGCTTACTCACACACTGACATAAAAGGTGCATTTTTAAGAGGTATATGGTGTGGTGTTTCCATCAGCAAGGAAGGACCGAGTCTTAAATACCGATACATCCTGCTTCACAAAAGGCTTTTAAAACCCACAGAGATGGTTTAAAGCCAGTCTGCTACTCCACTGTCAGCGAAAGTAAAACAGGTCAAGCACTATGTGTTCACAATTGCGCAAACCAAGAACAAACAAGCTACTCCATTCTGAACAAGATGTTCTTCTAGGAAGAAATTACAGAAATGAGCCTCCCAGTCACGCAATTAGATGTTGCTTCCCAATTTTTTCATGAGATCATTAGTCTAACTGCCTGCATGCACTGCACAAGTGGGAAACTCGCACCCGATAAAAAAAACAAGTCAGAAGGAATACACAAATTCTGAATGAGCCTCAGTAATCCAAAAAGTATCACCTTGAAAGAAAAAACCCCATTTCTGGCACAGGAAGATTTCTCTTCCACAAAATAGACTCACTGATGGAGGATATACATATCCAATCGAGATGACACGAACCACAAAAATAAGTAAATCTAAGGTTAATCTAATAGGATAAGGACTGGAGAGTGAAAAAAGGAGTGGATGCTAACGTGCTTTGTGTAAAAGCAGGCATCAGAACTTGTGAGCGTTAAGACTAGCTTTCCTTCCCTGGTGATGTGGGAACATGAGAAAAAGCAGCACAAAGTTGTGTTGTCCTTTCGGTTACACAAGGTGAGATAAATACACACTGGGAAAGAGAAGAAAGAGTATATATACAAAATAAATTGTAAGAACACACAGAGGATATACTGGGGAAAAACAAGACAAGGGAAAAAAGGTACCTTTTTTAAACGGGATTTAGAAGGGAAAGATAAGAGAAAAGAGGAAAATGGAAGTTAGAAAGATGACCTAGGGCAAAAAGTACTATGAATATTAAAAGAAAAAGGCATTTGTGAGAGGAATGAAGTGAAGGAAAAGAAAGGAAACAAACAAAAAATAGGGCAAACTAAATACATAAGGACAAATAAAGCTACTTTCAAGAGAAGTATTGTGGTTTAAGTGCTACAATAACCAAAAATATTTGTCTCCATTAGCTCAGACAATAGAGGTTTATACTTTAATTGCTGAGAGGGTTGAAACTAGATGATCTTTGAAGTCTTTTCCAAAACAATTTTAATATTCTATGGTTTTACTCAATATTCCAGCTTTCATCTCTGTGGACAGTTTGTTATCTGAATTTGGGGGGTTTGCACCTAATTTAGACAGAAAATATACATCTTTGTAGGAAAAAATAATGCAAAAATAAGAAACTACTTGAAACAATAAAAAAAAAAAAGAGATTTGGAATTTTCAGCAGTTATTAAAAAAAAAAAAATAAAAGGGAGAGGGAAAAACTAGTGAAAATTCATGAAAAATTCAACCCTGGAGTCCAGAAAGGTAATCTATTTTAAATTGCCTATGCTTTGACTTTTGTATTATAAAAATATACACCAAACACCAGAGACTCCCCTGCTATTTTACCTTTTGCTTTCTCTCCTGCAGCAGGAACATCATCTATTATTTCCTAATGAACAAAACCATCAGTGATTACAAGTAATATGCAGACATATAGATGATCTGACAATCTAAGTAAGGCTTTAAGAATTTCAGGTCCTTCTAGGAAGTTGTTTGGCTGCCAGTTTGGACAATGCCAGTAACATGAGGGTTAAGCAATGCAGATAGAAGTGATGAGTGATCAAACACTACTGAATTACAAGAAAAAGATCCTGGACAGCATTGAGGTGACACAATCACAAGCACTGTCAAACATGACAATGAATCACTTGTACAGGAAAAGAGCAAGAATGTTTAACGCAAGCAGATGCTTCTGTGGTAGACATGCAGCCCTGATCTTTTCCAAGAAATACAGTGAATAGGAAACAACATGAAGTTTGCTGTCACCAAGAAAGAGAATGCATATCCTGCAAATATCAATGAAGCAATTAGACTATCTGTTGCACACACATAGCAGCTTTTTACATATACTGGCAGGATTAATGCTGCTTTTGGAATGACAGATCTGCTTCTTTAGTTTTTTTGGGGGTTGGTTTTTTTTTTCCACAGCCTGTGCCAGAGGGATTTTATTTAAAATGTGAAATTGATTTTTGCCTTTTTTCTTTCAGTTTTAAAATGGCACATTAAAGAACACAGCAATAAATAAGATAATTTAAAATTATATCTACATCAGGAAACAAAAGAAAAATCTTTTAAATGATTCAGTATTGTCCCCTTTGATGCACATACACTTCATCAGCTGTAGAAATATTTCAGCAATTTCTCTCCTCCTACCCTGGTACTTTACCTCATACTCATTTACAATGTTGCTTGATAGCAGCTTAAGAAATCATTCAAACAAGAAAGCTAGCCTGTAATTTTCAGGCGAAATTCACAAAGGCATTTGTCTACAGTTAAAAAAAAAAATACATATATATATATAAAAGGAAAAGAAAAAAAATTTAATACTGAGATACCAAGTAAGATCTGGGTACTTTAATTCTTTGTGGCTTTGGCCTTAAATGATTAGTACCTTTGGTTCATCTCAAAGAGGTCACAAAGAGGCTGAGGAAGCTGTATTTTTCAGCCTAGAGAAGAATAATGAGATTGATTTTATCAGCTGCCTAATAGGGTGCTACAGAGGCAGACTCTGCTCAGAGGTGTGCAGACAGGAGGCAAAATTGCAGTGCCAACCAGGGGAAAAGTCTTCCACAGACAGAGCAGGTAAGTGCAGGAACACATTGCTCAGACAGGTTATGGAACTCCATTCTTGGGTGGTTTTCAGGGTTCAATTGGAAAAGATCTTGGAAAACACATAGTAACTTGGAAGGTATTCCGGCTTTACATTGGTTAGGTAGGACCTACAGACGTCCCTTCCAAATGAAATCATTTTATGATCCTAGGTGAGGATCACATAGGACTTTTGGGGGTTTTCCACGTTGGTAAAGTGTGTGACTATGAAGGCTCCTGGATCTTAACTTTGAATCTAGACAGATAAGCATTACTAAAAGAATGAAAAGAGTCTACTTGCAATTCTACTTTTTTATCAATCCTGGATTATCAATACGTCCAGGCTCGAATCAATAGAAAATGAATGAGTCATTTAATTCTTCAAATTCAGTTAAACTCAGTGGTAATTCACAGATTTTATTTATGAGAAGGTTGCTTAGCAGCCTGAATAGAAATGAATCAGGCACATAGTTCCCACACTCCTATGTTACATAAATATACTTTCCTTGGTAGATTCAACACTGGCACCTAAATCTCAATGAACATAAAATACTCTTACTTAGAGATCATAATTTCAGCCCTTTGTTTAGCTGCACCAAGAAGCCAGCCAAACCTTTCCTGATTTTTGTTGTGTGTTTTCAGCGAATAAAGAGAACGTTCCAGCTTCTGGGAATATTGATCTATTCACAGGCATGACATTCGTATTTCAAACAAGAGTGTGTTTTTCCACACTGGATATCTATGCAAAGCTGTGAAAATCAAAGAAAATTAAATTTGAAGAGTAGAGTATCTCTCCATGCATGCCCACTGAACTATCAACACAAATAGCCCCATTTATTCAGCAAGAGGAAAATTCTACAATGGAAAAAAAAAAAAAAAAAATCTGTTATAGCAAAGGAAGGGAATGCAAAAAAGTAATTATTTTTTATTAATACTAATGACTGAAGGAATATGGTTTTTTGTAGAAATCTAAAACATGAAACTAAACTACTAAATCCACATTTTCTTAAAAAAATAGATGTAAGTGGTCTTCTCAGTTAAGCGGACACGTATTCAGAATAACCCTGCTCAGTGGTTTACTCTATTCTGCCAGATGATTTAACCTAGTGTAACCTTGATGTAAGACCAAAATCTGCCCCCTTGTTAAAATCAGTTATTCATAATCCAAATTTGATTTGCAATCTTTCTGCCAGAAAGATAAGCAACACCTACAAATAAATGTATTGCCTAATGACTCCACTATAATGTGGCTGTGTTTCTCTCTAAAAGGCTGGGTGATGGTATTTGTAAAACTTGCCAGTCTTTTAACTACTGCAGACTTTTAAATTTAATTTGAAAAATGAATGTTGATCTTTAACCTGCTCCTACTAGTTAATTATTTTAGTTATCATAAATTACTTTATATTTTTGTGTTATTTATTGGTCTACAATAAGATTTTGATGGAAGCAGTGATAATTACAGAAAATGAACATGATATACATGAGCAAAATATGTCAGGTTTGTAGAATGTTTTAAATTGTTCATGTCAGGAACATTATATCAATTTCAAATGCATGGCTATGTTAATTCAATGCAAAAAGGAGGGATTTTGCAATTTTGTAGCTGATTCTACTCCCGTTGAAGCCAAGAGGATTAGACCTATAGTGTCGTAAGTGGTACTATATAATTTGTTAGTAACTAGATTTTAAGGTAGCTTTTCTAGCTACCTCCTTGAATAAAGAAGCTTATTGAATAAAGAAGAAGGAACAATTAATAATTCTTGCAGCAAAGGGAATCTCTGTCAAACATGACTTTACTTGTGATCTGAATGAGATTCCAGTGCAGCTGGTCTTTAGGTCACCATAGGAATGCCCTTTCTAGACTAAAACTCACAGGCTTACAACATGAGTCTTCACTCTAATCTTTCATCAGCAGGTAAGACCCAAAGGTGATTTGTAAGCAACTGCAAAAAACTTGCAGAATTTAGTTTTTATCTTCAGGCATTATAACTTCTAATTTCTTACAAACAGATGGAGAGGTTCAGACAATTTAGCTCATTTTAATTGCTATTTGGTGCAATGATATTTCCATCATAAGGACTAGCATTCCACTAGATGAAGCTAGCGACTGCTTAGTTGACCTGGAACACAAGGAAATGGATTGAAGCTGCATCAGGGGAAGTTCAGATAGGACATCAGGAAATGGCTCTTCACTGCAAGGGCGGTCGGTCACTGGAACAGGCTCTCCAGGGAAGCAGTCACAGCACCAAGCTTGTCAGCATCTGAACAGCACTCTTAATCACGCAGTTTAGTTTTCAGTAGTCCTGTGAGGAGCAGGGAGTTGGACTCGATGATCCTTATGGGTTCTTTTCGAACTCGGATATTCTGTGATCCTGTGATTCAAAGTCAAGGCATATAACTATATTTCGAAGAAAACATGTCAAATGAGGTATGCAAGCTAAAAGCTGCCAGTAACAAAAATTTAAGGTATTTAACTTCAGGGCAGTTTTATACGATTATAACTTAAGCACACCTTCATGAGGAAATATGAAATGTTTACATTATTTGATTACATGAAAAAAACCAAATCCAAAACAAAACACCCTTTGATAAATTCTGTGGATTTGCTATGACTGTAATTGAGAACAGGAGAATATGGGGCAATACAGGTTCAAGTGGAGGTTTATTTGTCCTTCTCTTACTAGCAAAGAAGTTCAAGATGATTAACTGCTAATGTGATACAGCATTCATAAACTTAACTGAACCTGCAGTGTTGCCAGTCTGGTAATCAACATCATTTAGTATATAATGTAAGCATTCTTGCAACAGAAACAACAGACAAAATAAAATCCCAGATCGCCAATTTCATAGTACTTTTAGGTTAGAAATTTACAGTATTGTACTACTGCTGAAGTTGAAATGCTAAAATTCTTCACACACTTCAGGTTTAAATTACCATCTGGATTCAGCCAGTACCAAATATCAATCAACTCTATGCAAATATTCTAAGGTACATCTCCTATCAGAATAGGAATTGGATACATTTATCAAAGCATGCATTTTGTACAGAGGTCACATTTTGAAAGTTCATTCCACCTTTGGAGAAGTCATAATTTCCAGTGGCAGAGTGGCATCCACCTTTTAACTATGTGGATTCTCTCTCAGACCTAGGGAAGCAATTGAAAGAGAATTAACTTTTGAAGTGCAACCAGGGTACATCAAATCAGTCACCTTTCAGTGAATTACAATGAGTGTACCAGCTATTAAATCAAAGTTATCACCTCATAAATCATACCAGGATCAAGTCAATGTCGGATACACTGTATGGTTGAGTAGTTATTTCCCCCAGTAAATTAAAAACCTGATATTCTACAGCCGCTAACATTTACAAAAGCAATTATATTCAGAACTGACATGGCATGACTTGCTGGGAAAAATCCTGATATGGTAAGTCTTTAGGTAGGTATTATGCTTTCCTTTAGAGGGAAGACAGCAAAAGCACTAGATTTTTCATATGTCCAATCTAATACTAATTCTAACATGGTCATCATGATTACAGAGCAAATTACAAAAACAACATATATTGCACTACTATCCAAAAGTCCTTTTGCTCTGTAAGGTTTGCTGTAAAATAATGATATTAGCAGAAATACACCTACTGAGTCTTAAAAGATATATTTGATATTAGAAATATTAATTTAATATGATATAATAAAGTTGTTCAATCTCATGTATACAATCTCATACAATAAGATTGCCATAACAGTCTTTGTAACAACTTTTTAACACTTCAAATTTTTATCACTATATTTTCCAAATTTAAAATATGTAATTTGATTTATAACTCTATAATTCTTAATATGTATACATTTAAAGTTGAGTTAACATGATTTTTCAATTAATTGAAAGAATTTGAAAAGGTCAGAATATTCCAATAGCAATCTTATTGAGAGAGTGTTAAAATTCACTTTGAAATTTTATATTTTTTACTTTTTTTATGTTACATTGCCATTCACTACATAAAAGTTGATTTGCTCACTCCAATCTATTTTATAAAAAAAACTATTTTGAAATTAAATGTTTTGTTCCAATTCAGAATGAAAACTGATGTTAAAAGTGCACTATAATTTGAGAAATAATACTGCTTCTTCCCATGCAACTACTCAACAGAAATCAGTTTGAAGTAGTATTCACAGTACCTTAATCATCACTGGTTTTGGAATAAATAACATACACTCATTTATATTTTACTTACCACACAGCTTTTTTCTGCAATACGTAAGTCACTTCTTACAAGATGCTGCCCTCAGGAACTACAATTACTATATTATTCCATTCCCCAACATGTCAGAAACAACAGAGTAAAAATCAATTTTTTCCTGCAGTACTATTAAAATGTTGTACTTTCAAAGAAAAGAAAACAAAATTCCAAAATGAAAATTCAATCAACAAAGAACTGGTACGATAAAAACATATGCAAGATTGACCAATAGATTTTTTTTTTCTTTTTTTTAGACAAAGTAATAGTGTAGGGTGGAATGAAAAAAGCAGCAGTATGTATGCCTTTTGGATGGAGACATGGAGAAGGGATGAATTTCAGGTAGAATAAGCCATTATTTTAACCATCATTTAGAATGAACTTAATTATGAAGTTGCTGAGAACTCTTTAGTCAATTCTCTCTCCCCTAATATGGATTGGGTGTCTGTGGCAGTGAGAAAAAACCAATACTTTATGTGGATAATTTCCACATGTACCTTCCAATCATTCATACAGATAATTTTGAAAGTGAAAACACACAGCAAGAAAGGGAACATTAAGAAAGTAGCTTCACAAACCATAGAGTGATGTAATCCCGTATCTTTCAAGACCACTAACCCTACAAAATGGGAATAGTTCCTTAAGCTAGTAATTTTACATCCTGTTTTGAACTAACAGCGTATATTTCTGTTTAAGTCTCATATAAGTGCAGGAGAAATGGTATTCAAGCTTAGAGGTTAAAAAACCCACTGACCCAACATAGGTGATTTCCAGGACATAGACCCAGCTGAAGCCTATAGCACCATGTATGTCTGTTAAGATGCTAAGATGATCGACTTTCAAACCTTTGCCAGAGGTTTTTCTGTATGAACAGGATAGGCTATGGGAAATGTACTCTGACGAAGTTCTAAACTAACCCTGAAAAGTACTATATGTGTCATATGATCATATATATAGTATATTTTACATATTAAATTCAAATTATATGTATTATCATATATAATTATTATGTACGCTGTATATATTATACATTATAATTACACACTCCATACTTTTTTAAAATCTTTCAGCACAAAAAGGTATAATCTCAAATGCAAGCCATGAAAACACATGATTAAGTGTTGCATAATGTCCAATACTAGAAGAAATATATTTCTCCTTAGAAAACACTGCTAAATAATGATTCTACAATACCTGGATACTTATTTTGTAATAAGAAAAAATTTTGTGAAACATTCTTTGATTTTTGTAAAATCAGTATTGAAGAAACGTAAGGTCTGAAATCTCTGAAGTAGTAGACTGGTAATTTGAAAGAGCTCAGTGGTTTTCAAAGGACAGATTTATTGAAGCCAACCTCATTTCCAAGCAAAACAGATCACATGATTCATAATACACAATTCATTTGGCAAGTTTTTCTGTTCCTTTGCAAAATGGCCACTAACAAATGGCAATGTTCTCAGACATTCATTACTCAATATTATTGGTGAACACAACAACTAATAATTTCTGGTTAGCATATTGTTTAGAACACCTAATTTGTGTTGTTTTGCTCATAAAATTAGCAGACATTATATCATCTGTTTCCTAACAGAACTGATATCAATATCATTACCTGTATGAACTTTAATTTATGTATCTGAATGTTATATGCAACATAAGAACAGAAATTGAATAGACTGAAATTAATTTTGTTGCAATATTGAAGTACTTTTTTTTAAGTTTTCCTTGAATGTTTGTGCTAGTGAAGCTGTGGTGTTTTAGAAAAATACAGGAAAAAAAAACCCCAACAAACTAACAAAAAAGGGACTTGTGCATCCAGGATGACAACTGCAAATTAATATTCATCAAATATTGATCAGCAGTTTTGCAGCATGCACCACATCCCATATGCAAAACTGGAAACAGAACAACCATTCTCAAATTGGAAATCATTATCTGAGAAAGTGCAGCATATATTTCAAATAAGAAATATGTACACACATATATATTTTCCTCCACAGAGGTAAACCAACATCAATATAAATTATTCCAGAAGTATACTCATATGTTGAAAATTTAATGAGCATAGGAAAATTATGCCCATATTTCTCTCAAGCACCTAAGGAAAAAATGAAAATATTGTCATTTATTAAGGAAGGAGAATAATGTTGCAAAGAACCTTTATTTACCATGGATTCATTGTTTGTTTTTTATTAAATCACACATACAAAACCAAGTTTTACTTTTTGTGATGTAATCCAAAACACAACTTTTCTGAGACTAGTTTCTAAGTACAGTCTTTTGCATTATATTTTTCTAAAATTTCTGTCCAAATGACTATAACTCTTTAATCTAAATAAGCGATTCTGTCTAGAAGGTAGTTGGGGTTTTTATTAAAGCACTGCATAAGATGCCTGGCATCTCTTGCTGTTTCTCAAAACTGGATGTGGAAACAAATGAACAGGTACAGAATTTTCTGTTAAAATATTTATCTTTTTTCCTTGCAGCCCCTCAAAGGTAATTGATATTTTAAAATTACTACTTCTTTTTAAAAACTTAAAATTAAAACTTTTGATTAATCAAGCATTTAAACTCTTTTCAATATGGAAACAAATGCTGACCTGTCAGAACCTCATATGCATCAGACATTCAAAGTTTCAGTCAGGTCCTATTGAAAAGGTCCACAGCACAAGGACAGATACAGTGTTACTAATATGAGAAAGCATGTGAACAGCTACAATCAAACCTAAGGCTAAAGTGATTAAATAAACAAATTTAAGTGATCTGGTAAGTAACTCTAAACGAACCTAATAGAGAAGGAGATACAATGCAAACATGAAAGTGGGCTTAGTGGGCTTGAGGTCAGTCCAAATGTCTCTTTTGTTGGCCAATTTCTTCATTCATGTATTTTTTATGTTCATATACCATAAACACAGAATCATAGAACAGTTTGCATTGGAAGGGACCTTCTAAGGTCATCTAGTCCAACCTCCTGCAATGAGCAGGGACATCTTCAACTAAATCAGGTTGCTCAGAACCACATCCAGCCTGGCCTTGAATGTCTCCAGAGATGGTGCATCCACAACCTCTCTGGGCAAACTGTGCCAGTATTTTACCACCCTCATTGTAAACAATGTTTTCCTCACACCCAGCCTGAATGTTCCCTCTTTTAGTTTAAAACCATTTCCCTTCATCATATTGCAACAAGCTAAGAAATCTCTTCCATCTTTCTTAGAGGCCACTTGTAAGAACTGAAAGGCTGCGATAAGGTCTCCCCAGAGTCTTCTCTTCTCCAGGCTGAACAGCCCCAACTATCTCAGCCTTTCCTCATACAAGAGGTGCTCCATCACTCTGACCACTTTTGTGGCTCTCCTCTTGACTCTCTCCAACAGGTCCATGTCCTTCCTGTGCTGAGGACTCCAGAGGTGAAGTATCCTTTGTGTTTCTCATCATAAACAATTCAAACTAACCTTGTTAGGGTTTTGTATACTTTGGAATAATTTGAAGAGTGTTTCTTTTCATAATTCAGAATCTCTGAATGCCTCACAATAAATAATTAATTATAACTGTTATTGAATTTCAGTATTTTTATTTTTTTCATGCTGAAACAAGGACTGTGTTGTAGGTACCGAGGAACAGCACTTCGATTTTCATTTTTTCATACAAATATTAATGGATTTAGAGACACACCCAATAAGCCCTATTTGTAATTACTCATGTTTTGACAAGCTAAAATAAAATTAAAAGTTTCTAATCTGGTTGGCTTCTGACAGTCAAACAATCTGAAAAATTTCAGGTTCCAGTCTTGCTCAGAATGAGGTTAGTGACCAGGGTAAAGAGAACAGAAGAGGGAAAGGCATGGCAGAAAAATATGGTGCCGGAACTAAGTAGAAACACAATCAGAAATGGCAAAAGAAGCATCATCAAGGGCTGAGAAGGAATGGGGAGTGTGTGGAGAAAAAAACCAAATCAAACCAAAACACAAAAAAACCCCAACTTGGAGAAAGACTTTGAGAGTGGAAGAGTTATTAGTTATGTTTTGTTGTGTGAAGACCCATGTGGAGAAAGGGAGAAAGTATGAAGAATGAGATAGGATCCGGTAGATGGAAGGAAAAAGCTGACTGGGATAAAAGAGCGCATAGTTGAAGACCCAAAGGAGACAGGCTGAAGCAGAAGTGGGGTCTGTGAGTGTTAGAGAACCCTCTCCTCCTTTAACAGAGCTTCAGATACTCGCTGATCATCACTCTGTAACTGTCAGCGTGTATTTGTGGCACCTAATAGAAAGAAACAAATTCCATCACTCTTCACTGCTGGTTTACCTGTGCAACTACTATTTCCATCAGATATTTGCTTGACAGCTGGCAGAAGTGCACACAGCAAATGTGTACGCTCATTTTTGCACTACACATGGGTGCTTTTATCTCAAGAACATGAGGGAAGAGTTACACAGACAAACTCCTCCTTCCCCAGCCCAAAAGAACATTAAATTATTTCTCCTCTCCTTACCTCCCTGCTTCATGCAAAAGTGAAATTTCTTTTTAAAGTTTAAAAATAAAAAGTACGCCAAATGAAAAAGATAGTTGCAGAGGATCATTCCATGTGTGATAGCAGTATATATATGATATACTTGCTTTCCACCTTGCATTTTTCTTGTCTGCTTGGAGAGTTGGAAGAGGGAATATCTCGTTTTGCAGAAGAAGGGTTTGCTCTTGGTTAAAGCACAACAGTAAAAAATAGTTAACCCTCTACACATATACAATCTCATATGCACACACATTTTGTGTCCATAGTTGTAGCAAACTTGTCTCCAGTTGAACCACTTAATTGCATGAACATTTGCATGCACAGCCTTTGTGTTTAAAAGTAGACACAATTTTTGGGTGTATTTACAAATGGAGGTGTTCAGCTTTTATTTTGCCAGAAATAAGCGCACACAGACTGGAGTCAGGACCTTTGCGGAGGATCTTCATTGAAAATTAACTGTTCTGACTGCACAACTCTCATCCATGATCTCCACTATCATCTGGATGGCAGAATTTTGTGCTTTAACAGTTTTGTCATCCTCTGGAGCAGCACACTCTGTATGAATATTTTTGCAGCAGTAAATAGCTAGTATATATGACTTGCCACATCACATGCAGAAGTTTGCTGACAGAAGATTTGTATGATAAGACTATATTGCCTTTGATTCCTCAACCCGCTAAATCAGTAGCACTACCTAAACCCTCAAATCTTTGATGCTTTTGACCTCTAAGCACAGTAAGATAAATACAGCCTAAGATTACTGGTATTTCCTCCATTCATAACACATTTCCCCTGAAACTGGCAAAATAGCTTCACATTCAGCCATTTTTCTGTACTCCGTGCACCTACAGGGTCCTTTAGTCTGCCTCCCCACAAAGCCTTAAACAAAAATAAGATTGGCACTGTATCCAAGTTCTTAATTGATCTGCATAAAGCAGTATGGCAAAGAACATACTGCCAATAGCAAGCATGCTATCAGTCAAATGATAATATTATAGAGTCTAGCAATGCCAATGAGCTGCAGGTCCACCCAAAAATGTAGGAAAATACATATTACTCTTTCATGTTGGTTTTAGTCTTCTAACATACTTATATTTCTTAATAAGTTGACTAAACCAACCACAAACTAAGCAGGCCCTCCAGGCAGAACTAGCTCATGTGTGATGCCATTTAACTGTGAAAGCCTATTGAGATGTTTTGCTATCTGTATATCCTCTGACTTTCAGCTGCTTAATGCAATCTTCCAACACTCATCACTTCACTATGAGCAGTCAAACTACAAAGACAATTTATACATTTTCCAGATAAGCACCTCACCTTAGCTACCAGTTTAGTCACAATTAGATCTCAGCAGAGATAATCAAGCTTCTTGTTTTCCAGATATGAATATGTAGTGTGCCATTTCAAGTCAAATCTTCCTAACATCACTTGACCTCCGCCTATACAGCATTGTTTTGGTCTGTCATTCCTGAAAACTCTGGGCGTTCTGCCCCACAATGAGCCCAGCTGGCCACTATTTAGTAGCAGTTACACTAGTAAGAAAATGACACTGTTAACTTGAGTGCAGGCTTTTGTTTGGTCAATTATTAACTGAACAGCCTGGTGCAGTTTTAATAAATATTGAAGTGATGAAAGTGTAAGAAAATTGGTATTTGCAATTGCAAAATCAAATGGCTTAATATGGGTTGCAGTAATAAATTAACAAAATTATCAACTAACCTTATCACAGAGCAGTTTCTCAACTATCTATAAGAACACTGGCACTTTTCCAAACTGACCTCAAATTAATGTTTAAAGAGGTGTACTTGCATAACGTATTGCACAGGACATAGAGTTACTAGCAGCTTGTTGAAACCACCCTATTTTCTCACTCTGGCAGAAGCAGAATAGCAGCTGCTTGCATACTAAGCTCCCTGCTCAGTACTCCCTTACCACAGCTGGGTGCAGGTAGGGAACTGATTTGACTTCCTTTAAAAGGCAGAGGTAGAGGTGATCTGTTGATTAAGTTAGTTCATTGGCAGGTATGTTTGTTTCAGTAAATTTGTACAAGCAGCGACATTTGTGCACTTGATCTATTAAGTGATATTTGTATTGTAAAGTGCAACTCATTTTATATTGATTATTACTGTGATGCAGTAGACCTTTGTGCTGGTTTTGGTTGGGATAGTGTTCTTCAAAGTAGCTAGTGTGGGGCTAAGTTTTGTGTTTGTGTTGAAAACAGTGTTGATAACAGAGTGGTGTTTTCCTGATTGCTGAGCTATTGCAGAGCCAAGGCCTTTTCTGTTTCTCATCTACCCCACTAGCGAGCAGGCTGGGGGTGCACTAGGAGCTGGGAGGGGACACAGCCAGGACAGCTGACCCCAACTGATCACAGGCATATTCCATATGGTGTCATGCTTAGGATACAAAGCTGGGGGAGGAAAAAGGAATGTAGGGATGGTTCAGAGTGATGCCTTGATGTCTTCCCAATAACCATTACGCATGATGGAGCTCTGCTTTCCTGGAGATGGTCGAACACCTGCCTGACCATGGGAAGTGGCGAGTGAATTCCTTGTTTTGCTTTGGTTGTGTGTGTGCCTTTTCCTTTACCTATTAAAATGTGTTTATCTCAACCCATGAATTTTACATTTTTTTCCAAATTCTCGCCCCACTCCATTAAGGGGAGTGAGCAGCTGTCTGAGGCTCAGTTACCATCTGGGGTTAAACCATGACAACTGTATTCTGCAACATGAAGTACAGAACTGTTCTTCAGCCGTGCAAAATATGCAATTTATTCATTTCATACATCCCTGTTTTACCACCATGTTTTCTTCATTTTCCTTGAATACTTTTGACAGTTCTTTCTTTGATCTTGAAGTTTACCATTCATATGTGCATTTGCATGCTGTTCGCTGTTGCTGACATAGGCTGGGCTCATTACTGCAGGCAGGTCCATGCTGGAGCAGGGCAGCATCTGTAAGGGCAGTGTCCGTAGCTCCTCGAGTGCCCATCACTAGGGACCTGCCAATTCAGAGCCATGCTAAGAACTAAAGAAATGCAAAAGGCAAGATCAGAGGCAACATTTTCCTTCCCAAAATGGCAGCAGCAAACTCTGTGCCTGTCGTATGAGTGAGCCAGGGGGACACATCTGTGTGGAGAAGGAAATGGGGCTTCCCCAATGCCGCTCTCCTCCCTGTGGGGGGGCGGGTGGCATGGCACCCTCCCAGGCTGTCCTCCAAACTATGCATGCCTGTCCCCCCTTGGCAGGCATGGATTTCACCCCATTCTGCAGGGAGAGCAGCAACACAAAATCCTGAGCTTTACCAAAGCTCTAGAGCAGTCCAGTGAGCCCCAGGAAGGGATGTTCACAGCCTCATTAGCCAAGAGGTGCTGAAAGCATCCTACAGCGTTGTGACAGTTCCTTCTACCAAACAAAAGGGGGAAAAGAGGGAGAATTATTAAAGGAAAAAGTGTGAGTACAAACAGACAATCACAATTTAGACAAAGCTTTAGTTACGTCGCACAACCAAGTGCACAATGCATGTTAGATTAAAAGTGTAGTTTCTGCATCAAGCTAATGCAATGCTACAATGAATATAAAGTAAGACACAGTTTAAACTTACGATCACATACCATTTTTTTCCCAGATATCCCTAATATATTCACTGCACAGGATGGATGGTACTTACTTCAAAAGCAGCTCTTCAATATTTTATTTTTCTCCTCATTGTTCTTGTATAGATATAATGTTATTCAAGCCCTGCTCTGAAGACAGAATATCTTATTTCCCTTTGGGGTTCTTCAGGGCAATAAGCACTAAATACTTAAATTTCTGAGGACATTTATTTGTTTTCATAAGATCTTTGTACAGTGAGAGCCTGGTTAACTCTGTTTAGCAGATAAACCAATACCTCAACTCCACAGGTATTTAACTAGGCCAACCTGGTGCTGTCTTCCACACTCCACTCTCCACCCCAGATCTTGGCCACCACAATCCTGTCTTCTGGCTATCTTCTCCTTCTGGTCAAAGTATTCACACAGAGGTTCTCCCCAGTGACATGCAGCTGGCTGTGAAGAATCCGAGTGCCGCAGATGTACAGTCTTTCCCAGCAAGGAGCAGAACACAAATTACCTTTACCTACTGAAAATCTCCTTTCTTCTGGCATAAAACCTACACATTTAGGATGCAGTACCAAAACCATTGCTCTCAGGCAGGCTTCTTGTGCATATGATAAAGCATCTTCCTCAGAGCTGGAATATTAAGTGAAGTTGCTTTGCAGCTAGAGGCACCTAAATGGACTTTCTAATAATCCAAACCATATAAACTAATCTATGATGCAGTTTTTAAAGTATAGCAAAGTGGGAAAAAAAAATAGGAATTTCAGGCAGGCCTAACAGAACCTGGTACTCTGATACAATACAAAAAATTCAGACCCTTTGTAATGGCTTTGAGGGTTTTGCTATTTGAGACAGGAAAAGTTCTAAATAGGAAATCTGAGGATGTGGTAAGGGTTTATTTCATACTTGTGAGAAAGTGACTGCACAACGTTTCTTACCATTAAGCCACAACTAGATCCTCTTCAGTATTTCGTCACAAGAGGTCAGTTTCAGTTGTCTTTAGGGCATTAAAGATGTCTCACCCTATTACTGCTTTAATTTTTGTCTGGGAAGTGAAGAAACTGGAACATTCTTGTAGGTATAACCCAGTCAACATTCCTCTCTTTGGCTTTTTAGGCAAATATTCCGTTGGGCCACAGATCCAGTTTAAACTATACTCCAGATCCCATTAGTACATCCCTATGTAACTAAAGGCTCAATTTAATGAGCTTATAAATTACTTTTTCTTTTCTAAAATGAGACATTTGTAAAACCTTGTTAAGATACATGTCAAATTACCCTGTAAGTATTAAAACACTGTTCCTTAAAAGCATCCATGACTCAAACTTTACACATGGTAAGTTCTCATTAAATAAGTAAGGCCAAGGGAGTCATTGTAACTTAAAACTGTACCGGGCAGTTAAAAAGTGTTCATGTATCCTGTGGCTTTTGAAGTTGAGAGGGGCTGTGCCTTCATTTTGATGAGATTATTTTGAATTCTTCAATGTTCTTGCTGTCCCTCCTGTTTTGGCACTGCTCACAAATGTAGTAACTATGCTTTTGCTTCCATCATCTAGATCATAATGAAAATATTGACTAGCACATCACTCAGGACAGTCCCCAGAGGAATCCTGCTCAATACACCCTTTTGTTTAGACAATAAACCATTAATAATTCTGGTGATCTTCTGACCAGTCAGGAAATCCCATTTTTTCAAATAAAGAACTGTAAACCATTTGACCATATGATTACTACCGTCACTGCTTACTTTGCAGCATTCTACTTCATACAACACACAATGCAAAATAGTTTCTATCATTCTAGCACCTGAAAGGAAGTTGCAGGTGTTAGGGATCAGAGAAGTAACATTTGACTGGTGCGCAGAGACAACACAAGCCAGCAGTGGTCTTAGTGATTCTATCTTAATCTAGGTTTCCCAGGGTGGAATTCAGTATTGCAGAGTAGGATTCCTCTGTTGCAAACTGGTGATTAATCTGCCAGTCTGTCTGGAAAAGTGGGCAGCATTGATCTGCAGCAAAAGTGCTGAACAGCATGTGGCTTTTCCTGTGGTGCTGCTCAGAGTCTAGAGCATAGTGGTTTCATCTGCCTTAAATTCCCACTTTCCTAAACCCACAGCTGCCAGGATACTTGGAGTAGCTTATACTGATGCTTATTTTAACACAGTAATTCCCAAGCCTAATTTTCAAGATAGCAGCATGGGTGTGCTCAAGTCCATCCAGGAAGAAGGAATGCATGTCCATCCACTCCTTCCTGCTATGTATCCTCTTTCTTCCTCAAATTCACACCACCATTTTTCCTCCTAACCATCTCCTACACTTACCACAAAGAGGTGCTATTCCTATCTCCCTGCTTTGCAACCCTGGCATAGGTTGTTCTGAGCTCTCTGTCTCACCCAGCCTTGCCAGCCCACTCCTAATGCATGTTCTGGAGACCAGTGGGTCAGGAAGCTGGCAGGTCCAGGGCTCAGGAAAGCACCTGCACTCACAGAAGCAGGTAAGAGCTGATGCAAGAGTCTTCTCAATGCCTGTCTTGAGCTGCTTATCCATGAGTCACGATTAAATCAGCATGGAGTCTGTAACCTGGTGATTGCTGAGCACATGTAGCTGCTGAGCACATGTAATTGCCGATGTACAGGAGTGTGGATCCCAGAAATACTTCTGCGCATGTAATTGGGAGCTGCTGTCACACGCTGCCAAGACTGTGACTTGGGTACATTGGCTGTCCTGTGGTTACATAGGGTGTACAACAAAAGTTACATAGGGTGTACACCACCAGCCCAGCAGGTTCAAATCTGGGCAGATGCTCAAAGAGCTTTATCCTGTTCCTGTTTTTTTCACTCTTTTATTCCTGTAAAATCAGATTTAACTTCTCTCAGTGTCTACGCTGACTCTCTGACCTGATTTCTCTTGCCTGTTTTGTCTGAAATTTCTGTCATAAGGAAAGGTCCTTCAATGTACTGCCTTGCAAAATAGAATTCATGTCCCGCTGGGTCCTCAGGAGCTAAATGCAGCAAGTCCAGAACACATGTGCCTGTGGTTTTTAATTCAAATTGAGGTTTTCATGAAAAAAAAAAAAAAAAAAAGAAAAATATTTCCAAAGAGCTCAAGCCAATCTGCTAAAACAGTAGATTGGAGAATGTATTTATACTAGTTTAGCCTTTGGTCCCTTCCTACATATCCCTGGATTAAGTCAACTAATACATTAGAACAGGTGCATGAAAGACTATATTCAAAAGTAGTTGTCATCTTTTATTTCTTCAAAACAAAGGTGAAAGATATGAATGAGAGTTTTCTTTCTGGAAAATTATGTTATAATAAACACTAGCTATTCTTCCTTGATACAACACCTTTAAAGAGAATTGTTCAAATGAAGTGTTTTATTTGAGAAACCGCGACTGAAATAGGCATGTTAAGGTAATGGTTTTTCATGGCATATTTTCCATTTCTGGGTTGTTTTTTTTTTTGGCCTTGTGAAGATAATCAAGTTGTCTGAAATCTTCCAATGCAATATCTTCACCTGTAATAACTATTCAATTACTCTTCCTTTTTTCTTTAATGTTTGTGTGTGGTTAATCTTTAAACAAACACCCAAAATTCTGTCTTCTTAGTAGTAGTAATGATAATGAATCTGTATCATAAGCATGCTTCCTATCATAGAGGAGGACAAGGTACTTAGGTCTTGGTTTGTTTGGGATTTTTTTTTATTATATCACAAGTTAAAGAACATTTGTTCAGGTAAAAGAAGGAAACTACATGGATATCAACTTGAGTTAAACCTGGTAAAGGAAATGAAAATAGATTTCCCCACTACCATCCCTGTAATTAAAAACAAAAAGGAAGAACAAAAGTTGGGGGAGAAGAAAATGCACAGACAGGTATAAGATTTATGAGATTTGAGTGTTTGCAGGGTCAGTAGCTTCAGAACAGCCTGTATACAGAGGCTGGCTGAAACTGATGCTGGAAACCTTGGAAGCCAGTCAACAAAGTTAAACCCTCTGCAATAATTAGTCTCTATTTGAAGGACTGTAAGTAAGTTGAAAATGGACTAAACATGCAACAGTGTTAGAAAGGCAGGTTACGTTATCAAGCATTTTTCACAGATAAAAGTAATTAATATTCTGGACAAGGAAAACTCTCCAGGTCTCTTCTCTTCGGAATTCAGTGGAGGAATTTGATACAATGCTATGTAGGTAGCTATTTGTTCAAGTGGAAAAGGTGGGAATTGTTACAAGAATAACAAAAGGATGAGGGTTTGCCTGTGGGGATGGTCACAAAACCAAAAAGCATCCTGTTGGGAGGTAAATTAGTGTACTCCCCAGAAGTTTTAGAAGCCAGCTTGCAGTGAATATTTTTGCTGATGATCATGGCATGGTATGGTGTTGTGTGCTTCTGAAACAAGTTCAGAGACGTTGTTAGTACAAAAAGGGAATCAAACATAGCTTGAAAACCAGGTTAAAGCACAGTTGTCTTTTGTCTTTTTGCAACTGCCCACAGAATTCCAAACTCTTTTAAGGTTATTGCTGAACCTGCCAAGAACTTACATATATCTAGTCAGTTGAGGAGAACATGAGGAGAGAGGGACAGGATAGTCAGAAATACTTAGAAATTGTATTTCAGGACACTGTTGATGTATTTTTAGATTATTTTTTTTTAATTTTTTTTTTGTTCGGCCCCAACCACAAAGATCAGCTGTATGACTTTTTCTATAAATTTTAGTGCACACTCAAGATTAGTCCTTGAAGGACAAGAAATAAGCATGTCAGAAACATGAACCAATTTAAAGTTCTTCATATCCACCACTGGAGATATTTGTATACCTCAGATTAGAATGACAAAATGACCAGCAACATGATTCTACAACTCTGATCTGAGTAGGTATTTGGAGTCATGTAAAATTAGGAGCATTACTGTTTCCTTCCCTCTCTGTCACTGGAGATGCAGTGGTGTAGGGTTTAAACACACTTTTAATTACTTCTATACATGAAGAAGCAGAGCAGAGACTTGTGGTTTAACTCCAGCTGGCACCTAAGCCCCACACAGCCACTTGCTCGCTTCCGCCCATGCAGGTTAGGGAAGCAAATCGGCAGATCACAGGTAGCTACAGTGGCAGAACAGTTCTGAAGCTATGTAAGCTCCAATTCCCAAGCACTGGAGAAATTCTTGCCCCACAGATCTCCAGCCGTGTCTCACAAGTAGACTCCAGCAGCTTAGCAGGTAGATTTGTCTCCTAGGTGGCTCCACATCAAAGGCTGCAAACACATGTGGGTAACTATTAAGCTATTAAGAACTCCAAACAGAGCCAACGCAGTCAGGTTCCTATCTGCAAGGTTGAAATTTAAAGCTAGAAATCCTCATAGAGTTTATAAGTTCCCTGGCAGCAAAGCAGTCTGTGCAGAGAGTAGATGACTGCAAACAATGCTGAGAGCCTTGAAAGCCAGTCAGTGAAACTGATACTACTCCTTTTTTTTTTTTTTCCTTTTTTTTTCCCCTCACTGCTAGTAAGCTGAGAAAAGTTCGGATACTTTTACTTCATTACATATTAAAGGGAAATATTTTATGTCAATTTTTTATGGAAACACACAAGCAGTAACCACCACACAACCATACTTGCTAGCTTTGGTTCAGCCTGTCACTGCTGCTAAGTTCAAAGAGGTGGATTTGAATGTAACTTAGAGCTCTGAAAAGTACTGTACCACACTGTGTGCATCTGAAATAATATTTTCAGAAGCACACAAAGATCAAGAGAAACTATAGATGTCACATGCAACTATATTCAATTATCCAAAATAACAGTGCAGAACCGCATGTGAACAAGAGCTACAGGAATAATTACATATGTATTATAACTACATCTACATTAGATAAGGTCTTTAAAGTATTTTACAGTTAAAAGGAGGCCATGCTACCAGCATACATTCTGGTGGACAGGTGAGAAACATCTCCAAGCAAGATAGTCAGTCTCTTCAGTAGTGAGAAATAAGCCGCTCTTGGATGCTATCTTACTTTTGAAAAACAACCAGTAAATCCAAAGCATCCTCCATTGCTAATATTACACTTCTATCAATGGAGTCTGAAACATATATATCAACAGTTTCTCTTCCGATTTTCTTGTATTCGATTCTTATACACTGACCAGTGATCTTGATCACTAAAGACAAGATCGCTTTTTAACAGAATTCAAACACTGAAATTGTTTTAGCTTTGCCACAAGACACTCATTTAAGCTAGTTGCTTTATTGCTTGGTCATTATTTTCTATCAAGAAAGAAGCAAGGTAGTTATTAGTGAAATTCCTTCATCAATAGTAAAGTCCCACTTACAGGGAATCAGCAATGAAGAACCTAGATGCAGGTTGCTGGTCACAGTGTTCTTTATGCATCTCCTTGGTTTCAGTGAGGAAAATTTTTCCTCTCAGGGTACCTGGAACAGCCTAAGCCTTTGCAGTAAGAGACGCCACCTTATTTGAGTCTCATATTCTCAAAGTATGGGCCTCTATGTCAGAAATATAGAAATTGTATAGTGCTTTTCTGCTGTGGTTTCTGCCACAGAAGGACTGCCTCATCTCTCTACTTTTCCCCCTGTTGGAATTTCCTTTCTCTATTTTTTTTCCCTCAGAACTTCCACTCCCACAGCTTGTACTCTTAGATATCCTTTGACTGGAATTTCAACTTTCTTCCAACTAATACAGAAGAATTTGTGTTGTACAGACAATTGCTTTCAGACTCATGACAAGGTGTTTTAGTCCGCTGGGTCTCTACTCACACAATTGTGTTTCTTTCAGACACATCTATATAGTTTAGTATGTCAGCTGTATTTAAAACACAAATCCATAAAGTTGGAACTGGATGATCTTTAGGGTCTCATCCAACCCAAACCATTCCATGATTCTGTGAAACACCACTGCCAAACTACCAAGAAGACCATACTATATAACTTATATTCTAACAACACAATAACATCTGCTATTGTAGTTTGAATGTATAACATACTAGTACAATGAACTCTGAAGGCTGGAAGGGATAAACATGAAACAGATGGACTGTCATGTCGTTAGCAATAATGAAACATTGCCATTAACAGACAGTCAGAAACATACTTAAACAATATGAGAAAAGTAGCTTGCATTCACACTATCTACATAGTCTGTGCTTAAAGTAGTACAAAAGATAAAGGTTTCTCAGAATTTCTGAACATACCTGAAAGATCATCCGTGAAAAAATACTGGCTAAAATGTCAAACAGAGAAAGAAGATACTCTTCTCCTTTTCATTTTGTTCTCTGCCGCAACAAACATCCTCTGTTTGAGCTGCAATTTGTAAAGCTCCTTTGACATCTTGGTTGTGAATACTCACTGTGAGTGTCACAGCTGCACTCAAGATGCAAATCAACACCCTCAAGGTCAGGCAGCTGTGGGGACAGCTCTCATACTATCATTACTTACCTGCAGAGTAATCCTCCTAAAAATCTTTTTTGTGCAGATAATGTGTGTAAGCAAGTAAATTTAATTTCTTTTCCAATCTAGCATTTCTAATGCTACTTGATATGTTACACTGTAGCCTAAAACTGCCTTGAACAGTGAAGGATTTTTCAGTCACTCTGTCGATGCTTTGAATCAGGTCCCCAAGCTGAACAGCTGCAGAACTTAATCTAGCTTCTCAGTAATTAATTCATTCACCTCATTCATACGCAAGTCATGCATAAATACCACAACTTTAAAGTAAGACCAAAACCGATCTTTTTGAATGGAGTGAATTTACAGTAGGCTTAAACTGAATGAGCTTGCACAGAATCCACAAAGGATTTGCTGTGTTAGTGAATAAGCTGTAAACATTGCAGTTAAAAAAAATCTTTTCAGTGTTGCCATCTAATTCTCTTTCTTGCCTACAAAACATCAGTCATCGCTGTCCCTTGGGCACAGGAATGAACAGCTGACCGCCAACAGCACCCGTTAAGCTGGGGCCCTTTGCGGGGGGCTGCAGCGTGTAACAACAGGTGTTCTTATAGAGGTGTAAGGACATCTTGCTTCTTGCTTGCTGGCTGTGCTCTAGCTGTGATGTTAAAGCAGCAAATGAGCCCCTTTCTGGGAGCCTCCAGCGCATGCCTGCTTATCTGTCCAGCACAGGGCATTTCAGCAGAGCAAACTGTCTCCTGGATAACCTGGGTCTGGTGCAGCTCACCCAGTATTACAGGGAGGATCTCTGCAACAAGCTCATATGTCAGTATGCTCCAGGGTGTGACTGGAGTGCCTTCAAGCTTAGAGCTTTCCTGGGTTTTATTGGTAGGGAAGATAAAGTTAAAGGAATGAAGGTTGGAACTAGGTAGGAAAATAACACTAGTATGGACAGTCACAAGATACTCTCTAGTGGTCAGGTCAACCAAGAATGTATAGAATACGGTCCTCAAATGCCATTCTGCTCAGTGCTAGAGATATGGTTATCTGTCTGAAATGTACCTTTCCTCTTGTTACTACTGCCAATGGTTTAGATTCAAAATAAATAAATTTGAAAAAGTAATTACACAAGTCCTAGATAATTCTTTTGCATCTTTCATAGATCCATAGCACGATGAGTGGTATGGGCACTTCATGGTTTCATTTCACCTTTATATTGGACTACATATGACTATTCTTAAAAGAGCGTATGAAAGCTTTGCGAAGACAATTCTGATAGCTGAATGCTTTTGTCACTGGAAATGCTAATGCACTAGGTGAGAGCAGTGTTTTTCCTTAAATGTCATTTTTTGAAGAGCAGTAGCTTCTTGACCTCGTAAGAATTTAATTCTGCAAATTCGGTGTTGTACTTCGTGGAAGTGTCTTTTCTCTAGTTTTTATTTCACAGTCAAAGCTACATACTTTAGAAAAACCTGAATAGAAGGTTAATAAGAAGCCATTTGAAAAATTGCACTTGTTTAGTCTATTCCGCATGCAAAAACGTTGCTTTGCTGCATGTTCCAAAAATGCCCTAACATTATATTGTTCATTGACACTTTTTTTTTTTTTTTTGTCTCAACTATAGAGCTGTACATCTTTAAACAACTGTTTGGACAAATACTGAGATGGAAAGTCATTGTCATTCTGAGGGGATGCACGTGTGTCTGTGTGGCTTTTGTTTGTCAGAAGTGCCACTGTTGCCAGGATACTCTGAGGCAAGATGTCAAAAGACAACAAACTGAAAGAACAGGCTACCTGGACTATCCTGAAACCTGGTCCTTGCATACTAACAAATTTAGGGAGTGCTCCTTTTCTCATCGATTTCAATGAGAACAAATTGGGCTGTTAGTTTCACTTAGGGACAGGCCAGAAAGAATCCCATGAGCCATTGTTAAATTTCTGACACCAAAGAGGCAGCTAACATAATATCTCTGCTTCCAATATCTTTTACACTTTTGCTGGATGAGCTAAATCATCACTTCAAGAAGCTTATAAAAGTTGTTTGCCTTTTGAATGGATTTGACTGTATGGTGTTTTCCTAAAGTGAGATATCTAGAAAGTGTAGCTTTAAGATCTTAAGCTGTGCAGATACTGATCAGTTTTGGTTGTTGGTACAGGATACGGTTTAGGCCATGATGCTATGCCCTCTTTAGTAGGCAGGTACACAAATCTCTCAAAGACCCAATGGCCTAGAATGGAAATTACTCAAATTCAGATTAGAAAGATGATAGAAATTTAACTGACAGCAGTCTAACTCTTTCTACAACTTTCATAAAGATGTGTGGAATCATCTTTGCCTGAAAGAGGACCACTGGATTTCTTTATCAAAGTGATACCCACAGGTCAGAGGCAATGAGATGTTTTTGTCATTAATAATGGTAAATCACAGTACAAATCAGTGCTCCAGATGGCCCTTTTTGCAAGGCAGAGAGGATGTGCCCAGCTGTGCTGCCATACCCAGCAATCTATATTCAAACGTCCATACTGTGGATTGTCTTTCAATTTATCCTTACTTACAACTCATTTCCCCATGCTGCTGAGTCTCTCTGTCTTCATCCATTTCTCACTCCCACACTTACACAAGCCTTGCAAGCCACATAACAAACTTTCTCCTGCCCAGGTCTTGACTGCAGACCTCACACCTAAATCCACCTCACATCAGACTTCACAGGGTCTGCAGCCACTGCACTTCCCTTCTTCATTAGCACATTTCATACTTGCTACATAAGAAACATTCACATCTTCCTCTCCCCAGAAAAGGAGCTCCTAACTGCATGCATTGCTGCATGCACTCTCCCTGCTCTCTGATGAGGGCAAAGCAAAAAAATTGCTGTTAGCAAAGGCAGTAAAGAGCTACGTGTGCAGCAGGCCATTTCTTGACAGGCTGGCTGCCCCTGCAGTCACCAGTGGTTACAGACCTGATTCACCACATCACTCCTATATGCCTGCATTATAAGGCAATCAGCAGAATAACCTGGATATCTGTGCACCTCTGAAACTGACTGCAGGCTGAGAGAGCACACAGTGAGCATATTGTGTCTGCCCCAGGCTTCCCAAGCACTCAAGTGCTCTTCTTCTGCAGCTTATTTATGAGTAGTGAGGAGTGGACACCGTGCAACACTGCTAGTGTCATCAAAACAGATTTCAGAAATAGAATACAGATGTTATTAGAACCTGCCCTTGAGATTGCACTGTTTGCTTCATGCAAAGGCACCTTTCCTTGTTTTGATCATAAGGAAGCATTTTTGTTTCAGACAGAATCCACGGGTTTCTTCATCTTCTGTGGAGAAAACATAGTCTGAAGTACAAGAGCTTATCACAGGTTGAGTAGAAAATATTTAGGGCACATGAAGTAAGCCAAAATACTGAAACTAAAATAATACCAGGACTACCATGTTTTTAGTCTGTGTTTCCTATTGCTGGTATAATAAACCAAACTTATTTTTTCGAATTCTTTTGAGAGACAGAATCTGTCATTAAAGGTGGCAATAATTATCCTCTATTTAAATATAACACTAGCATTCAAGGGGGTGATTCATTAGTACATATCTCTTATTCATCATAAAGCATAAACAATCACACCATCAAAGCATTATGTTGTCATAAAGCTTCATCTAATCCTCACTGAAATCAAGATTCGTTCTGTTCAGTGAACCTTGTGTGAGACCCTTTGTGAAATGAAAAAAAGGCTTTTTAGACTTTCTACTATGTGTTATTCAAGCCTTCTTTTCAAGTTTATTCTATACGAAAAAAACCTGACATTTACAATAGTCAGAAAATAATGCAATATTCACACGGGGGCCATTCATTATAATTTTAAATAACTCATTTCTTATATGCACAGCTAAAGATTTGGTGTGTTTCAATAGGTCTGAGACATTCAGAGTAGCTATGAAACCCATAAAGATCATTTAAAAGGCCCTCTTTTTCTCAATCTATCTTAATGAAAAAGACAGCCCATTGAAATGCAGAACTGTGCTTCTAAAATATAGACTGAAAGCTGTGTAGTGGTGCATTTACAGCCAAAACTGGAATATCCTCTCATAAAGATTTCTAGGCTACCATGAAATTAAACAACCATACTATCCAGAGTCTGAAGTCAGTATTTAAAATGAATACTCTTGTTCACATATAATGGCTGTACAAAACAAGGGAATTCGCTGTGCCAATGAATTCAGTTTCCTTATATGAAACTCCAAGACTTCAGGCTGCTTGTAAGTTGCAATTCTTTTTTGGTAAAAGGCTTAAATATTAGTGTTTGACATGACCAAAGTTACATAAAATACTTTGGAGAACTTGCTACATTGACTGAAATCTACCTGAAGCCATAATGCATGTGAAATTTAACTTACAAAATGTCAGCGTAACTTCTTATAAAAGGTGGAGCAGAACTACACTTTGGGCATCTGGAGTTTAAGATCCCATCTTTTACAGGCTCAGCTATTATGATTCCTAGATGGTTACTAGCTCCTTGTAAATGTGAACATTTTCAGAAACTGTGATTGCAGGTGGCAAGCTTTATTATTATCAGAGGCCAAATTACAAAGATAACAGACGAAAAAAGAGTTTTGAAATTAAGAATCTCAGATTGCTCCAAGATTACAGAAAGAAATAAATCATAGTCTACCCACCACCCAAGTTTTTGTGCCTCGTTTCTTGCAGCCCCAGCTATATTTAGAAATGAAAAATTGAAGGAAAAGATTTTGATTGTATAGACCTAAGGGTATGTCTATATCATGGAAAACATCACATCACAGAAACTTCTGAGCAAATGTGGCATAAGGTAGCTTCAGAAACAACTTGTGTAGTCCCTTCAGATCAAGACAGTGCCAAACCTCACGAACACTGTACTGTGCTATTTTGGCTGTCCATCATGCACTGAGCTGGCAGCCAGGGCCCTATGCTCTGTACTAGTGCTCTTCATAGACACACCAAAAAGAAATCCACTGCCTTAAAGCACCTGCAGCTGAAGATATAAAACATGCCTTTAACACAAAATCATTCTGCCAATGCTTTCAAAGCCAGTGATATTACCATGTTCAACTTAATAGTACATTTATTGTACAGTTGATTACAATGATTCATGGCAAATAGTAAATAGGATATTATATCAAATATGGAGTACAAGGAAAAATGGGTGCAATTAACGGAAAACATACTTTATGTAGCTTCATATCTTAGATATTTTACTTTAGCAATTTACAGTGTGATGTCAGTATGTCAATCTGAATGTGGTATACAGAACAGCCAACTCCATTTTCTTACATGCTCAGAAGTGCTTAAGCCTACACACCATGAGAAGAAATAAAAAAAAAAAAAAAGAAAAACCTGGATCTTGAAAGTAAAGCTTGGAAGATTGTGTTTGTTCTGGGTTCTAGAAAAATGTGTTGTACAAAAAAATTTTAACAGAATTTGATGTCTAAATGTTCAAGTTAGTGTCTGATACCCTGCTACAATCATTAGTTTTCCCTGAATCCCCAAGGATATACATTAGTCTTCTAAATTCTATATTAAAAATACCCCACAAAACTTTAAGTGGCAGATTTCTGGAGAAAAAAAAGAACTAAGCTTAAAATAAGAAACTGAAGTTTTTGTTTTGTAAATGTTGTGTTATGGATTTTTGCATCCTAAAAAAAAAGACCAAGGAGAAATTTCTCATTGCATAAATGCACTTCATTAAGCAGTATGCTCCAAGCTAAACTTGAAAAAGATTAAAAAACAGTTGCAGGGTACATACTGTTGCACTGGAAAGAGAGGGATGACTTCTGAGCATGGAACAAGGCATCAGCTTCCTGGATAAGGCTAAGGAAAGAGTGTGAATCTTCCACAAATGATGCCTTTATAACATTTTTTAAGTACTGCTCAGAGAGTTACTTAAATACTCTCCACAGTTCACCCATGACTCTCACCAGTGTCTCTATTTGCTCTATTTTCTTTTTATTTTTGATCCTTGCTGCTCTCAAAGCTTACAGTTCTTTTTCTCCTCTGCGTTCCAGTTTCCCTTTTCAAACATCATCAGGTTCCAGACACCACCTTCCTCATCATCTGGGGTGGCATTGTCCCAAAACTGCTTTTATTCCATCTGTACTTGCTCCACCATATTCCTTCTCCTTGAAGGTCTTTTTCTCTATTTCCTTCTTTCATTTTACATGCTGCCCTGTGCCTTTCTTTCTGAGTTTCTGTAATGTATGCTCCATCTTTATCGATTCCCCATTGCCATTTCTGAGGAATTGAGACATTCATGACCTTTCAGCTTGCTCTCCTCTGCTACTGCAATTCCTGAATTCCTGTGTCACATACATTGACATGGATATGACTTCAATTTTCCTCACACAGAGAATTCTTTAGGCAATGCACTTCTTCATCTCTTTTCACTCCCTGTCACCTATGGCTTTGAAGCTTCTCGCCTCTTTTTTTGAGCAGCAGCCTCAAAGCCTCTTTTCTCTATTTGTTCTCCAACGTACTTTGCCACCAAGCAGGTTTTCTGGAGTTACGCTTTTTTACTTCCTGGATTTTTGTCTTTTGTGATAGTGTGTTAAACTCATCTACGATGATGCAAGCCTTCATGTCAATTATCACTCCACCCTTGCTCTGCACATTACCTCACACTCATATTTTAATATAATTAGGAGTCTTGGTTCCGCATTGACCCAAAAAACTATTATTTGAAAAGTCTTCACCAGGTGCAACTTTAAATTAGCTGTCTTTTCCAGCAGTTCAGCTTTCTAATCATCCTTCAGTCTTTTTCTACAGTAGCTACCAGTACCATTTTTGTGCCCTGGCCTTTAGCATTTCTGTGACTTTCTGTCATTCACCATCCAAGACTTTTCTGTTCTCAGCCCATTCTTCCTTTTTTACTTTGTTTCTCCTTCAGTATGATGACTGAGCCTCTCAGAGCTCCACATTTCTCTGTCCACAATTCCAATTTATATCTTGCCTAGCAGAAAATCCATAGTACTAGCCACTACATGACAAGCTTTTCTTGTGCTCTGCTGTCGCCCTTGCCCTTGCTGTGGAAATCTTTTAACCAATGTAGCTTCCTCTACATCAGCTTCATTCTCTCCTTAGTTTCTCCTTAGCATTTCTCCTTCTGAATGACGGGCAACCTACTTGAGCAGGTGGTAACACATATAGTGATTATAAAATAGTTTTTCTGAAAATTATCTTATAAGGTGGAAATAAGTCAATATATCAAATCATTCTTACAGTCAATATCTGCCAGTGATATTTGCTCTTCAAAGCACTTTTTTCAAACTTTATTTTTTTCCGAGAAACTGTTTTTGTTGTCCTGTGCAGAATATGGAAACAAAGGTTACAGGCAGTTAATAAGCTTGTTGGACATGGGCAAAGGCTCACTAATCGCTGTTTTGTGATTTGTTATTATTTCCAATAGCTCCTAAATTTTGAAATAAATGTATTGTGAGACTTAGTTATCCCTAGAGACAACATGGATCACTTTTCTTTCATGAACAACGGAGCTGGAATAACACTGTTTTTATTTATATGCACATTTCCAGGCCTAAAAGGTTGTCCCTTTAAAATAGCTAGAATTAAATTCTGATCAGCTTCTAGTGAAGAAAGAACTATGAGACAACAGCAACCCTGTTAACATCTGTGCACAATGCATGTTAAAAAGAAACAAAAAAGTCTGAGAACATTTTGCAAAGTTTATAAGTTTTCCTCCAAAAGCAAGATGGGGTGAACTCCACTCTCTAACCCTATAGTCTGAGTCAATAAAGCCGTAGATTGGATTATGCTTTGAGATATTGGAGTCCCCAAATGTGTTGTAATGTGCAGCTGACCTCCCTAGAATGCTGGACCCCAATGCTGAATGGTGTTTTTGCAACATGTCATTGCATCTTCGTAACCTCTGCTTCTCCACCAGTAACAAAGGACCTGGATTTTATGAGTCCGGCATACCTACTTCAATATTTAATGCACAGCGCTTAACCAAGGATTTTTCACATAATATGGTCTAAACCTCAAAAGCTGAGACTCTAAAGCATCACAGTAACAGATGATGGTCACTAGATGAACAAAAAACCAAGGGTGTTATGAAATGTTTGCAACACACTCAACTGTGAGTTCTGGATTCTACAACCAGAAAATTGTCTCAGTATTTTTACTGGAGAGAATCTAAAGCAACTTAGGTGCAGCAGGACCTCCACCCTTGCAATCCTGGCTGCTGAATCTTTCAAAAGCCAACTATCACTGGCTGCTGAATCTTTCAAAAACCTTTGTCAGAATGCCAATGGGTCATTTATTGGAAGACAAGGCAAATGTTTGTGATTCTCTATGAAAGGTCAAAGCAAACCATAACACTGCATTTTGCTTGCTTCTATTTCTCAACCAGTGGTATAATAGAAGTGGTGGCGAAATCTACTGTCCAGTCTCCAAACATAAGGCAGCAAGCACGACAATGATTTTGAAGGAGAATTCTTGTAATCTACATGTGTGAGCATGAGCAAAGTAATTCAGGTGGAAAACATGGAAATGCTGAATGATCTGGCAAGTCTGCAGAATGTCTATGACCAGGTAGAAGAACCAAGTTCAACATGTTCTTCTGAAGATAAATATAAAAGATGTTGTTTCTTTATTTTTCATAAGTACCATTTTGTGAATCAGCTCAATTTTTTAGAGGTGGATGTTTCTACACACCTAAAATGATACGTCTTTTTTAGATATATGTGTTTCATTGATTCCAATGACTGTTTGGACTTGAGCAATTGCTTGCAAGAACAAATGCTTCAAATTCCAATCAAGTGATCATATTTGTGTCTTATTTTGACACTCTTGACAGAGGCATGTGAATTCTCCATGTATAGTTTGTGATATTTATATTTGTAACTTTGAATGAGTTTTAATACGTTATGTGTCTGAGATCTAATCAAGAATCAGTTTTGCTGATAAATTTACTCTGGGTCCCCATTCAGGATGGACACTGGGTTTGCAGCCCTGTATCTGCTTTAGGTCCTATCTGTCATTGAGTCTTCTGTGACTGGAGCTAAGGCTGTGGCTTCATCATTCTTTGCTGATATTTTTTAACCTTTTAGTTTGTTAAGTCTGCTTTGTAAAGCTTCCCAAGACAAGTAGGGTTAAAGCTCATTTAAAAACTAAAAATGCATTGAGGTTATTGGTACCATATATTGACTTTTGATAGACAGAATCTTAGTGATTACTTTTCAAGCAGGAAGAATACTGAAATTTATTGAGTGACTTGTTTGAAAATGATAATTATAACAACCTTGCCTGCTGGGTAACTTGCAGCAGTCAAGTTTATTAATTTCCATTACTTCTCCTGAAGCTAAATCCTCCTGTCATCTCAGAGGGGCACATAATTTTGTATTTTATTACAAGTTTAACATGCATTTTGAAATATCTTCTGAAGGCCTTTTATAGCAATATGCATTTTTTTGCATACAGAACATTTTCAACTGATGTGTCTCAAAACACTGATAAACACTAATCAACTGAAATTCACAAAGCTTACTTAATATAAATGTTTAGTTTTGCAGTAGAGGACAATGATAAAGAGAAGTTTAGTGGCTTCTAGAAGATTTCAAAAAAATCCCAAACTGAAGCTCTCAGTCCCATTTTTGACTCTTTAACCATTCCCCTCCCCATTGTGATCACTGTGCCATTTCACATGCTATTCACTTCTCTGATTTAATTTTCATCCTTCTGAAATATTGTACTTCTAGCAGAAAACAAGATACACTTGAGTATGTTATTTAATACTGCTCAGTTTCTAAGAAGTCAATCCCTTAAATATTGGTATGTCAGAAAACAAAGAACATAGGAAAAAACCAAGATACTAGAAAGCCTCTTGAGACAACTGAAAGGTCATCATCATCATTTTGGAGACATAAGCCACTCTTGGTTTCCTCATACTCTTCCGCAAGAAATAACTTCTTTACAGAATGCACTGGTTCTCACAATTCTTCATTCAATCTGAAAAGGTCTTTTCCCCAGCCAAACGTGATCCAAAAGTTCAGGGTTTTTACACCAGAAAGGACTGTAAGTAAGTACATTATTTGATCTCTGTATAAAAGTGTGTAACTTTGCAACGTTAAGCTGTGAAGAGTACAAACATTCAGTCTATTTCTATGCAGAAAAGCGTTGTGTCATGTTCAGTACGGAAAAATGTTAATTTCTACATTCATAACAGATTTGAAATTGATAAAGCATCAATTAAATCATGATAACAGATTTATACAGCACTGGACCATTAGAATTTTTCACCTTATCACCGTTTTTTTCCCTCCTGAAATAAAATCAAAGACCCAAGCTCTTCAGATGATCACACTGTTTTATTTATTCATCAGTAGAATAGATCATGCTTCCATGTAATTTACATTCAGGAAAGCTTTTTAGCACAAGTGAAGTCAGTTTCTGGTCCAGTTAGTGATTAACATGGTCTCTGAAAAGAAGAGGAAAAGTGTTATATGCACTTTCCAAATTTGCAGTGCAACCCATGAGATGCAGATGTCCCTTGTGGTAATTAATTTACACCCTGAAGCAAGAAGCCTGATTACCCCTACATAATTAAGTTAGCTATGACTACAAATGTAATTAATGGCCTCAATGTTATACAGCCTTTTTTTTTTTAAAAAAAAAAAAAAAAGGCAACATTGTAAGCCTGTGATCTCCTCAGGCTGATTACCGTGTACATAGCATAGAATCTTAGAACCATAGAATCATGTAGGTTGGAAAAGACCTTCAAGATTGACAAGTCCGACCATTAAAATAACACAGCCAAGTACACCACTAAACTGTGCCCCCACGTGCCACATCTACACGTCTTTTAAATACCTTCAGGAATTTGACTCAACAACTTCCCTGGGCAGCCTGTTCCAGTGCCTGACAACCCTCTCTGAAGAAATTTTTCCTAATATCCAATCTAAACCTCCACTGGCACAACTTGAGGCCGTTTCGTCTTGTCTTATGACTTGGTACTTGGCAGAAGAGACCGACCCCTACCTCACTACAATTGCAGAGAGCAATAAGCATTCCCTTTGGTCAGCTGGGATCAGCTGTCCTGGCTGTGCCCAATCCCAACTCCTTGTACACTCCCAGCCTGCTCGCTGATGTGGTGGGATGAGGAGCAGAAAAAGCCTCGGCTCTATGTAAGCACTGCTCAGCAAGAACTAAAATATCCCTGTCTTATCAACACTGTTCTCAGCATGAATCCAAACCACAGCCCTATACTAACTACTTTGAAGAAGAAAATGTGAACATTTTGAAGTTCAACATCAAGTGCAATGTCCTGCACCTGGGCTGGCACAATCCCCAGTATCAACATAGACAGGAGATGAACTGATTGAAGTCAGCCCTGCAGAGGTTGACTTGGGCATACTGATGGATGAAAAATTGGACCTGAGCAGGCAATGTGCACTTGCAGAAAACCAATTGTATCCCGGGCCACATTAAAAGCATTGTGGCCAGAAGGTTGGAAGAGGTGCCTCTCTGCTCTTAGGACCCACCTGGAGTACTGCATCTGGTAGCCCCAGCACAGAAAAGACATGGACTTGTTGGAGCAGGTCCAGAGAAAGGTCATGAAAATGGTCAGAGAGCTGGAACAGCTCTGCTATGAAGAAAGGCTGAGGGAGAGGAGAAGGCTCCAGGTAGAGCTTATTGTAGCCTTTCAATACTTGAAGGGTCTTACAAGAAAGATGGAGAGAGGTTTTTTATCAGGTCCCATAGTGACAGGACAAAGAGTAGTGGTTTTAAACTAAAAGAGGATAAATGTATTAATTTTGGATCTAAGGAAGAAATTTTATATGATGAAGGTGGTGAAGACATTAGAACAGGTTGCCGAGAGAATCTGTGGCTACCTGTGGCAATGCTGTGCCCAATCATTTGAAATGTTCAAAGTCAGGTCGGACAGTGAAAGATGTGTCTGCCCATGGCAGGGAGGTTGGAATTAGATGATGTTTAAAGGTCCCTTCCAAGAAAAGTATTCTATGATTCTACAATGTATTACCTTTTTTGTATTCTGGACCCCAATACAATACATACCTTCAAAACAAACCTAGTGAATTGGGTTAAAGAAATTAAACAGCAAGAGATAAAAATCTTTCTTGGCTGCCTATACTGCATCAAGTACCTCAGGGCTGGGGCAAGCAAATTAATATGGTCATAGTAATGACCTGTCTAATATGCATTCATCAGGGCAAAAGCTTAATTTTAGGACAGCAAATACACATCAGAGCCCTATCAGAGGAACAGCAAGTCATTTAATAGGAGTAACTTTAGACATGTTAATGCCATGTTGCTTCTGAGGTTATGTATGTTTTATTGGTCAAAAAGAGTTTGCCAAAACTGTTTTAAATTATCTAACCCTGGATATTGATCAGCTGCAGGAGATTTTCATAGACTGCTGAAAATGTGTGGCATTGCCTTTATGTCTTATGGCAGAGAGGTAATCTAGTGTACAGCTATTTAAGCCTGGAGGGAAACCTTGGTTATTTGACATCACAAGTGTAGTTATTCATTGACCTGATATTTGCAACTGATTTGTCCCTTCTTGTTCTAAAATATAGTGATAACTCTGTTTCATAAAATATTTTCATAGAAAGGCATAAGGTAAAGTAGCCAAACTTTCCAAGTCTTTATAAAAATAAGATCCAATTAGGATTGCTCTACAACCATATGAGAAATGGTTGAATTTCAGAGTTTTCTTTCAGGTAGGAAGAGTATACTGACTACAAGAAAGAAAGCAAAAAAAAACCCAACAAAAAAAAAAGCAAGTTGCCTACTTAACTTAGCAAGGCTTCTTCTCTTCATTGAAATCTGGTTTCATTCATTAGTCTTGATACTACATGCGAACCTAACTGATGTATTTAAAATATTACATTTCTAAAAAAGTATCTCCCCTTGCCTCCAGGGAGGGAGAGTGACTATCTATCCCTTTGAAAAGAAGGTATTTGCCAATTGACTGTGAATTACTGGAAAAAGTCCTCTGACTCAGTACCTTTAAAACAACGTTCTTCCTAAAATATCATAAAACAACTAAAGTACGCTCCTGCAATTCAAATTGAAGGTTATTTTACCCTAATATTGATGACAGTTTATGTCAATGAGCTAATGTGTAGCACGGAATCAACTGTTCATTTTACACAAATACTTCAAATAAATACCCTTAGACCTATGATAAACAATGTTGAATTTTAATCTGCCTATAGCTTTCCAGCATTTAATAGTTTTTGCCTCACTACTCTGAATTGATTTCGAAAAAAATTGGAGCTTTACAGATATGGTTAACTGCTTAGCCTGGGCAAATTAAATTAAGCCTCTGGCATACGATGAAAATTTTGTTTCACCTAATTGAGCATCTAATGAGTATGGATGAATTTAAGCTACTCCTAGAAATGTTGTTTTTCAAAGCTTTTCTGATTAACATCCACCAAAATGGAGAAGGAAACACATGACATTTATATACATAAGCTTTTGAAATACAATTCTGATCCCTCCAGAAGGTTTCTCCTCAAATTGTTGTGTCATGTATTGATAACTGTAATTATTACCGAAATAACATGGCCCGCTTTTCCTTTTGATTCATACAATTGCCTCTGCTTATTTTCCTGAGCTTTTCTGTACAATATTGTGTACATTCAATAAGCTCTTCAGAAGCTTTACTACTTTGATCAAACTAGCATGTCAGTTTTTTCCGTCTAGAAAATGCACCTGGAAACTAGATATAGATTTTTTACCATTAAAATGTCAAGCAACCAGTGAAAGAGGTGGATAAAATTCTGAACTCTTTTGAGATTACTGAAAGCTTTATACCTTTGACCTTGCTCCATTTGATAGTATACCTCTATGAATTCTTCATCTTAACAGTATTGCAAAATACCAAGATGGTCACTTTATTCTTTCTTACTCATTATTACACATCAATAAAGCTCTTGACTCTATCTTGTCTTTAGGGTTAGGATAAAGGAAGAAATTCTTGTAAAGTAAAAAGGCAAAAATTTTTATCCCCCTAGAAATCATTTTGAGGAAACCCACTGGCTTTTAGACAAAGAATTTTAAATGAAGAGAAAAGAAAGTTCACAGCCGGTTTTTCAAACTACACAGCTTGGTCACAGTCCCGTTACTAAGAGCTCATGTGTTTATCTACACTTGTTTCCTTCAATTCCACATTAACAAAACAAAAAAAAAACCAAAAAAACAACAAAAAAAAAAATACTCTTGTACAGCAAAAACCTGATTTGACCAGGCCTTTTTGAAGCTTGCTTTTTTCCTTCAAAATATTTTGTTCTGTCTTCCTCTTCCTTTTAAATCACTACACTTTGTGATCCTGTCTACATCCAGACCCTAACCCCTTCTTGCAATCATCATACCATTTTTGTTTGTTCAGGTTTTTCTTACCATTTCTTTTGCCTTGAACCAGGTGCATTTAATGCCTTTATACCACCATCTATTTATCTTATGTCTACACTGAATTTGAAGATGCAATTTAAGCACATGGAGGCATGCTCATGCTAGCCTTAATCTACCTGGTTGTGTTATGAGATTATTGACTTCAGTGCAAGACTGCCAGAAATTTGGGTGACCTACTCAAGATGTGACTCTCTTTGTCCTGAAATCTATGACTCTGATTTTTCCTACATTGCTTCCAAAATTGCCTGGTTTAGGGCTAGCATGGAGAGATATATATCCCAAAGTGTGCCAGTCACCTTAGTTCTGGCTGCATAGATTCATGTATAGTATATTTTTAAACCAGAGCAAAGTGTGCCTTATTTTGTTGGGATGGTTGTGCTCCTTACCCAGAGATGCATTTGCTTCTGTGTCATGCTTCCACATAATTCCAGATATGGTTTTATTGGTGAAGGTTTCTTTTCTTACAGACACTTCTGAAACAGCCCTATGCCATTTGGTAACAAAATGAGCTTTTTTCTAGTCTCAGAAGATATCAAGTACTACATAGTATTCACTGTCGCTCTATGTTTCTAGGTTTCAAAACATTTGTTAGCTGAGGCAAGAGCAAGACATATAGATAGGAACATAATCACTGCTGGGCTGACAAATTGGCTCTTTGCTGTGATGAATTAGTTTCCCTACCTGTGATGAGTTAGTTTCCCTACCTTCTCTGAGTTAATGGTGTGGTCTTGGCCACGGGAATATTTACACACAGAAGTGAAAATAATACCATAGATTACATGGGGGTTTTTAGACAAACTAAATAAAGTTATATTTGCTTTACTACAGGAGACCATTTTTTTCCTGTGGCACTAATTTAAGCTTTAACTTGAACTGGCCTGTTTAGTTATAGCAAAGTTCAAAAAATTCAGTGCTGTTCATCTAAGACTAGAATAAAACATTTTTAGACTTTCTCAGGACTTCCCATCCGTAAAGACCTTCATTTACCTTTTTACACAAACCATTCCATAACACTTTATGACTCTTTATTCTTGTGTTAAACCAAATAATACTAAAAAATGAAAGCGCACCGCCCTCTCCACTCTAGCTCGCAACATAGCCCAGCAATATACTTTCACAGCTGCCCATGCTACAAAGTATAATGCTTTCTTTGTGGTCTCTGCCAAGGCAGTGCCTTAGTCTGTGATAATTCAAGCTTATGGTTGTGTTTTATTTTTACTAAACAAGTTAACCAGTATTATATCTGCACTTTTCTCCACTATATTATGTTTAAATGCCAGAAAGTCTGTAGCTGCTCCCACGTGCCTTGTACCCTTTCTGGTATTTTCAATTATAATATTTACAATAATGACATACTATGGACTAGGAATAATTTTCAAATGTGAAAATGGTCTCCAAATGAAGTACTTGGGAAATATTTATGTAAAGAATATTTTTGCTCTCACTGAGTTTAAGAACTCTTGTCAGCCTGTATAGATGAAAAAAAAAAAAAAAAATCTTCTCCATTTTCTCTCAGGGGAAGGAATAGGGAAAGGTGAGAATGCCAGTTTTCAAGTCCCCTGCTGACAATAATAATTTGAGATTTTTGCTCCATTTTGAATAATACTTACCTCCCATAAAGATTTAAAGCCTTTTGTATTCAGAGTTCCCTTGCATTTATGATGCTTCATTTCTGTTCACTTGCTTCACACACAGACCAATGGTGTTCAGTTTTGAGCAACAGTTTTCACATCATAGAAAAGAGGATTATGCTAATACCCCCTTTGAAGTAATCTGTAGACAAATGAAATTGTTCTTCCTTGTGTTGTTCCTGGCCACTGCTGCTTCCTCAATTAACTTCTTCAGCTTCTTTTACTTTGTATTAAGGTTTTTATTTAATATCCACAGGACATCAGCCCAGAGTAGCATTCTCAGATTACTGTGTTGAGCAGTTAGATTAGGCACACTTTTTATGAAGCATATTATTCCAAGGAATCTTTGCTGGAGCAAAAATAACTGGCAACAACTGTAACTCTGTGCTACTCCTAGGTTTTCTTCTTTTGAGGGTGATTTTTGTCTCAGGTATGCTTCTTTGTAGTATTACCTGTGTAGTATTACCCATACCTGGTTTGTTCTTGTTGTTAATACTAATTAAGTACCACATCTGGCAACACACTCTTTTGTACACCAATGTTCAGCAAAAATCAGTGAAGTAGTGAATACTTGCACAGCATCACTGTGCTCAATAGGTGCAGTCTTTTCAACTGGGGAATTCCCTCCCCCAAAGCAATGCAAATGTGAGACTGGAAGAGTTAGTCTCCTCTATCTTTGTCAGAAACACTTCACAGAATGAATACTTGAATACTTCAGGATTCTGGATTGCATCAACCTAGTGCTTTATCATTTGTATCACTACATTGTCTTACATCTCTTCATGTCTTCCAGCACATTTCTCCACAGTCTTTTGTTCTTTGGTTTTGGATACCTAATAAAAACAAGTCACTTTTTAAAAATGACCATGTGAAAAAAAGAAAAAGAAATTATCTATCACCTGGTTCATTCCAGACTGGAAGATGGTAGGTAGGAAAACAAATATATTTCATCTAGATTGTTGAATCTAGATAAAGAAATAGTCTTCCTCAAGAAGTCTCACTAACTGCTTTTCTGTCTTCTCATTGCAATGCTGTAGAAATAAGAAGACAGCAAATATTTCTTCTCATGAATGAGTCATTGCATTCATATCCTGGAAAGATGCTCTCCTTTAAAAGCTACGAGACAAGTTTGTCCATAACTTCCAAATTATTGTTTAAATGTCAAGCTGAAATCAGTGAAATTTGATTGAGCATATCACAGTATCTTTTAGATCATACTTATTTTTGGAGTTAGAAAACCACTAAAGTTTCTCTGCTAGGAAAACTCCTTTACACAAAGCAGCTACAATTAGGTTCTGATGTCCTTATTAGGTAGTATAAAAATATATATAATATATATAATACATATAAAATATATATAACATATAATGTATAATATATAATATATAATATACAATATATAATATATAATATATAATGTATATTATAATATATCATTATAAAATAGTCTAGTCTGTAAGTACTTAGATTTTTCAGCAAATTTCTCTTTAACAATCTAATAAAACCTTCTTTGTGCTAGCACAATATTTCATGTAAAACATCTCCACTTTAAAAATTTGCTACTTTCTTGCACAAAATATTGGTAATTTTTTTAAAAATAAGGATTCTAATTTTTAAATTACATTCTATGAATTGGAGCAGAACATAAACTGGTTTTCTCCTGAAACCTTAGAAGAAATTTTTGAATATGTGAACACATGGATTATAAATCTAAAAAAAAAATATATATATAAATAAAAAAAAAAATTGTTTCTTAGGTGAATGAGCACTGTAATAGTCAAAGCATCTGGAATAACATTTTACTGACCTCTATATAAAATACAGTTTGGCTAACCCTTAATCAAAATTGATCATTCTTTCTGTAAACTAAGATGCAATTCATACAGTTTGAAAAACCTCCTACACATTCCTCCTACAAAATGTTCAGTTTACATTTTGACTATGACTTGCACTCTAATTTGAAGACTTCCATCTATGCATAGAAGGATCCTCTATCTTTCGAGGTGCTATTTTTGGCACAAACTGCACAACTACCAGCCAAAGCTGAGAGTAGCTGGCATTGCATTGCCTATCAATACACCTCCATGTATTTATACGTATGTGCACAGAGAGAGATTTTTTGTGTTTGGTTTCTAGCAGAAAGCCATTCATTAGTCCACAAATTTCAGATTGCATTCAGATTGCAAAGAATGTGAGGATTTGCATTCTTTATTAAATGAATGACGAAAATATGAATGACCCTGAACAGAAACATTAATATAAAGACTAATCAGTTTCCTTTTCGTATGACTTCCATTTACAAGGTCTTCCCTTCTTCAATTAATTTCCATGAATTGATGTTTTAATGTATAACTAATCTTGAGCTCTGTCTTCTCTGGGTGATGGGGGAATTGAAGTTAACTTTGTTGAAGTCACAGTGCTTATGTTGCACATTTATTAAATGGTGATGTTTTCAAAAGCTGTATGGCACCTGCTCCGTTTCTCCTCAGCAGTAAACAGAAGTCAATTTTACTTATAAACATGCAGACCTCTACCCCATTTCCTGCAAATAAAACAAAACAAAACAAACATTTTCTCCACCAATACAGATTTTTTTCTCTCATGGTGGTAGGAATTATGTTCCCATGTGCTGCATTAAAATAAGTTAAACGTAATGCAGCTTAAGTTGGAAGGTCCAAGCTGCTGGCAGAAAGGGATAGAAAGCCTGCAGCAGAGGATCATTTCTCTATAGAGGGCACATAAGAAGAATAGACATAAAGGTCTATGATACGTTTGTTTGCTACAGCAGTTATATTTTAACTAAGTAAAACAATACCTGTGCCATACAATTACTTGAAATGAACCTGAACCTCACCCCCAGGCCATTTGGGAGTACCTGATGCAATTCACCCTTTGTTAGTCTCCTATTTCAAGGTTTACATTTTCCAAGGCAATTTTGCTTTACAAAACACTGGTCAGAACTACATTCTCACTTAGAATATAGTTGCAGTTTTTGCACTTACTTTCCACTGGTTTTTAACAAATCTTTTGTAAAAGGGTTATCAAACACAAAAGTCCTATTAAGTCTCCTGGAAGTGTAAAGTAAAATGAATGGATAAAGGTGAAAGTAATGATATAAACAGTTTCAAATCCTCACTACAAAAGAAGCTGCAAATCGTCACCTACAGTACTCATGTAAAGTGCTGACCATATGTAAAACTATAACACAGCTGCTAAGACAGCGGCTAATAAATAGCATAAATTCAGACCTATTGCACCAATTATTTCTCCCCAGCTGTTCACTATCTAAATCCCTTCAGGCCTACTAGGGTCACTTCAGCCATTCATGCCATGTTTTGCGCATGCACAGATGCCATGGATTTGTTTCACTGGATGAAGTGGAGATGGATCTGCCTCTCTTTCCTGTGCCAGCCTAGTTTTGTGCCCCAAGACACAACAGAGTATTATGTGCCAGCAGGAGGATGGAAGAGATTCAATTCTGTTCACTCAAGTTTACGCACAAAATTATTCAAGTGGTGTGAGCCTTGAGTTTTTTAATTCCCAATCCCTAATCCTGACTGCATTGTGGCAAGCAGCTCATTTCATTAACTATAATGAACTATGTGAAAGTGAATTTCCTCTCATTTAAATAGCAGGGGTGTGACTTTTTTACTTTATTAGCTATTTTTTTTTTCTTAGCAATTACGAATGGGACATTTTAAGTTTAGCTGGATCCCTTGACACATGTGCGCAAGCATTATAGGAGTCTTGTGATTTAGTATATCACAAAGAGGCTTTTATCGTTATTTGGAGACAGAAAAATACATATAAGTATCTAAAGATACAGAATTTATGAAATTAAACAGCCTGAAAATACATAACATTAGGGACCACTGGGAATTCATATGTGAACTTAAAAAATGGTTGAGGAACTGCCTGAATTCGAGATGGTATGGAGCTCTGGTGAAAGAAGAACTACTCGGCTGGAGAAAGGCAATTAGGGAGTTTTTCAAGTATTGGTTTTAGAACTGATGGTATTTAAGTATTTTCGTCAATGATCTTGACAAGAAGAGTAGGAGTATGCTAATGCAATGTTCCAGTGCCACGTATTCTTCTTTTATCAGGTCATGGATACATTCCAGATACAATATAAAAGAGGCCATATGGATTTCTTTTCATTACATGATAAGCTGCTGCTGCCAAAACAGTTTGGCTTTTGGCCCGCTCCGCGCCATTGTTCTTAACAAGCCCATACACATGTGGAAAGGGATCAAGACACAAACCGGTTGACTGTTTTGGGGGAGGGCTGGTGAATATCCTGGGAAGGCTGCAGCTCCCTACCAGTGGCTTTCTCAAGACCTCTTGGGAAATTAGTGTGCTGTCTTATGACCTATTCACAGATTAGAAGAAGACATTCATGCCAAGAAAAATAATAGCGAAGAAATATTGTGCTGCAGTCTTAACTGTATCTGCTGCCAAAAGTTATTTAAATTAAGCTACTTACTAAGGCTTTTGGGGAAGCAAAATGTGAATTACCCAGATATCCTACTCGGGAATGCTCTTGATGTGTGAATAATGCCCTTGGATCAATATAACTTTTAGACTGTCTTTCTGTTGAGTTTTATTTTAGCACAAAGTAAATGTGTAGCATACAGGTGAGGTTTCTATTGGAACAGCTTTTCTTTTGAGTCAGTCAGCTTTCTATGTACAGAGTTTAATAAGGTTTTCCTTTTGTTGTAAGTCTGTCAAAGAACAAGAACAACATGTGGTTCTGCCTTTAATAATGTGTTCTAAGGCTACACACCTTTCATGTGCTTCTCAAGTATTCCAGCCTCACAGAAAATGTAACTTTCTTCTTTCTGTGTCTAAACTCAAAGGAGCTCAAACCTGGATGATCCCTGAGAACTCAAGAAAAATATATTTGCTGGTGTTTCAGATTAAGATTTTCAGATTTACAAGTTTTAAATTGTGAATAGTCAAAACCAAAAGGAAACACAGTTTCCCAACACAGTTCTACAGATAGGCAAAACTTTCCTTTTAGGCTCTAAAAAGTGACAACAAATCTCATTTTTCTGCATTTTGTAGGTATTTTGTTTTCTTTACGCTGAGGTGTGTGAGGTATCTGAAGTCATACCTCTGTTCTGGAAACTCTTATGTGGATTTACAGCAAATAATAGTGAGCAATTGGGTAAGCTTGACTGACATGATATACTCCAAATACAGAAGTCTGCTAGTCTACGCAACTATTAATCTTTTGCCAACAGAAATAAACTATAATATTGTGCTATATCATGTATATAAAATAGACTAGAACCCTTTATTTCTCAGTAACAGCAGTTCTGTTGCTGATTCACTTACTGAGTCATTAAAATATTTTTTAGTAGTGATGTAAAGAGGCTATGCATATTTTTTTGTTTAGCTAAAAGGGAAGTAATGCTTATCTATAAATTTTAGTCTGTGTATATGAATTGCACCTATTTTCCTACAACCATCATTTCAGTCGAATCTTGCTGAAGAATTATTCTGTGTAATGCTGCATAAATGGATTCCATTGATAAGCATAGCCATAAAGAGGTCTAGAGAGAGGAAAACTTGATTTATATCTTGCGCAAGCAATTTTGTATAATTGCTAGGTTGGACAGATTTGAGGTGTATGTAGTATAAGAAACAGCGTTCAATGTATTATTTTTAAGAGAACATTACTACAGGACAGCTATAAAATAATCCTTACCCTTCTTTACTCTCCTGACTCCCAACAATAAATGATTTAGGGATTTGCAGAACCACTGAAAGACATTCCTTTTCTGAATTTGTCTAACCTCTTTTTGAATCTATTCACCAATTGAGTTTCCACAAGTTATACTCCTTCCTTTTTTTGGTTTAAATATATTTTTTTGGTTTAAATATATTACTCAGTAGTTTCATTCTGTCTTAACTAGTTCTTATGAGGTACAAATATACTAATTTCCTATCTGCTCTATCCACACACATCTATAATTTCATTATTCTTTCAATTTTGCCATTTCTTAACTTTATATTCTGTGTCCAGAAGTCCCAGCATTTTACTCTTTCTTTATATGGGAACCACTCTAATCATCCCTGTTAAGCACCCACTAGTTTTCTTTTTATGCTATATCCTTTTAAAGATGAAATAATTAGAACCACAGACAATATTTAAGACAGGGGCATACTGCTGATTTGTGCAAATTCACAGCAGTATTTTCTGTTTTGTTTTGTTGGGTTTTTTTTTAATTCCTCCTCAACTCTTCTTTTAACAATAACGCACAACATTCTTTCTCCTTGCATGCTGCTGAGTGCCGGAACCACTATTTTCAGAGAACTGTACTCAGTGCCTCCTGATTCCTTTCCTCAGCAACAGCTAATTTAAAGCCAGTCATTTTGTGTGTATATATATATATATAGCTTCCCATACATACTTACTCACTCTGAAATTCATCTCCCAGGCCATTTGTCCTGCCTCTGGTTTATGTGTGGCAATACCTAATCCTGAATAATAGCTGTGGTGCCAAAAGAATATAAAAGCATAAGAATTATAGGAAAAACATCAAGAAGTATATACGTCAAAATTAAAGATGTTTCTGATTAGAGGTATTTACGTGCCAATAGAGAAGGTATGTTTGAAGGAAGATAGGGAGTATCAAGTCTACTAACATTTTTGCGAGTCTAGTTAAAAGTCTGGACAAAGTGTTATAGCAAACGCCAGTTTTATTTCACAGAACAGACTCTAGTCTCAAAAACATCCAAAGACTATGAAAACGTTAACAGGGATTTAATCTTCTTGCCAGCCTGAAGCTACTGAAGGAAGAGACATTCAAGTCAGAAAGATCTAATACCAAAGAAATATCACCAAGTCTGAAAAATGAGGGAAGGGTGTTTTAACTATCCTTTGCAATATATGTTTTTTCTGATTTTTTTTTCAGTCCAAGAAATACAGTATTTAGAATGAAAAGTGCTCTGAGAAGACATTTTCCTTTCACTAATAGATAGCACATGCCCATTATATCACATTCATCTCAATGAAGATTGGTGAAAAAACTTGGAAAGCCTTAAACAAAATTTATAATTGACAAAAAAACCCCTTTCTTTATGGATAGAAATTTAAGGCAATTCAAACAACTCCTTTTATCACAAATGCTAGTTGAAATGAAATTAAAATCTTTCAAACAGATTATAATCAGAAGAGATCAATTAAATTAATTTTTTAATTTGCATACACAGAAGTAAGCATAGCTTCATAGCAACCAAGAACTTTCTATTCTCTCTGTTGGTCATGTGATGCAAATATTGACATGAATTATGTAGTAGGCCTTTGGGAAAACCAATGAGTATTTCATGTAACAAATAAAGTATCCTTTTCCTTTCAAATCTTTTCTTAACACTCATCACTACATAGATGCTTACAAAAACATTCACAGATACATTTTGTTAGGTTATAGATCAATCATAGACAACTACTATTACTTATTTATGAATCTGAAAAGACGAACTCAGAAATAACCAGTCATGAACTGCCCTCTAATAATTTATGAGTATAATTAATCTGGTTCTGGAGTATTTTCTGTTTGAACATACAGGTTTAGTGTAACAGCAAATAATATAGAGACGCAGAAGTTGGAAGAAGCAGGAAAAAAGGAAAAAGAAATCAAAATAACTTCTTCACATCTCATTAGCAACAAAGAGTTGAGAGAAATCCTATGAAAGGACGAGATTGATAATATAATAGATCAGGAAGACTACTGTGATTCTTTTTTGGTTTTTAAAGGAGAAGAGGTTAGCTGCTGCGGTAGCTTTCATAATACACTAGAGAAATGCACAGACACCTATTGGACATCTGAAGATGATAAGCTTTCCAGGGAATAGGAGGATAGACATATATACAACAGCCTCTCTTTTAAAGTTCTTATGCTTTCTTCTTACCACTAAAATACACCATGCACTGTATTTATATCCATTTGTACACATTCATGCTATGGGTACAAGTGTACTGTGATTATTAAGCGAAGACTTTTATATTCTTATCCATTCTAGGGCAGTCCAAGCCTCCTGCTCTAATTTTCAATTTATACAGAAATATAAATTCTCTAAAGAAAGAACAGTTTTCCTGGTAAAATTTCTTTTTCTTCGCTTTGAGTGTTCATCTCTGGATGTATTCGTATTGGGGAGGATTCCCAAACTATCTCCTGGGTAGACTAGCCATGGCTTACTGTTTTTAAAAAACATTTCTTAGTGTCAATCTCCCCAAAAAGTGCTATGTGGGGAGTTTGCAAGTTTTGCAAGTGCAAAAATTAGGCACTTGTTCTTGCTATCTAGCATCTCTTCAAAAGCTTGATCTCATTGTTGAGCTTATCTAAAAAAAAGAAAAAAAAAAAGTCAAGAAATGGCATTTAAAAATTAGGAAAACCTGAAAAAAATCAAAGAAAGTGTGGTATCAGTTTTAATACACATGACAGATTTTCAAACAAGCAGTTCAGGAGAGCTTAAGGATACCACAGTGCAAATGAATACCTTTAAATTACACACACTCTGTAGAATAAAGCAGATCAGCCCTATGGGCAGCTGATACCGGGCTGATACATATCAGCTCACTTTTTGGTGTTAGTCACACCCCAACAAGTCAGGATCATATGTTTTCAGCAGCAACATTAAGGATGGCAGTTGAAGGGGTCATCCACATTTAGTGAATTAGAGAATTAACTTTTTTTTTGCAGCTCAAGCAGAACTATCAGATCAGACACCAAGAGCAAGTGATGGCCACTAGGCTTTTCTGGGTAAAACCCCTTAAGCAGCAGACATTAGCCATACTCTGTCACTTTTACCTATAAGGAAAAATGTGAATCCCCAGCCTAACAGAAGTTAATTCTTAGGTAACTAGGAATTATCTGTTACATATCTTCATATCCCATTATCAGTTTCTGTCATCATCCAAGAGGCAGACATTCAGGAACCTATAAGAAACATTTTACTCCATTAGTTGCCTAATCTACAGCCTTTTGGAAATCAGTAGCTTCCTAAATTCGATAATCGGTGAATAAGTGCGAATCACAACATTCCATGACACACCAGATAAAATTACAGCAAATATAAATTATAGTCAAAGGATGTTTGGGCTGCCAAAGAGCAGAGTCTTGTGGTAAATGACATATAATACATGCATAGATATTCATTTTACCTTACATTCATTTTCTAATATATATGCTACTTTGTTCCTCCATCACCATTCTGCTGGCCAGTGTCAACTATCATGTAACAGAGTTTTTAATATCTTGATACTGAATAAAACCTTCCAGAGAGTCACACAGCAGGCTGCTATTTCCAACCCAGCTCACATAATTTTTCGTATTTCATCAATTTCAACAGCCGTAAGACTAAGTGAAGTGAGGGCATCCAGGTATTTGTATGCATTTTTAAATTGTATATATTTTGAAACCTTGACCCCAGGAAAATATTCATAAGACAAGCATCTCCTTTGAATATTCATTTAGATGTAGGAGAATTTGAAAATTTGGATCTCTGATTTAGCAATTTGTGCCAAAAATGCCTGCCATGGTTGTGCTGCATATGCACATTTGTTCACAATATTATCCCCCTTCTCCTGGAACTCTAGAGCAACATTGTGTATTCCCAGCTAAGGAACTGATGTGGTTTGTCATCTAGAACATGCAACATTCTGACTTGCACTGATGAAAAATTAAATCAGTACTAACTGCTTAATATTAATGGATATTACTTACAAAGACAATAAGAAAAAATACCAAGGTTCACAATAGGTGTTAATATACTTCTATTTCTAAAGAGTCATAAGCTATTCTGCCTTTAAAAAGCAGGATATTCTATTAAGAGAAGAATAAATTGAATCTCCAAAAGCATCAGTGCTTTCCAAGTTCTGTATAGTTGGCCTTCTGGTACCAGACAGGCTGGAAAAGCTTTGTACACTGCAATAGGGGCAGTCTTTTTTTGAGGTGTAAAGAAGGAACGTTTCTTAAAACTTATGTCCTTTCTCCTAACACTGGTAGCTGACTGGAAACAAACTTCCTCAGAGTTACCTCTAAGGGTGGCATTCCTGTTATCTTGTTTATCTTCCTATAAATTAACATCCACATAAGAATGTTTATTAGATAATTATTGTTGATTGTATCTAAAATTACTTCTTTGTAAGCTCTAAGGTATATTCTGGATCTAAAGCATGACAGAATGATTTGCCAGAAAGATACTATTTTTTTGCTAGAAATTATTCCTTGGTAAAGCCCTACATCACTTTTATAGTGTGATTTCATTTAATATTCATAAAGCAGATTAGCAGAATTAGAGTCACTGAAAAGTGCACATTAGAAAGCAGAATGAATAATGAGAATTAAGTTTATGAGATGGCTAAACTGAATTATGGGGTTTTACAGTTTTTCTATCTCTACAGCCCTCGTGGCATATCCATGTCTGAATCCCTAGAAATCCCAGCAGGCATCTGGAAAGGAAATTCAAGACCACATATGTATTACAAGACCAGTTCAGAGAGTCTTGTCAATCCGTGGCTGAGAATTCTAAAATCACAAGGGACTGGTTGAAAGAACTGAGCATTTGCAATTTATACTCCTTACTGCCTGATGCGAACAGTGAACTGACAGAGCCCTCTGGAAAGTGAGCTGAGCCTTCTCACAGAAAACACACAGTATATGCCCTTTTGGACAAGGAAAAGCAGACATATTCTCCCCAGGCCACTTGCAAAACAACTTAAACCAAAATGCGATCTCAAGTCAGCACATAAGCAGTTTTAAATTGCATGCAACAAAGTCAGCAATGGAGGGCTACGTCATCTTGAAAGAATGGGATCTGTGAGAGATAAACAAATATGTTCTAAATGCAGAAAAAGCCAAGAACACCTTCATGCTAAAGGGCAATACTGTCAGCATTTCATTTCTTTGAGGGGCAGCATGTTCCCGTTCCACAGTTTGCAACAGCTTACATCAGACTTAATTTTAGAAAGAAAAATACAACTAGTCATTCCAAAATACCATTTTCGAACATAGCAAATGGCAGAGATGTTTGCAGAACACTGAATGGATGTGCAAAATTCTCCCAACTTTCTTTGAACCAGAACTGACTTGTAATGCAAGTGGCTGTGATCACAACACGTAAGATCTTTCTGGCTTTATTAAGGCAAACTATGGCTTTTGTCTATATCTCTAGAGCTAGAAGATCAGATACAGCAATATTAAAGTGATTAGGAAGTTAGATTCCTTTTTTTATTGGATCTGAACAGAAGGTTAATGGTATTGCCTTGATACTATGTATCCTCTCTGTGAATCCAACAACTAATATCCCGTTGTGATAGCTGTGACCACTGATGATTTTTCTTAAACTCTTGAACACATTCTAGGATGTTTTGTGCCTAAACTGGGTGAGAACTTTTTACATAGGTGGTTTTCCTTGTTCAGCTTTCTCAGAAAAGTTTTGCCAAGTGATAATACAAAGCTGGAAAACAAGCATATGACTGCTAGTAGAATAACTGGTGAAGAGCAAAGATGTGAATGGAGTCCACATCTGCAAGAATTACCATTATTTGCTACTGAAAGTACCATAACAGTGTTATATGTACTGAATGGTTTGAGTTGAAGGACCTTAAAGTTCATCCAGTTCCAACCCCCTGCCATGGGCAGGGACACCTTCCACTAGACCAGGTTGCTCCAAGCCCTGTCCAACCTGGCCTTGAACACTGACAGGGATGGGGAAGCCACAGCTTCTCTGGGCAACCTCTGCCAGTGCCTCACCACCCTCACAGGGAAGAATTTTTTCTAACCTAAGTCTCCCCTCTGTCAGCTTAAAGCCATTCTCCCTTGTCCTGTCACTACAGGCCTTTGTAAAAATCCCTCTCCAGATTTCTTGTAGGCCCCCTTTAGGCACTGGAAACTGCTCTAAGGTCTCTCTACAGACTTCTCTTCTCTAGAAGAAGCTCGCAAGCCCGACTCTCCCAGGCTGTCTTCACAGCAGACGTGCTCAAGCCCTGTGATCATCTTTGTGGCCCTTCTCTGGATGCAGATATTTTTGGCAGTGAAATGTTGCAATACCTGCAAAGAGGTAGGGGAAACCAAAGTAAAAAGTCTTAAGCCAGTGAGGAAGAAATGGTGATGCTTTCTGTCCTAAACTCACACTTGCATTTGCAGCCTTGGTGTAACTAGCAGGAGAATGATCACAGAATTGCTTTTTCAGTTGAAGTGATGATGTTGCTGCAATAGCTGATAGCTTGTGCAATTGAACAAAAATGTTTAAATAGTGAACGATGGAGAAGATGAGCTGGAATAGCAAAGTTCTCTCTTGTCTGAAATGTCAGCACCAGGACTGACAACTACTAAAGTCAGCTGACTTTAGTAGAGCTTCAGGAATGTAAATGACTTCGTTTTGTTGTGCTGGCTCCAGGCACATCCTAAATTACAGTGAAATTTATATCAAAATTCTCATATCCTCCAGTGAACTGTATTACCCTTTTTGTAAAAGCACAGATGTATAGTCAGACAAGCTTGGCCATGTGTAGGCCTACAGTTTAAGAAATTCTGCATTCACAACTTTTCCTCAATTGTATTTGAAGGCATACTTACAATCAAACATGCTTTCTTATCTTGTTTATTGTTAGTCTTCTATTAACCTTATCTTACCTTTCTTCATGTAAGGAATTTGGAGCAGGAGCAAGCTGAGTATCAGATGTGGAGAAAGAAAGCAAGCTCTTCCAAGCACAAAAAAAAGGGACCAAAGCCATTGTCATGGCAACAAGAATTGGACATAAATCCTGTTGCCTGTATTCTAGGGGTAAGGGAAAATAATCTATGTCTAAACTGGAGGTTTGTGATTACATCTCTAAATTATATATTAATCTATAAAAATTGCAAGGAAAAAAATTCTGGAGAACAAGATTGAAAGGAAAAAATATCTGGAAAAAAAGATTTGTGTATTAATTAATCTAAAGATACTATAATTTTCAGGAACCGTGTACAGGTATTACATAAACATAAAATCTTTTGGATTTTTTCTTTTTAAATCATCCATTCTGAACAGTTGTTTCTCAGCCTTGAATGTTGAGAAAATATTCTGTTTTCCAAATGATATGTCCTGAATAAAATTATTTCCTGAAACTGAAAAAATAAACCGAACATATACCTGTACTCTATAGTATGCAAAAACATAAATTGAAAAAATATCACTGTAATCAATTCACTAAACAATCTAATAAGTACATGATTTTTAACTGTGTTCTTTTATTTTAAGAGAATTACATACATTTGAAAAAGCTTCTGGAAAAGCACATATCCAATATTCCTGTACTATAATCCACCAATATTTGCAGAATACATTAAACATTTTCAAGCATTATGAGCTGAATATTTAACACATTCAATACCCAGGAAATATTAGAAAGTCTGAAAGTGTTTTAATTTAAAAGCTGGGACTCTTGAGTCATTTGTTTCTTTGCTCACAGGAATTATACACATTACCACATTAGGCTCAAAGAGAATACCTTTTTCTCCCATTTTTAACATGACACAGTCTTACCAGCCATCCATCCTGACTGTGCTAATTCTAGCTGTTGTCTAACACCAAATCTTTGGTTCCTCAGCAAGTCAGTGGAAAGTTGCTGTCAACTGAGCTCCCAACCTAACAATCTACTTTCCAGAGCCTGAGCAACACATGCCTGCCTGGCACCACTGCTTTGCCCTTCACTGCATGGCAAGAGTGGGACTGCTGGCTTCCTCTCCACCTTCTCTGTAGCGCTGGCCATGTTTACTTCTACACTTGTGTGCCACCTGGAAAAATATTGCATATAAGTAAATGTTGGAATTCTTTCCTGGAGAAAGGAACCCCATAGTGATGTGAACCTGTACCATAACCTACTGGTTTTTCAGCTATCAAATCTCACAGGAGAATCAGGCTTGCAGTACCAGCCAATATACCGCCTTTAGGGAACCTGGTGTTTTGGTGTAAACCAAAACTCTAGCATTATGCAGGTGATAGTCACTCTACTTACTATCCTTAGGTGATGATCAGTGAAATGCTCTCATGCTTTAATGAAGACAAGTACTGAATGAAAAAATGTGATTCTGTTCCAGCTGCAAGAGAGAGACTGAGTTCACAGACAAAGTCATTGCAGCAACTTTTAGCCACAGCCCATCCTTCTGTGACAGAAGGTACATACATATAAATAACTAATATAGCCTATATTCTGGCATTAATCTCACAGTCTTCACTGACACTAAATTGTTATATCACACTAGTTTGTATGCATGCTGCCATGGAGTATCCTCCTGTATGAAAATATTGAATGCTTTTAATACCTCTGCTTTATGACAGTCTACCACAAACATGTCAAAACACATCCTCTGCCTTATGCGCTGGTCCCTTACATCGTAGACAGACTTTCCAAGGTCTCAGTTCTAATTTTCAAGATTCTTATAACTTCAAACAGCATATCTGAATAAATTATTTCCATGGCATTATGACGATAGTAGGAAACTTAGAATTTCAATCAAGATGAAACATTGAAATGCCTGATGGAAGCTAGACCAAGCTCTTTCTGCCTTCACTGCGAGCTTAAGCCATCTTTCAAAGTAAACCTGAGGAATGCTGTGTTTTTTCGAAAACATAATTTTTCTGTCTTTGCTGTTTTAATTCACAGGCACAAGTTTTTGCAGCATTTCATAAGCTAAAACCTAAAAATTAAGGATGTTAGTAGCATTGCCCTTAAGACAGAAAACTGCCTTAATCAGACTTTAACAAAGAAATTTAGGTAAACTCTTGAGACCTAGATTCAACTTACACATTCTTTTTCTACACAGGTCAGAATAGGTATGAAATTTCTCCCTATCTCCCCAGATATAGGCTTGTATTGTTTATTCTTCTCAGAGTGAAACAAAAGAAATAATGTCTTTTTTTTTAGAGGGCTGCTCCGTTTGTTTTGTCAGAAGTCATCATCACATTTTTTGTACTCAAATTGAAACAATTATCGGTTGATGTTGGCAGGATCTGTACACTGTCCAAATGACAGAAATCTATTTCTGCTTTCCAAGATCTCCAAACAGGAGTTTTATGGGGTTGTCTGCTGATGCTCAGCTATGAGAAATGCTGCTGTGTGCCAGCCAGATTGTTACTAACTGTTATTGATCAACCAGATGTACGCTGATCTCATATTTATAGCATCAGATTACAAAAGTCATCATGGCAATACCCACTGTACCCTCCAAATTGTGTAGAAGACTCCTAAAATAGTATATTTTAGATTCCAATTATCTCAAGTTTGCCAAAGCACTATAGGTTTATGTTTCTCCCTTGGTTTGTTACAGATGAAAAAACATGCATTCATTATAAACTTTTCTTTCTATTTGTTAGGTTTCAGACCTCTTACACAATTCAAAGTGCCAGATATGTGAACAGCAACATACTTTGTTGCTTTCCCAGTGAGCTACTCTTGGCCATACGCTCACTTGGTTCCATTTTCTGCTTGTTTTCCACTCCAAATTTCCTTTTCCTCCAGATAAATTCTGTCTTACATTGACTGAAGTTTTCAGAACTGCAGAATGTCCAACAGTTTAAAATAATGACATAATCTTAGAAAAATTTGCTGTCCTTGTGTGCAAGCCTGCTATTCTATACCCATTTCCCAGCAGTAGAAGCAGAAATATTTATATTTCCTCTAATCATTAGACCACAGACATAAATCTCATCTTCCAGAGTGAACCAAATCTTTTCCACAGCATATTTATTGCTTTTTTCCTGAAGGACAGTGATTTAAGGACTGACGTCAAATTTCGGATTTGCTGTTTAGCAAATTTGGCCAGTAGATTATAAATTGGTGTTCCTTATCTAATCCATAAAAGAGTTCTGAAAAACTGGCAAATCCACAAGCATATGATGTATAATAGGAGCAAAGTCCAGCAAAACTCCTTCCATCTGTGGCTGTCTGGGAACTGATCCAGTTTTGAGCATTCTCAGTAGCTTTCTTTTTTTCCCATGGAAATTTCTCTTTGTCGATTGCATGGCTAAAATACATTAATTTCTTTTTAAATTATTCACATTTCTTCACATTTGTTCGTATCGACAATCTTGTATTTTCACAGACCTCTGGAAATCATATCGATTCTTGTTCAACAACTGTAATATGGTATCAAGGTACCAAGGTACCATCTTTCAGCAAACAAGCAACAGACTTCAAACATTTTGGTTTGAGGCATTATGTAAGACAAGAGATATCACTTTGTGTTATCACAGCTCTGGCACTGCCACAGAAACATTTTTCCTTTGCCATTTAGATTAAGTTCCATTTGCCAGTACCTACTTTTAAAGCCAAGTGTAGAATACAAAATTAAACCTAATACCTGTGCCAAGTTACCATGCATCAATACCAATCAGTAAAAATCTTTTTATTTTCAGTTTCCAACTTGTTTCAGACGTAAAGTGGTGTTGAATTGGTGACTGCCCTCCCTTTTAGAGGAACCATAAACTCCCACTCTGACCACCCACAGTTCCACACCTCCCATTACAACATAGCCATCACCTTTCCAACTCAGTGACTCTGTGACCTGCACATCCAAACTGTTACTGTCACCATAGCACAAGGTTTGGGGCACTTAATGCCTTGGGCAGTGCAAATGTGAAAGCAGTGTGCCTAGAAAGCCCAGCAAAACCCAAGATTTGACCACAGTTTGAAATATAAAAGTGAACTGGACTTTATATAGACCTTATATTGTGGAATTCTAAAAATCATGAGTGAGATGATACGATATTCTCAGAGACAGGATGAAATATATGTACATTGGGGGTGGGTTTTCTTTTTGCTATGTGTTTTTAATTGAAACAGGAAGATGACAAGGACTGCTGGAAGAGTCCCTACAGATTTTGACAAAGCTCTGAGGAATGAGATCTCAATGTTTCCTTGTACTTTTTTTGGCTACTGATGTTGACTTTAGATTGTGCCTGTTTCACAGTTACACCCATTCCAGACTCTTGTTAGGTCAGTGAACCATAGACGTTGTTTTACTTGGATTTAGAAGATTGCTCTTGAATTCAGCTTGGAAGAGCTTTTTGGTTCTCCCCATCTAAATGCACGTCATCATCAAGGAAGAAATCAGTACTTGTTTTTTCCTCTTGGCTAGCACTTAGGTGATTCACTGTTTCATATCTTATATATTAAAAATAAAAACCCCTACCACCTCATTACTAGTTGTCAAAAACATTCAGAAAGTGAACAGACATCCATTTCTGATACATGTCTGTAGGAGATTTAACTGCTAAAAATCTCCAAACTATAGGTTTCTCATTTCAGCTACTCCTCATGTATTCTGTACTGGAAAGCTACTAATAGCCTATAAATCATTAGTTTCACATAGACCATCTCTCTAAAGATGAACCTCCATAAACTCAATTGGAAAGGCACCTTTCCTAGCAGCAAATACACATTTATTAGCTATATGAAAACCAAACCCAATGCAGTTATTAACACCTTTCTCAAATTCCAAAGGCCCAGTTTTTGATGAATGAAAATTCACAACTCATTTTGTCAATTTGGAGACCAATTAGGTGAATAGATTGTGGATCTTTGTGCCAAGCCCATTTGAATAAGTTTGCCTTACAGTTACATTTGAGCTTTCACAGTTTCTTTCTCATGGCTGCTAGCCAAGCTAGTAGAGTTCGTTTACCAAGACACAAGCAAAAGCAAAGGGACTGATTTTGACACTGTCAAAATAGACTATTTCCTTTTGGTAAGCAAACCTTAATTCTTTATCTGGGTGAACGACTTTTACTAGCATGCTCCATTCAGAATCTACACATTTCTAACAACAGCTCTATTCAATCTTTTGACACGATCACTGCCTATCTGAATTGCTTCTATTAAACTCATTTTTTTTATTTTACCCTGGAATGGGTTACTGGTTTAAATAATTCAAAACATATGGAACAAAAAGGATACTTCCTTTCACGGTTGCAGATATTAAACAAAGAGTTCTGTGAACAAAGGTCGTCTGTTTGCAAAACTGTTTCTCTCAGTTTCCTGCTGCAAGTGATTCAGACAGCATGGCTTACTTAAAATGTATTTCACCTCCACTAGGCATTTTAAACTGCAAGTCCAAATTCACCTTTAATCTTGCAATTTTCCATTTTTTTCCTGGAAATGTTCAGTGCTGCACAGTGAACCAGGAAGACCATTTCTGGTACATGTTTTTCCTTCTCTCAATTTTCAGTTATCACTTTTAGCCTCACATCTTCAAACAAGCATCTGGATCTTGCATAGGTTCTGGTTATCTAATGAAGACTCATTTCCTTTTCACAGGAACAGGGCATACAGCGTCACAGAATGATTGAATGGTTGGGGCTGGCAGGGACCTCTGGAGATCATCTTGTCCAACTGCCTGCTCAAGCAGGGCCCCCTAGAGCCACTTGCCCAGGACCATTCCCAGATGGCTTTTGAGTATTGCTGGGGATGGAGATTGTACAACCTCTCTGAGCAACCTGTGCCAGTGCTCAGTCATCCTCACATGGAAAAAGTGTTTCCTGACGTACAGGAAGCACATCCTGTGTTCTAGTTTGTGCCTAGTGCCTCTGGTCCTGTCACTGGGCACAACTGAAAAAGCCTGTCTTCGTCCTCTTTACACCCTCCCTCCAGATACATTGATAAGATCCTCACCTAAGCCTTTTCTTTCTCCAGAACAGTCCCAGCTCTTTCACACCCTCCTCATCTGAGAGAAGCTCCAGTCCCTAGCAGAATGGAGCTACACAGTGTCATTACCAGGCTTTTTCTGATTTTCATATCTATTCCTTTGGCCACCATGCTGAATCAAGCCAAGTCACCAGGGAATTTTTTCAAAGATATGTTTGCATGAATTTGATTGGGACAATTTGCTTTCTCCTCTTTAAGGCTTTGTGAGCTTTGAGAAGAATTGCTGTAGATGTACAGTATTGTTGATAGTATTTAACCTGGGTTGGGGCAATGCCAGGCACAGTTACAAGATGGGCGGAGAAGAGATTCAGAGCAGCCTTGTGGAGAAGGACTTGGGGGTGCTGGTTGATGAACATGAGCTAGCTTCAGTGTATGCTCGCAGCCCAGAAAGCCAATGGTATCCTGGGCTGCATCAAAAGAAGCATGACCAGCAGGTCCAAGGAGGTGATCCTGCCCCTCTGCTCTGCTCTCATGAGACCCCACTTGGAGCACTGTGTGCAGTTCTGGTGTCCTCAACATAAAAAGGACATGGAGCTGTTGGAGCAAGTCCAGAGGAGGGCCACGAGGATGATAAGAGGGCTGGAGCACCTCCCGTATGAAGACAGGCTGAGAAAGTTGGGGCTGTTCAGCCTCGAGAAGAGGGGGCTGCGTGGAGACCTCATAGCAGCCTTCCAGTATCTGAAGGGGGCCTATAAGGGTGCCGGGGAGGGACTCTTCATCAGGGACTGTAGTGGTAGGACAAGGGGTAATGGCTTCAAACTTAAACAGGGGAAGTTTAGATTAGATATAAGGAAGAAGTCCTTTACAGTGAGGGTGGTGAGACACTGGAATCTGTTGCCCAGGGAAGTTGCAAATGCTCCATCCCCGGTGGTGTTCAAGGCCAGGTTGGACAGAGCCTTGAGCAACATGGTTTAGTGCGAGGTGTCCCTGCCCATGGCAGAGGGGGTGGAACTAGATAATCTTAAGGTCTTTTCCAACCCTAACTATTCTATGATTCTATGATAGCACCAAAAAACTGACCTTCACTGTCATCTGGAACTGCTCAATTTCTTTCATCGGTGCATTTTAACTGCTGAAGTCTTTGAAGAGATTTTGTTATTAAATTCAGTTATCCAAAACTTTAAAATCCATTATTTTCCAGACAACTTTGGGATCTAGCACAATCAGGTTGCTGATTCTCTCTTTAATGTGACTTGACTGTCTGGTTGTTTCATGGCTGGGTTTCTCAGTATGCCTAAATATTTTCTTCTAACAGAGATTTCATCTGTGCTTACAGGTAATCTTTCTGTCTTTCCTGGAAATCCTGCAGTTGTCCCATTTCAAAAAGAGCATGCCTACTTTCACTACAGTTGTACTTATATATATTTTGCCTACAAGAATGTGTCTAAGAAATATCAGAGAGGTTTGCTTACAATACATCATTGCTCACTTTTTATAGTACTGCAAGTCAGTTGCTATGCAGAAAAGTCTTTGGAATTGACTTGACACTAATATTTACTGAAAAACTGAGAACTTGCAAATGATTTTGATTTCACTGTTTCCTTAAAGTCTTCCACTACAAAGCCTATGGCTTAAAAAGATTTGAGTTCTAAAGAAAAAGCTGTAAAATGTCTAATTTCTTCAGAATGAATTGGGTTGCATCTCATTCTTACTGAGATTTGTATACACTAGTTACTTGAACTAGAGATTGCTTTTTTCAGAGTAGTTAAATCAGTAGGGTTGTGCCTACCTTGTTCTGGAAAGGACAGTTAGGAAATATCCAGCATGGAACTCAGAGGGTCTCCATGCCGTAACAGTGGGCATTATCAAACCGTCTCTGATTTATTATTGCTTGATCAAGACAGATCAATTAATTCTGAAAACATCCAGGACTTCTGGAAGGTAAACTACAGTTAAACTTGAGGATGACTGATGGGTCCTGAAATGGAGATCGTATTTATCATGCTATCTAACCAGAACACTGACAGAGCAGTTTTCAGCACTTCCCCATCTCTCTTGATGAGTATCAGGAACTCCTGTGTTCTTGATCACACACAATTCCAGCTCACTAATGTACAAATTTCTTTCAAGAAACTGGGAAAACAAAGGGAAGAGGAGAAAAAAGAATGGCACCAGAGACTGTTCAAGTGGATTTTCAGAGAAAGAAAAATGTATGTTCCTGAAGAGCAGGTTAGTATAGTGAGGCAGTTGTGGCAAGCAAGTAGGGCATGTGCCCCATTTGCATGCTTATCATAGATTAAGAACATGTAATTCTTGAAGAGCTGGCTGAGCGCTCACATCCAGCACATCTCATGCTTTGGCTGACACTGCAGGCTGTCTGCCCTATAGCACACACTAGGCAGAGCTGGAAGGCTGGAGCCTACAACTGACTACACACTTGGCTGGCATGTTAAGGAAGGAGAAGGTAGTACAAACGGTATAACTAAGAGATAGAAATAAAACTAGAATAGCTGAGAACACCACAAGTTACTTTGCAGGTCATGATTTGAGAGGAAGAGGCACATGCCTTCCTTCATGGTAGATGTGTGTGATGCAAAGGGAGTAGTGCTGGTGGTAAAGCAGGTCAGATGTCGCTGGGATTAGAGTCTCCCATTCATTGATACCCATAATGTGAATCACTTTATAGAATGTTGAAGGGCATCCCTTTAACAGGCACTCTATAGAAGGAAGAATATGTTATATAGAGAACCCGAAGCTCCAAAATGCATGGTTAAAAATATCTCTGTATTTACAGTTCAAACAGCACAAGTTTACATACATGATGGATTTTTTTTATTTAATAATTTTCTCATTACTCTCAGTATTATTAAATAATTTACCTAAGGTGGGAAAATAATAGAAATAATGCATTATTGCTACTACATAGAAATTTTGGCAGACAAAAGCTAGTGATGCAATCTGGACTTTCAGTATCTAATTCGCTCATAAAACATGTATATTAAAAGACCGACGGGTCCACAATTTAATATTTACAGAAATGCTTGGAGATAGAGAAACTTCATATCAGTAAGAACACTAACAATCACTAGGCTCTCCAATGAATTGAGCTTATTCTAGATAATGTCTTAATTTTTTTCTATGCTCCTTAATTTAGAAGACAAAATTAATATCTTTGGCTTCTTGTTGCAAACTCTTAATGTTATGACAGAATAGTTATCCTAAAATATGACAACAAATTGAATTTCTATTTTAAATTTTTGTCATATATATAACTAACCACCTGCTAAATCTCAGCAATGTATTTTAGTGTCAGTATCAGTGTAGATGTGTAGAGAAATTTAGCACCTGTTAATACACAGTGGACAGGTATGCAAATGCAGTTAATTTAGTTTCAAAAAGTAGAAGACTACTTCACTGGTAACTGCTATTAGTAGAATATGTTCTATCCAGATGGTCATGCTGATAACAGATTCCAGAGTAGGATGACCTTAAAAAGGTGAAGGAGTGCTTTAAATTGGACCCATACACATTGTTGTATGCTGTGATTAGATGTCATACACTTTTATCTTGAAACACCAGCTTTAAAATTATGGGGCTTTACATAGTATATGTATACTTTTGTACTTATAGCTAAGACTATCCAGTCCAACATCAAGTAAGTTTCAGGCACTTACTGAAATTTATACTAATTGTCTTTGCAATTTATTATGCTCAAGCTCCATCAGTACTTTGGGAAGCAAACCTGTAAAGTATCCCTGCTCAACTTGTCATATGTAATTACAGCATATTATATTAGCATTGTATTATTTTCTTAAAAGTCTTCTGTCTAATTTCAGTTGAACTGTTATTTTTACTATTTTCTAATGGTGTGTTTGTTAATTTAACTTACAAGAACAGCTTCTGTTCCATTACTCTCAAATGTTTAGAAGAGAAATTAGATTAATAATAATAATAATAATATTAAAAATAATTCTAGAATTTTACACCTTCTATTTGCTGCTAAGTCAGTGCAAGATTTCTTTGTGAAAGAAGAGCTGCCCATTCTCTTCCCACACTGTGCAATCACATGTTTACATCTCTGAAGTTAGCATCTATCTTTCTGTTTAGCAACTGTGAAACAGACTGCATCTTTCATCAGTTCATCTCACTACAGATAATTGTCATTCCCAAAAGCCACCAATATATCAACATTCTCAAGGAAGACATGCTTGTTGTTTCTGTCTTTTTAAAATTTTTCTTTAAATTAGCTATGGCTAAGTCATTAATGACACTGAACACATATCACAATAACATTATCTTTTATTAGAGATCTTATTTTACATATCCCCATGATATATAAAACCTTCCAAGAGAAAAATATCAAAACCTTCAGTTGAAATCAGTTTATTTCAGACAATATGAGCAAATAAACCAAAGACATTTAAGATAAAGGAATGTAAAAAAAAAAAAAAATCCATACAGGTACAACTCTGGTATGGAAAGTAATTAGAAGACTTAAACCCATTTCCTACACAACATTGTCTTTAAAAACATACTGGAAGGAAGGTAAGGATTCTTGGTTCTCTTAACCAGTAGTTATAAACCCAGCAGCTTTAAAATAGATAAAAATAAAATAATATGATTAAATTAGGTGGCCAATGCACAGAAAAAAACCATGAACTTAATTGAAATATCCAATATAACAAAAATACAGCCTAAGAATTTATTTAAAATTGTTAAAAATAAAAATAATCCCAAAACCCATAGCCATCCACATTCTGAACCAATTAAAGTAAAATTTATTATCAGACTTTGACTGGAGTTTTGGCTTAGTTAAGGATTTCATGAAAGGATCCCAAATTGTTACGCAAAAAAATGCAAGATAAAGGAACAAAGATTAAATCTGCTGGTTAAGGGAGGCATCTTGATTGTACAGCTGATGATAAAAGAAAAGATTGAATGTTATATGAAATTTGTTTTGGAAGCAATTTTAACAAGCAAAATACTTTAAAACATTATTGTATCAAGAGTCTACTTTTCTACCTAACAAAACTGAAATAGTATTTTGAACGTTCTCTTGTACAGAACACGTAAGTCTCTGAAGCATTTCAATTCTGAGGATGCAACAAAAGAAATGTTATGGGAATTTTCTGCTGGCAAGCCTACCATGCAACGAAAAATAGTATTTTCAAATACTACAGCTAATAAAAGTTACAGTACATGTTTATTGCATGAAAATATCCATTTACTGGATCTGTCTGATTTTTCCATTTGTGGTTAGTGGTTCTTATATTATTAACCTGCACCAGATCCTAAGTATTCCATTAATTACAAAACGCACAGTAGATTGAATCAAGTAAGGAAATCTACACAATCTCAGAGATCCAACCAGTGACAATGCATGAAATTAAAGTTTCACTTTCGTTTTCTTTTAAGATAGCCTGTAGCTACATGATATAATGTGATACACTGTGGAACAACAATGATGAAATTAAATAACAGAGTTATTTAATATTATTAATATTTAATATTAGAGTTTGAAAATAGCACATCTTTTTACCAGGTATGATGACTTTGCATGCATTAGTATGAAAGCTAAGCAATGATGTATGGAGAAGTAATGCATAAGCAAGAGATAGAAGAAAGTTGTGAAAATAAACAAAGATGAGGAAACGGAATCATATGCAAGCGCATGTTTATATACATTAACTGTAAACAGCAGCTCTACTTTGGGAAATATTTTTCACACTTGAATGGATCCACCACTAAATATGAATTAAGTGAAAACAAAGCAAAAATGAAGACTCCATTCTTAAGTAATGTGAACACTGTCAAGGTGAACACTGGCAATGTAAGTGAGGTTGCAAGTTTGAAAAATCTTAAAATATAGGCACATGATTCTGAATTAACAGGTCACCACAGTGTGTGACATGCAAGCACATGTTCTGCTGGGTTTGCCAACTATGCCTTGCTTACTATCAACTCTCTGCATCAAACTGCAATTTCTTTTTGAAAGCAGCTGAATTTAGATTTTACAGTAATTTTTTTTTTTGTCTGTTTCATGTTATGACATCATTTTAATACATTCAAATAGTCGAAATGTTCAGAATAAGATAGCACAAACATGGTGCAGATCAGAGTGTGGCCAGCATTGTCAAATAGGAGATACACAGCTTAAGTATTATATAAACTACCTTTCCCCAAAAACATTAACATAGACACTAAAATTGTAACAAGACGTATCAAAAAATAAGGCACATTTATCTTGATATGGTAACCTTGAAATAGAAAACTTATTTCAGAGAACATTGTATCTGAGTTTTATAAAAAAATCTTGTATTCATGACAATTATTGACATTTCTCATCATACATGATAATGGAATAATTGCACATATCCCAGTGTGTCAAGTAACAAAATGGGAGTTTTATTAAACATTTCCATTGCAAAATTATTTTGTAGGTTCATGTTTCCTATTTACATAACTCAGGTGAATGGTAGAAGTATTAAAATCTACCATCACTTATCGCAAGTACTGCAGGCTTTCATTTTACCACAATTAATAATCCCCTTTGTGTTGAATAAATTGAAATTAATTGTGGAATAAATTCAGATTATTGTCATTTATATAAACGATTGTAAATATTTGGACATTAGCTACTACATAAGAACATTTTATTCCATTTTATTCACAAGCTCCATCAGGACTTTTTACACTGAATTATTTGTACATAAATTCATCAAGGATCAGCAAAGAAGGCTGTTTAAAACCCAATCCCCTCTTTATGAGAATTAAAACACCAGAAACATAGTTAGTTAGCATGTAACCTGAGATTTAATCTGTTGAGAGGTTAACATCCTTAGAAATTTCTTCACTTGCTGCATTAACTTATACTGATGTTGCTATTATATGGAAGAAGAGGCGGGGGGGGTGGGAACAAAAAACAGCCAAACAAAAGAAGTTGCTTGCAACATGGCTTTTCACTGTGTTTGTCAAAAAAATTACAGAATGCATGTTTCTCTCACAGTATCCAGAAGCTGGAAAAATAATAATGTGCTTCTTATTGCACGCAAAACTTAGAGAAGAAACAATTACAGATTCCTTTCTACTTATTAAAGCCAGCTTTCATCTTAGCCGAATTCGGAAGGTATTTATCTCCATAGAACTCATACTTATCTCACTTATATTTCTGGCATCTGGAGGTGAATGCATCAAAGATAAAGATGTGGGTGTAAGACTTTCCACTTTGAATTTGTTAAAAAGTTTATGCACCTTCACCTGGGAGGGGAAAAAAAAAAAAAGAAAAAGAAAAAAGAGAGAGAGAACTATATTACTACATTTAGAAAATACAGTATATACCTTCAAAATGACCTTAACTTAATCTCCAACAACGATCCAAATGATACACCTCCTTACAGGTATCAGCACAGCAATTGTCACATCAAATATTACGAATTTTTTAAGTGCCACGTCTCAAATGCCATACAATAAATCAGATCTTTTTAGGCACTGTTTACTTGCCACATTTCAAAGCAAGTAAATTAAATCAATATATTAAAAAACTGGTTAGATACATTTGGATTAAAACTCTCTTGTTTCTAAATGAAACAACACTTGCTCTTCTGCTTAAAAGATAATCCCAAGCCAATTTAAAAATTCGATTACAAAATTTATACAGATCATAACCACCTACTCCATCTGTAACCCTCAGAACAAAGTTGCACGATTTATATTTCATAATTTTACGTATCACATCAATTCTATAGCAATAGCAATTGCAAAACACTCAGATATTTGCAGTGGTGTAGGTCATGTAAGTGAGCAGGGGTAGACAAAGGACATGCTATAATAAGCAAGTTTTTAAAGTAACAGTCACATGGTCTGTGGATATGTTAACAATAGTAAAAAGATATACTTCAGAATATGTAATTTGACTCTTTTTAGATAGTAAAGTTCTAAAACACTATTAAAAATTCTTTGAAAAATACTGATCCATGTTTTATGAAAACAGTTACAGGAAGTTAATGAGATTAAAACTGACCTACGAGTTTACTTGTTAATGCTTACATGGTCGTTCACACATACCAGCAGATCCATATCTTTAACAAATGGAAAACAGCTTTCAAGGTAAACTTAACTATTATCCTGAAAGTGTAACTCTTGAGACATAACTACCTAGACTTCACCTATTAATTACCTTAATTATCAGTGTTTCTACAATACCTATAAAATGTCAGTTTACCTTTCCCTGAGTAGTGGAACAGAGCAGACCCATGTTTCTGTTTGAAAATCTACAGTCAAATCCCTTTCTATGAAGAATCAGAGCAGCTTCATCAGACGGCTCAATATCTACCTACAAATAAACAAAATATTAGTCAGAAAGTAGCAGAGCTAGAAGAACATTTTAGAACCTCATAAAATTATCATTACCTTACAGGGATGGAGCCATCTATGTCTTAAACAGTGTTCAGCATAGATTAAACAGTCATGTTTCTTTTAATGTTTAAAAGACTAGACATAGAAAGACCTAAACAGCAAGGCAGTTTAGATATAAAAAGTCTTACCAAATGTAAATGTAAGTTGTTAACCAAGGAATTCAAAGCTCAGTAGATGCACATGTACAGACTCAGAATTTAAGTGTAATCATAGTTTTATTAATTGGCTTCTCAGAAAAATTATATGGCAAAGCCAAAACCAAAGAGATCATATGTGAATTACAATAGCTAGTTTTAACTACTCATTGTGACTATGCTCTATCAAGCTTTCATTTTGCAAAGCTGCCCTGCAAAATCTAACTTAGCTTAAGGTGTACATGAAACCTTACACTACAATGCAAATATTAAATAAATTTTTTTTGTTTTTCTAAGACATACAGTGCTCTTGAACCTTATTAGGCATGAAAGAATAACTCAAGAGTAACTCACAACCATAACTTCCTAGTGTGGACCAAACCAGTAAAATTATTTAAATACCTGCAGGGATGGTGACTCAACCACTTCCCTAGGCAGCCTGTTCCAGTGTCTGACAACCCTTTCTGTGAAGAAATTCTTTCTACTATCCAATCTAAAACTTGAGGCCATTTCTTCTTGTCCCATCACTTGTTACTTGGAGAAGAGACCAACACCCACCTTACTACAACCTCCTTTCAGGTAGTTGTAGAGAGCAATAAGGTCCCCCCTGAGCCTTCTCTTCTCTAGGCTAAACAACCCCAGTTCCCTCAGTCACTCCACAAAGGACTTGTTCTCCAGACTCCTCACCAGCTCTTTGTTACTCTTTTTTGGATACGCTCCAGCACCTCCATGTCTGTCTTGTAGCTGTATCACTACACTTATCTTAGTCATTTGATTTCTATAATGCATTACGTTATTTCTTTGTTGTTGTTTTATATTATTCAGCTCTTCATCTTATCACATATATAATAAGTGCATAAAAAAGATGGCACTCTCCACAGACATACCAGGTTTTCAGGCTATTTTTCTGTAATTTATTTCTGGTTTACTTGTTTTTATACTAGTGCTTTTTCCCAAAAACGCCATGAGGTAGGTTTGTTTACTTCAGTAAGTACTTATTCCCTTGTAGAAACCTATGCCAGCAAGTGTTAGGCATTTTGTCATGCTTTATCTCTTGAAGGTGTAACAAACCAGAGAGGTCTTAACCTAACAGGTCTTGGATCCAAACAATTTTTCTCCTAGTAAAGGAGATCTTGGAACAGCTTGAACCAGCTTCTTTGAAACCCAGCATGACACAGCTTCATAATACCACAAATTCATAATATTAAGTACTCATTCAGACAACAAAAAATGGTAAACTTGGTAAATGGCAAATAATAAACTTGGTGCTTTCTAAGCAAGTTCCAAATTTAACATAGTAAAAACTTACTCAACAGTATTAGGAATCGAAATGAGATATTTTGCAGTAAAACACTAACTGGTAAAAACTTTGCGCAGTTTACAAATCTTGAATAAAACTCCTGTTGTAAAAACATGTTGAGAAGATTTTCATTATACACATCAGCTTATAACCACCTAAAATCAGATTTTTAATTAATGAATGGTGTCTACAGTCAGCATATTCAAGCAAGTTTACAGTACTTAATATCCCTGATAATTGAATAGCTCTTATCCTGTTTATTGGAACAGTAGTACCACTATCTACATTAAGTAAAATAACAATGATGATGTGACAAAATTATTTTCCATCTCCAACTGTGAAATACCTGACTTCATTTTCATTGCTACTCATGTGACAGTATAGCACCTAAAAGCAGACAGTTTTATGCACACAAAACAATACCGTCTGCTAAACATCAGATTAGTCAAATATTAAAATTCATACCGCAAAAGCCTGGCTTCCTATGGGGCAAATTCGTGTTCAAAATGACAAGCCAGTAATGGGTATCTACAGGTTCTCTTATTACAGTGGAATTACCTTGTAGAAATCTGCATAACAAATGTATTTGTGCATTTCAAATGATGGCATGAATATTTAATCTCTTAATTTTAAATGAAATATTATTAAGAGTCAAAAGATTGTAAACAGAAAGGTAATAAACAACTAATGAGGCCTTCAGAAAAAGAGTTTTGGTAAGAATAGAGATCAATGATATAGTAGGTAACTTTTTAGAATTCCCAGAACTTTATCATGCACATGGCATCCATGTGTAACAAATTAAGCTGTTCTAAGCTATTGTCAAAGCAGGTGTAAGACTAAGTTGCCACAGCCTCTGCATCTATTTTAACTTGCCTCTTCTCATATCATCTCTAAGTAAATTAGATTAAGTTTATACAAACCCAAGAAATGTCTAAGCAAGGATGAGCCTAGTTTGCATCAAATACATCTTCCAAACATGACCATGCTAACTGAATGAAAACCTGTAACAAATTTCTCAATTTTCAACAAACAACATCTTTAATCTTCTAAAACTTCACAGCATTTTTATACGACAAATATTCCTTAACTAGTTTACTATCAAATCTCTGACTACCTTTCCTGGAAGAGCTGCCAAAATTTATTTTGATTTTGATCTCTGAGAAATAAAAATGCAGTTTCTCAAATCAGGCTTCTAGGTTAAAAAAAAAACCCAAATTGCTAGCAGTATCTCATGGTGATACTGCTAAAATTTTGATGAGAAAGAAAAACCATTTACATGCTTTTTATCTGATTACTGTAAGCTAACAGACATGCACTCAAACGTTCAAGCAATGTGACAAAAATATGTATTTACATTTAGTATAAATGGACAAATGTACTCAGTTTTTAAATCTTGAGACCTAGTCTATTTACAGTAGGTAAAATCTGTGTCAAACAACTGAAAGAATTTTTAAAATAAAGCTCCAGTTTTCAAGTGCTATATTCCTCAGGCATTTGACTCTTTCATCACAAGAGCACATATCTTGCAATCTTACAACAGCCAATATTCTTTCCGTTGAGAGGAGAAGAGTTTAAAGGGAAACTAGGAAACCCCCTACTTTTTTTATCATTTATGCTTTAAGGCATTTTCATGCATTCTGATTCCTACTTAAATCTTAATATTTTTTAAATTCAGTACCCTTTTATGTGAAATTGCAATGATAAAATTTGTTGAAAATCAACAGCTAAAACAATGGAGAAGTAGTCTACATTTCTGGAAAAAATTGCGATGCATCAATTAGCCAGAATTATGACACTTGTTATCCAGATTCTCTGAAGACTGAGAAAGGAAGAAGAAGGTGAGGAGAGATTCAAAAAGACTGTTTGGCATGCAAGAAATGATTTGCAAGGCATAGTAACATTTCTGCTGTAGGGAAGAACTGTCCGGTATCTATAAAGATAGTGCTCGCATCCTATTACTACTGATAGCTTCCACTTTGAAGTGCACACATTAAAGCTGTCAATCAAGTAATCATTGAAATATACAGTTGTGGACAGGGAAGAGATCATAACCTCAAACAACGTTATACCAGCTGTGATATATGGGGACCAGTATACCCCAGATAAAACTGTAGAATTCACTTGTGAGTATTAACACCAAGCTCAAAAAAGCGGATAGAACCAGCCTTCCATTTCACAGGTTTCATGGCCACATGATACAAACAAGGGGAGGAAGTTTAGGCCTTAAAAAGGGTGAGGGTGCATGTTCCTGAAGGTCTAAACTTGACATGCTGAAGCAAACATGTGTTTCATGAAATGAAAAGATTTTACAGTGAACTGTGGAACATACACTTCACATGAAGATTAATTCGATACAAAGATTCCTCCTAACTATTCAAAGGCATAGACCTGCCTAAGAGTTATTCCACTCTGAAATTAAAAATAAGAAACAGTCACAGCTGAAGAAGTGTACATGAGATTGAACTACTAACAGAGAAAATGTGACAAAGTAAACTGATTCGTTAACTTTTAAAGTAAAGATTAAGACTAAAAATGAACTATGATAAGCTGAATATAATTTGAGGTTATTAGAGATGAGCAGTTCTAGCAGCCACCATGGAGACTCTAAGGGAGAAGGGATGACTAGTTTGTAAATATCCAAGTATAACAGCACTGGTGAGTGATATTGCAATACATCATATAGTTAATGCATCCACATTTTAAAAAGCATTGAAAAACTGAAAAGAATTTATACAAGATGTACAAACAGTTCTACTTTATAGCTCATTAAACAGAAAATTGAAATATGGTGGTTACAGTTGTGTAGGTTCCTTTGCAAGGAAAATAATATTGAGTACAGAACAGGTTTTTTTTTTTTTTTGGTTGGTTTTCACAGGAACCAAGGATTGTAAGCTGATATTAGAAAAATTAAAATAGGTATTTTGTTAAAATATTTTTTAACCTTAAATAATTTATTCCTGTGGATTTTAATATGTGGTAGATTTTCTTTAAGTCTTCCAAAATGGAATCAGAATGATTTAAAACGATATGCTTTATTTAAAAGACAAATTAAATTTAATTCTTAATACAGAAAAGGCCGAGGTATATGAACCCTTCTGCTCTTAAAATTTGGGAACACACTGAAACATGACCCATTCACAGACAAAATAATGTACTATGCATACTATTATGTTGTGAAAAAAAATTCCTGTATTTCATGTTACTCAGACACAAGCCTCTAGCTCTTGCAAATTTAATAAAAAACAGTCATCATGCTGCAGTTTTTCATACCATATAACCCCTCCAAATTACTTTCCTAGAATAAAGCATTTGATTAGACTGTATTGGTACGCTATATCATATGTTTGTTCATAAAAATAGTAGCTTGACCTTACCTTTGATTGGATTGTCCTTAGATTGACTATATGCATGTCACAAGGCATGGAAGACATGAGCGGAGAAAAAGTATTTAGCATCTCTGGGACACCGGAATCTGCATATGTTGTCATTGGAATTATAGGATGATTTAAGAAAGAGGAAGTCATATGGCTAAGAAGTGAGGGAAAACTGACTGATGCCTTCTCTTGATTCTGCAAAATACAACAGAAAATATTTGTAAAATCAAGTTAATATACCATCAGGTCTAAATTTCAAAACCTACATACTGTCTATATGATTCGATTAATTTACTGGAAAAATTTAATTTAAAGACCATCCATTTAATTACTTTTGGAAACTTCTGATCATTCACTAATTCTCTTCTAATACTAGGTATATGTCCTGTTTTTACAGATTGTTAGTATATCTTTCAAAATGATAATTAAATGATACCTCATCTTACAACATTCCTCATCTTTATATGTTAGCCCTTGATGTGTAAACAATGTCATGTAAAAAAAGCTAGCTGCTACTTCGGCAAGTTGCTTCTCTCTACTCAGTATCTACCTGAATGTTGACAGCCAGCTAGTCTTTTGCAGGCTTCCTTTTCTGCATAGATTTTCTGTCCTGTTTTTCTTATCTATTTCTTCAGATTCATCTAACTTGTATCTTACATCCCGCTTTCTTTTTAAATCTAACTTCTAAAACTGTCTGGTGAAGGAAATTGCAACTAGCATTTTTGTCCTGGCCTACAACGCTAAAGATTTCTTTTAGCAGTCTTATTCAATGTCATGCCAACAGAAACTGAAGGGACTTTCTGCTGAGACTTGACAAATTTTCTACTTTCTCAAGTTTTGTATTTGCAGTGTTTTTACATGGCTGCAGAAGCTGTGTTACAAACCTGAGGTGACCAAGTCCTACATATTCACAACAACTAGTTAAAGCTCCCTAGAATTCAGAAAATAAACTTTAAAAAAGTGATTTCTGTTGCGTAATGTCAATGAAGATACAGTAGAAATGGATGAAAACTTATTTTGCTCTTATTTTTCCTTGCATATTCAATCAGATGTATCGCTGTTTGTTTAAGGTTAAAGAGGTGATTTTTAGAGAAAACTTTGCAGAAAGTTTACTGAAAAAAGAGTATCTTAAACACTGATATCTTAAATTTGCTTTTTATGATACTGAAAACATGGAAATAAAAAATAAATGGGAGATACTTAAAGGAAAAGGCAGGATTATTTAACAACTTATAATGGACATGCATAAAGGTAATTCCTGGTTTTGGGGTGCATATGCATGTGTGCATATTTATTTATAACTCTGCAGCAGCTTTAAATACATCTGACAGTGTAGCAATTGAAAATATGCCAGAGCTGAATTGATGCAAGATGGTAATTTTTGTTTTATTCTTGGTGCTTCTGTTTGTAATGACTACACTGTTTGCCTCTTTGGTAGCTCCTAAGCATTGAGGCTAGTATTTTTACAGATTTATTACGACCTCCAAATTACTTTCTAAACATGGTAACAGTTGATAGTTGTAGGGGATTGCTCCTCCATGCACCTCACTACACTTATTTACATTGAATTCCATCTGCCACCTTACTGCTTGCTTAATGTCTTGAGTCTTCCAATTCCTCAGCTAGCCTTGATTATTTTTTTTATTACCTTGAATAGTTCAAGACCACTAGCAAACTTTCTTGTCATTATTTTCTTTTTTCCCAATTAAAGTATGAGCAAGTTTGCTCTAAATATGCTAAAACTAAACTCTTTTGTTCAAGTGACTGCATGCATGCTCTACCCACAGAGAAAATGTGCATATACATGTTCTTTCAAAGAAAAATTCCGTTTCGCCCCAAAAGGAAGACAGTTTACTCTGTTGCCATAGAAGTGCTAAAGTCAGTCAAAACATTTTATCTCCATTTTTCTTACTATTATTTTTTTCCCTGTGAAATAAGTTGATTGCTTGCACCTGAGAACTTGAAAAAAACAAAAGGTCTCCTAGAATTTCTTTCAAATTACACATGAAACAGTCAAATAACTTATCCTACCATAATATTTAAAATATTATATCCTATTATAATGTATATATATAAAAAGATGTTTCAAAAGCCTTTGCAACTGGTGAACTGGTAACAGTGGACAAAGCTGAGGTACTTGACATCATTTTTGCCTCAGTCTTTACTGGCAGGCTCCCTCCCCACACTTCTCGAGTGGATGAACTGCAAGGCACAAACTGGGGGAGTAAAGTCCCTCCCACTGTAAGTGAAGATCAGGTTTGTGACCATTTGAGGAACCTGAACATACACAAATCTATGGGACCTGATGAAATCCATCCCAGAGTCCTGAGGGAATTGGCTGATGTATTTGCCAAGCCACTCTCCATGCTATTTGAGAATTTGCGGCACTCAGGAGCGGTCTCTGGTGGCTGGAAAAAGGGCAATATTACACCCATTTTTAAAAAGGGTAGAAAGGAAGATCCTGGGAACTACTGACCTGTAAGCTCACCTTGTCTGGTAAGATCATAGAACAGATCCTTCTAGGAGCTGTGCTAAGCACATGGAGGTCAGGGAGGTGGTGATTCAAGACAGCCAGCACAGCTTCACCAAGGGCACATCCAGCCAGTCCAACCTAACGGCCTTCTATGATGGAGTTACTAGATCAGTGGACAAAGGGCGGGCTATGGATATGGTCTATGTGGCCTTCTGTAAAGCCTTTGACACAGTCCCCCACAACATTCTTCTCTCTAAACTGGAGAGATATTGATTTGATGGGTGGACTGTTCGGTGGAATTGGATGGATGGTCACATCAGTTTGCAGACGACACCAAGCTGAGTGGTGCAGTTGACACATCTGAGGGATGGGATGCCATCCAGAGAGACTTGGACAAGTTCGAGAAGTGGGCCTATGTGAACTTCAGGAGGTCCAATGGGACCAAGTGCAAGGTCCTGCACTTGGGTAGGGCAACCCCTGGTATCAATACAGTCTGGGGATAAAGGGTTTGAGAGTATCCCTGAGGAGAAGGACTTGAGACCTTTCTGAAAACTTCTGTTACACGTACGGACCATTACTGTGTACATAAACACAAGCACGATATCCATGGGTCAAAACCTTGCCCAAATCCCAGAGATGAAGAGTACAAGAAAAAATGGGAGGCAAGTTTGTATACTGGCTGATGTGAAAGTAAACAAATTGCCATGGTAAAACTATCAGGTCAATCCTCAGCATTGTCTAGGAAAAGATAGCACAGGACAGGTCAATCTCCTAGGACTAAATCTTTCTCTAAGGCTAATAGAAGTAATGTGAATAAAAATGTATTATTAACATAAAGATGCATTAATGCATATTGCGGTTGAGAAACCAGGAAAGATCAAAGGAAAGACATGGAAAACTTTGAAGAAGAATGTGGGTAGGAGATAATGATTTACTATTAATGGGCAATATGCCAAAATTCTCAGATAAGCTGTAGCAGAACCACAGTGTGGTTTCTCAATTTTTAGATTCTAGAAATCACCGAGGATTGCAGAGAAACAGAGTCTTGAAGGACACCTGTAAATACTAAAAGCAGAACTGATCCAACTTGTCGTATTCTTGCTCCTGCTGTATTTAGATGTTTTATCACAGGCATAAGCATTGTACTTAAGTACTATCCACTTCAAAACTTTGAAAAGCTGCACTAAGGTATAGGTGGAGATTTTATCTCGAACCTTGTATTCCTACATCTGGATGACAGCCAGTTTGGGATGACTGCACCAACAGAAGAATTGTAATATGTAATAGCAATGGGAATGGAGAGCACAGCAGATGTCGAAAGCTGCCAGGAGAGCAATGGAAACAGGGTTTTGGAAACACTGTGAAGACAAGCTCTCACAGAAGACCTACAAGGGACACTTTAAATCCCACTACCTCCTAGGCACGAAAGAAGTAATGAAAGATTACTTCTTTCTTCTCTCAATCTAGTGATCCAAAATTTAAACAGGACTCTGGGGAATGGGAAAGATGGGAAGGGTTTGCACATGCAGACAACGAATTTGGAAGAATAGTTACTCTATACACACATTCACGGTGTGGGTGGCTTTCTATCCTGCTGATGCTAAGTCAGAAGATGCAGTCCTACAGTCTCTATCTAATTAAAGTACTGCTCTCTCAAAAGTGGCTTTATTTCCTCAACTTCAATGACAGTGTTTAGCACTCGAAGTGTGAATGGAGCTCCACTGGCAGCCTTACAAACATTATGTACTGGCAAGATTCTGACAAATGCCACTGATACAGCTGAGTGCTGGCTTAATGAGCTGTAATCAAAGCAAACACTGCCTTTTTTAACTACCTTACAGCACATTCATGCACAGTTATCCAATTGAAAACTGTCTGAGTTGAATTACAACCTCTTGAATGACTGTGCAATAGATGTAAACAAATCTTCATATAGGATCTTTCCTTGTCATCAAAAGCAAAGTGAATAATTCTTTTAGTTTTGAGGAAAAACAAATCACACCCCAGTATACCTTAAGTTAAAAATTTGCAACAAGTTTTAAGAATGGCGTTGTCTACAAAAAGTGCCCTTACATTGGAAATAAGCTATTTTATTGATAAATGGAAGATGGAACAGATAAAGAAAAGACTTGAAGGGTTTTCTGGCATGAGTTTAAATTGAGGAAACGAGGTCCTTAATTAGAGGGGGAAAACACTAATTAGACTCTTCAGAAATCGTCAGTAATTGAATGGAAGAAAGAAATGGAAAATACTGTAGAGAAGAAAGTAAAGCTGAAGCAGTTGATAATTGGAGTTCAAGTGAGCTAACAGGGAAAAAATTAACTCTTCAGCACAGACAAGCAGTCTAAACTTTCCCATATGAAAGTAAAGAAACTGAGGCAGAAATAATATAAAATCCCAAATCTTGACTATTTACTCCTCTTCTAGACTCTGCTATGGACAACCCCAGTCAGGAAAGAAATTTAATTGTAACTCCAAAACCCCACCACATCCAAACTGTCTGATCAAATATGCTGAAATGTGGATGCTGACTTGGCATCTCAGTGAATTCAAATAAAATCTGGAAACAGATTGAATTCTGGGCCTGCTAAATCAAGGGATGCAGATAAAAACACTCTTATACTAAACCTAGACTATTCCTGGAAGCAAAAAGTGAAAGACTCCCTTTCATGTGGTGTGAGGAAAAAAATTTTATCAATTCCTCTGTCACAGGTTCAGAAAAGCAACTGGCAGCACTCTTAAAAGAAGGTTTCTGGATAGGAAAATCTAACCTATGGAGTAAAAAAACCTCTTCAGAACATTGGTAGTTCCAAAACAAAGGGAGACTATATTATTAAATATCTCTCAATCATAATCTAGCAACTGACAGCAAGCAAGATGGTCAGCCAAAGAATCTTAAACTTCCCAAAGACAAACATGGAAAGAAAAAATTTTTCTTTAAGTACAACACAAAGATTGCTAATTCATCTGCATGTTTGGTGAGATCCTGCTTCTACATGAGAGCTGGTTGGGTAATACTGTGCTAGCCTGCTTATAGGTGAGAAACAAACAGCAGACAACATCATTGACTATGCAAATGTTCAGTTTTACAACACATAACAAAAGTAGGTCACAGGTATGGACAGATCCCTTAGCGTTAAAATTACATACATTCTCCCTCAACTGTAAATATCTTGAATCCTTAACTATGTAGAATGGTCCCCACTTGAGGAAGGAGGTATCTGTAAGCAAGAAGAAAGTGAGAAAATTGCACGACATTGTTGCACATACATTGCCCTGAAGGTCCCAACTTGGAAAAGATTTTATTTGGGACTGATACTAGTCAAATTCATGAAACTGACATCAGGCAGTAAATGGTTTCAGCTTAGTTGCAGGCTTTACACGCACAACTGCCTGGCTGTTACCTCACAAAGTGAAAGTCAGATGTGCTTGCTTTAAATTCATCCAACATTGAACATTGTAAGACAAAAAGAATAATCAAAGTCTAACAAGTTCTGAAAGTCCTCAAGATATGGATCTATCATTCCCTTTCTTGTGAGGTCAGTGTTTGGAGCCAGATTTTTTTGTGCCTGTAAACACTCCTAGTGCTTTTGAGGAGAAAAGTAGAAAGATGTTAGATAATAGGGTTTACACCCATAATGCAACAAATAGCAATTAGTCAATGATGAATATTGGATTAATTTTCTGAGGCGAATAATTTTTTTTCAGTGTCCTATAGTGCAAGGCAGATGTAACCACATATCAAAGAAAACACTGACCATCACTTCAAGCTGCTTTCAAACTGGCTAGTGGTCACAGAGGGAATTTTGTATGGGAGCCAAATAAGGGGATGTGAAGATCTTCTCTTGAGCAGTGGGAGTCAGAACACCTAAGACCTCAGAGATGCGCAAGCATCTTCGGCAGAACAATTTTCAAGTAATCTCTATAAAAAACACCAGGTCCTCTACAATGAATTAGACTCTTAGTGAGATCTGGGTAAATTGCAACCAGAAATAACCGCCACAAATATGAGTGCTTAACAGGCAGCTATCCTGAAATCTTACAAAGACTGTAAACAAGAATACTGATGCCAGATTATTTTCTACTACACTAGAGCATTGGACTTTCCTGAAATCCTGGGGGAAAAAAAAATCCTGAAAAATATAAGGATTAGATCTGTTTGAATTGTTCATATATATATTTTTGTCAACACTGAAATATTCGTTAGTTAAGCTACATTTTTGCACATCAAAGCATAAATTTTTTTGGCAGTATGTTTCAAGTTCTTCATTGAGAACCATGTTCTCGAATGATTAGGGTTTTTGATAATTATTGAAGTGACCAGTAAAGGAAGAATCAATTGAGCTGACAAAACCTGGTATTATCTCTTCACTTCATGGAATGGAAAATTTTCTATCAATTCACTGGGAAGCTGTTACACAGAAAATGCATTTCTGTTGCACTAGGTGAAAAAGGTCCCTGAAGGCTGATTATAGAAGAAACGAAAATTCTGAGGCATTGTAAAATACCCACAAAGCTCTGAGTTAGTTCAGAGTGACTCTAAAGTCACCACGGATTTTCTGTACTGCCTGTGGATTCTTGGCTGGCACTGAGGCTGCAGGTGAGGAAACCTGGGACTGCTACAGATAATCAAATCCAGGTAAATTTGGACCCACAAAAGGAATTCTTCCCAGTCTGACAGAACCAAATTTGACAGTCTCCAAACCAGGGGTCTACTATTATCACACATCAATAAATGGGAGCATGCTGTGGTTCTGCTCCTCTAAGATCAGGCAGGAGAAAGGCAAAGTATGTATTCCCAATAGGCACATACACACACTCAAATGGCCATCCACATAAGTGAGCCACGAGCAGCACCTTTACCAGCACCCACATAAACAGAGCTCTTGGGTAACATAAGCAGAGCAGACAATCCAAACCTGACTGTCCTTCCGCTGATCAAGTCTGAAGTTCACTAGTCAAAGACCCTCATTTTCTTTACTCATAAGTACACTCCACAACCACTGGTTACTCAAAAATCAGAGTGGACTTCAAGTCTGTCTGACACCCAGGCCTGGACATTAGGCCTCTTGCCATTCGCCAGCTTAGACTTCACATCCTTCCAGGTGCTGGTCCCCTACCTGACAGTCTGAAGTTTGCTAGGAGTTTACAGGCACACAGAGAAAACACAGGGCTTGCCAGCAACTGGTAGCCTGTTGCGCTGGTCCCCCATGGTCTGTCTCTCTCTCCAATAGCTGACGCACAGACCTCTTATTCTACTTGCTTCCTAGTCTTACCTGAAGATGGCTATTGGCTCACACATTTAGGAAAAGGTTGTATACTCACACAGAATAGTAAGAATACAGGATAGGCTGTGGAGGTCAAGCACTGGACTTGATGTAGACCCTTTTAAGCCCCATTTACCCCAATTTTTCCCTACTTATCGTCGATCTTTCTTTTTGCCCTTGTATGTCCCATAACATCCCATAACAAGCCTCTTGTTTAAAAAATATTTAAAAAATAAGGCCAAGATTTTCTCCCTCCTCCAAATCCTGTAAGTCCTGGATCTCTTTAAGCAATAATGCCCTTAGTCCTCATAAAGTGATTTCTGCTGAGCCATCTTCTTTCTTTCCTGGTCTCAGGAGCAGCCTGCTAGTTCAGTGTGCTCCATTCCTCCCTGGTTAGGTTCCTTCACTTCATCCACCTATCACTGTTCCTTCGATGGCTCTCAGGTCCTTGCGTTTATTTTAGTTAGTCTTTAATCACATGCCATGATAGCAATTGTGTAGAGATCATTTGGAGAACAGCTGTTTGCTGTCTACAGAAGAGTGCAGATGGCAAAGTAACTAATTAGTCACCATGACCATAAGCACACCACAATTACCAAGGTTGACAAATATGCAGCCATCGGTATAGTTGGATGAAAGGGACCATAAATGCAGACAGACAGCATTAAATGCTTTTTTCAACAATAAAGTTAATTTATACTTTAGTTATAGCCTCTCCCAACAATTTTATTTCTTACCTTCTAATCCTTCTTACAGTGTTTATATTGGTCAATGTGGTGCAGAAGGAAGGAAGAGGAACGTAATGCCTAAATAAATTATCCATACTAGAGTTGTGGAAGGGACATGATATTAGATTTTTCCTGTTGACTGAGAAGAGCTTATCCTTTTCCCAAAGATGACAGAACACAGTGATCAGAAATTTTCTGAAGTTCTGTCTTGATGAGGAAGTAGGTCACCAAACTCATAATAAAGACAGAAACTACACAATGATATCTCCTAATTTTTGGCCTCCAGAGAGGCTATCTGCATTGGAAGTCACATGAAGTTCTTGCTGCTGATGGAAACTCCTTGTTTCATGATTATCCCTTAGGAGTTATTTCACTGGAGAATACTATAAGCCCCTGGAATTGCAGCCTTTCTCAGTCCTTTAAGACGGATTCTGCCCTACTGCCAGAGCTTGCACCAGGAACAAGTAGGCCTTCCTCAAAGTGATAATGACCTCAAACTGCACCAGCTCAGATAAGCTCAGAAAACACCTTAGCGAGGTCTACCCTTCTGCTTTGGTGAATTATATAGGCTAGAAGTGGAGAGATGAAGCTTAAATATTATGCATACTACTGAAGTAAAATACTTTCTTTCTAAACAGAGCTGGCAGACAAGTACTCACAAATGAAGACAATTTAAAACAATCAAAGCAATGCGATTCACTGTAGAGATGTATATATATAATCTTTTCTCCATGTATATATATACATGGAGGGGGAAGAAAAAAAAAAACAAAACCCACAAAACCCAAACAACAAAATAAAAACGAAAAAAAAAAAGCCCCCACAAAATAGAGACAGCTATAAGTTCAGAAATCAGAGGAAGGCAATCCTCTATAATCTCTACTTTGCCATAAGCCAGCTGAAATGAGTGGCTGCTGTACGGTGAAAACATTCACTCCCTACAGCTTTGGGCAGTATCACATGCTTGGAGACAACTCTGTCTTTATTTAGAATTTTTCTGCAACACATCTTTGTCACAATGTCAAGAAAAAACAATATTTGAAAGAAATTAAGCTGTAAGGTGCCCTGGCATAAAAATGAGGATGTTGTTGGCCTGAGAGCAGATAGTGTTTGTAGATAAATAAGAGATGGAAACACTGCTCTTGAGCAGCAGACACAAACTTCCAGAATAAGAAATAGTATCATCTATATAGTAGTATCAGTAATTAAATTTAGATGTAGTATTTTAAGGAAACCTGTAAAGAACTAAGACATACCTGAATCTCTCTTCAAATGAAATCAGTGCACCTCCCTTACTAAATGTATGTAGCAAGGCTCTCTCTGATGAAGATGCATTGTGTTCTGTGTGACAGGAAAAGAGGGAAATATCCCCCTTCTTTTCTTTTTTTCTTCTGTGGCCTCCAGAAGGCCAAAACTTTGAAGTTCAAGCTTTTGTACATATTTGATGAGTTCACTACGGTAGTCGTAACTAAAACTGGTATTAGAATATCTGAGGTTGTCACTCATGGTCTTGAAAATGCTTCTAAATCGTACTAGTTAAGCCAATGTTGAGTTTCCGCTTTTCTGAAAAATCAGTTATGCTTGTTAAGGTGTGGTTACACATACCACAGCAATGCACTATACTTATACTTGCACTACATATATGCACACCAAGTGGTAAATGTAACTCAATAATTAGACAGAAATGCCTGTATCACCAAGCACGTGTTTTCAGAAAAATTGGATACCGACAGATATTTAATAAGAAAAAGAGTAGGTGTATGTGGTAGAAGAAAAGGAATTTGCTTACCTGACTGCCACATATCTGTGATTCTATTAACTGCCTGTATCATTCTAAACAATCCCTAAACAATCTCTCCCAAACCATAGTAGGTATTCGAGCCATTGAATCCTGGCTCTCTACTTGAGAGTAGGCTAAAATCCATTTAAATAAATTAAGCAAGTCAAGGCAAATTATGAAATAGGAATCTGAAGAAGAAAGTGTGCCTGACACGGCATCTTTTCTCCAGCTATGTCATTGATGAAATAAATATATTACCACACTCTATAAATCCCATTTCATTCATATTATTATACATAATATAACACACTAAGGGCTGGAAAGTAAAAAGGTATGAATGCTTCTTTTTAACAAAAGTTATAATAACTGTAAAAATTAAAAAGAAAAAATTATAAATAATAAAAATAAAAAAAACTAAATATAAAAATAAAAAACAAAATATAAAGAAACATTTACTCTTTTGACAAGCAAATATTTGTAACCGTACTCAGTTTCATTCTCAGTTAAATAATAATCCTTTAAACTTAAAAATAAAATCAATTCAGTTCTTCCTTAATCTGAGGAGAAAGAAGAATATTAGGAGAGAATTGAAAGAGATAGATATGCACAGCCAAAAAATGCTTGCAAAGACAAAATTAACAGACTTAGTTACATCTACCAGGAGAAGAAAGAGATGCATATAGAAATTTTATCAAAACAAGGTAACAACATCAACAGAGGTCTGAGGGACACAGTTATCAATAAATCAGATGAGTATACCGTAAAGTGATTTGTCCAGCTCTTACTACATACATAGCTTACCTAATGAACAATATGGTCATTCTGAATACGCCTTTTGTGGTATCCAATTTGGGTGCGGGGAGACACTTAAAAACACTTCAGCAAAACAAATAAACCTGAAGTCTTTTGCTCATATCAGCATATTTACTACTAGCTAGATGAGCTAGAATTCAAAAGACAAAACCTAGGTAATATTAGGATTAAGGACGTAGTAGAATACAAGCTACTTGATTACGCTAGCGATTATTTAAGAATTCTACCTATCCACAGGACATCCATGTGGTTTGACTCTGCCACTAAAACATACTGTTCAGGGTGGGGTAGGGGAAGGAAGAAAAGTACTTCAGAGATGTAAATTAAAAGAAACATTTGGTTGATTTTGTCATAGTCAAAAAACTCCACAGTAACTACACCAAAGCGATGCACATTTAATTATTATTTTAAGAATTGCACATCCTGCACTTCACACAGGCTCCTTTTATGGGAAGTTTCCCAAAGAGCAGAAAACATCCTGTTCTTCAGAACTGCTTGAGAAAAGACAGAATGGAATATTTTGGAATACACAAAAGCTTGTACTGGCAAAGATGCTGCCAAGTGATCAACATTCTCTGCTCCCGTTCCCTGGTTCTTCAAGTCAATAACAAAATAGGGCCTGACAATAAAATTAGGGTCAGTGTATGAGTCACACTGCAGTTGATTACATGTATAAACTGTATATGATTTCTTCATAATTTTTCTGACAGGGCTATTTTTAAACTATTTTAAACAACAAAAAGTAAAAATGCACTAAAAAAATACGGTTGTACATTGAACAGAACAGAAAAGGGATTACTACCCTTCCTCACTTCAACACAACTGAAACAGTTACATGAATCAGAAAATGTTACTGATGTTCAGATAAATTTTGAAAACCAAAAATGTTAGGAAACTGTTAATACAGCAAAAGGCAATTCCAGATATAACACCAAAAATATAATGTTTTTTCTTAAAACATCTTACTTGGCTCATGGAGGTTGTGCACACTGTATCGTTTGGTCCAACAGCACGTCTTTTTGGCTGTGCCCACTCCCCCATACCTTTGATCCTCTTCTTTTTGAGTCCCTACAGAACTGTGTAAGAACTAACTGCCCTTAAAAGCTTACACTGCAGTTATTTAAAACCATTTTAAACTCAGCAGGAAGGGTTGGGGGAAGGAAAGTAGATGCTGGAATACAGGTACCCAAAATGCCTCAAAGATTTTCGATCATAGCAGGTAACTGTCTCTTCTCCCTTGAAAGATTCCTAGTAACTTGCACAGAACCTTTCAAAAGTGTAGGAAAGGACAAAGATTTTAATAAGAAAAGGGAAATACATTGTTATTCTATGGAGCTGATGTTTGACTGGTATCTCAAACAGACTGGTAAGTGTATGCAAAGACACAGGTAAATGTTTTGCTAACCAGATAATCCCCGAGTTGTTTATGCTGCCTTTGTTGCAACTGAGAAAACCTCAAACTATTTTCCAAAGGAGTGTTTTGGTTTGAAGCAGCAGTACCATTCTGAAATTAAACTTATGACCAACCTCACTTAACCACGTACTGTGCTAGTTTGCAGAGGAGTCTCAGTATGCATGCACTAGTTTTCTTTTAGAAATAAGTAACCAAGAAGCTTCCCTGGAGGTACACACCAAACGTGCTCTAACCCGTCACATCTTCATTACAGTCTGAATAGATGACTAATCCTTTGGATGATATCTTAAGTCTGCTCTGACCAAAAAACAGACCTTCTTTGAGCAGCAACTGGACTAGAAGACTTCCAGAGATACATTTTAGTGAGTTATTTTATGGTTCTCTGGAAAATACCAAAACTTCACATAGTGTCAATGCAAGCACCGTGGCACTAACCGATTTGATCTGCTCCTGTTGCTTCAATCTATTTGCTAATTTAAGCACAAATTTCTGTGTCCCATAATTCTTACTTACCAGCTTCACATTCTAATTTAACACAATACAATTTACCCTGGCTAATAAAATAGTATACATCTCTCTGAAGGTTTCTTCTTGCAAAGGTAGATTAACCCATGCAATGCTTGTTGTTAAAGCTAGGCTGCTGCAGAACTCAAGTCTGCTTCTTTCAAGTTAGCTCAGATGTTTGCACATTACACTGATAAATGCAGTTAATATGCTGCCTGTGTTGCACACGAGGAGGAATTAGAAAATCATAGTGACACGTACAACCTGAAAAAAACACTGTCAACCATTAAGTGGTGGAAATTAGCTTTAAACTTGGTATTAGCATCCTCTGACAGTGGTTAATGATATCCATTATAAATCAGAATTAATTTCAATTTGTCTGAATATTCGTTAGCAGCTCGGGATACATCCTCTCATCTTTAGCCTTGTGATGATTTTAACATATACTCAGCACTGTCAATATGATTCTACTGCCTCAGTATGAAGATGTACTTCTTATTTTGTCCTCAAAAATGATAGGAAAAAAAAGCAGAGAGAAAATGCAAAGAACTGATAGAAAACTAAAGAGTTATTCACAAAACTAATACAAAAAAAGGTGAACTAAGATCTGTGCAAGTAAAGAAAACAAAAAAATCCCCTTCCAGCAAAATGGTCTCAGCTTTCTCAGAATCAGAATGAAATGAAAAAGTTTATATGTCTAAACATTTCCATTTAAATCTTATTTCCTAAGAAAAAAGTATTTCTAAAGATGTTTTCTCCTTCTACACATTCATCTGACATAATTTGTTAACCTTTCTCCAGATTCAGTTGATTTTCTTAAGAAGCAGGTCTTGCTAATTAGCAATTTTATAAAAGCTTCTCGATATGAAAAAAGGAAAAAAAAAATAGAATGAAAGAACAGTACACACTACCCCAACAACAGTGCAACAGTACCCTAGTCATGTGTTGAAGTGTGAGTGGGAAAGCAGACACTGCAGGTATTTGTGTGAAGAGTAGAACCATATAGTTTGGATTGGAAGAGATCCCCAAAGGCCATCCAGTCTGACTCCCCTGCAAAAAGCAGGGACATCTTTGACTAGATCAGGCTGCCCAGAACCACATCCAGCCTAGCCTTGAATGTCTCCAGGGATGGTGCATCCACCACCTCTCTAGGCAACCTGTTGTGAAAGATTAAGTCTTTACAATAAGAATATGCAAGCAAGTTGACAAGATTCCCTTGCAAGCTATGTTTCCTTAGTTTTACTGCTCATGGAATAATGTCTTCACTGAGTTACTGCTGCAACACAAATGTTTAAATCTTAATTAGCCAGAAAAATCCAGACAATGAATTTTACCACATCTATTCCATGTCTTCTTTCCAGCAGAAGTCGGAAGGCATTAGCTGTAATCTTGTTATCTTGGACACCTTGTCCAAGGCCACGGTTGTCATCCTGCATAAGTCGACGGTCCATGATCACTTCTAGTTGACCTAAAAGAGCAATACAAGGATTATACTGGTAAATAGAATATGTAAAGCTTTTACTAAATACAACAAAAATACCCTGAAATATAACTTAAAGAATCACAATTTTTGTCTTGCATATGGAACAGTAATAGCAGATCAATATTGTTAGGACTGATTATGAAAACAATTAATAACTTTGGGCTTTGGCTATTGATATTCTTCCAAAAAATGTTCACAAGCCTTTCAGCAGAAGGTCCTGCAAATTTTTATCAAGAGTCTAAATACAAGTTTAACATGAAAAGTTACTACTATTAACTAGTATCTGTAACAAGAATACGTGGCACATCAAGCATCAAAGAGGAGAATCAGCCCAAGTAGCTGCAGCTGTATGGACCTTCTGTAGAGGAACTGTCATCATCTTATGCTCCATTAAAGAGTGCCCAGATACATTCCTTTCCGTTTTTGTTTTTGTTTCACAGTTGGAGGCAGAAGGAATCATAGAACATTAGAACCATGGAACATTAGGTTGAAAGTGATCTCAAGGATCATTTGCCTTTCTTGGCAAAGCAATGACCTAGATGTGCCAGCACCCTGTCCAGCTGAATCTTAAAAGTGTCCATTGTTGGGGAATCCACCCCTTCCTTGGGGAGATTATTCTAATGGCTGATTGTTCTCATTGTGAAAAATTTGCCTCGTGTCCAGTTGGAATCTCCCCAGAGATATTTTGTGCCCATTACCCCTTGTCTTTTCCATGTGATTCCTTGTAAACAGGGAGTCTCCATCTCCTTTGTAGCCACCCTTTAAATACTTGACCATGGTGACAAGGTCTCCCCGGAGCCTTCTTTTCTCTGGGCTGAACAAACCCAGTTCTCTCAGCCTTTCCTCATATGGCTTCCCAGTCTTCTGACCATTGTGGCCCTTCTCTGGACCCTTTCCAGACTGTCCACATCTTTTTTGTATAGCGGGGACCAAAACTGAACACAGTATTCCAGATGTGGCCTGTCAAGTGCTGAGTAGAGTGGGATAATGACAGCTTTGTCTCTGCTGGTGATGCTTTTGTTGATGTAACCCAGCACCCTGTTGGCTTTCTTTGCCACAGCTGCACACTGATCACTCCTATTGTGCTGGTTGTCTACCAGCATCCCCAGGTCTCTTTCCGCAGAGCTGCGCTCTTGGATTGGGTTTGTCCAGGTGCATGACCTTGTCCTTGTTGAACTTCATAAGGTCCTTGGTTAGTCCACTCTTCAATCTTATCCAGGTCATCCTGCAGGGTGGCTCTCTCTTCCAAAATGTCCACTTACCCATTCACTTTGGTATCATCGGCAAACTTGGTCATGGTACATTTGATCCGACCATGCAGAACACTTATGAAGACACTGAACAGCATTGAGCCCAATATTGATCCCTGGGGGACCTCATTGGTGACAGGTCACCAGCTGGCAATGTTCACTACCACCCTCAGGGTGCAGTCGGTCAGCAGCACTGACCACTTGTCTAGAGCTTCTCTAGGAGAAGGCTGTGGGAAAGTGTACCAAAAGCCTTGGAGAAATCCAGGCAGACAATGTCCACCACTCGCCCCGCATCAACTGAGCAGGTTACTTCGTCCTAGAAGATGATCAGGTTTGTCAAGTGTGATTTGTCCACAGAGAATCTGTGCTGGCTTTTCCCAATCATGTGCTTCATTTGACTTCTGATAGCCACTAGGATGATTCACTCCATAATTTTCCCAAGGACTGTTTTAAGACTGATGGGCCTGTAACTTCCTGGATCCTCCTTGGAGCCCTTCTTGTAGATGGGGGCGACATTTGCCTTCTTCCAGTCTTCTGGAATGTCCCCCGATCTCCATGGCTTCCCAAAGATTATGGACAGCAGCTTCTCAAGGACATCAGCCAGCTCTCTTAACACCCTCAGTGGATATTGTGGACATAGCAAAACCATGTAGGCAATATAGTATATAAACACCTACAATCTCTCCTTGTTAAGAGTGTTTTCACTTGTGGGAGTATGAAAGTACCTTGCACCAGGTGAACACCAAGTATGAAGTTCTAAGTTTATACTGAACTGTAGAATTGCCATTAAGAATAGCTCTTTAAGCATGACATTAAATCATAAATAGCCTTATGGAAGATGATATTTGTATTTTTCAAGTTTGTATCTCCAGAAGGAAATCAGTTCAAGGCATGTAATTAATGCTGTTACGGTTTTTGCACACTGAATCTTCAAACAACTGTACCGATTTCCTAAACGAAACTGGCAGACTGAAGTCTTTGTTTCCTAAATAAGAAACGCACAGTTTAAGCTACCAGATAAGGCTGCTTAGTAAGCTGGTCTCTTTTATGCTTCTTCATTGTTCTACAAATACTTATCCAATTTTCCTAAACACTTGTTCTTCCCTTCCCTGAAGTAAAACCAGATTTTGTGTACCAGGATAGAAGTCAGCTGGAAATGATTAAGAAACAAACCAGCATTTTGAATTAAGGTATAAGGATAGGACTCTGCCTCAAATTGATGGTCTTTGTGGACTGCTGTATGAACATGGGTTGACAAACAGGTATGATAAATCCAAAACCACAGTAAGAAAGACTTACCTATGACAAAATTTTGTCAAAGTTTTCAAACAGAACTTAGAAGATTTAAATAAAAAACTACTTAACTGCATTTCCAGCATTCTTTAATAAGCTAGGATAATGAAGGCTGACAAAATAAAGCTTTATGATTCTTAAGGGGATTGTGAACAGCAAATACAAACTAATCAGTGCTTGCTAAAGTCAAAGATAAAAAAAACCCCAAACAAACAACAACAACAACAAAATTTCAAAAGAAGACCAAACAAAAAGATTGGTTTAAAGATATTTCTGGCTTGAAAAAGATGTAATTTATTGCATTAGGGTTCAGGATGTAAGTAATCCTTTCACCCCATTAATTATCGATCAGACTGCAGGGAAGTCCAACTCTAAATGACAGTGGTGAATCCCATCTATCTGGAGGTCTTCCCTGGGGCATGGAGGATAATCCACTAAATAGGAAATTAGAGCAGAACTGGATGGAACTTACAAGATGGAGAATGTTCAGCATCTAACATTAAAAAATGATGATACATCCAATCCCATAAATGGGAAGAGACAAAGTAGGAAGTAGAAATAAATCTGTGGCATATGTATTTTACAGTTTTGATCAAGTCTCTCAGAAGCTGATGTTGAGGACTGACAACAGTACAGTGAGAAAACCTACTCCGTACTGCTGAGATCACCTGATAGCATAAGAGCAAGTAACTGCTCCATAGTAAGGAACCTGTCTCTAATCCAAGAATGAGATAAGAAACAACCATCTGTTGATACTAATCTCAGGTGGTGGGTTATGCTTTCAGTCACACAGTCTTGGACACAGAGACACACAGTTACTGAAGGCACTTGGCTAAATTGCAATGTTTTTTAATTTTATTCCAGGATCCCTTTGAGATCTTGAAGGGCCTTCAAAAGAAGTGTCATGAAGCATATGACTTTCAGTAGCCACAGAACCTTCAGCTTCATTTTTATTCTCTTTTAAGGAGTCCAACATGTGCTCAGAACAAAGGTAGTAAATAGTCATTTCATAAAATATTACCTAATGAGAACAAGTCAGATGAATACATTCTCTTCCCTTTTTTTTTTTTTTTCCTAGTGGAGGAGGAGTAAATAGTTGATGTTGCTAACTAATTATTAACCTTGCATGACTGAGTTTGCCAAGGACTGACATAGTTAAGAAATTGATGCCATGACCAGGTATGCGATACATCTTTTGCTTTTTTATTTAACTGGAGTAGGGAAAAAGCCTCTAATGTCCTCTGACTGAGTTGAAATGAATGCTCACAGAAAGCCAGTACCTTACTAATACTTAACTGCAGTATGTCAAACAGTGCTAGCCTTAGCTTCCATAACATGAAGACAGAGATTGGAGGTTTCGTGGGCTTAGATCATAGAATGGTTTGGGTTGGAAAGGACCTTAAGATCATCTAGTTCCAACCCCCCTGCCATGGGCAGGGACACCTCGCACTAAACCATGTTGCCCAAGGCTCTGTCCAACCTGGCCTTGAACACTGCCAGGGATGGAGCATTTATCACTTCTTTGGGCAACCTGTTCCAGTGCCTCACCACCCTCACAATAAAGAACATCTTCCTTAAATCTAACCTGAACTTCCCCTGTTTGAGTTTGAACCCGTTACCCCTTGTCCCATCACTACAGTCCCTGATGAATAGTCCCTCTGCAGCATCCTCATAGGCCCCCTTCAGACACTGGAAGGCTGCTATGAGGTCTCCATGCAGCTTCTCTTCTCTAGGTTGAACAGCCCTAACTTTCCCAGCCTGTCCTCACACGGGAGGTGCTCCAGCCCTCTTATCACCCTCGTGGCCTCCTCTGTACTTGCTCCAACAGCTCCATGTCCTTCTTATGTTGAGGACATCAGAACTGCACACAGTACTCCAAGTGGAGTCTCACAAAAGCAGAGTAAAGGGGGAGGACCACCTCCTTTGACCTGCTGGTCGCACCTCCTTTGATGAAGCCCAGGATACGGTTGGCTTTCTGGGCTGTGAACGTGCACTAGATGTTGCATTATTCTGTGATGCAGAGGCTAGGACTGTTAATGAACACAGACAGACACCACTACAAGGTAAGAGAGCTTCTGCACACTAGTTTCCAGTACCCAACAAGAGCCTACAAACATTTGGCGGTACCAAGGTCATTCACAAGATCAGGCCAAAGGGAATTTGGCTTCTCCCAGTGGAAGGCATGAAAAAAAAGGTGGTTTGGGTCTTGTTTCAGGTAGTATTGGAACAAAAGCCTGATATTTCCAACATGGCTTCATTAAAGCACTGGTCTACAGGCCAGTGTTAATTCTTTGCCTTAAAATGAATTACGCTTGCTAATACTTCCATCAATCTAGTGCAGTATTCACCTTTTGCCGGAATAAACACTAATATGATATTTTTCTGTAAAGAAACTGGGAAGTACATTTTGGCATAGTTTTCGATAGGCTTTTTTTCTCCAAAGTATGCATTTCATTGTTTTTCAAAACCATATAAACTCACAATATATTATAGCAAGGAATTATACATCTTAAATTACAAATTGCATACCTTATTTTCCCACTACTTGCTAGCTTTGTATGAATGCCCCTTCATACCAGTAGCAGTATAGACTGAACAACTGACTACACTCTTTCCATCCCTCCAGGTCATTCATCCTAGCTTTCTCTGCCTTGAGGGACAAGACTGCATCCTTTTGGAATTCTTAAAATGAATTCATTTTACTTGTTAAGATACTCATCAAGTCTCTCAAAGTACTCCATTAAATTTGCGAAGTATGGTTTTGCTTCAGAGGAAGTATGTTGATTATTATCAAGGGTAATTTTTATCCTTTATTTCACTAATTGTAGTCTTAGAAAACCTGCTGTTGTTTACCTCAACAAGGATGTTAGGCTATACTGCATATATCTTTAGACTAGTGCTTTATACCTTAAAGCAAACAAACAAATTAAAACACATGATCAGCATCACTTTATCCATCTTAAGCCCTCTGCTACTACAGCAGTACAAAATAGAATAAAGTACTTAATTTCACTGTTTCACTCTTGAGTTCCATCAGAGTTCTTCGGTGAAAAATACCTTTTTCTGCCAATTTATTGCTCATTTTGTTTTTTTCATAATTTCTTTCCTCTGTCTCTAGTTTGAGACAGATCTTCCATTGAAGATGACAGGATCTCATGTGGGAACAACCTCTACGTCCTCCCTTATTGACATATTCTAAAACTTGTCAGAGTTGGAGAAACAGATTTCCTCAAATGTTAGTATGTACGGTAATCTCTGAACTAACTATTTCAGACAATCATGAAGGATAGGCCTTTATAATATCTATCATCTTACACTTACCATTTTTCAAGCTTGCAACACCTAGAGACTGAGCTGAATGAAGTGTCAAACGAATGCCAGCATCTTGGATATAAGCCATTGTAGTCATAGGATAGATATTCGCTTGAAGAGGTAACTTGCTCATCGTCAGTCTGGGCTGGATCTGCAGTATGAACATGAACTTAAATAAAACACATTCTTTCTATGCATGTAACCTTTTCAGACATTTATGGCACCAATGCCCTCACTTGACTGTATTATTTAGCTTTTCGGAGATTTGTGGCTAAAATTACCACTTTGGAAATGATAACCTCAATGTACTTTTAGATTCATCAAGGGAACCTACAAAAAAGGAACAATCACAGTTAAAGAATGAGAGAAAAAATTTTCTCCTCTAGAGACCAAGCAGCGAATACATTCAAGGTAGAAGAAAATGAATTGTTGGTTTATAAAAGAGCTAGTGGAATTCTTGAATAGTACATGATAAATGAGTAGTAGTATTAAAATTATTTTCAAGTTTAAATATTCATTTTTCTGTCTCCAGCAAAATGCAGTACTACACACTAACTGGAAAAAAGTAGTCTCTTATCCAGCGGGCATGGTTTTCAATTTATTTGCAAAACTATTTTTAGCAACAAAAGAAGATAAGTAAAAGAAAAATTTCTGTCTTTCGTATGTGCTGTGGAGTCCAAGATAAGAAAATAGTCACACTGTATTTCACACAACACATTACTAATAGGAGAAGTTATTACACTTCAAAATACATCACTTATTTCCACCACAGCAGCAAGCAGTTGTTCGCTAGGTCTGAGCTGCTGGACCTTATGCACATCTGGTGTTGTGCTACCCGAAGGCCTCTAGTTAAATAGACAAAGAAGAGGGGAAAGCAGGCACGCAGATATACAAGCAACTACATGGTAGCTTGTCATAACTTGCTGTATTACAATTCTTATATTAAAAAGGATATAAAGGAATATTTAACAAAATTCCTGAAAGAAAACAGTTGCTACTTTATCTCATTTAAATCAAATTTTATAATGCATACATTTTTAAAGCTTTCCTTTAAAATGATTAGTGGAGTTTAATGTGAGAGTTTGATTAAATTTGACTCAAACTCTTTACAATCAGAAGTATTAAGACAGCCAAAACCTGATACCCTAGACTTTTATAATTAACAGACTATAATTACCTGATATCCATTAAGATCAGTATAGAATTTATTTTCACTGTTTATGTCAGATGAAATTCTCATTGCAAGCTCACGATTATATTCTCCTCTAATATCCACAATATTGGAAACTTCAACAGACTGGCCTTCCAAACCTACATAAAAAAGATGCATTTAAAATCTCTCAATTTTAAAAAGTGATTGCCACATATATAAGAATGGCTGTGCTCCCAGGACACAGTGACCTAGTTTACCCCTGCTAGTTTTTCTTTTCTGTTGTATTTAACCAAATACTTGAAGCCGGTTCAGTTATGTACCATATGATACAGCAGTACTTCTGATTCAGTACTCATGGAACAGAGAGTTTGAACCCTCATCTAAGTAGAACAGAAGCAATTCATGATAATAACCAATGTGGGTTCCAGAAAATCAGTGGGAAATAGCACATAACTATTAAGTGCTGTGTTTAGCACTTAATACACTGGAGCAAGACCTAGTCATTTACCGCTCTTCCTGACTCTTATGCGGCTGTCACCACTCACAGGCAAGAATGAAGCTACCACAGTCTTGGCAGCAACTGTTCCACTAAGCCAGTCAGCTGTTTTAACCAAAATGGGGACAGTGAATTAAGTAGTTGCACATAACCATAACCAGGACACAAGTCTTTGTTGACAGGGAACAGATGCATAATTATTAAAATAAGGATTAAGTAACTGAAATGCAGACAGATGTTCAGAGATATTTTTTTCTACAGTGCTTCACACTGAAGATCGAATACCTTTCATAATAACCTGACCATTTCAAACAGTGAGATACAGTTTGGACTGGAATCATGCCATCATTCAGCATAACCACTTCTACCCTTTCTGTAGTCTAATGAGACTAACAATTGTGGAAAAAATTCTGCCAAGCAGAATAGATACGAAATACCTCTTTGTAGTGAGATTACAGATTACATTGTGCTCGTCTGACAGATTGTAAACAGAAGATGGTAGAAAGTAAGGGACTGATTAACCAACTTAGTTCTTTAAAACTTGACAGTATTTAAAAATCTTAGATGCCATTATTTTTTTATTTCCCCCCCCCCCCCCCCCCAAAAGTTCACTGTCTGTCAACTGAAAAGACCCAGAGGCATTGCACATCATTTTGGGTCCTGAACTATAGAATCTATTGCAGAAAGACAAAATACTTTTGAATAATATTCCTAGATTCTGAAGCACGTGGACAGAGGTTAGGACTTCTTTTTCGTTCTACACATACAGTTTTTGAATGATTTTAACAGTTTTTGAGAACATGTTGGAATAGTTTCCTTAAGGTCTTTGCTGAAATCTGAATCAAACACTCTGAACTTTACGCCATGGAATGCTGCGAGAGACTGAACTGAAATCAGACTTCACTGTCCGTTGTCTCAAAGATTGGTATGAGAAGCTGAGATGGGATTCCACCGTCCATTGTCTGAGAGATGGGTGGGAGGAGTTAAGATCCCAACGTCCATTGCCTGAGAGAAGGGTGTGAGGAACTGAAACGGGACCCTCCACTAGGACACTCTCCACGGGGACACCACCTCCACTGACTACTACGGATGCCTGGGGACACCCATCTCCAATGACTACTATGGACCCTTGGGGCCACTCTCCTCTGATGCAGACTACGGACCCTGGAGGACTCCCACCACCGAGGGTGACAATGATGGACCCTGGGACACTGCTGGATCCACAGTGGTGACTACCTCTCTCTGCACCCCAAATTCTTGCTTCATTTTTATCTCTCTTCTCTGGTCTGTCCTATCACTATCTCTTTTTTATAATAATTTTCTTTTTATAATAATTGTCTTTTTGTAATAAACTGATGGATTATGGTACTTGACCTCATTTGCGTCTTAATTTCACTCTTGGGATCACGAATGAAATAGGTCCAACACTGGGGTTTTCTCCAGTCAGACCCTGACAAACACTGAAAGTGTCTGCTTGCTTCAGCTTTTATGTCATTATTTATGTAAAATTTACATAATTTATGTTATTATTTATGTAAAATGCAGTCAGGGTTGTGATTTTGTCACCTAATAGTTTTTAAAATCTGAGTGCCAACTGCAGCAGTACCAGCAATTGTTAAAATGTTAACATTTACCAATGGCTATTATAATACAGAGCTAAATGAAAAACACTCAATTCAGGTAATCATTTCTATTTTCTGAGACCTCATCTGGAAAACATGGATCTATATGTTTCACTTCTGATGCTCTTGGTCATAGATTTTCCAACTATTTTAAAGTAGGACTATTAAAGCACGAATACATTGATCAAGGATACAATATTTTAGTTCACAATTTTAAAATGACCAGACGATGACTTACTCTCAGCTCTTTTCTACTACATAATATAAAAATTCGATTATGAAGATAATGAAACATATGAATCTTCCGATGAAAATATTAACAATCATTCTGGTATCAAAATCAAGATGCCAATAGAAGCAGAAAAGGTTAAAAAGGTAAATTGCTGTACAGAGTTGTCAAGCCAGAGTATTTTCTGCTCAGAATCAACAGGATTCTAAAGCCAAAACTGCGAAAGCAAAATTGCTGAAGAAGCCGTAAGACTTATAAGTACTGTCCAACAGCTGGATTAGCCACACAATCAAGCTTTCCACTCCCTGGCAAGAAGGTAGGTTACAATAGGAGTATCACATCTTTATTTAAAAACAAAATGTATGTGTACACATACACATATGTATTTCTCCACACATGCTTTGTTACTGTACATATCTAGTAAAACTTGTTTTAATTGAAGTAATACTATAAAAATAACTTCAGTTACAAATCCCAGGAAGCATACCTCAGCAAAACAATGACGTAAAGTCATCCATTTTTAAACTTTGAAAAAGGCCATTTCATAGAAAGAAATTAAAATAAAAACATACCATAAAAGTAAATAAAGAAAATATGTAAATAATTGCATCATTTTTCCTTGTAAAAGCTGAGAGCATGCTGCAGGACTTCACCATGATAACCGGATAGGTAATGGTTTAAGTATTGAAACAGTATGATGAACCAAAAATTGTCCAAAAAAGGGATGAAAAAGCCCTAGATAGTGCACTCAAAATGAAAGTTAAACTGCTGTTAGGAATTGGCAAGCAGGTGATTTTCACTGATAACTCATTTTCTGTGAACTGTGAAATGGAAGTATAATACTTCTGGCATGCACTTACTAATGAATTAAAACAAAAAACATGAGACTACAAAGAAATCCATTTAAAACAAAACCAACCAACCTCACCTTAGCCAAGAAGGAGACTTTTCAGGCTTTTTACTCCCCTTCATTACAGTAAACATCCTCCTTATATATGTTCCCTCCCTAGTAAGAAGCTTAATTTACCAAAACCCACACAGCAAAGTAACTTTCTTTTCACATTTTTGGCAACCTGGTGCATCTTGACGTCAAGGTACTTTTTATTTTGATTTAAGCCCATTCTACATACTAGTCACATAAAAAAATATATTTTTGAATATAAACATATTTCCTTCGGATCTTCAACAAGAAATTACTATACAACATCTTGGTTTGTCTTCGTAAGGAATGTGATCTACAGTTTCATTCAGAATTACTGCATCAGGTGAGCTGGCAACTTAACTCTAGACATTATATGCCATATAAGTAAGCTTAGGAACTTCAAACTTCAAAGCATGCACTTATGTAATAAAAAAATCAGGTATCTGAATAAAAAAAAATATATTACAACTAAAAAAAAACCCCGAACCACATGAGTTTTGTGACTACAAAGACAAGGAAAAGAGCAAGGGAGACTTTCAAAGTACTTATAGCTCAATTATATGTCTTTGAAGGTATTTAGAAAAATAATTAAATATTATAAGTAAGATTTTTAAAAACACACAGGCAATTTTGACACTACGGTAAAGTTAATGGTAATATAAAGCTTGTGTAAGTTCCTTCAAGTGTTGAAAATATTCAGCCAATGTTTCTGTATTTCAGAAAAATTCCAGTAAATACAAATAGATGAACAACTAAAAATATGTGTTTCCCACTTCAATTACAAAACAATACCCTTCAGCATTTATGTCAATTTTCAGGAAAATTACTTCATATAATTGCACCACGATTTCCTCCCTCTTTTTCATTTTTCTCTGGCCAATTTAATCATCAAGTTTGGAAGGGTACAATTTCTATAAAGTTACTGTTCTATAATTTTCTTGGAAATCAGTTGTTGAACAGTATAGAAACAAAAAAATGCAAGCCTCATTGAAGGAAAAGCAAGCAAAACTGAAATGAAGTTACATTCATTTCAGTTCAGGAGTCAATTAAACTGGCATTTACTGCTGATTCTGTCACAAGATCTTCCAAGCAGATAATTGACATAAAGAGGAAGCTCACAGGTAACTAAAGCATGCCTACAGTTGTGGAGTAAGCCAGACTTCACTATTAATGCTCCTAAGAAATATCTTTACATTTTTTGCGACTTCAGAGAAGATATTGTTGTACCTCCATCAGTAAGTTTGAAGCTACAAAAGAAACTATGTTTTTATATAATCTCCGAGATACTTCTAAATTTTTCTTGTCATTTTCATAATTTACAGCTACCTACAGCATTCAGATGGCCCAGTAAAGTTCAGGACCCTCTTGCAGGTAGGAGCCAAGACTATAGTAAGGAAAAATAACTACCAAGACAGACAAAATATTACAATTCTTACCCTGGACTTTATAGAGCCGCATGGTATGTGTCACATGGTGGAAAAAACATACAACTTCTGAGAAAATCCTTCCATAAGCAACTCTTATGGTAGGTGGGTCTGTAAAAATATAAGGCTACAAAAAGAAAAAAGAAAGTTGGAATAATTATGTTGAAAGCTTTGCATAAAAGTAGTGCTAATTAATTAAATTATTTAAAAAATACAACCTGAAATTCAGCTTTAGCTAAAATTAGGATAACCCTCATTACATATCTCACCAGTTTTTTATGAAGATTAAGAGATACGAGGCCTACAGACAAACACAAGTATTAATATTTGCAAACATCTGGATTGATCTTGCTTGCTGGCAAAATTATACTTGCTAACCAGTAATCAAATACTGTAGTTTTGTATCCTATGGCAGATGTTTTAAGTGTCTGTTTGGTTTGCTCATAGTCTACTGCATCAGTGGTGCACACTGCGTGAGGAAAGATTCCTCTACACTGTCTTGTGCATCAGTTTGCATATCCCTTTGAAAGTAAAAGAAGAGGCTTTTTCTTCGTCAAAAGCAGCTACAGTTGCCATGGGAGCCCCCTGGAATGCAGGGTAGAGCTGGAAACCATTAAGTGTCCTCAAAAGGAATATTGGCTTCTTACTAATGTCTCTCAAAGACTAGAAGAAATTCCATCTATCCATAGCCAAATTAAAGAGATGAAGAAAATTATTTTGCAGTATGACTACCAGCTAAGCAAACAATGACTTCTTTTTGAGACAGCTGATCTCAAACTGAACAGTATACACTATATAGAAATACATGGATGTGTACAAAGGTAAAAATAGGTTAAATATTAAGTGCGTACAAAGCCAAAACTGAAAATACGACACATGCAATTACTACTATAGGGCAACAACAACGAATAATGACTTCATTGAAAAACCTGCCAACAAACCATTCGAAAAACATGTTATTAGAAGTGATCTAAGCAGAAAGCTTTTAGAGGGTGGTTGTCTTCCTCCTGTATGTACCAATATTGAAGGAGGACAGAGAATGCTCATTCTTCATCAGCAAGAAAATCAAAAATCAAAAGTATTGTGAGGAAGAGAGGAAATAAAGATTACACACACAGAGACAAAAGTCAGAGAAGAACAAGTACAGATCCATATCATCCTATCTTCTTCTTCAAGCATGTAACTGTATGCATATTCAAGAAATACTATAAAAAAAAGAAGAAACTGAAAGTGACTTTCAAAGACTCTAAGCCTGCCTTTCTACTCACATATTTATTCCTAAAGCTTCAGACAGAACCCTGTTAAATAAAAATTTTGACCAAGCTCCGAGAGTGAATTCTGCAGCTATCATCTACAGGAATACTTTGCACAGGAGTCTGGAAAGGAATCACAGTTGTTTACACTTTGGTAAGATAGGTTGTTTTAGGAAGAGAGGGATTTTCTACTGGTGATCTTACAGTAATGTTTTATCCAGATAATTTCACTGGAGCTATCCAGGACCAAACCAGCAAAATGAAGAGATGCTGGATAAGAGACAAAGGAATGCAAAATGCTGTGCCGTAATTAAAAAAAAAAAAAAAAAGAAAAAAAAAGAAAAAAAAAAAGAAAAAAATTACCTGGATTACATTTTTAAAACAACAACAAATAATAATGAAGGAACTCCATTCCATCAAACTTACTAGTATAAAACATGATGATGACATTGTGTTGTGGTTTAAGCCCCCCTTATGATTATTATTATTGGTGGTAGCAGTAGTAGTTTTGTATTATACCTTAGTTACTGGACTGTTCTTATCTCAACCCATGGGATTTACATTCTTCCAGTTCTCCTCCCCATCCCTCTGGGAGAGGAGGGGAAGAAAGAGGAGGGTGAGCGAGCTGCCGTGTGATTCTGAGTTACCGGCTGGGTTTAAACCATGACACATTGACAACAACTACCAAAATACATCGTTTCCATAAAAGTAGAAAGCAGAAATGAGATACATTTAATGGTTCTCAGGTTCTAGGATATTGGCACAAACACTAAGTTCATACACCAGAGCTGCTCATACAGTCAGATCTGCTCCGGAGTTGAAGATATATGGGAACTACATGGAAATATGAGGTGATAGAAAAGCAAAGGAATTGTCATTTTGCAGATATTGTCTGAAACTAATTTTTTTAAATCATAATTTGTGATTCTAATAGCACATGTATTGAGAGAAATATATCAAACCAGTTTGCAAGCCTCTAATTCAGACACAATATGGGGAAAAGGTACAAATGAGGAAGGAAGAGTTACAAATGCACAGCCTATCAATGCTTTTGGGAGTTAGACAACTCTTGCTGATACAGTGGAGATAGTATGCATATTTGAGTTCTCAAGGATGCCTGTTGCTTCCTGATTGTTGGGTAAGCAGAAAAATTGAAGAAAAAAATATGGTGCTGAGAGAATATGGAAGCCTCTAAATTCATATTTAGTGCCTAGAAAAGCATTAATTCTAGAAGGTGATTTCTTGATAGTCATCTGGAGACACACTGAGTTCAGAATCTATAACAAGATAATTGACCAGGTTTGCCACACTGAAAACATTTCAGTGAATCAGGATTTTAAGCAGGAAAACATCTTTATGCATTGAATGAGCATTTACTCTAGTATCATTGTAAAGACCCTTGGTCAGATGCACAAACGCCTGTGAAACGATCCCAGTCCTGGATCTGAAATACGAAGATACTTTTGATGTGAAAGTGACTAAGATGCAGAAATAGGCCTCTTACTACTCACACACACCACTTTCCCTTTTAAGTGGAAGGAACAAACAATGACAGAGCTATCTGAAAAACTAACTGGATAAATGCCATGGTCTGAATTCACTATTTACTCTGCCTTTGAGTAGGAGCCTGGACTAAATGACCTCCCAGCAGGAAGGATTCTATGATTAATCAGACCTTAAATTAGAAATAAAAATATTTGGGTCTCATACCCAGTGGTAGTCTCAAGAGTCCACCTCTCAAACAGTTAAAATTAATAGTCACTGTAAAATCTGCTTGTTCCCTTCACCTTCCCTCGAACAAGTTCCGTTACATGAGATTCAGCAGTCTGCTGTGGCAGGTTTTGTTGAGCCTGGAAAGCAGTATTTTCAGAAACAGAACAAGAACAACAGAACAATGGGTCAAAGGGTCCAGAAACTATTTTTCAGTACTCATATTCAAGAGAAATATGACAACCTCACCTTGAAATCAGTGCAGGGGGAGAGCGAGCTAGAAATTTTAAGGGAATACTTGGAGCAAAATAATATCTCATAGCTCCCTAGGATATCTTAAAATACTTGGCCTCAAACTGGGTGCCAAAGTGCCAAGGGGCAGAGGATAACTGGAGAGATGCCTTCACTTGAAGGTTTACTGGCATAGAAACTGGCATGGAATATCACAGCCCAAAGGCATGAAGCATGGGCCTTCCCCCTTGCAGTCAAGTGAAGCACTACTAACCATCTTAGTATGGCCTGGAAATTTCTGGCAGTGCGGCACACTCTGTTGGCATGGAAGTCAAATAAACTATGCCCAGAGAAAAGTTTTCTAACACAGACTGAATTGCTCTTGATATGCCTGAGGTTTTGAAAAGACAAAAAAAAACCAAACACCAAAACCCCCAAAACCAAAAAACAAACAAAAAACCCCAACAACCGCCCCACAAAACAAAAAAACCAAAACAAAAACAAACAAAAAAAAACCCCAAAACAAACAAAAAAACCAAACAAAACCCAAAACCCCCAAACTCAAGACAAAAGCTTCAAGTTGCTTCTGAGTAACAGACTTGCCTTCATTTGGCAGCATTTGGGATTAGACTGCGCAGGAGGGGTGGGTGGGTCAAATACTATGAGTTCTCAAGAACTGTGTTATAAGAATTATGTGGCCGGAAAGAGAGAGCTGTAATTTTAATTCTTTTGTCTCCAAAAGCAACCCCACCAATACGTGGGCAGATTTTCAAATGATAGATGTGATGTTTAAGGAAAATACATAGCACTGAGAAAAGAACAGACACTTCAAGGGAGATGATTTTTCAGTATGGAGAGCACCCTCGAGGTAATGGTGCCTGCATACTTATCTTTTCCTGTTAGCAGGCATGCAAAACCAGGGAAAGCATTAAAAGTAAGAATACTATGCTTGAATGATGATCCTCTGTCTCTTCAAGAGAGAAGATCTGAAGGTGGATACAGTGGGATACTCTGAATGGAGAGTCTCTTTTGGGCAGTGGAACATCCAAATCTCACTTACAAAAATGCGGAAAGGTACCGTTATCTTTTCCTTCGGTTTGAAGGCCAAGAATTTAGATAAACTCAGATATGTGTTCTTCTCCAAGGAATAGAGGCAACGGGTAATCCTAACAGGTTAAAAAAGGGACTGTTGTGAAAAAAGTTTCTTGAAGCTAGTAGCAGCAGCTTCAGCTATGCAAGTCAGAGATCATCATCAGTAAAGGAAGTCCGACCATGGAGAGAAAGTGTGAAGAGATAAAAAGGGAGAAAAGCTCTAGCACTAGAGATCCTGCAGAACAATAAAAAATAACCCTCTTAATATTCTGTTAATACATAAGTACTTACAGCAACTAGTACATACATGTGTGCATAGACACAGTTGCCTGAGAAAGAATCATAATTTCCCAATTGGGGTCTACCAAAAAAGTCCATTTTGATTCTGAAAAATTGAGTTGTAAAACAAGAAAATGAACCACTCACATTGAGCCCAAACATTTACCACCTGACTCTTTGGAAAAAACTTTTGTTCTCGTCCCTACTGATACTGAAGATGGTTAGTAAGTACATCATCGCATACTGACTTGTCTTGAATACAGAGAAGAAAATATGGACATTTAACAATTTCAAAATTCATTAAAACTGATTCCCCCCCTCTCCCCCCCCCGATCTAACAGATTTATGGAGTTGGACACCTTCACAAAATCACAAGAGCTACAACCATATTTTCCCTTCATAGACAGGATGCTTTTGCTGGTGTTTGTTGTGAGGTCCAAGGAAGTCCTTTCCTTCCAAACTTCAATTACACTGTCAATCGACTAAGTAGCACTGATGTTTTAAAAAATTAAGATACTGCCTGTCTTTATTCCTGGTACCTTGCTTTTGTTTACTTCACAGAACATAACAAAGACATAGTAGAAGCACTGCCTAATCTCTACAGCTGCTGCATGGAGCCTCTGTTCTGCAGCACTGTTGTGGACTTCACACTTGGTGTCCTGACCTGAGGCTGCCACTGAGCTACTTCCACACTTCAGAGACACACTTCAGAGACAGCAGGGACAGAATCACCTATAGTCAAGAGACAATTCTTACTGGGGGCTGTCTAGCTGTGTCATGGCAATGTTTGCCAGTGAAACGAAGAGTTACTGTTGTTCAATGTGCCTTCTATTTACTACTGTGTAAATCACTGCCATTAACTCAGGTCTCTGTTGATGTCCAACTCAGCGCTGGTACTAGCGGCTTATCATTTCTTAGCAAGAAAGCACTCTTTGCAGTAGTCAAGGCTGGTTTTAAGTCAGCCATGAAGATGACTAATCTAAAGAACCTCTCAAAAGACTCAGATCCATGTACATTCTTGTACACAGACCGTCATCTCCAGAAAACATGACATGCACTCGTAACAGCCTGATGACTACAGCTGCACTGTATGTGTCAAGTATTCTAAACTGACATGGCTTTAAGTCATTGCCTGCAAACCCAGCATGTTACAGCACCACATTTCCAAAAAAACTGGCAGAAGAGCCCAAGACCAAAAGTACCATAGTGAGACAGACTATTAAACTAGATGAAGAAACCAATTTCTGAGCATTGTAGAACTACAAAGAAAGGAACAAAAAGACTTATCAGGTGACAAAACAACCAGAGGCAAAGAATACATATAACTGTACTTATACCAGTGGAAAATGACCCAACATGAAACACAACTATTCTTTGCAAATTTTGCTGTAATATGTGGGGTGAGGAGAATACAAAAAAATCCGCTTAGCCAAAACTCAAGGAAACAGCCTGTAACCAATCCTCCCACAAGTACACACAAGGACTTAGAAAATTGTTGTGGTTTGAGCCCAGCCGGTAACTCAGAACCACACAGCCGCTCGCTCACTCCCCCACTTCTTTCTCCCCCCACTCCCGGAGGGATGGGGAGGAGAATAGGAAGAATGTAACTCCCACGGGTTGAGATAAGAGCAGTCCCGCAACTAAGGTATAATACAAACCACTACTGCTACCACCAGTGATAATAATGATTAGTGAAATAACAAGGGGAGAGGATACAATTGCTCACCACCCGCCGACCGATACACAGCCCGATCCGAGCAGTGATCTGGGCCTTCCGGGTAACTCCCCCCCATTTATATACCGAGCATGACGTGCTGTGGTATGGAATACCCCTTTGGCTAGTTTGGGTCAGGTGTCCTGTCTCTGCTTCCTCCCGGCTTCCCCTCCTCCCTGGCAAAGCATGAGACTGAGAAAGTCCTTGGTTGGAATAAACATTACTTAGCAACAACTAAAAACATCGGTGTTATCAGCGTTGTTCCCAGGCTGAAAGTTAAAAAACACAGCACTGCACCAGCTACTAAGAAGGAGAAAAATGACTGCTATAGCTGAACCCAGGACAGTATCCACCCCTTATTCCATACCATTCACGTCATGCTCAGATCCCACATCTCTCAACACACCATCACCCCTGTCCCATATATACACATATATATACACCCACACCCACACACAGAGAAAGATATCATTCCCTAGTCCATGGTCCAATCCTGTAAAATTCAGGGGATTTTACATCCTCATCCAGTCCATGATGTCACGCTCCATCTCTTGTAGTAGTCTTTCAGGGCAGGAGGGACGGTATGTAGTGTTGGGTTGTTGCCTGCTGATGATACTGCCAAACTCGTCTGGACACTGCTGAGCTCGTCTGGTTTCCTCAAAATTCATTCTTTGTTGAGGTGATGATCGGAGGGAAGTCAGGGTCAATTGCTGGCGACCTGAAGATATCTAGCTGGTGGGCTATAAAAGTGTTGTAGAGCAGGTAACAGCGTACAATTGAGTTCATTGGCTGTTTTCCCCCAAAATCAAATCCCCTTGAGGTACACATCGGACTTCCCCATCTTCCCGCATTACCCACCAAGTATATCCAGGTCCCTGAGCAAAAACAGCTCCACAAGTGGGTTTGCCTTTACCTGAAGCAGGAATAACCCAGACTGTCTTCCCCAACAAATTCTTTATGTGCACCACAGGAACTTTATCCCCCTCTACAGTACGTAAAAGTTCTGATTGGGCTGGGCCAGCCCTGTTGGCAGATCCCCTACTGTTGACCAACCAGGTGGCTTTTGGTAAATGTGTATCCCAGTGTTTGAAAGTCCCACCACCCATTGCTCTCAGTGTAGTTTTTAACAGCCCATTGTACCGTTCGATTTTCCCAGAGGCTGGTGCATGGTAGGGGATGTGATATACCCACTCAATGCCATGCTCTTTGGCCCAAGTGTCTATGAGGTTGTTCCCGAAATGAGTCCCATTGTCTGACTCAATTCTCTCTGGGGTGCCGTGTCGCCACAAGACTTGTTTCTCAAGGCCCAGGATAGTGTTCCGGGCAGTGGTGTGGGGCACAGCGTACGTTTCCAGCCAGCCCGTGGTTGCTTCCACCATGGTAGGCACATAGCGCTTGCCTTGGCGGGTTGGTGGGAGTGTGATATAGTCAATCTGCCAGGCCTCCCCATACTTGTACTTCAGCCATCGTCCTCCATAGCAGAGAGGCTTTAACCATTTGGCTTGCTTAATTGCAGCACATGTTTCACATTCGTGAATAACCTGGGCAATAGTGTCCATCGTTAAGTCCACCCCTCGATCACGAGCCCATCTATATGTTGCATCTCTGCCTTGATGGCCTGAGGTGTCATGGGCCCACCGGGCTAAAAATAATTCACCCTTATGTTGCCAATCCAATTCCATCTGAGCCACTTCAATCTTAGCAGCTTTATCCACTTGCTGGTTATTCTGGTGTTCCTCAGTGGCCCGACTCTTGGGTACATGAGCATCTACGTGGCGTACCTTCACCGCCAGGTTCTGCACCCGAGCAGCAATATCTTGCCACAATGCAGCAGCCCAGATGAGTTTACTTCTGCGTTGCCAGTTGCTCTGCTTCCATTGCTGCAACCACCCCCACAGGGCGTTTGCCACCATCCATGAGTCAGTATAGAGATAAAGTACTGGCCACTTTTCTCGTTCAGCAATGTCCAAGGCCGGCTGGATGGCTTTCACCTCTGCAAACTGACTCCATTCACCCTCTCCTTCAGCAGTTTCTGCAACTTGTTGCAGGGGACTCCACGCAGCTGCCTTCCATCTCCGATGCTTTCCCACAATACGGCAGGACCCATCAGTAAACAAGGCATATTGCTTTTCACTCTCTGACAGTTCATTATATGGTGGGGCCTCTTCAGCACGCGTCAACTCCTCTTCTGGTGACATCCCAAAATCTTTGCCCTCTGGCCAGTCCATGATGACTTCTAGAATTCCTGGACGACTGGGATTTCCTATTCAAGCTCGTTGTGTAACTAGTGCGGCCTACTTATTCCATGTAGCATCAGTTGCATGATGTGTAGAGGAGACCCTGCCTTTGAACATCCAGCCCAGCACAGGCAACCGGGGTGCCAGGAGGAGCTGTGCTTCAGTTCAGATCACTTCTGAGGCAGCTCGAACCCCTTCATAGGCTGCCAGTATCTCTTTTTCAGTGGGAGTATAGCTGGCCTCGGATCCTTTATATCCCCAACTCCAAAAGCCAAGGGGTCGACCTCGAGTCTCCCGTGGAGCTTTCTGCCAGAGGCTCCAGGTAGGACCATTCTCCCCAGCTGCGGTATAGAGCACATTTTTCACATCTGGTCTCGCCCGGACTAGTCCAAGGGCTACTGCATGAACTATTTCTCGTTTAATTTGTTCAAAGGCTTGTTGTTGCTCAGGGCCCCATTTGAAACCATTCTTCTTCCGGGTCACGTGGTAGAGAGGGCTTACAATCAGACTGTAATTTGGGACGTGCATTCTCCAGAACCCCACAACACCTAAGAAAGCTTGTGTTTCTTTCTTGTTAGTTGGGAGACACATTGCTCTTATCTTGTTGATCACGTCTGTGGGGATCTGGCGGCGTCCATCTTGCCATTTTATTCCCAAAAATTGAATCTCCTGTGCAGGTCCCTTGACCTTATTCCGTTTTATGGCAAAACTGGCCTTCAGCAGGATTTGGATTATCTTCCTCCCTTTCTCAAAAACTTCTTCCCCTGTATCGCCCCACACGATGATGTCATCAATGTATTGCAGGTGTTCTGGAGCTTGCCCCTGTTCCAGTGCAGTCTGGATCAATCCATGACAGATGGTAGGGCTGTGTTTCCACCCCTGGGGCAGTCGGTTCCAAGTGTACTGGACGCCCCTCCAAGTGAAAGCAAACAGTGGCCTGCATTCTGCTGCCAAAGGGATTGAGAAAAATGCATTGGCAATATTAATTGTGGCATACCACTTGGCTGCCTTTGACTCCAGTTCATATTGAAGTTCTAGCATGTCCGGTACGGCAGCGCTCAATGGTGGTGTGACTTCGTTCAGGCCACGATAGTCTACTGTTAGTCTCCACTCTCCATTAGACTTTTGCACTGGCCATATGGGGCTATTAAAGGGTGAGCGGGTCCTGCTGATCACTCCTTGGCTCTCCAGTCTATGGATCAGCTTATGGATGGGAATCAAGGAGTCTCGGTTGGTGCGATATTGCCGCCGGTTGGTTGGAATAAACATTACTTAGCAACAACTAAAAACATCGGTGTTATCAGCATTGTTCCCAGGCTGAAAGTCAAAAAACACAGCACTGCACCAGCTACTAAGAAGGAGAAAAATGACTGCTATAGCTGAACCCAGGACAAAAATGCTAGTCAATCACCTCGCACATGGAACCTTGAACAGATGGCATTTCTTTTAAGACATAAATCATTAGTTCAAACAGTTTTAGAAAGTACTAGATAGAATTACATTGTAATTCCCAGTGAGACAAGCTAACTAATGTTATTAAAATAAGGCAAATCAGCCTTACGGTATATTAGCGAAGCAGAACTTTAGATGTAGCAGGATTTCATTTTTATTGTATAAAAAGTTACAAAAGCTGAAGACATCGCACTAATGTTAAATAAAAATGTAGTTTAATTTCAGTTTTCATAGAAGTTCAATACGTATCTATTTTTTATCTGTGCTTGCAAGCATGTGAGAGACTTCTGTTCAAACAATAGCATTTTGCTACCTAGATTCGACCAGATTATTTTCATAGAGCAAATAATTCAAAAGAGTAGTTAAAATTATAACTTTTTGATTTAGTGATTATCATTTTTATAAGCAAAAGATGAAGTAGCATCTAAAATAAAATAAGTTAAAGTACAACCATGCAGCTCAGGAAGGTAAAAACTAAAAGACGTAAGTGACATTGTTCAAGAATTCACAGATCAAAATCACTGACATGTAGAAGATAAAAATAAGTGAACCTTGTTGAGCATAAGTGATGCAAACATTTATAGGACTAAATATGCTAAATGGTTTTAAACTGCCAACTCACAAACCTCAAAACATATGCCTCTAGGAGGCACTGCTAAAGAAAAGGAAATTGTTCTGTTCACTTCCAGGATCATTTACATATATAACAACAACAACAAAAAAATAGAAATATTATCCTTTCTTATTTCCTGAAGAGGCAAACGTAGACTCCTAGTTTGCCTCCTGCATGCAACTTCGGTTTCCCCAGGAGAAACCAGGCAAAAGAAACACACTGCAAACTAACTAGTTTTCTAAAATTATTCACTATTTCATCACTTGCTTTCTGAAATATCACTCTTGCAGTTCCAGAAGTGGTACAGTAGAGTCCATATGGTAATTAGGTCAGTTTAAGAAAACAGTCATATCTGAATTTCCAACTTGAAAACTAACTGAATTATGCTGTTGCCCTCCAATAATTATGCAGGTAAAAATACTGATAACCCTAGACAACTAAATTGGAACAGTTGCTTACAACTCTGTCTTTACATTTATTGTAATTGAAACTCGGTATCTTAATGACTGTAGCAAACTACATTTGCTAATATCTGCTAAAAAAGTGCTACACTGTGAACTGGAACCTCCTCATTCACAAATTAAAGGAATCTTAAGAACCAGAAAAGTGAAGAAATGCAGAAATGAATCAGTATGTCCTATACATTTTCTCCAGAAGAAGTGAAAGAACTTATTTTATTGATAGTGAATGGTCACATCTCACTGGATTTCTTGCAGGTGCAGCATCTTATTTTAGTTTCTTTGTTGGATCATAAATATTCTGTATATTTTGAAATTAATACTAGGTTTTTACCCAAATTTAGGATTATGAAGTATGAAGTTCTGCCAATCATTTCAATAAATGATGTCATTATTTCTAGCCACACAGCTCTATTTCGTTGTTGGGTAAATTAGCTCTTTCAATCTTTATGAATGCTTGAACTTACTCCAAGATTAGAATCTCTCTTCAAATGGAAGATTTACCTTGGCATCTCCATCTGGTAAGAAGAGATAAGCTCCACTTTTATCCCGGTTACTTGTAGTTCCATACCAAGCAAACTCCACCTTCATTTGATGATTTTTACCATCTTCTTTGGTATTTATTTTCTAAGGATACAGAATTATGTTTGAAATAGTTGACATATTTAGGATTCCACAAATAAAACCAGAAGTTCTTACAAAATTAAAACACAGTGTTTTAAAAAATAACACACCTCCAGTAATCCAGACATTCCAGAAAACCACAGTTTCATGTAAGTGTTTTCCAAGATTATATTATCCACAGAATTCTGCATCTCTTTTATCTTGAAAAGTCTGTCTGGCTTCTCCTGCCTACTATTCCTCAGATATATATTATAGTCTGCTAAAACTGCTTCTGAACTCTGAATCTCCAAAAGCTGGTAAACTCCAAGCCCCAGAGGTGGTAGATGCGCCACAAAAGAGATCTGTCGGGAGCAAATAAGAAGGCATTATTAAAAATATCAAAGTATCAACCTTTTATACTAAATTTATGCTCAGCATAACTCCTTTTGCGTTGGTAATTTTAGAATGGCTGCATTTTTCCCATATTCCATAAATGAATATGAAATTATAAGTGACATTCTAAAATGAACAGCTGAAGTGTGTTAAGAAAAATTAGCAAATAAAAAAGTCTGCATTGCTAATTTCCTTAGCATCAAGATCACTGTTGTATTAATGCAATAACAGTTTTGAAGCTTTTTTAAAAAGAATGTTAGCTGTGATGTGCAGTTCTGAGCATATCTGCTGTTCATTGAAGATGCATGTATAGTGTATCAAGTGCACACAGACCCTACTTTACCATCCAAGTTACGTTTAAAAATCCACAATATTAAATAGCAAAATATAAGGCAACTGTCTCAATTTTAGTCTTTGGTTATTTAGGAGCTATAATTGCACAGAGAGAACAGTTATTTAAAAGGTAAATCTCCAAAGCAATCTGCTTAGAATTTGAGGCAGAGATATGTAATTTTATTTCTTCTTCAGGCAACTGTGTTAATTACTGTACTGGTTTCGGCTGAGATAAGACATTTTTTCACAGTAGCTCATATGGTGTGATGTTTTAATATCAACAATGTGTTAGCTATCACTGAGCACTACTTATGAAGGATCAGGAGCTCTGCTGCTCCTCAACCCATCCAAACTAGTGAATAGGCTGGGGGTATGCAAGAAGCTGGAAAGGTACACAGGCAGAACAGCTGACCCAAGGGACATCCCATACCATATGGCATCATGATCAGCATATAAAGCTGTGGGAAGGGAAGGAACAGGGGGGATGTTTGGAGTTATGGTGTTTGTCTTCCCAAGTAACTGTTAGACGTGATGAAGGCCTGCTTTCCTGGAGATGGCTGAACTCCTGCCTGACCACGGGAAGTGGTGAATGAATTCCTTGTTTTGCTTTGCCTGTGTGTGTGGCTTTTCCTTTACTTGTTGAACTGTCTTTATCTCAACCCACAGGTTTTCTCACTGTTACCTTCCAATTCTCTCCTCCATCCCACTGAGTTTTCTTTACAGGAATATTATCCTGAAACATGTCCAACTTGGCTCTCAGGTCAAAATCAATCAGACTTGAGAATGTAAGCCCGAAAGTAATACAGTACTATTACAGTAGTACAGTACTATATATCACTAAGAATTTAAAGTACAGTTTCTGATGTGTGATCATTGAGAACAATCTTCTATAATGATGTAGGATTCAAAAATTCTCAGAAGCTTTGCTTAAAATCAAAACCAAGAAAAGCTGTCTGTCTTGCGTGAGTACAGGAGTAATGGAGATTACTATCCAGCCTCTGTATCTGGAAGACAAAATGAAAAAAAAACCCAAAAACCAACCCACAAACAAACAAAAAAACCCAAACCACTAAACTAAACGCCAAAAAAACCCAGAATCTAACTGCTTAAGAAATTGCACTTAGAAAACCTTCCAGCTGGAGTGATTAAGCACATACGGACTGTGTACAGCTATGTGTATAGACTATCACCTGAAGGAAAAAGCTTTATAAAATTAGGGGAAAAAGACACACATCCAATATTTTCTCTTCACGCAGCTCAAACTGATCCTTTAAATGTAAAGCTGTTAAGTTATTAAACTTCTGTGATGTATGTAAGAAACATTAATGCTAAATATGTATGTTTCTTTTTTCCTTAAAATGACTAAATGGCATCATCTGCAGAAGACAGAATTGCCAATATTTGAAATATGCTTTGCATTTTCTTCGATTGTGAAACTATAGTGTCTGTCAAAAAACCCCAACTTTAATGCTTTTTACTTAAAGTAGTATACCTGATATGCTTCATGTGATACTGTAGTTGCTCCATCCCAAACAGCACTAATCTGGACAGTAACAGGTTTTCCCAAAGGAGATAATATTTTAACTCTGGGTGAATTCACATTGACTGAAACCACTGAAAATCGCTCTTGTTCCACAGGATTATATATCAAAAGGTATCTGCAAAAACATATTGACAAATTATCTTTTGGCAAACAAATTTCCTCCTTCAGGTTTAATATTTCTTCACATCAATTTTACATACAGAGCATTAAAACAAGGTTAGAACAACAAGTACATACCACAACAAATAAATGTGCAAAACATAACCAGGAAACAAGGGATATTTAGCATCAATTCTTGGCAGATCTTCTTTTCTTAATGCTATTACTTTTCCAAGCAATTTTGAAAATACCATATGATAAAAATACATGTATTTCCCATCTTAACTACTAAAGAATTGCTATTAACAAATGCAAGCTCAATCAAGATATTTAAGAGCATTTTGAATTTATTTTTTAGGCTGAACTATTACACTCTTATCCACAGTTGTCTTCCCTTTAATGTAATACAGAAACACTGAAGTAATGAACAAAACCTGTTGTACGTACGTAGAATCATAGAATGGTTTGGGTTAGAATGGACCTTAAAAGATCATCTAGTTCCAACCTCTCTGCCATGGGCACATATATGATATATATTCTTTAAAGCAACTAGTTTCTTTCTGCTATAAGGGAAAATTCAAAATTATTTAAATTATAATTTACCAAAATTCCCTATGGCAAGTTTCTGCATGTACATTGAAATATTTTATTAGGCACATATGGAATAACTAATTTTTATGTAATCTTATGTGCGTTCTTCCCCTGGAACACAGATCATGTTACTAACCAAAAGAATCAGCCCTGAAACCAAATAGAGCAACGTTATTAGCCAACAGGTTTCATTTGGTTTTGGGATTTTTTGTTGTTGTATTTGTTTTGGGTTTTGTTAGTTTTTTTTCTTTTGTTTTATTTTGTTTTCAATTACAGGTTCATACATTGTAAGGTATAGAAAAATAAAATTATACTAAATGTTTGTCCCTCATGCATCCATATAGCACTATCGTTGTACTTCTTGTCTCTTCATCGACAAGCTCAAAGAATGCACTACTTACAGCTGTTCCCTCAAGGTTGCCTCTGTTCATTTCACCCTTTAAAAAGTATTGTCCTTAACAATGAAAAATGTTCTTGCCAAAATTTCTAATAACTTTTTAGATACACAGCTGAACTAACATTCTGCCTTCAATTTCCTTGACCCTTCCCACTGTAAAACAGTTTACTCCTTCATGAAATCTTATCTTTCATCAGTTTCCAAGATACCCATTTCTTCCTTATGAAATCACACCTTCAGCATTTCTTCTAAGTAGATTCTTTTCATCCTGTGCTCCATTTTCTACAGAGATTCCTCAGCGGTTTGCCAGTGGTTTTCTTTCTTTTTTTTTTTTTCTTCACATCTTGACCTTCAAAATTAAATTACCACCTTCACAGATCAAATCACTTCACTTACAATTGTCTCCTTCCACCCAAACTAGAAAACTCATTCTCTCACTCAGGTCTTTCACTTACACATCACCTGTAGCTTGAACCTCTTTCCATAATGTCACATTCTGACTGTTAGCCTTCCAGGTTCCTTACTCATGCACTTAAATGCTCAATGCTCCATTATTTGCCAGCCTAGCACTACAGTAAAACTAAGGTCCTGCTAACAAGTTACTTACTTAGATAAGCCCTTTAATCTTTTCTCTTTTCCAACACAGCTCTAAACTGACTGAAAGTAGCCATTGTCTACACACATGCCAGAGGAGAGTGAGGTCTCCGTGGTATATAAAGTCTGGCAGGCAGTGGACAAAACTGCTGATATGATACTTTGGAAATAATGAAACAGCAACATTTCAGGGCTGAGAGGCAGCAGCAAACTGCTTAGTTAATAAGAAAGTACAAATTTAACTCCTCCTTATTGTGAGAGAGAAGACTTCTACACAATTTTAGTGCAAAGCCAGAGACTAAGTTAATCCACCACTAAACCATGAAGGCAATACAGAAACATAAGGAAAATTTTTTGTTTTTCTCCACACTGCTGAAAAATGTCACCTACTCTCTTTCCATCCCATTCTTTGATTTTTTTGCAACAATAATTTTAACAGATGCAGTTTTATTCTATGGACATTCAGAATCCTTATGAATACTAACTAGGCTACAGTTTTCCCCTTACATTTTCATTGGCTCCCTTTTTTTTCTGCATCAAACTTAGGCTGTTCATCTTCAATTTTATAATTCATTGCTACCCTTTTACCTCACAATCAGTAGGAAAGGTCAACTCCAACTTCTCATTAGTTAAATAAACTAATATCAGTGGCTGTATTAGCTTTTTCTACAAGAACCTTTGGATTACCTGCATGCATAGAGTGTGCTACACATAAAAATTATTTTCCTTTTAGCTCCTTAGAGGAACATCCCTGTGCTGAAGTATTGTTGAATCATGACTTCTGTGCATAACAACTATTTTCCTTGCATATTTGTGCATCTAGCTGTGGTCAGTTTCCTCCTAGCACAACAAAAATCACTTTGGGATGCTCTTTTTTTGCCTTGTTTCATGTTGAAGACTCCTAGATTACTAGACAACACAATAGTAAACTATATTCTTGGTCAGCTTTCAGAATCTTTAAGAAATTGTGCAAGACTCTGTGACAGCCTACCCTGGACTTGGGTTGGTCATTTTACACTTCTGCTTAACTGAAGAGGCCTTCTTTGTGGATAAGATTTTAACTTAAATATTAACGTATTTTCTTATAGCAGTTATGGAATCAAAACCAAACTAAACCAACACTGCTTCCACTCCAGACCCCTTAAAGTAGGAAGGAAAGAAAAAAAAAAATCAGTGAAATACTCTAAGAACTCATATACTGTCTAAGAACTGTGCCAGAAACAATACAAATCTACAAGATGATTCAACACCAAAGCTCAGAATAAATCATCATTCTTATCCATGAACAGAACATTACAAAAATCTTAACTTTAATCTCTCTATGCAGTAGAATTTTTCAATTCTTATACCTCCAACTAAAATGCTGGCTAACACATACAATCTGTTTCCAGTAATGCTATACATCCTCCTTAAATTTAAATTATCTGCCAAATAAAGAACATATTACTGTAAAAATATTTCCAGAAACTTTGTTCACCTTCCCATTGATATAAGCATGTTTCATAACTTTAGTCACATGACAAATTTACCCATGACAAAAGACCTTAGGAACTGCCATATCATCACTATATTTCATCAGACTGTTTTTTTGGGTTTTTTTTTTTTTTTTTATATTCCATAAAACAAAGCTTTTGTGGTATTAAGGTACGTATGTTTTATACTTCTTAAGTCAAGGTATTATAGGTGTGTAAACTAATAACACAGTCAGATGAAGCTAGTAATGACAAGGCAGATTTTCAGCAGGAAATCCTGAATTGCAGGAATTTTGCATAGATTACAGTATTTTGCTTTCAAATTTTAATGCAGCAGGACTAAAGTATTTATACTTAAGATACAATGATGGTGCATATACAAAAGCACTGGCTAATGTAATTAAATCACATCACTTCTGAAGTACTATTCAACTCCCACCCTTAAATAAAATACTATAACTATTTTAAATTCTGTATGAAGCACAAAAGCTACAGTTCACTTAAGCTGTATCGTTACAATGAATGATATTGACAAATGCAGAGTACAACTGCTTAATGTATTGTGGTTACATAACACAGAGAAGCAACTTGACAGTACTTAAAGGTTTTCTATTCCAGATTTTAAGGCAAAAACATGAATATCAGTGTCTTTCAGAAGCAGTAATCAATTTTTCTTTCATTATTCAGATCACTGGTCTTAGGCAACAGCACCAAGAAAACTACGAAAGCTCACATCTTTTGTCAAAATAAATAGGGAGGAGTTTTAATGCTTACTGGTAAAACTCAGATGAATAATTACCTGAAATATTTTACTTTAGAAACCCCATTATGGCCAAGTCTCAGGTATCATTTCTGTCATTCATGAATGAAATCAAAGAATTTTGAAACTGTTTTCATATAAACCGTATTGAAACAAAAGGAAATAATATAACTACAGATAAACAGCATCCAATTTATTCACACAGAGACCACATATTCCACCTGTGCACTGGGAGCAGGAGTAAACTGCTCTCAGCCCTACAAAAAAATAAGAAACACATGCAGATTTGAGCTCCTGCATCTCTGATGTGCAAATGTTTGCAACTTCAGAAAAGCAAATCCTGTCACCAGTTTTTCAGACACTCTTAGAAAGACATACCTTGAATGTTTTTACCCCATACTTCTCTGGGTCTTTGAAACCCCAAACAAGTATCTTTTATTCATACAAGCATGATCATTTTCCCTATATAAACTACCATATGCTATTAATAAACCCTTCTATTAAACATGTACCTCCAAGCATCAAAGAATATTTTAATTAGTCTTTCCTGTAGTTAAGATTTAATTTTATGTGTAGAATTTTCAGCCAGAGCTGAAAAAAGCTCCCCTCCCACATTCTTACTGCAAATACTTTCTTTCTTATTGTAAATTTTGTTTCTTAAACTGAAAAGTTACAGTATTGCAGACCACTGTTCTTTTTGTCTTGCTGGTGCGCATATACATATGGACATACATGTATATTGATGCACACATTCACTGGTAACACCTGCAGCACAATTAGCATTTTCTTCTAAAGCTCATTCAATACTGCCTTCACAAGCAATCCATTCAAGTAATGTGAGAAACCAGAAGCAGAAAATGTCAGAGGATCATCACTGACAAAGATTATTCAGAAAGCCACTTCAAGACACTCACAACACTCACAACAGCTTCGGACAACAGCTTTAATTGCCCAGTAGAGGATCCTTGTTCAAGTTTGCTTTGAGAATCAATTTTTCGAGGCACTCCAGCTCAGATTGATCAATTTTACTAGAAACTGACAAACCTTCATAGACTAGAGCATTTTCCACTGTAACTCATGAGAATCAGTCCTCTGGACATATGCACAATTTCAACGCAAAGTTACATGAACAGCACCTTTGATGCTGGTTATTTTTTTTCCCTCTTATATTACAGAGGCTAAGCTAAAAAAACAGTTAAGTGGTGAAAAAAGTAAAACTGCTACAAGTACAGACAAAACTGAGAAACCATACAAACCATGAAGCCAAATGATATACTATGTCAGTAGGCTTCCACCAAAGAATGAAAAAGAACAAATAGAAGCATAAAAGCTCTCCTGAAATGTGAAAGGGGTGGGAAAGAGTTAAAGAGAGGGTAAAATCACGAACAGACTTAGAATTAAAATGCTTGAATCCTTAAAGCAAATGAATTGAAATAACTCTACACATGCTAAAAATCGCCAGAAGGACTGGTGAGTTGGAGACCAGAATTCAACTAGAAAGGTTTCCTAAGATCTTGGCAGTTGATGGACTTTGATGGACTAAAACGTTAGAATTCTTAACAAAACTTAAATTCTCTAAACAACAAAACTTAAATTCTCTAAACAAAGTCATCTCACTGGGACAATGAAACAATAAAAACTCTCCAGACATCACATGGGGGGCCAGGAGAGAAGAAGAACTGTTCCATATCTGAAAATATGCAAAAATAAATTACTCTGAAAGATGTGAGAAGAGTCAGTAGCTAGTAACATTGTTTAATTAGTAAACACTGATGCATATGAGATTGAAACAAACTGGGGATTAGTATTAGTGTAAAACAAGCTTTTGGTAGCTGCCAAAAGTATCAATTAAAAAAAAAAGAAAAAAAAAAAAAATTATGTGACTTCTGCTGTATGTTGGAAGCTTAACAAACAAACCAGCCACCCAACAACAAACAAAAGAAAAACCCAAGAAAGCCAAAATCCTAAAGTATTCCATGAATTGACATTACATAGGCCAAAGGGGGTTCATGGGGATACTGATAAATGGAACAAAGAGAACTAAGACTACCTACTTAAAACAGATAGTTACTTGCACATTGCAAATATATTCAACCTCCCTTGAAGACTTCACTGATTCTTGCATTGAAGCCCAAGAAAACATGTAATAGACGCTTATTTTCCTCTATTTTTTAATACAGAATAAAACTAAAACTAACTGCATGACAAAAATTTCTTGTGTTACTTAGGAAGGATTCTCGTTGCTATAGAGGGCCATGGGAAAAAAAATTGAACAAAAAATAACCAAAAGAACTTCTTTTTCTTAAGAAAAACTGCTAAATATTACTCAAAACACTAGGTAAAAAAAGTTCTATCAAGTTACTTAGTTCTGTTCAAAGCTCTCATGCTCTCTCACATTGGAAGTGAAGACCTCCTTAGTCAAAAGTATGATTCAAATTACATTTTAAGTACAGATCGCCTCATCCACCTTTTTCCATACTTGGTTAAGTTTGTATGCATTTCTGCCATGAATTACTGAACACAGAAAGAGTCTACAAAATAACTGTTCTGAAAATAAATGCCATATAAGTGCACATATACAACTTCAAGCGTCCTTTAATCAACCCCCCTTTTTTTTTTTTTTTTTTTAAAAAGGGATATCATCTGAGATCATTTGGTCATGCTACTTCTCTGTTCTAAAAAAATTGGACATTTTCCAATATCTCAAGCCATATTCTTAATATTCCTTTAGGAACAAGACTAATCATAGGCCAAATAAATATGCAAGCTCATGATCATGACGCTCTCCTTGACAGCAGATTAATTTTTTTCTAAAACTCAAAAAAACCACCAAATATCATTGTTTTGATGAAGACTTCATAACTCTGAGTACAGCACACTATTTCAGCTGTATCCTACACAGAACATTTGTATTTAAATCATCCAAAAGCAAAATTGACTCTGACACCATATGAGTAACTCTCTCAATCTGGTCTTCTGTAACGCCTAGTCTTTTTCTGCTGCTTCTGTCTATTTGGTTAGTCCCCACATTTTTCCATGTGGTGCATAACACTTCCACTTGCCTGCTTCATTTATTTCTTTGACTATGAAATATTTGCTCCAGGTTACTAAGACAGTTTTAAATTCTAATCCTATATAGAATGTTCCTAGTATGACTTCAAATTTTATAATCTATTTACATTCTACTCTGTTAGCATGATTGATACAAACAAAATACAATTTCTGATTTTATGATCTGAACTGCAGAATTTCTTGCTTGATTTTGGCCTCACTTTGCACAAAAAACCTCCAAAATTGCTCAGATGGATATCTAAGGATAAGTTGAATAATAGGTGATATCCAACATTTATCAGCGAGCACTTAAATAACAGTTAGGCAACCAGCAAGTCTATTAACTGAGTGAATGTAGTACTGGTAAAAATGCATTTACAACAAACTGACTAAAAATTAAATGAAGTTGTGGAATTAAAACATGATGCCGACTGCTTTTTTGCTTTCTGCTTTTAAAGAAAGGGGGTCAGACCTACTTCAATATTCCTGTTTGGGTTAGTGGGGAGTTTTTTAAATATAAGCTGCACATTATGAAAAGGAACTTGCACAAAAAGCTGTGCAAAGTTAAGCTCAGAGCACAAAATGAAAGTACAGTGAAAGTGTGGTTTAAACTGCATCAACACACCTAGTTCTATTACACCACTTAGTTTCAATAACTGCTACAGCTTTAACATACACCTCCTTTGAGATACAATAGATGCTGAAACCACTAGTGTTCATAGTGTTCATACAATCCTAAACATTTAATTAAACAGAAAAGTCCTTTGTGAGGAAAACCTTACAATTAAAAAGCCGCAGTCTCAGACGTACTGTCAGATACAAGCATGAAATTTGGGGCAGTTCAAGTTAAGAAAACAGTTCTCCTCTGTATAGTCAGAAAAAAAGCAAGTTCTCACCAAAAGGAGATCCTGACACCTTCCCAAGGGGCTTTCCGTGGACTGGATAAAGTCTACAGAGATTTTTCAGTTTATAAGATAAATAATGCTAATATGGTCCTCTGCATCACATCCAGCTGAGCTTCTTGTAAATTTATCAACATTGTCACAGATGTAACATAAACACAAAAAAACGCAGTTTATATCTAAGCAGCAACTCTTATAATCAAACTATTTAGAGTAGAATATTAATCTTGAATATTATTATGTATGAAAAAATATTAATATTTTTGCCTTTTCCTAAACAAGACATCTTTTCCAGGTTACAAGAGAAGAATCCTGCAGAAGAATTAGTAGGAATCTAATCTCAACTTGAAACTTCAAGCACACAGTATGTATTTGTGTTGCTTTCATGAATATAAAAACTAAGGTATAAACAAAATCTATTATCCACAGATCAGCTTTTCATTATAAAATCAAACTTTTAACATTAAGAAATAAAAAAAGAGGTACTATCAATAAATAAATTCACAAGAATTCAGTAGAGTTTCAACTAACAGAATAATGCTATGATTATAACAGCATTTGAAGAGGAAGTTAAATGTGTAGTTTAGAAATAGAGCTATATTTTTTAAATTACATATTCTTTCTAAAAGCAGTTATGGCTAACAGTTCCGATTAACATACAAATAATTAAAAACAAATACTGTGTTTAAAAAAGGTTCTGTTATCTTAGCTTGACATTTCAAAATTCTGATTCACTCCAGGAACGCCCTTCCTAATGACAAATCCAAAGCAAAATTTAGATTCATTAGTGAAGGTGGGAGAACTCAGACACATGCATTCCTATCAAATCGCTTTCTATAACTGCACAGATATATCTTTATAATAATAATTGCTCATGCAAAAGGCAGAGAATTAGGCAGATGATAGGCACATATTCCATCCCTCTACTCTCACAGGGAACAGGACCTTTGTGTGGCTTTCTCAAGAACAAACCATGGAACACCCCCAAGAAAACGGCATTCATGATAAACACAGACAAAGCACAGCAAGAACTATAAATTCTGAAAACACAAAAAAACAACATCGACCTAAGACATGACTTTTAAATGTTATGTACCTACTACATATGCCAAATACACATACTTCCTATGATTTGGATGGATTGTAGTGGCACACATATCCTAACCTGGAGCACATACTACTCTCCAATCAAGGATAAAAGGATTAAGTCCAAAGGCACTATTTTAAATTTTTCTTTTACCACAAAGTTGTGAGGTGTTCTGAAGTCCAAGATGGGCTTGAAGCCCCCTGACTTTTTCAGGATCAGGAAGTACCTTCACTAAAATCCTTTCCTTGTTCCTCTTGTGGTGCAGGCTTTATAAATCTGCATTTAGAAGGGAAAAAAAATCTGGTTCAGAAGAACAGAAAGACTTTACGTATGCCATATCACTTCAGTCTTTGCCTTGAGAGCCTTGGACTAACTACAATATTGCCTCAAAGCTACTCCAGTAGGCTGAAGGGGCCAGTGCCTGGAAAAAAAGAAATAATATACAAAGATACTAATATACTGAAAATGTGTATCCTCTACTTCCAAAACCACTTCAACAAATACATGCATAAAATGCGGATCTTTCAGCTGTATTCAGATTGTTACTAGCATACTCCTTCATAATGATAACTTTTGGGGGTTATTTTTATTTGTTTGCTTGATTGGCGGGTTTCTGTTTGGTTGGGTTTTTTTTTGTTTGTTTCTTTGCTGGTTTGGTTTATTTTTATTTTTTTTAAACAAACCCTCCTCCAAAGTACGCTTAGTTAATCTATTCTTTCTGTATTTTCATTTCAAACAGTGCTTTCAGAGGAACCCAGAAATTTCTTGTAACTTCACAATCTGGTTGTGATTGTGTTGGTACTGCAAAACCCAACAAAAACTTGATATTCTGTGCACTGAAATGGAAATCCTAAATTTGTGCAGCTTTGAGAAGCAGCAAAGTTTCTACAAAAGCTACAAACCGTATCGACTTATTTACTGGTTTAATTTCGCAACTGCAAATTCAAAACAGTCAGTAAACAAAAATATTTAGAACAGACTGTCATTGGTTTATCAACAATGAGACAGACCAAAAACTGAAAAGTTTGATTTATATGAATTTTTATACACTGAAAAAGTAATGATTAAAAGCTTGAAATTTAACAACTTTTAGAACAACTTGAATTAAAGAGCATGACAGTCAAAACTGAGTTTTGAAAAACAAAGATTAATTCCACAGAAAGCTTTGGAGTGCTATGAACTGCAAATCAAAGCTGCTTTTTCCCTATTAATAATGAAAATTTCTAACTCCTCCAAAAATGTACAACAGTTCAGTTTTAAACAGCTATTCCTTACATCAAACAGGCATTCCTTTCTTAGCTGACTTAGCTGGTTTGTTTTCAAAGTTCCCAGATAAACTTCTAGTGAAACGTAAACTGCCAGTACCAGGAGTCAGTTCTGAGACAAGCCTGAATGTAGTGTGATTAACATAAGAAGCAGGAAACTTACACGGTAAAAATGGAAATCTCTGAAAAACTGTAAGTGACCTTACAGAAAGAGTAGGAATTAAGAGATGAATGTGCCACGCCCCTCATTTCCTCTCCCATTAGACACTGTCAATGGAGAATTTGCACGTTTTTGTCATAAAAGTAGTTGCACAGCTAACTTCCACCTATAAAGCAGAACAACCATACCCGGCTTTTGGTTTTCTTCATTTTAAAGTAACCACTTTTTCCAGAATGACTGTTACTGAAATATTTATTTCGAGTTCACATTAACCGATGTTTCAGGATTCAGATGACTGAGTTACCATTTGTCGGCAAAGCATTTCATTGCCTTTGCAACAGCTCTTCCATCATGAAAATCAGGAGGGAGAATGCTTTCTAAATACCCATTCAATTTAGTCAAAATGACCTTTGTTGGCTACAAACAGAATATGCTCATGGCAGTTACAGGTCACCTGAATTCTAGTAAATTGATCAGGCAGTAGAACACTGAAATTAACACTTCAAAGTAATTACAAAAAAAAAAAACACATTAGGCTGTATTCAGCCTAAGCATCCAGGGTATTGGAAACTAAAAGTGCAGCTCTTCACATGTAATTTCAAAAGGTTTTCTAATTTTTCGACTACTTGCACTACTGTGCTGAGAATGCAAAGGCTTAATTTCAGTGTTGTTTCTTAACAGAAAAGACTTAAGGTTTGACTAAACAACCATTCCCCCTGTCCATATCCCTTAAAGTTACTGATACAGAAGTTTCACTGACAAAAATATAACAAGTTTGTGCATATTGCTATCACTATTTCATCCAATAAAAAACCAAAACTGTTGGTTTGGTTTTGTTTGGGTGTTTGGTTTTGGGGTATTTTTGCCATTTGTTTTGGTTTTGCTTTTGTTATTTTGGGTTTGATTTTTTTTTTTCTTTACAGGGGAAACAAGTGTGCTTATTAACTATGTATGAACTGTAACAAGTATTTTTGGCCTCATTTTAAATATTACTCTATTCCTTCCTGTTTTCTTTCAGCATTTTCCCCCTCATTGACACTTGAAAATACCCTTGTTTCAACTGCCTGTTTTAAAAATTGTTTCAGTATATAACTAGAAATACCTATGCCTCAGAAATCATACAAACCTAAAGGAAATTAAAATGCATATTACTAAAATATCAAATGCTTTCAGAGCATCCTCTCCTTCTAACTAAAGGAGAAGACAACTGTTTAGATTGATTGTACCAACATAGGCAACAGAGATCAAAAAAAAAACCAAAACAGCAAAATACCCACCACCAACTTTAAAGCTGCCAAATGAGAATCTTAAAACATTACCCCAATCCAGTCATTTTCTAAGATCAGAAAGGCACAGTTCCTTTGATGTGAAGCTTCTTCACATCATAATAGCTTTCTCTTTCGGCATATCATGCCAACAAAGTTTCCTTCTCAGGCAAGTTATCCTTGCTGTCAACTTCCAACCAAACACAATAACATACACTGCTCTGCCAAGAATTTTCACCTTTGCACATTATTCTTTATCATACATTAAACTTAATAACATAGCTTTAATTTCTACATCATAGCGTTGTGTTGAGAAAGCAGCGGGTATACCTGCCAAGTGAATTTTAGAAAAAAAATGCAAAACATGCAAAATCTTCAATCATAGTTTCTTTTCCCAAAAAAAGATCACAAATTTTGGACCCAACAGGGTGAACACAACTTACGCCGCAACTGATTTAATTACAACCTTATGTCAAAACCTGCCCATAGATATTGAAGGAAGGCTAATAGCACAGATTATTTTGTATCCTCTATTTGGAAAAATGAAACTTTCTTTTATAATGTGGATGTCCCTAAACTGCTTAGTGCTTTGACAGATTTTTGAAGAAATCATTGATTACAGTGTATCCTACTCAGAATTAATCCCCTACATAACCTGAATATTGCAACTACTGAATAATGTGTCTGCTAAGCTACTAAACTAGCCTGGTAAGTAGGGTATCATACTATTCCTCTATGATTAGCTGACAAAAATAATTTATGGGTAAATTATAAGTATTGTTGTTTTAGCACTAAATAAAACGCTAAATCAATGATACTTAAAAATCTTTCAATATCACAGTATCTTCAGTTCAGATGTTATGCCTTACATCAGGCTTGCAGAGCCTGAGCAATGGAGCACAGTACTGAAACTGCCCCGACAGGTTCAGCAGTTAAGGAAAAAGGGAAAAAAGGGGAGCAGAGGAGAAGCCTGATTCATACTCTTAGATCTCATTTGGTCCTAGGTTCACCATGTTGTGCCAAAAAGTACTACTAGAAAATCCAGTTTGGTACAGCCAGCCAATTCAGTTATTTGGTCATGTATCACATTCCCCTCCAATGCTGTTTCCAGGAAACACTGTAGAATAGAAATAGCTAGGAAACCTTGCCCCTCACACTGTCGACATACCCTTTCATCAACAGCCAGTAGTTTAACTTGGACAGCAAGAGGTTCAAACCCACACCCTCTCCCCTCCCTACCCCTCCCCCACCAAGTCCAGTGAGTGCAAATCTTTTGCCATTTGGGAAGTGTGACCTCTGGCAGGTTATTCCCAAGAAGCAATGATTGTATCAAAGGACATGTCTCTTACAGAAAGTAGATGATGCAGCATCCAATTTATCAGCAAACTCACAGGCTTTGTCTCCAAGACACTTTAATAACTGCTAATTTCAGAAGACGACAAAAGTAGTTCCATACCTATTTGGTTATTATGTTGTGAAAGCTTTGGTTTTCAGATGGAAGTAGCATTTTTTTTAAAAAAAGCATGCAAATTCATTTATCAGTTAAAGAGGTTGTGTGTAATTTAAGACACCATAACTTTAATACTCCAAAGCCTGACTGTAAGACCACTTTTTCTAAGTCACAGTCGTTCTAAATCACAGTAAGACTTAAAATACTCTACATTCCTATTTCCCTGGAATTAACACTTTTTTTTTTTAATAAAACTACGGATTCATAAAAAGATGTCATCAGAGCCCTACAGAGAAGAGATGCATAGGCGGGGGAGGAGACAATATCAAATATATCAAAAGTGACACCTACTTAGGAGCAGTTTGAAAGATACTTCTTATCTACACAATCTGGAGCTACTTCATACTAGAACAATGACTGCTGAAAGATTTTTCCTTCTTTTCTTTTTTCCCCCCATGTAATCAAGTTGTACTAGCCTTCCTGTACAGGTTGTCAGTTTCAGGCAGTTTTCACACTGACTACAATATTCACAAGCAGTGAAGAGAACACTTCACTAAAAAACATCAGAAACAAAGGCTGGATGAGAGAGGAAGAAGCATACTACCAACTACTTTCCTGTTAAAAAGCAGGTTAGATTTGAAATTGATAGTATCAACTCCGTAAAATAAGAAATAATAGGAAAATGGTTGAGTGATTGAAAATATTAAAAAAGGCATTATCTTATGAGCTTCCCATCAGTAGCTCTCCTCTAAAATTATAGGTGATATAAACCAAACTTTTACAAGAATAATCAATTAACAATACAGCTGCTCGTTTTGTTGGGGTTTTTTTTTTTTTTTTTTCCAAAATCACTGCATGGAAATGCAAAACTACAAAAAGCTAAATATTCAGCCAATTAAAGAAAAGTAACACCTTGCCAGTTACATTGACTTATTTTCTATCCCACATAATGATATATTAGAATACATTAACAGAAAGAAACCTAGAGATTTCATGTTACAGACATGAACACTAAAGATAATTATGAATAGAGGATAACCAAATAATAAAGTTCTGAAAACAATCAATATTTTCAATGTATTGATGCCCCAAAATTAGAAATGAAAAACCAGTTTCTGCCTTAGAGCTTCAAACTCTGAAGTTTAAGCACAGTAATCCTTAATGAAAAATGTATCAAGTTGAGTTTAATATTCTACTGAAATTAACATTTCACATCTTTACTAGCTAACTAGAAAATTCAGAGGCACAGTCATAATATTCACATACTAGATTTAAGCAAAAGTTGCTGACTCAGCTTACATACCACTTTTCACAATGGTAATAGTGGAGATATTCAGACTACAAAAAGAGATAAAGTTAGAAGCCTAGAAACACTAAGCTCATTTTTATCAAAGAAAATAATTGAACATACAGATATTGAAATGAAAATTTTAACAAAGGAAACATGAATTAACGTACACTTAAGCATCATTTTGAAAGTGCTTACAAACAGGAAGTCATTACAAAAAGACCACCACATTTTCAGGCAGCAATATTAATATTCCATTGTAATCTTTCTCTTCTTCTCCCTCACATTTTTTTTCCTCTTTATTCTATCTCCCATAAATCTTCACAGTACCAGACAGGTTAAAATTAACAATTATCTATCAATGTTATCATCTTAGTAAGTTAAGACAAGTTTAAAGAATAGCAGCAAAAGGCTGCTAGAATAATTTTAAAATAAACAAGCTTGACATGTATATGTACTTAATATATGACTTAGAGGAAAGAGAAACCCAAGCAAATGCCTGAAGTGCATAAACACCAAAAAGGGAAAAACTTACTTAGCATACTAAGCAGAGAGATCAGAGGAACAGTGGATGCAAACAAAAGGCATATCAGGGGATGGAAAGGATATGGGGAAAATTTCAACAGCTAACCTAGGCAAGGAAAGCAAAAAAATTGAAGCCCTTCTCAAAGGGCAAGGAAGGTCTCCATTATAACTAGCCTTCAGTCAAATATTTATATACAATTGTCTCCCAGTGGAGAAATCTGAAGGGATATTTTGAAAAAGTTAAAAGACATTATTTAAATATATAGCAAGTCTTCTGAGTTTTTTACCATTTTGAACAACTTTAACATAATCTATTAATCTAGAACTGCAATAAGAGAAAAAAAAGTCCTAATAAAAAAAAAAAATAGTATGCAGGTCTGCATAACTGCTCTAGAGAAAAATATTAAAACTACATGTACACAACATATTATATTCATTTAAATTTAGAGGATTGAAGACAGCTTCTCCCAAAAGCTCACAAGGACTAAGCTTTGCATATTTTTTCAAAGAATCTATGTAGAATTTTTTAACAGTAGCAGATAACTGTGCTGAATAGTCCAACACCTTCATGAATTAGGCAAGTAAGTTTTATTAGCTTGGCACTAGAACTAGAGAAATTAAATACTAACATCAGCAACAATAGCATTCACCATTTTTTAAATGAATCTTAAGTCTTCTGGTCTGTAGGCAAAACAACTCGTATTACTTAATTACACACATAGCAGCTCTCATATCCATACATCTTATTCACTTTATTTGGATTAGTTGCGTTTAATGAATTTTTAAGTTATTTCAGGTTGGATAATCAATAGTCATGGTAGGATGTCAGTTTAACCTAAATACTCAGGAACTACAAACAAAGAAGAGCTCTTAACGTAATGGAATGTTGGAGTTCAGAAAACAGTCCTAGTTTATCTCCTACCTTAATTTTAAAGAAAATCCAGCATTTATATACTGCAATTTTTAGGCCTTAAAAAAACTAAGGCTTTGCTCACAGTATTGAGCCATGTGTAACTATTTTAACTAGAATTTTCTACTGCTGCTCTCAAGCATAATTTATTAACTATTACAATGCTTTAAAAGCACACAGTAAACAGCCTACTTTACTTGTTGCAGCTGAATTAGTGGTGAGAATCTTTTGTAAAGTGCTGTGTCCTATTTCAACTAGTATTAGTTGAAATAGGACAATTAGTTCAATTGTAATAGTGAATTTTCAATTCAAATAGTGAATTGAAATAGTTCAATTTCAATAGTGAAATTAGTTCAACTAGTAATAGTATTACCATAATATGCCAGACTACCTTTTTATATTTTTTTTTTCAATTTTAACTATATTTTGAATGAAAGTTCAAAAAAATAAGTGACATAATAAACCTACTAGGTAGTAAAATCACACACATTACTAAAAGAATCTCAGACACTAAGTAAAATGTAATTTTTTTACCTTGGTTGCGGTGTCAGCTTTATAACTGTCTTGTGTGGCAAAGAATCTTGGGCAGACTGAACATCATCCTACAAGAGAACATCTTTGAATTTGATTTTGAACACATTTAAACATATATTATATGAGCTTTGTCTATTATATGACCTTTATGATGCACAAAACTATGCTAGCTAGACCATAAAGACCTATTTTAGCACGTAACACAGGACAACCACCACAAAAGTTTATAAAGTACTTCAGACAGACAAAATAAAAAGGCTCAATTTAACCAATTCATCGAGAAAGATTTGTTTTCATTAATGTCTCTTATCAGATACCATTATCAAATCATCATTCTCCGTGTTTTCATTTTTGCATACAATAAATGATAATTGCTATCTTCCTTCAAATTCTGCACATACTTATCATATTTTTATTAGTTTTCCTCTGGTATAAATTTACTCTCTGAAACTCTAGACTCCTGTATATTTATCACAAGGATTTCGAGTTTAGTATTCTGTCAGATCTCATGGTTACCTTATATTGTACAAGAAAATTTTCCAAAACCATGATTTATGGTGTGCGTATGATTTTTATGTGATATTAACTACTTGAAGAATTGTGTCATAATACTGATGAATTCTTATGTTTCACTAGTTTCTTACCTCTGTTCTTAAATACAGTATGACACAGTGCTCACTTCAAGTGAGAAAAGGCAGTGATACACCATTGCTGTCACTACTGCATTAATACTTTAAATAAGAGAACAGCCAAGCTGCTGATGTACTGTTATACTCTTATTGGTCCATATAATGGTGATAACCATAGATTTTGCAATGGAAGTATAAAGCTCCCAGTTCTTCAGAATACTCAAAAACATGCTCAAAACCATGTTTTTCAAATCCAAATATTGCCACTTACATTAAAGGGGTTTTTTTTCTGCACACAAAGAAATAATGAATGGTGCAATGGTTAGATAGCTTTACATTTATAGGTTGGATCTCATCTTATTGGTTGGATCATTTATGGATCTCTAAGTTTCTTCTATTTTTCAGTGTACTGTCTTCCAAACAATCTAGTTTTTGTTTGTTTACTAATGTAGAGTCTGTAAAACTTATATATGATGTACAAAGTATTCAGTTATCAGCTCAGAAAGCCATGATGCTTTTGTGTGTAACTAAGAATTAAGAATAGCAAAAACAGTGCAAGCAGTGTCATTCTGGAATCCTTCTGTCATGTCCCATTTCCACCTTTTTTTCTGGCTTCAAGAAGGGAAATTTTCTCCTAGTTTTATGTACTATCTACTGGAATGCTGCTACACTCTTGCTCTATTCTTCTGACCACGTGTTTTTTCTTTCTACACCCCTCTAAGACAACAGCCATTTTTAATCTTAAAAGTGTTCAGCATTTGTCTTTCTCAAAATTCTTGGCATTCATTCTGAATGCCCATCTCCAAGCAATTCTTGATGTCAGCTTCCATCAGCCACAAAAATACCATGACGATATTTCGAAACAAGTGCTTTTGAACTTTCTACTTGCTCAAGGTTTGCAAAAGGTTTTTTGCAAACATCCTGAAGTTCTCCCATTAGCATTCTACAAACTTCACATAAAAAACCTTTTCTGTGGTAACCACAGTACTGTGGGAATATTAGATTCATGAAATGCTGCAGTCACTGTATATCACATAGATAAATCTTAATCTACTTTTGTAATCACCTTTTTTTTTCCCGTTTCATATAGATAAAAAATTCATTGAAAAATGAATTTTCTATTTCTGCTTTCGCAGTGGTAATAATGGGTTTGACTTAGTATGCTGCTAGGTAATACACAGTTTAAACAGCAATTAGTACTTATACAATTCAGTGGTATTAACCTCATAAAGAACAGGAACAATGGAAGTTCAGCTAAATGTAACATCACAACATTCTCCAATATAATTCAGAACAACTTCAAAATATTCTTACTTTAAGAAGGCGCATATTCATTTTGTTAGCACATTCATTTTTATCCAGCCAGGATAAAAATTACACATTTGTGGCACACTCATGTAGCATACACCCACAGGCACATTTATGCAGCATGCACATATATATTAATATCAAAGGCATAAATGTCTGAAAAATGGGGGGGAAGGTTTGGTGTTCTGGGGGTTTTGTTTGTTTAGGGGAGGGTCAGGGTGGCGGTTATGAGGGGTTTGGGTTTTTTGCTTGTTTGGGGGTTTTTTACTATACGTGACTGGAATAGTAATTCAACATTTAACATATCTGGCACATTTAAGCCAGCAAAATAAATGTCATGTAAGTTACGCTAGAAGTCTGAGATAATCATATAATAAAAACTGCCTTGATACTTCTATGTTTATGCACAAAGAAATTAAAGTATCTCATTTTCTCTCTATTCCAGGTGTATGGACTTTGGAAGGCTTCCCAAGACTACTTAGCTATCTCAACAGGGAGCTTTTGTGAAGAAACTAAGAATTTTGAAAGGAAACAATATTAGCAAGGGTGCTTTTTCAAGGTGCTCTTCACTGTAAAACGGGTCTCAAAGTGTTATGCAAGCATCTGTTGCAGACTATCATTGGTACATTTCTGCTTCAAACAATTTCAGCTATGAAAAAAAAGCACAAGGTCTTGTCTAGACCTGGTCTTGCAAATTCAGCATAGACTTCTGTTCAGGATGGAAATTTTCCTCATCCTACATTTGTAAGCAATAAGTAAAGTCAAATTACAGGACTGCATACTGTTATATATTCATTTATCATATGCATGCCACAGAAGTCACCAACAAATTTATGACCACAAGAAAATTAGAACACCTGGTTTTAGTATGTGATTCACAATGTGGAACAAAACAAGCCCTTTTAATTTGGCTGTCTAGCGTTTTTTCACTATCAACTGCTGAAGTTTCACTTTTACCTTCAATATCTTCAATTAATATGGAACTCGTTAGAAGCAGATTTTTGAGCAGGTATTAGCAGCGAATTTCATTCTAACTTTTCCCAAGCCACTCAAACTATTGAAAAGACATAGTTCACATTTTATTTTTTGAGGAAATCAAGAAAGATAGCTCACCATCTTCAGGAACGGAGTTGATGTGTCATAATTATAAGCACTTTTATCCTTTAGGATAAGAATATGAGCAGAGTCAGTTATCACTTTCTTCAAGTTCATTATTGAATGGAAAAGCCTGTTAATATTTTAAAGTCTTAGTTAGTTTTTGGTTGTTTTTATTCAATGTGGTAACATCAAAATTTAAAAATATTAGTGAACTCAAAAGTATGAGTTACAGAACAATATTTTTTTAAGTCAATATAGCATGAAATGAAGCACACAGCTAGATGCAGTCGGTAATCAGACTGCAGAATACAGAAATATTCTGAATTTCATTATATTCCTACCTTGCATACCGAAAATGAAGTACATCTCCACCCCACTGTTACACTACAAAATTAATATTCTCAAATACCAAGTACTTTTTCAAAATGCTAATCTTAGGAAAGTTTGTGGTTTATATGTTTGATTTCCAGTATCTATAGTTCCAGGGGAAAAACCTGAAACACCGCACAAAGACTGCCTTTAAGCAAAATTAGAAAAACAATCAGAAACATAAAAATTTATCATTATTTCCATTGCTTCAGCCAACACAAGGTTTACAAATTCTTAAATACAGAGCTGTGTCATTTTACTTGTAAAGTGGCAAAGCCTTTATTTTACTCTCTCATAACCAAGTGCATTGCACATGTTTATGCCTTGGTTATCTATATGCCGTAATAGATTAAAAAAAATCATGGAATTTAAAAATACTTGTAATGAATGCACTAGTTTAAATCAAGAGTTTTTTTGAGGCATCTAAATAACTTAATGGACATGCTTTGCCATCAACCATCTACCACTATCTACCTCAATTAGCCAAATTTATTAGTACTTAACATTCCATTATGTAACAATTTTCTGAACAAACGCATAATTAAAGCATATATCTATGTACACAGACATATATATATACATATGTATGTTGTTCTTCAAAGACATTCCACAAAGTAGCTAGCAGAATAATTTGTCAACATTCAGAAAACAACTACCCGCCAGATATAACAGAAATAAACAACAAATTACGTAGAAGATTAGCAACATGAAAAAGATTTCCCACATTGAAGAAAGTTAGGTTACAGTGTAGGATTTTCCAAGCAATATATACTTAAATTAGCTTGTCTCCTCATCATTGCTTAGCCAAGGCAGATATAAAATGTTCTATACAATAGTTACTGAATAAAATAATAGTCCTGTTATTAAAGAAATCTTGGTATTGTGTCTACCTAGCTTCTTTTGAAACTTTAGAAATTTTGTTTGGACATCAGATTTTTGATTCAGAGGATTAAAAATATTTCATAATCAAAGAACACAGGTAATCAAATCCATTTCTTTTGTAGAACAGCACTATACTTTCAGTACTGAGTATGTTGCTAGCTATAGCAAAATTGTACCTCTGGAATAAATACTTCTGTTTTAATAAAAGAAAGGGAAGTTAATTTAATTTAATTTTACATATTTCTAATAGATTACCTAGTGCCATAATCCACAACTACCCAATCTTTAGCTGTTCCTGTAATAGCATCATGATGCTGAAAGAGTCCAAGGTTCCTCCTAGCTTCTGTCAGCAATTTATAGTTATCCACTGAAGGAAAACCACTCATTTTCTCAGATTTACTGGACTGTACCAAAGCCAAGGAGTAGAGGATTTCAGCTGCCCTGGAATTGCAGAGAAAAATCAAATATTTATATAGGTTTAAAAAGCAAAAAGCAACACACATTTTACCTGAATAATAAACTGATTTTTGTTTTTTAGATACTTCCTTATGCCTAGTTCCAAAAGTTCTTTAAACCTTAATCATGTACTTTTTAGCCTGTTTCTAGCTTCAAACAGCTAAAAATCACTGCTACACTTCATCATCAACTGGCTTTACATCTTGTAAGCTTCCTTCAAGGCTTCAGTGATGAAAAATACAGCTTTAAAATAAAAATGACAGTTCAAAGTAACATATCGTTTTCACAAACGTGTGAGGTATACAGATCTGACCTTAAAATGGTACAGTAACAATAGATTGCCTGACACGAGACATACAATTCCCATTTCAAAAAGCAACTTTAAAAAAAGAAAAAAGAATTATCTTAAAGAAATATATTAATCTGTACACTCTATGTAATACGTACTCTGCCATTTGTACTTTAAGCAAATTAAATTGTCCTAAAGACTTAGGCAGTTCATGCACCTTCTCACTATACCTTCACCTGAACAGTGAGAACACAGGATTCAAAAACCCTTAGACTGAACAGAATGCAGAGCCTCTCCCACTACTTATGCAAAAGCCTAGCACTAAAATCTTACCATTAGGTTCTCATTTGCTTTATGACAACCTAAATTTATTTCATAAATAAAACCCAATTATAATTGCCAGGAATTTCGAATATCTAAATAACAAAGGCACCTGTAGAAATTCTAGGAAACTATCTGCTAACTTTTTTCCTATCTCATTTTTCTATAACATTACAGTTCAGTTTTTGTAAGTCTCAAAAGTGCCAGATTAATTTAAAACTTTGAGTTTAATGAAGGTTTCTCAAGTGCGCAAAGAAACTAAGAAGATATAGGTTAATGTTATAAAAAGCAAAGAAAGCAAAATACCATATGTTCTTGAACCAACTGTAAAATGAACATCTAAGCATGTAAATGAAAAAAAGGAAAACACATTAACTTTCACATTTACACATGCTGTAAGTGACTGCACATGTTCAAATTTAAAACTAGGTACAGGAACAAATTTTATAATCATTCTCAACTTGGGTTTTCAGACTGTGCATTTATATTAGCTGTTAACATGAAAAGTTCCTTTGGATTCAGTTTGGTCTCTGTCTTTTTCAATCACACAGGTGACAATTACATAAAAACTGCAAATGGCGTATGTCAAACTAAATGGTACACTGTACATATTCATTTCATATGTACATTTCACTGCACATTCATAGCTCAATTCATTTCCTGATTGTCAGTATTTGAGGAATAGGATGAGATTTTGCTCTTACAGATAAACTGCTCAGGAGCTACACAAAAAATCAAGGTGTTAAAAGTTGCAATTCCTCATTTTTTATTACTAGTGTACTTAATGGCCGTGATTTTGATGTTGCTTAGTGTAAGTCTTAGTGCATTCTTCCTGCTTTGTTCTATTACAGCTGAACTTGAAAGGAAAACAAGTATGTTGTAGTTAAAGGCATCAGATGCACATTCATCTAGTGGATAAAGCCTTTCTGAGAGTGTTATACTTTTTTAAAAAATTTGACCTAGCAACTAAACACAGGCCTAACTGCAGCTATGAAGAAGAAAACAAGAAATTTTAGTCCCCAGAATACTGGTTAGATTTGTCTCCTACAACCCACCTCAATTTTATTTTTTTTTTTTTTTTTTAAAGGGAAGTTCATTATCTATAAACAATGTAAAAGCCTTAAATCCTAAAGAAATAACATTAAAATGAAGCTGTATAGAAAATACACTTCCAGTTCATGCTGCTTCACTTTAAACCCATTTTGTCTATAAGGAACACTTAGAACTCCTTTGACTTTCAGAAAAATAACTGATTCTGTTTTACAGATCCATTTAAGTACATCAGTCTCTTAGATGCAGAATTTTCTTTTCAAGTTACAATATTATTCTAAACATTGTAATGGTTCAGTGCTCTAAGATGAAAGACCCTCAGATGTGAAACCGCAAAAAAAAAAGTTTGTTAGAGAGCACTTCAACTCTAAGTAAGCATTTCCCTCTCTCTAATATCTTTCCATTAAACCTGTATAAAGCCTTGGGTTTTTTTACCTCTATTTCAAACTACTGCAGATTACCTCAAGTAGTTACCACTTTGTTCTAATTTGTCACTGTATTTCTACCTAATAGGACACTGCAAATAGGCTGAAATTTGCTTCAATAATTGCTCAAAGCCTACACTAGGTTACCTTTAGGTCCACTTTATATCCAACCTATAAACACTTTTTTTCCCAAGAGTTTAACTCTCAAGATATGGTCTTTTCTAACCAACTGTAGAGTTAGAAGTATCACTGTAGCCACTGTAGCTTTTGTCTTACTTCTGAATTACTTCAACAATCTTTTTGGCTGACTTACCATAATTTTCCCTGATTATATTGGTAAAGAATAAAATCACAAAATGCATTCCTAACTTGTCTCCAAATATACAGTTGTTATTTGCATCTTTCCATTATTACATTAAGCAAACTTCTGATCATCAAGTTCATCACCCTTCAAACTACTTCAATTCATCTGTCTCTCACTTGCGGTTAAAAATCTGTTATGTCTCAATCAGCAATGCTGTCAATTTCTATTACAAAATCCTTAAACTTTCTTGCACTTTCTTTAATGCACAACCCCAAAAATTTTTTAAAAGCAGGAGAAACCCAACCAACCAACTCTTTTCTTACTTAAATGACCAGTCATCATAGCAGGTCCTGAGGTCGAACAATATTTCCTGGCTACTAAGTAGCCGTGAAGAACTTCTTACTCTTGATACTGCTGGAACTTAAAAGCATTTATCCTTGGTAAAGAATATACACACATGCATATTTACCTCCTTTTCATGGTTCATTCCCCCACATATATATACATACACTTACATATGCACAGTAGATAGATAGATAAGATAGATGGATAGATAGATAGATAGATAGGTATAAGTTTGCTCAAAAAAAAAAAAAAAAAACCAACAAAAAACATGGGAAATTCCATCCTAAGGTTGGGGCAAGGGTGTTATTAAAGATGATCATAATGTATTTCCTCTGACTTTAAAGAAAATGAAAAACAAAAGACAAAACTCTGTGTCGTGGTTTGAGCTCTGAATTCTGCTGTTCTCAAAGCTAACATGCCATCCTCAAAGATTCTCCAGGTCTGTGAAAGCAAAATTGCCCCTAAGTGTGACATTAAAACGGGCAAGAACACATCTACACATTTTTTTTTTCCCTAACATGTTATTCATAGTAGATAATGAAGGATTAAAAACTTCCCAGGTACATTTTTAGAAACATGCTTTGTTTTGTTTTAATTCATATAACTGAAGGTTTTTAGTTTTCTTCCAGACATTCTTTACCTATAAGTCCAGCACCTTTTTCAGAAGTTTAAGGTAAGTGAAATTCTTACATGAAGAAATCTTTTAACAGTGTAAAGCTATAAATACTACAAATGTAAGTAATGTCACGTTTTTCATACATAAGAAAGAAAAAAACTCCAGAAAAATGGCAATAAAGGAAACATATTCCAAAGTTCTGTTTAAAATACTGCAGAAGGCACTACTGGCAACTTCTCCTTACTATATTATTTTTACATTCTTCTGCCAAAGGGATACTAGCCTTGCGTTTTGTCATTCCTCTCAGCTTTGGTCTTATTTTTCTTCTCCTTCCTGACAGTCTTTGGCTTCTTTCTTCCCTGCTTTCCCATTTGTGAAACTTCTCCTTCCCCATCAGCGCAATATCAATGCAATGCCTTCAAAGTTACGATACATTGTTTTTTCCCTAACACCTTTCTATTCTCAGGCCCTTGATTTCACTTCTCCTTACACATTTCTGTCTTTCTATTGCCTTCATTTATTCTTCACTAATTTTCTTGATTTCCTCAGGCCTCTGTATTCTTTGGTTGCAGAGAAGGTTAGAAAAAGACACTTTTATTACAAGAAAAACATACTACAGATCACAGCGTAGTCTTGCGCCAAGTTTGTGAAGCTTCCACATTACCAAAGACTTGATTCCTTGAAGAAGGAAAATACATTTTGCCAGATATGGAGGTTTCTCTTCTGAAAGGTACTTGTTATCTGCCTCCAAAACACTACTTTCTATGCTCCCAAAACATTACTTTCCACACCCCCCTTGCGCCCTCCACTACTGCAGCAGCCATTAAAACAAGGCGGGGGGGGTGGGGAGGGGAGTGGAATAATCTAAGAAATCCTTAAGGAAGGAGATTTCTCGGCACCACAACTCTTCTCTAGCACAAAAAGGTCTGAACAGACTATAGAACAGAAAAAGGTCTGAACTGAACTACAATAGGTGTACTTTAAAGAGTTCTTCCAGAAGACAAAACATGTCTTTGGTAATATGAATCCTTGGAAAAATAATCTTTTAGAAACAGTTTCAAAGTTGTGGCAATGGTTGAAATGTCCAGGTTTTACATCATATGCATCTGTCCCAGATTTCTTTCTGGAGCCTTAAAATACAGTAAAATGGTTTTACTCTATGTCTTACCTACAGCTGCTACAAGAACCACTACTTCATTACCAAAATTTAGCAATAATTTATTTCTTCAAAGACATGCGAAAACTTTTCAGCAGAGCAGTTCCTTACAATTTGAGATCATTTGTCACACAATGTTCCTGACTACTTCTCAACTGCCTCTAACAACCCTTGTAAAATTTCCACCTTCATATTTCTCTCTTAAAGATTTCACAGTGTAGCTATACCAATAGATTGATCTGACAGCTGTCCAAATCTGACACAGAAATAAAAGCATACTACCTGCTATTTTTCATGGAATCAGGACTTGCTGATCCCTTGAGTAGTATTTTAGAACAACTTATCTGTTCAGGTGGAAAAATATTGTTGTATTTCTGTGAATTTACTAAAAAAATCCAGATACACAAACTAATTCTTGTGTCAAGAATGACATTTGGGGGCCACTGAGGCTATCCTTATTGCAAGTAAACTTAAATTGTGCATTTAAAAATCACTTTTCCATCTGTCCAGCAGATTAGAGTACTTATACATTCATCTCTCCCGTGTGCCAAGACATATGTTATGAATTTACTTATGGCAGTATTTACCGTAAGTAGGATTCCAGGACTCTATCCAGCCGTTTATAGAAGGGTCGTGATGTAAAGTATCCACTCCAATAATGATGATCTCTGTCTGCGTAGGTGAAGAAGTCTCCACTTAAAACAGGGAAAAATGAATTGCTGCTCTTTTCACCCAAATTGCTTTCTTTGCGCAGAGCTTCAAAGTAATCTGATAAAGTTCCAAACTGGGCCTGAATAAAAATTAAGATAACTATAACATAGTTCCATTTTCTTGATTTAGACATATGAAGACAATGAATAAGCTTGGTATCATATACATTTCAGAAACGCGCCAGTCTTCCAGCAGAATTATAGCAGAAATCCTAAAGAGCTTTAAAGCTTCCCTACACATTTTTCAGACAAGCTGAACAGCTCTTCCAAAAGCATTTCAACTTCAACAAGGTAGACATGGAGCAGATCCAGAGGAAGGCAGCAAAAATGAGCAGAGGGATTAAACACCTCTCCTAGGAGAAGGAAAGGCTGAGACACTTGGGATTGTTCAGCCTGGAGAACAGCATGCTCCATGGTGGCCACAGAAATTTCGACATTGGAAATACTTGCCTTATCAGGCTCTTCTAGGCCTTTGGACAATTGGATTTTTCCCTCACTATTATAAACACCTACAAGACAGAAACCAGAAGGAAAAAAAAGTACCAAAGGACCAAGAAAAATCAGGCATAGGCAACCTCTGTTCTGTATCGTGGATTACATCAGAGGAAGAACCTCACCAGAGGAACCAGTAAAGTTGAAGAAAATTCATGTTATTGTCAGGCGAATGAAAACTGTGAAATAACCTGGTAGACTCTTCTATTGGCATATGAAAAGTCTCATCTTAATTTATGCATAATAGATGTAGAGAAGATCTCCAAATGGGAGATTAAACACCCTGAAAGCAAATCAGATATCTTTTACAGTAATCTACCACATACTTTTAGGACCATAGAATAGTTTCTGGCATGTGAATCTCAATGCTAACAGACATATCTACTAGATAAACAAACCAAATTTGTCTGAAAGGGTAATTTCTCATAGGATCAGAAAGGCAAAATAGGCAGTCCCTTCTGTAAGTAGTAATATCCTAGGCATCTCAACACTTAGGAAGAAATGTGAACTCTTCTTTCATATATTCTAGGTTACTTGCCTGTGGAGTTACAGACCACTGGGGAAAGTGCAGCAGAACGTGAAAATTCTCTACCTACGCTCATATTTCCACCGATGAGGAGACATGCTCCAGTGCCAACAGTGATCCATCTGAGCAACGTACTCTAGGTATGAAGTGGCTGAATCAGAGGATTGCATATATTTTTGCCTGGGTATTAAGAACCAGAAAAGGGTTGAATACTTCTAAGAGGGCCTCAAGGGCTGGTGTGATTCGCAAGGCATTAATCCAGGTGGGCAAACCAGGGCTAATGTGGTAGATTCCTAGAATAGTTGACAATGGTCTGAGCAGAATCTTTCAGATAAGGATCCTTCAAATGCCTCAGGAGTGGTCCTTGAAGAATGACCTCAGAGCTAGAGCCTTCAGTTTTTGTCCCAGAAGAAATCATCTAGCCCAAGTTAGCAGGAATGGAGACTACAGAAAGTATGCTGCATTAGTATTTAACTACCTGCACACTACATCCATTTTTTGTGTTAGCACAAGATTTAGATTTAAAAGATGGACTTTAGACTTAAAGGAATACTCTCCAAGCCTATCTCGCTCCACTAAGACACAGCAGGCATTCACAAACATTATGTCAACCACATCCTATAGGAAACGGAAAATCCAGCTCTCAGACAAGCTGCAATTCCAAAAGATCGTCTCTCCTATGCAGAACAGAAGCCCAGAAGTCAACAGGAAGAACTAACACACTACAGCACTACTCAAATCTGCAGTTAGAGAAATGAGGAAAGGTCTTAGAAAAGGTGAGGGCAAAAAGATGCACACGCAATATCTGAAAGAGACCAGAGCGGAATTAAAAAGCCTAAATGTGAAAGCAGCAACAGTGCTCTTTCATGTGATACTTTAGAAAACACAAGGTTGTGGTTATGTATTTCTTATTCCCATGCTGAAAGATGATGAAAAGGTGTTTGAGTACAGTGATCATCTACAGCGCAAGAAGTCTCTAAAGCACTCAGCTTACACATCAGAATTTACGAATGTGCATATTAACACCCAAACATCATTAACAATTTAAAGTGATACTTCATCCGCTAATTGTGTTAGTATATTCACTCCTTTTATAGCTAGGTCAAGCTCTCAGATTTTATTGTATTCAACAGCAATGTGCCAGCAATATGTGCCAGCAATATCGCCTCTTAGGATTTTTTGTTTGAGACATAAAACCAAGAAGACCCAAGCAAGGCAACAAAATTTGCTTGAACTTCTAATAAGAAAATACAATAGTTTTAAATAAGAAAGACTATGAGCCTTAAATAACAATGCCTGAAGCGTGCAAAAATGACCAAACCTAATAGCTGTTCTTTAAAATAATCTAGTTTGGATACTATTTATAGTTTTCAAGCAGATATTATAGCAAAGTTGCTGTTTTGGAGGGGAGGAAGTAGTAAAGGTAAAAAAATGTAATCTGCCAAGACAAACCAATCTGCTATAAATAATACATGAAGCTTGACCACTTAAAACAAAAAAACCTTAACAAAAACACACCACCACATTTTTTTATGAATAATCTCAAAATACTGAGAAATACTGTTTTCTTCACAAACTAGAAAAAGTGTTGTACGTACCTTAACATGCCACTCAGGATGAGAATTCATATAATCAAACAGCTTCTGATAATTCTGATACTGCTGATCCCATTCTGAGCTCTCAGAGTAGCGGAAGTCATCCCCAAGTGGAGCCAACAGAACTTTAGTACGGAAAAGCTTTGACTTCTTTCTGTATTGATCTAAAATAATCCAAGCCCTTGAGGAGGAAAAAAAAAAAAAAACAACAAAAAAACCAAACACCACAAAAAACAAGCAAAGCCATTTAGAATAAAGATCAACATTTGACGAAACAATTCTTCGACATCAAGTTCTATGTTAGGGTGATCCCAAACAAGACATACAAAACTGCAATTTCATTTTGTAACAAGGTGGATACAATTCCTCCCACTAGGACACCACGTTCAACCTAATATTGTCGCAAACACTGTGCTAATTAAATCCTTCGATAAGCTTATCAAGCTCCATCTCAAATCAGTAGGGCAGTCTGCATCAATTTGTTCCTGTGCCAAAACTAACCTTCAGTTCAAATTATGTTTACCTGCTTTGTATTTCTATAACAATCCTAATCCTCTCCATCCCTTATTTACAACAATAAGAAAGCTCTTCTCCTCCCCTCTGGTAATTCCCTTGGATACTTTGCTTCATATCTTCATGTCCTTGACAGAAAAACTGGCCACAAATTAATCTTAGAGGAACTCCAGCCTTGAAGAAAGAAAACCTATCAGGAGGAAGTTCACCACTAAAAATCTCTGTTCTCTCTTCAGCCAGCTTCTTACCTGTCTCAGAGCCATGTCCTGAAAAATTAAACCCACTGTTTTTGCCTTTAGAAAAAACCCCAAACAAAATACCTACATACACACACAAAGAAAAAAAAAAGGCAGTAAAAATATCCTTTGGCACCTACTAACTCACTGACAGGTAAAATAGTTACAAGTCTGATGCCTGGGTTACAGAAAAGATCCATTTCTCCCTCTCTCAACCACAATGATAATCAAGATCTTCAGACAGTAGGTAGTATAAACCATAGTAATACATTTAAGAAAACAGGAATAGAAATAAAGTTTTAATGAGAAAATTGCAGCAAAATGCAAATTCCAGTGAGTTTTCTGTTGCTACAAGTCTTTTTAGCAGATTGTCTAATCAAAATCTACTTTCAATTCATACTCTTGAGGATTTGTTACGTAAACCTTTATGTGAGAATAGCCCAATATATTTGAAACCCATATTTCTTTGACCAGCAAGTTAGAGTTTCTTTATTGGATTATAAAATTATTAACACAGGTCTGACTGTATTCTGAAGGGAGAAAGGGGATACATCATCTTTTGTTGAGGATCTACATAGTTTTATGGTGACTAGAATAGACTCCACCAGTGGCTTCCCCCTTCTTTGTCTATAGTTTGATTTAAAATTCAGATTACCAAGTTTTTGTGCTAGAATCAATATTTTCCATTACTTTCAACAGGTTGCTGGTTTGAACATAAAGACTTCCTCTCCACTCAACTAACAGAACAACTGGCACAACACAAGACTTTGTACCTCTACCTTCTAAGAAGCCAGCCTTACTCCAATTTTCCACAGACAGCGTATGGTTGGAAATGTACTTTATTTTAGAGCCCCTTGAAAAATACAGGACTTCAGGAAAGGTTACAGTTACCAGGATATCTGACTTTGACATCTTTCTCCAAAGTCCTCTAGTTTCTTTGCAAACCTACTGCAAAATTCATCAGTGTAGTTTTCCCCTTCTTCAAAGTACACATAACTGTAGGATTATTAAATGTTTTGTAGAGGGCAGCAGGATCTTCCTGCACTGCAAACTAGTTTCAATTGCAAAAACACTGAAGAAAAATCAGATATCTCAAGTCAGGCATATCCCCTTAAGTTTCTCTCAAATAGCTTCGTAAATCACTATTTCATACAGGAGTGAGAAAGAGCTAGCAGAAAGGCACAGGCAGAAAAAAAAAACCAAACCAAAAAACAACCAAAAAACCCAAACAATAACCCAAACACCAAATTTGGGGGTTTATGCAATCAAAAGTTCCTGAAATTGTACAGAAGATGCATTATGCAGTTCTCAACATTCAAAGCAACCCTAATCACACTCTTAGTTAGCAGCACAAAAGTATATCAACACTGTCAGTTACAGCATCAAGAATATTCTTCACCTTTCTTTAGGAAGCTTTCAGATTATCATTGAATTCTTAAGACCTTTTACAAACGAAGAAAACCCCTTCATACCACAAGCGTGCTTTTTTTAACACAAAAATTCCAGGTATTTGGCTAAAACATATCAAAATTCATGTGACTGGTTTTGCCCCTTCTTATATAAAAGAAGAAGGAGCAGTAGCATCCCAAACTCTGTGGGACTCACAAGAAATTTTGCAGCAGCAAAATGACAGTGGTCATGGCTTACAGCCCTACTACTTTAGCCTATACAGCACATGAAGCATTAGGGACTCACTCTTTGCTTGATAATCAAAACTAGAAAACAAAACCATTTGGTGGATTAGCAATTTTCTATCTAGATAATTTTGAGGAGCAGGTGGATATGTGGACCTTCCTAAGAGGGTGATCTTGTATTCTTGGCATTTGCAATCACAAAAATTAACCACCAATGCCACATCAGCAATGTAATTCTGAATGCCAGTTGCATGTTGTGCAATGTGACAATCATAAAGAGAAAAAAGCTTAAGGGTGCAACTGGGCTCTTGACCAGTAAAGGGTGAACAGAAAAGTCCCTTTTCTGCTCCTTCTCTGAAGTGCATCACTTCTAGTACAGATTCTTTCCTATTTCCATGCATGGGAGAGAGAAACGTATACCAAAAGAAGCCGTGCTTCCTCTAACAAAACAACTCATTCCCATTCAAGGAAAAAAGCCACATTTTTTTGTTGCTAGTGTGAAAAGCCAGAACTTCAGCATTCAAACATATGGATAAGGATGCAGCTACAAAACAGGGCAAGTGCAACAGCAGTATTTAGAACCTCAGCAATCATGAAATGTAATTAAACAAGTACAGGCTTTCAATCAGGCTGCTGTTTCACTCCTTCCCGCTATTCACAACTAAAGTAGTAAGCCAACAGCTATCAGTCTTACTTTTTCAATTCAATCTCTTTTCAGGATATTTATATATATAGCCATAATAGTATTGAAATCAAAAGCAAGAGTCCCAGCTGAGTATTCAGGATCTGTCTTTTAATTATTTTATTGCAGCTTTTGCATTGAAGAAAGGTTAGTGATCTAAACCTTGCCTCTAAATTAATCAAGTGTGTATTAAATGCTTTTTTCAGATCCATTTAGCGTGGATCTGTATTCTTCCAGTCTTAAAAACCAAAGCAGTCAAAGACAAGAGACAGATTAATTATGTGTGCCACCAACTTTTAACCTTGGAAAGCTTATGATGTAAAGATAGGTTTTCTTCTAAATCTCATACATCTCATCATAACAAGTATAAAACTTGTGTTGTTTCAAAGGTCAGATCAGAGAAGTTTTTCATTACCTATGATATCCCAACTTTTTGTAAAATATGAGCAGTGTTTTTAGCATTTTCCAGCAAAACACTACTTACTATGTTTTAGTGGATTTATTTCAAACTACACTCTCAAAGTACAGTCCCTGTGTTCCTTGCAGTGTTCCAAAAGTAAGTAATCCAGGCTCCCAACTCAAAGACTACACATAAGATTTACTTCTCCCCTATGTATCGTCTACCATACTGCTGTTTCAGCTGTTAGACACCAAAACTGTTTCTATCTATCTAAAGTTCATGCAAAAAATTAAGTTTCAGAGACCATATTGAGAAGACGATCTCTTCAACTTGATCATATATTCACTACATAACTGCCCCACTTTTCTTATTCTTTGACTCCGTATGACACAGTGAAAGAACCTTTTATTTTTTTTACAAGGTCCAATTTAGATTGTTACACAAAGGTTGCATCTTGGAAGTGCAAGCATCTTGAGAGTGCAAGGGGATTTTTTGGAAGGGATAAATTATGATTTAAGTAAAACCCCGAAACCTTAAAAAGCATTCTGAGCAGGCTCTCTGTTATCTTTATAGCCTTTATGTTCCAGATATGTGTTAAACAAGCTGTTACTGTTCTACAAATATTTATCTGAGCTAATTGGGATATATATACAAGATTTGCCTTTTTACAACGTTGATTTAAAGGCACATGAGCTTTCCTTCACATTTGATAAGCATTGGGTGTGTCACAAGCATTCCTCCGTCAGCTCTACTGTTTTCCTGTCACCTTCATTTTTCTACTTTCAAAGAAAATTACTTTTCCTATAATCATTCCAATTTCTATCTTAAAATGACAACTGTGATGTATTCTATTTTATTTAGGTTTTACCTTCAATAAAATTTTGTAATTGAACTTTACTGACAAAGTGAAGTTTTCAAGATGCTTGGTAAAATTCATGTTCAGAAAAAAGGACATGCACTTAACATGTAGGCAACCCATGAACCATCGTTACATCACCACTTCAAAACTTCAGCTTGAAGACTAGAACCAAAAAGTCACCCTGCTGTTACACTCGGCAAGTTGTAAAAATGGTGAACATATACCTAAATTTCTAACTCTTGAACTTGGGGATGGTTTGAAGGTGTGAAGATAGTAACAGGACTATAGAACAGAATCTTTTTCCGAAGAAAACTTTACCAATTCTACCTTCATTATTATTTTTTCCCTCCTCCAAAACCAGAAATGTAGTTTTGTAAAAATGTAAACTTTAACTTATAGCCTATCTTCAAATTTTACTGTCAATTATGTTCTGAATTTATGAGTAAACACTAGATTAAGCAATAGGTATTATTTTCCAACAACAAGTTTATTCTAAAAAATATACATTCACCAAGCTATGCTAGATAACATCTTTGACCAGGACGATTTTTTTTTTTAAGGCATTCTTTCGCAGAATATTTAAAAATTATACCTATGTTGAACATTTCCAGCATGAATGGCTTCTGGTGGAACTCTCCATGGGCAGCTTACTCTTCCTCCAGGAAGGCGTTTGAAATCAAACTGGCAGCAGATTTTCGGATCTGGACCACAAGTATGAGGAACATCATAGCTATAGAAAGGCATCATATGACAAAGGATATCTGTACTTGATCCTAAATCTGGAATGAAATACATAGAACACACACCTTTAAAATAAGCCCTCTCAGATTTGCCAGAACTAAATCAGTTCCATGTTCTTAATCCAAGAATTGTGTTTAAAAAGCAAAGACAATTCCTTGCTTTGAATATCCATACCTGGAGTCTACCTTTGTATGTACCTTACATATAAAGAGGCTAAAAACAGAGATACAGCCAAGATTGTAATGTTCTAATCAAGCACTAGCTGGTTGGGAAAGATAGGAACAAAATGTTACTTGTTTTGGCTTGTTTGGTTGATTGTTTTTTTATTACCTAGATAAATCTCTTTATTTCCAGAATTTTTGAGGTGAACAAAATTTGGAGTGAATCAAAACCAATTAAAAAAGAAAGAAAAGAAAAGAAGACATAACTAACAAACAAAAAAAAAGCCCAAATCAAAAACATCAACCTGCTGTCATTACCTCATTAGCACATTTAAATTGGTTTGGTTCAGCAACATCTTAATTTCTTGAGCACATAACTTTTAAAGTACAATTCTATGTTCTTGTATATAAGATTCTATGTGCTTGCACATAGAATTACATACAGTTCTATACACTTCCGAGACCATCTTTGCAATCCTAACTTTTCCACCCAGTCAATCCATACCATAAAGTTTAACCCACCAGAAACAGAGATCTACACACATTTTGTCAAGTCTCAGAAGGTCTTTCAAAATTTAACTTTAAAGAGAACCTGAAGTTCTCATAGAACTTAAGAGAACCCAAAGTTCACTCATCTGGTAAAACCCCAAAACGCTGATTACTTATTTTCAGCACTAATAAGTTAATTCCATGCTGAAAAAAGGGATGAATGTTGTAGGTTGTGCCGCAGAACCTGGCTCCTAAGTAAGCCAACATATGAAAATACTCTTCAAAACCTTAACAGCATAAGTCTTCACAGTTTCAATCCAGACCTTGATTAACACCTGCTATTTTCCTACTACTTATTATTAAAAAGGTAATATTCCATAAATATATGCATTTACTTTTCAACTACAGGAGTTCTCTATCTCAGGTACTATGTTTACATATTATGCCAGATGAGTATGCAGTAATCTCTGATCCATTTTGAAAAGCCTTCTTTTGAAGCACAAACATGAGACCATATTACACATGTGATTTGCTTATGCAACTAAATAGTGCATAATAACTATTCTGTGCACTGAGTGGCATACACCAATGTTCAAAGAAAAATCTTGAAAGTGTCAGTATCTGGGAAACTCATCACAGTGGTCTGCTTTCCTCAAGTCAAGTTTACCTGCACAGCAGATTGCTTTCTCTAAATAACCTTCTTCCAACAACTTCTAATTAAGAACACGGAAGAACTAAAAAGCTTCAAAATCACCATCACCTTTCAAGAGTAAGTACTAAATACATTTGTTTAACCCTATATTAATAAAGAAGTGACATATTAGCTTACTTTTAAAAACCAGGAACACCAAAATCTCAACTACATGCGTTCATCATACAGCTTATCGGAATGCTAGTACAGTACAAAGCAAACCAAAATATTCATATTCAAAAGTATATTCATTTACAGACACATCAGTTTACCAAGGTATAATCACTACATTACCTAAGAAAACTTTATGTTGCATAAATAATATTAAAAAGGAAATTATTTCTAAGAATAAGGTTTTAGATTAAAATTTTATTGCAAATTAAAATGGTTAAATGTTTTTAATCTATTTTTCTGACTAAAGATAACCTACAAATTTCAAGTCCACAGAAACCTACTGTCAATAATGGCAGTTATTCATCACACCAGCTGAGGAAAACTAGTTGCTTGAATGGTTTTTTTTCTTAGTAAGAACATAAACACCACAGATCTCTTGATCTTCAAATATTCACTTTAAGCTTTCTTTTTCCTCTCTCCAAGAGAAATGTTCCTTCTCCTCCATCTTACTTCCACATAATAAGAGGAAGAAAACAAAGAAGTGAGAAAAGGCAAAAGAATATTCCACCTCATTGACTTTTTTATATACACTTGCAAGAAATGTGGGAGAAGCAAATTAAAGAGAAAAGCACAAATGAAAGTGAAGAAACAGAAAGATTGGAGGAATAATGGCAATAATTAAGTTTTTATATTTAACCTTATTCCTAACACACAGGTACTCACATTCCCTGTTATGAAAAAAAAAAAAAAAGAAATAATAATCCCCAAAAGCTAACCTACATGACATTTTTATACTTTTTACCAGAAGTACGTCTGGTAAAAAGTCAAAATTTTTCAAGTCTAGACTAACTTCTCTAAATAACCTATTCTGTAAAGATTTCAAAGATTACCAGATGTTTATTCAAGTTCTCTCTGTATTTTACCTGTGTAAAATAGCAAAATAAATTGACATAAAGAACAAATACATACCCCAGTTCTGTCTCCAAAAAAATTCTAGTGTCTTCTGTGTTGCAAAATATTTTTTAACTGAGTAATGAACTCTCTGTATAAGCATATTGGAAAATCCTGTGCGTTTCAGAAGGTAGGCCATTGTTGGTGAATGCCCAAAAGGATCAATTGCCCAACCAGACTTTGGTTTTACTTCTGTTGACAAATGAAAAAAGTAAAAAAGGAACAAAGTTTTACTTTTCACTCTAAGAGAGCCGTATCAAGAGCACTAAAGATAAAATTTCCAAGAAGATAAATTAAAATATATAGGTGAGTATTGTCTCCTGAAGAACACACCCTTAATCAACAAGCTAGAAGTAAACAGATGAACAATAACAACAAAAAAATCGAATGTCTTGAAGCAAAGGCATTCTGTCTAATTGCATAAAAACCCCTGAGATTAGTACTCTACATTGTTACAATATTTCAATTGTGTCTCAAACATCTTTACATGGAATCGTAATGAAACATCTCATTTTTTACTTTCAGTAGTTTACACACTATAGTTGGAAAAGAAAGTTGAAAGAAAATGAATGCATGGACATGGATTGATGGTGTTGAATTTTCACTGTAATTTAAATAATGTTAACCTTTGTTGGCTTTGGAACTAACTTTTTTTAATTTATTTGGTTGGCAGTCATTAGAATCATGTTGATTAATACTGTATTTTCACTGAACTTCATACTACCAAATAAAAATTATCTATCAACTCTTGTTTAACTGATTCTTCAACATAGCTCTCAAGACACACTTTTACTGTCCTACAAAAAAACCAAACAAGAAAAACCAAACAAACCAACAAACAAACAAACAAAAAAAATCCCCCCCCCCCCAAAAAACCACCACAAAACCCAGTAGTGAACGCATTACTCTTTTATTAGGCCTTCCCTTCCCCCATTTCTTAATTATGACAATCTGTGCTTATGGAAATTGCAACTTACGGAAAACATAGTGAAACAGCTTTTCAAAATAATTTGAGATAACTGGATAAAGTGATGTTAACTTATGATTAAAATCATTGTACGAATATTTTCTATGTAAATGGGTTATCTCTACTTATGGAACTTTATCTCTACAAACAACCAAACAAAAAAACACCTCCCCAAATCTACCAAAACAGTTCAGCCAATGTTATTGCAGTCAGTAGCTCCTCAAAAGTTTCAAAAACGAATGAGTTTGCCTTTCTTATTTTGAAATATAATAGTTCTAACATTACAATGGGTTTCAGTTTTAGAACTACTACTACTACTAAATTTCATATTAATTTTTTTTGAAAGCCTTATATAAGAAAACCTAATGAATAGACAGCCCTGCAGAAGAGATGCAAACACATGAAGGGAATATAAATTTTTAAGTCATTTTAAGGCTTTTTCATGATTTTTGAAAGACAGAAATGGCAATTGGTAACTGTTATATTTTATTATGCTAATATACTATGCACATCTTTCATTGATCAAGACAAAATATTATTACTTAAAATTGTTTAAATACACTTCATCCAGGAACTATCTGCAAACAGTAATTGCAAATACTAGACTCAATCCTACAGCTTCCAGTAAGTGGTTTGATTTAATGTTTCAGGAAAGCAGAGTAGAAAGAGCCTTCTAAGCACCTCAGAAATACAAAAAACCATTTTCTAATTGGCTTCCTGTACTAACACAGTTAAATTCTACATCAAGTTACATACCGAGGTTCTTTTCTAGCCATTGATGTCCTTCTATCAGCTGGTCAATTAAAGCAAAATAATGAGGAGAGGCTTCATCAGGCATGACCCATCCTCCTGTTACTATTTCAAACTGTCCATCTTTTAATAACCTAAAAAATATGTAAACTGTGTTCAGAATCCTGCATATGAAAAATAGTCTTAAAAATCAACTTCTGAATACCCAATAAGTATTTCCAGAGACACAGTGTCAAAATTTCAGTCACTTGTGCCACTTTCATCACTGGACTACATTAACCAGGGAAAGACTGAAGAGATGAACAGTGAAATTTTTAATGCCTCTATGCAACGCAAACTACAAGCTCTACTGCATGTGCCATAACATTCGATTTATTTTTTTATATCAGGGAGAAGGCTATTTCCTGCATAGATTACAAAAATGAGCGTATGTGTCGCAGTACTGAAGGTCACCTGAGCAAGATGACTAGACACTGCATGTTTCAAGCGCAGTCTGATTTACAGTTTTTATTGTTTCAGTGAGCCGACAGGGCTTTGAAGTTTATTGTATCTATAAAGCCTTCCTAGCACCTCACTCATTAAAATGCCTTCTTGAAAAAGATGAGAGGATAATCCAGGTTCTCTATTACGATGTCAGTGAACATAATGCTTCCAGCACCAGGTGGTCCCTACAGTTAAATATGTAATTCCAACACTTATACATTAGCACACAAATGTTTAATGAATTCAAGAAAGAAATACAGTAAACTCATCAAAGTTTAGTCACATTACAGATAATACCCATGAGAGTAATGAACAACATACAGCAAAAGTAATCCCCAGTGCAGCTTCAGCCAAGTCTTACAGCAGTTTAACTGATACCTCATGCCTCTGAAGAAAGCACACAGTTCCCTGGTGACTATCATTTACTGTTCATTGTGTTCCAAGAGATCTCTTTAGTCTCAAAAAACAACAGCTGTGCTATAACACTCATGCATTGTACGTACATTTTTAAACAGATAATTTTCTATGTCATTCCTAAGATTTAAGGCATTACTTAACCTTTGCAGCCGTGAGGCTCTCATAGCCTGAATGCATACTGCAACCCGTGCATCTTAAATAGGAGCATGAAAAGGAGGGCATCGTGATCACAGCAGTACCACCTCCCCCCCCCAAAAAAAAAAACAAAAAACAAAAAAAAACCCAATCTTTTTGAAAACCTCAAAATAGATCCTTACTTCAAGTTTAACCAACCATGTCTTTCTTGTCTCAATGTCTAAGCAAGCCTTTTACTTCTGTATTACATTTTCACTTGTGATTTTAGAAAGAACTAAGAGCAAGGGTGCAGAGTAAGTACTGGTTCACAATTTAAGCAGCTGCATGTTTATAGAAAAATACACATTTAAAACCAAAAATCTCATAATTGTGTTATAACTGAAGAAAAAATTGCCATATAGAAATATTTAATATGAAAGATTATTTTACTCTATTACCAACACTTAAACATGAGTTCTAATAATGTTTATAATCACAACTCCATTACAATTTGAATGACATCCTCACAGTTGTGCATGGAAACTCTTAGTCAATCTTTTTGCCAGCAACTCAGTAATTTGGCTTCACTTGTCTAAATGGAATTTCATTTTGTAACTAGAAAAAAGTGAACCAAACACAAAAAATCAGAATTTGAGTAGTGAATTATTCTAGCAATTCTGCATCGCAACACGTGAAACCTCAAGTTTATAGTGTCTCAGAACATGCCACATGGAAGATAATAAATAATTCAGTATTCAAACCTTTTAACGGCATCCCTTTTTTGGCTATCTATTCCTTCCCACCATTTTGAAAAGTAAGACACCTCAGACCACATAAATTTCCTTCGGTTGTCTTCTTGCAGTTTTATAATCATATTATTTAAGATATGCTGTGTCTGATCTCTGAAGTAATCATCAAAAGTCTTCAGCCAACCTAAGAAAAAGAAAATAAGAAATTTAAGTATCTTTCAACATTCTTAGCCTGCCTTCTTCCTACTCCCTAGACAAAGTTAAGTCACGCATTTCTTAAAAAACTGAACTTTACATCTGGTGGACAGTTCAAAGTGCTAAACTCTCCAGGAGTTTCTTTTTACGAAGTTTAGATGTTCTATTTCCTAAATGTATGAATATATGGATTCTTAGGCATTCTACTTGGATCAACAGAATACAGAGATTTTAAAAATTATTGGGGCTTATCTGGTTTTTTTTTGTTTGGTTTGTTGTTTGGGTTTTTGTTTGGGTTTTTTTTGGGGGGAGTGTTTTTTTGGTTTTTTGTTTTTTTAATTTAAGCACAAGTAGTTGGAAAAAAGGTACATATCTGCAAATTAATCTTCCTTGATAGCTTCCACTATATTTCACCATCTCTCACATCAGGAGGACTGTAGCCGTCTTCCCATCCCAAGCCCTATTCCCAACACACACACACACACACAGAGCATCCCCTAATCCTTCCCTCAATGTTTTACCTCCTCTCAAGCCATAAAGCACCCCATCACCCTGCTTTTTGTAAAACAACTGAACAAAAATCCTTACTAGCAGCATCTTACACTTTCAACTTGAGAGGAAAATTAAGACCTACTAATGGTCTTAATTTCAGCCACAGGTCATGAGGCTGAAGAAACAAAAAAGGCTAACAAAGCAGCAGTAAGCCCTGCAGCACACATTCAGCATCATTTACGAATGAGAGGTTTGTTAGCATTGACTGAGAAAAGAAATATGTTGTAGCTGCATCCCTCTTCAGAAATGGTATCAGTGAGACACAGAGTAAAGGAAAAACTAACTTTAAGCACATATTCAGACCTCACAGTGCAGAACCCTCCATGGAATTCTGTAACCTCTTCCTAAAACTTTGCATGAGAAAGTACATGCATCTTCCCTCAAGAACCTGAAAGATATGTTCTTGCTGTAACTATAACCGGAAAAACGAAGCAGAGAAGCACATCTTCGTAATACACAGTGGCATATTCCTACTCTTTATACCAGCTTCTGTCATGTATGAGCATTTTCCTTCAAGTGTTTCCAAATGAGACATTAAATTTATTATTTCACAACTCAGTCCCCAATATCCCACCAGAACCCAGTATAACTCAAGTTCGTACTTGCACTTATCCACAAACTAAGAATTTGTCCCCAAGTTGAAAGAAAAGGTTTACCAGTGTATTTTGATCAGGAAACTCAATATAAATAATTTACACATGGAAAAAGTGCAATAGCTTAAAGCTGCAATGGCCAAAACTAAATATGCTGATATCGGCAAAATAACATTTGTTGGATTAAAGACAAAACAAGTTATTACATCCATGCTCTACATATTATGTGATAGCACAATGGTAAAGTGCTTTTTCTTAAGTAAAAATAAAAATAAGGAGTTCTTGTAAGTGCTTTGAAGAACTCAAGCATGGTATATGTGTTTAGCTGATCATGCACAGGCACACAATGACAACAATAACGTGAATACTAGAAATAAATCCAAAAGCTACATTTTAACCTACATTTAAGTAAGTATCATTACATATGGAAATAATTTAGCATTAGCTCCTTTTCAGATTCAGCAATTAAAAAAATCCCTTATTTTAAGGTACAGAACATAATTTTTTAATCAGAAATCTTGCATCATCATTCTATGATGTCAAACCTAAATAGAGCAAATATACAAATTAATCTTTTGCTGATGTCTCTGACATGAAGCTTCAGTGCTAATTTCACCAAAAAGAAGGTTTTCAATAAAGATGAATGGCATATTGGCCAAGACTGAAAGAAAACTTGAGAAACATGATGCCTCTCAGGTAAGGCTATCTCAAAATTAAAACTAAAAGGAGTCTAAGGTTGTTTTTAATTTTTCTATTTGACATGGTATAAACCAGAGGAAGACAGAAAGCCACCTGGAACATCCCTGTATTAAAACATTCATTCTGATTCAGAAGAAGATAAATAAAAAATGAGCCCCTATTTCCCCAAAAATACTCTCCAAGATAAAGTCATCTATGTAGAAGCAAACACCAATATTGAAAAGGTAAAACACAATTTACTTTTCCACTGGCAGACTTTAACTTTTAAAAGATCTCTGCTCACTGGACCACAAGAATAATTTCACATTTATCACAATTAATTTCATAAGCATAGCTAAAAACTCAAATGATTGCACATTTCACCAAAAGCAAAATCCATCATGAACCATGAGGTACTTCAAAAATTATAATTAGAATCATAAAATGGTTTGGGTGGAAGGGACCTTAAAGCTCACCCAGTTTCAACCCTCTGCCATGGGCAGGGACACCTTCCACTAGAGCAGGTTGCTCCAAGTCCCGTCCAACCTGGCCTTGAACACTGCCAGGGGTGGGGCAGCCACAGCTGCTCTGGGCAACCTGTGCCAGTGTCTCACTACCCTCACAGTAAAGAATTTCTTTCTATTATTGAATCTAAGCTTCCCCTCTTTCATCTTTAAGCCATTCCCTTTGGTCCTATCTTGTAGCCCCCCCCTTTAGGTACTGGAAGACTGTTATAAGGTCCTGTAAATTTCTAATGAAACTGCCATGAATTTTCTAAAAAAAAGAAAAAGAAAAAACAAACAAAACAAGACAAATACAAGAAAAAAAACCAAAGCAAACCCACCCCAAACGAAAAACAAACTAACAAAAAAGAAAACCACCCAACAACCAAAACTAAACCTCTCTTACTGAACATCACCTACTATGTCATATGCAACCACAGAAATATTTAAAAGCTAGCCAGAAATAAAACTCAGATTTCTGTAATTCGGCATGTCGAAAAAACATTGTGAGCTGTCCAGTTTCATATTCTACTCCTAGACCTCATCTTCCTCTACAACAGAAAAATTAGGTGTTCACCATTCAATGCATATTTTATAGTCTTTACATAGCCTTCATAATTTGGGTTGGGGTTTTTTTTTTTGAAAACACTATATACTGTTGCTGTTTACAAAAAGGAAAACAAGTTCTAGACAAACAGTGGTGACTGATTTTTTTTTATATTTTCCTATTGAAATGCAACATGAAAATATTAATTAGTGATCTGTCTGAAACTTTTAAAGGTAAAGTTATCAGATGTCATTCAACTTGCATTTTTCTTTTCTGCTACAGCTTTATACAAACCTGTTCTTATATTTTTTGGTGGGTCAGAAAACAGTCCTCATAATCTGTATTCAAAACATGTCAAGAAAACTAGTAAGTCACCTGAAAACCATATACAGATCTGGCCAATAGAAAACAAAGCTGAAACTCCATGGTATATCAACAGCATCAAACTGTCATGCTTCAGTCTTCTTTACCTTAGGACTGCAATTAACTTCATAGGGCTATACAGATTTCCTCCTGAGAAATGCAGACTGTCTTAAATAATAAAAAGGGGTTAATTTGAGTGCTACTAAGGTAAAGTTACCAATGTTATAGATAATTAATGAAACATTAAAAGTAGTATTTAGACCTGACATACATGCACACGTACTTTCCCAGATATTTTTACTCAGGTCGAAATTGGGAGGTGGGCGGGCAGTGGTGGGCAGGGAAGATCTATTTTAGCCTCTTTCAATTCCACTCGAGTGCAGGTTGTACATTCAGCAATAAAATACTCTGATCTGATACACACGCATATATTACAAAGCTCACAAGTCTCAATTCTTAAATAATTTGATGAGAAGGCATTACCAAAATCATCACTGCCAACTGAGCAATAAATACTAGAGTTGTCTTTCGACCCGTGGGGTCATATCTGAACACGATCTTTCAAATCCAGTTGTGCTGGTTGACAGTATTGATGTCCCTGAGCCCAGTTCTCCCTTCTGGAGCTCAGCTGCCTAATCCACTTCAGGCAGTCACATGAAACTGCGTATGAGAGGAATGTTAGAGCTTTGCCAGCACAGCAGGTTATACGACTGCTCATTAATCTGCTCCAGAAAGAAATGCCATCTGCAGTGGCTATAACCTCACACAACGCAGCTATTTGTAAATGGAACATCTTTCCATAGCTTGAGATTAATCTGCATTGGTGAGTGTCCCCCCAAATCAGACATATTATTGAATCATAGAATCATAGAATCATAGAATTGTAAGGGTTGGAAAGGACCTTAAGATCATCTAGTTCCAACCCCCCTGCCATGGGCAGGGACACCTTGCCCTAAACCATGTGGCTTAAGGCTCTGTCCAACCTGGCCTCGAACTCCGCCAGGGATGGAGCATCCACAACCTCCCTGGGCAACCCATTCCAGTGCTTCACCACCCTCACTGTAAAGAACTTCTTCCTTATATCTAATCTAAACTTCCTCTGTTTAAGTTTGAACCCATTACCCCTTGTCCTACCACTACAGTCCCTAAGGAAGAGTCCCTCCCCAGCATCCTTGTAGACCCCCTTCAGATACTGGAAGGCTGCTATGAGGTCACCACGCAGCCTTCTCTTCTCCAGGCTGAACAGCCCCAACTCTCTCAGCCTGTCTTCATATGGGAGGTGCTCCAGCCCTCTTATCATCCTCGTGGCCCTCCTCTGGACTCGCTCCAACAGCTCCATGTCCTTTTTATGTTGAGGACACCAGAACTGTACGCAGTACTCCAAGTGGGGTCTCACAAGAGCAGAGTAGAGGGGCAGGATCACCTCCTTCGACCTGCTGGTCACGCTTCTTTTGATGCAGCCCAGGATACGGTTGGCTTTCTGGGCTGCGAGCGCACACTGCTGGCTCATGTTAAGCTTCTCGTCAACCAACACCCCCAAGTCCTTTTCTGCAGGGCTGCTCTGAATCTCTTCTCTGCCCAGCCTGTAGCAGTGCCTGGGGTTGCCCAGACCCAGGCGTAGGACCTTGCACTTGGCTTGGTTAAACTTCATAAGGTTGGCATCGGCCCACCTCACAAGCGTGTCAAGGTCCCTCTGGATGGCATCCCTTCCCTCCAGCGTATCAACCGAACCACACAGCTTGGTGTCATCGGCAAACTTGCTGAGGGCGCACTCAATCCCACTGTCCATGTCACCGACAAAGATGTTGAACAGGACCGGTCCCAACACCGATCCCTGAGGGACACCACTCGTTACAGGTTTCCAACTGGACATCGAGCCATTTACCACAACTCTTTGCGTGCGGCCATCGAGCCAGTTTTTTATCCACCGAGTGGTCCATCTATCAAATTGATGTCTCTCCAATTTAGAGACAAGGATGTCACGTGGGACAGTGTCGAATGCTTTGCACAAGTCCAGGTAGATGACATCAATTGCTCTGCCGCTGTCCATCAGTTCCGTGGCTCCATCATAGAAGGCCACCAAATTGGTCAGGCAGGATTTCCCCTTAGTGAAGCCATGTTGGCTGTCACCAACCACCTCGTTGTTTTTCATGTGCCTTAGCATGTTTTCCAGGAGAAACTGTTCCAAGATTTTGCCAGGCACAGAGGTGAGGCTGACTGGTCTGTAGTTCCCCGGGTCTTCCACCTTCCCCTTCTTGAAAATGGGGGTTATATTACCCTTCTTCCAGTCATCGGGAACTTCACCTGACTGCCAGGATTTTTCGAATATGATGGACAGTGGCTTAGCAACTTCATTCGCCAGCTCCTTCAGGACCCGTGGATGGATTTCATCAGGTCCCATGGACTTGTGCACATTCAGGTTCTTAAGATGGTCTCGAACCTGATCCTCTCCTACAGTGGGCCTAAGGTCTTCATTCTCACAGTCCCTGCATTTGCTTTCCAAGACTCGGGTTGTGTGGTCAGAGCATTTGCTGGTGAAGACTGAGGCAAAGAAGTCATTAAGAACCTCAGCCTTCTCCAAATCCATGGTAGCCAGTTCTCCTGATAGCTTCTGGAGAGGGCCTACATTGTCCCTAGCCTGTCTTTTATTTGCTACGTATCTATAGAATCCTTTCCTGTTATCTTTTACATCCCTTGCCAAACTTAATTCTAGCTGGACCTTAGTTGAAGTGCTCAAATCTTCAACTGCCAGCAACTAAACAACAATTATACCTGCCACTGATCAAAAGCATGAAAGGGACCCATTCTCACACCTGATTTCCCAATAACAGGCAAATATATTTGCTCCTGATGGGTGAGGCATAGAGACCTTAAGTTTGTAGGTCCTGGTTAAATTAATATGGAAGCAGTTAACCCAGATTTAGCAGAAATTAACAACAGAAAGTGTTTCGGAGCATCAGCACATACATCATCCCCCAAAACATAACATGGAACTTTAAACCTCATCCTTCCCTACACCTACTATTTCAAGGCAGTTTCTTCACTTTTGAACTACGGATTCTCACTAGTATAACCGGTTACATGAAAAGTTAAAGAGAGGGTAGCCTCAGATGAAACAAAAATAAAACATAATGAGAGTTTAAAGCTTCTGCAGCTAATATAGTTATATCTTAACTGACCGCATTTCTTGGTAAATATTTTTCAAATATATTGTTACACTATAGGTTCATTATGCCTTAAGCTTTTTTGCCGGAAGGCATTTCCTTTGTACCATGCCCTTTAATCGTCTGCAAGAAAGGAGTAATGTAACAATTAGCTATACAAGAGACTTCAGATCTCTGTTACAGATATATTTTCCTTCTTTCAAGTTCTTATTAATATGCAGTTTCATACTGTAGAAAAATCCACAGAAATGTCCTTACCAAAGCAGTAACAAGTCAGGAGATTTCTATAACACTTTTTGTAAAAGCAAACAATAACCAGCCTCACACAAGCACCTTCGGAGATGGAAGAGTTTACATTTACCAGGATTGTATCTCAGTTGAACTCGATATCAACCGAAGAGTCTGAACAAGCTAGAAGATATGCAGATTGTACGCATGAGGAGATGCAGATTTCTTGATGTTAGTTGCTGCTGGTGGAAGAACACATCTAACTTTATAGTAAAGACATGAAAAACTTAGATATTAAGGAGGAAGACTTTAGGAACCAAAACTAGACACCAGTAAGAAATTCAGCTGTCAAAGGTGAATGACACTGTCATTAATACTTTGGGCAAGTTCTTGGGAATAACCTACATGGGAAAAATGTTGCAACAGAAAGATGAGAGACAGCTCTTGTAACTTCAGATTTCTTCAAACCTTATTATTGAAGGTGCAGCCACAGAGAGAAGTTCTTTCAGGGAACTGGAAGAATAAGTACCTTACTCTAGATTTAATGAGTGACTCCCTCAAGATAGATATCTGAGTACTAGTAAAAATCCATCTCTGAAGCTAAGTTCATTATGGCCCACACCCCTATGTTTGGAAGAGGGCCAGAGCAGTGTTGGAAAGGGCAAAATAGAATCAAGTGAACCAACAGACATCATTCAGATGTAAAATTAAGGAACAGACAGACACATTGCAAACACACTTCCTCGGTAAGTAGAATATTCCTACCTGGAAAGTACAGGAAATTCCATGATTTACAACATGAAGTTAAACGGCAAAAGGTTGCTGAGGTTACCTCTTGTTGTAGAGCAGTACCTATGCTTCGTTTGCCTTAGAAGTTTAACAATTCTGGTGACTCAAAACTCTTTTTGGAGGGGGCGGGAGGGTGGTGGAGTTTGGCTATTTGGTTTTTTTTCAGGGGGGAGGGGTTTTTTTGGTGGTGTGGTTTTTTTTATTTGAGGCTGCTATTTTTTTGCTTCTTTTGTGGTTAGGGGTGTTTAGGTGTGGTTGGGATTGTATTTTTTGGGGGGTTGTATTTGTATTTGCTGTTTGGTAGCATTTTTTTAAGCACTGACCAAGGACCCAAAGTGACAGAAAAATGCTACAGAGAGGATATCAGCAGAAAGAAGGGAGAGATGTAAGCTCCATACCTCTTTCTAATAAGAACCAAGAGAATTATAAGTTCTGTATATTCTTTAGGATGGTTTCAGATTCATTAAATGACTGTACAGAGTACAGAGTACTTCTATAGGAAAGATTCAGGAGAACAACCAGAGAGTAAATAAATAGACAGGTTTAAAGACAGTTCTAAAAAAAGGCAGATCGAAGTTTGTACTGTGATTTTTTCCTCTGAGTATTATTATTATGCTCATATTTTGTTGTTTTAGCTGTCATAACTGGACAATACAGTCAATCCACATTCCAGAGTTTGTTTTCTTCAAAGATGTTAGATAAATGGAATAAGTCACTTATGTTCAAACTACCATATCTTACTCCACTCAGAGCCACAGTACTTCAAAGAACAAATTAAATTGTTAGCAAGATACACAGCAGTAAAGTTTAAAGTCACTCAAGTTGTGGTTTTCCACAATAACAAGCAGCTTCACCAGCTTCTCATGGTCAGTGTACTATACAGGAGTATACTATAGCAGTATAATTCACTGCTTTTTGGCATATTTTACAGTCATTTCAAAATAAAGTGGCACTTCTCCATTTTATTTATTACACAGTAAACCACCACTTGGGAGGAAGAAGGTAAATTATGTAAGCATACCTAGGTTTCAGTTTAAATCCAGACTTTATATTATCTTACTGTGTGTTGGGGGCAGAGGCGTGCGCAAAACAGTAAAGAAAGCACTTCAGCCAAAACCTTCACATCTTCCAAAAAGCACATCTCTCTAGCACAGTCTGAGGGTTAAATATCAGTGACAGTCCAAAAAGTTAAAAAAGGAACAGGCCATATTTAATGTAGCAATGAATAAACTGACTGGGTTACCAGCAGGATGAACACTGAAAATCCCTATTACCTTCCAGTATCGATACTGAAGTTCTACTCCAGTTAATAAATAAGTACATGTACAACTTTTATCGTAGCAGTTGTCACTTGAAGTCAATGGCACTTGAACTATAATCTGCTTAACTGCCTTGCTGTACTTAAATCTAACATATTACATAGTATACTTCAAAAAACCCAAAATCTTAACAGAAATGGCAACATATTTTTAATTCAAAAGCCTCTAGATACCCGAATCAATACAGTTAAAATATTACCTGGGTCATTATGTGAGTGAGGCACAACAAAAACTTGAAGTGGTTCACTGTCCCATTCATTTTCATTGTATGTGATATCGAATCCTTGTTTCCACACGCCACCATCTGGATTATCAAAAGGAAGAATGTCATAGATATCCAACATCTAAAAAAAAATAAAAAAAGAGTAAAAGGAATGCAAAATACAAATTCACAAAAACAGTTCTGCTATTACAAACTAAAGCTGCTTTCACCAAAAATGGATCAGCTTGTTCATTGCACAGGGAGAGATAAAGTGTCAAATGAACAGAAAACTGACGAATGAGAGCACGTTTCAAGTCACAATTATGACACCCAAGACACAGCTGGCAGGAAGAGGAGCATTTGGCATGCCCTATTCTGAGGATACTAAATTGATTAGATAAATGGTAGGAATAAAAGCCTTAAGTCATAAAAATTATGACAGCTCACAATGGCACTGGGGCAGGAGGGTAGGGAGAGAATTATACAGAATAGCACAGTACACTAAATAATGGAGCGAGGGTAAAGTGGACAAGCTAAGCAAGCAGTAAGAAGAGATAACAACATGAGCGAGATCGAAGCAAAAGCCAAATGCACAAAAGGAAACTGAAGGAAATGTTCAGAACTACAGCCAACTGATATAACAAAGCTCCTTATATGTTTACTGTTGAACCAGTACACTAGTTATACAATGAAGGACATATTTCACCTGTCAATGCAAATAAGAAGGTTAGACGTAACTTTACAGTTACTTTAACAAGTTCCTATGAAATTTAGATACCACCAGATAGCTACAAAGGCAATTTTATCATGTGAGGCTTATATACCCATTTTTCTTTCTTTTTTTTTTTTAATTCCTTTTTTTTGTAATGCTCTGGTCTGCTTTTAGGAAAGAAGGCAAACTTTATGAACATGAACCATTATCTGGATGAGCCTTTTAGTGGAACTACAGTTTGAAGAACTTAAACCAAACTTCAGTTTAGTTCTAAACCCATGTCAGAATACAACTGTAGACCTGACAAACCTTCAACAAGCATTTCACTTTCACAGAAATCATAGAATCATAGAATCATAGAATTGTAAGGGTTGGAAAGGACCTTAAGATCATCTAGTTCCAACCCCCCTGCCATGGGCAGGGACACCTTGCCCTAAACCATGTGGCTCAAGGCTCTGTCCAACCTGGCCTCGAACACCGCCAGGGATGGAGCATCCACAACCTCCCTGGGCAACCTATTCCAGTGCTTCACCACCCTCACTGTAAAGAACTTCTTCCTTATATCTAGTCTAAACTTCCCCTGTTTAAGTTTGAACCCATTACCCCTTGTCCTACCACTACAGTCCCTAAGGAAGAGTCCCTCCCCAGCATCCTTGTAGACCCCCTTCAGATACTGGAAGGCTGCTATGAGGTCACCACGCAGCCTTCTCTTCTCCAGGCTGAACAGCCCCAACTCTCTCAGCCTGTCTTCATATGGGAGGTGCTCCAGCCCTCTTATCATCCTCGTGGCCCTCCTCTGGACTCACTCCAACAGCTCCATGTCCTTTTTATGTTGAGGACACCAGAACTGTACGCAGTACTCCAAGTGAGGTCTCATGAGAGCAGAGTAGAGGGGCAGGATCACCTATAGAATATAGCCTATAGAAATCAATTACTACATGAACACCACTAGAGTTAAAACTTTCTAGTTGTAAGCTGGCTTCTGCCTTGCTAGGAAACCTCAGAAAAAATACAGACATCTGAAACAAACATATGACTAAAGAAGTAAAAGCCTTGTGATGGGTTGTCCTTGACTGGCTACAAAACCCCCAGTCAGCTGCTCTCTCCTCCTCAACAGGACAGGGGGAGAAATAAGATCAAAAGCTCATGGATCAAGATAAAGTCAGGAAGATCACTTACCAAGTACCATCATAGACAACACAGACCCAACTTCGGGAACATTAAATTAATTTATTGTCAATTACACCAAATTTGGATAGTGAGAAACAAAGACAAAACTAAAACACCTTTTTCTCACCCCTTTGCTAGGCCAGTTCAACTTCACTCCTTTGTTCCCAACTTTTCTATGTACTCCTACCCCAAATGGTGCAGGGGTATAGTGGTTGTGGTCAGGCCATAACGGTTCCTTTCCATCACTCCACTTACATGCACAAAAAAAAAAAAAAAAAAAAAAAAAAAAATCCCACACCCAAATTAAAATTATATAACACTGAAAAAATGGAAATTTTACACAAACAATTAAACTTCACCTCTTCTCCCTTGCCCTGATTTCAACAACAAAAGAATCCCCACATTATTTAACTTTGACAATGGCCACACCATGCTTTGCCCACTACCACTCTCAATTATTGTCCTTATCTCTCACTTCTCAAGTCCCAGGTTAGATGCCAAAAAGGACCGCAGTGGGCTGACCCTGGCTGGGTTGGCATCTCACAACCAGGCAAGATCAATCCACTAGAGGCCTTCCTCTTAAAGATACAAAGAGGATTCAGTCATGTTACATGGGAATGCAAGCCACTGTAACCCAAGAAATAGTAGACCCTCAGCTGGGCCTACAATGTCCGTACAGTAGATATCTATGGCCTGTACAAGATCTTCTCATCACAGCACTGCTCCGCCACGATTGCTTCCATCTTTGGACAATAATGCTTAATAGAAAATACAGGTGTAACACTTGAAGGGGTGTGAGAGGAGGACATTGATAGCATAAGTCAGTAATTGGCCTTGGAGCTGGTGCTGGCAACAGGTTCTGTGACCATGGGACCAGTGTCTTTTTAGGAGAGGTGGGATCTAACTGACTAAATGGGGCAAACATATCATCAGGTCAAGATGGCTGACCTGTTAAGGAGATCTTTTAGCTAGAAATAAAGGGAGGAGAAAAGAATTACCGGCAGCCCTTTGACAAAGCAATGGACAGGAGTGATGTCACATCAAAGGATTAAAAAAAAGTAATCAAAAAAATTAACAAAACAGGGCTTATTCAGGGTCACATCCAGCATTTGCATTTAAACAAGGAAGTGCCAACAAGGCACAATTAAAGAGAAATCCCCAAAACCTCTTCCGGGAATCTGCGCCTCTCTGAAGAACACTAATGCACATACCATGGGGAATAAACATGATGAGTTGGAGATCTGTGTGCAGTTGAAAGCCTATGATCTTGTTAGTATCATGAAGACATGATGGGATAAGTCTAATGACTGTACAGTTGCAATGGAGGGATACAAGGTCTTGAGGAAAGACAGGCCAGGAAGACAAGGAGGGAGAGTTGGCCTGTATGTGAAACAGCAGCTGCTGTGCCTGTGGATTTCAAGGGGGAAAAGGGATAAAACTAGGCTTCCTAGAGGTAAGCTGAGGGCAGCATGCCAATATTTGACTAATGGTGTGCTGGCAAGGTCCTTCAGTCTGCCAACTCAATGGAAGTAGGGGATGAAGATCCATGCAGCAGCAAAGGGTTATTGATGTGTTAGAAACCACAGAAGCATCTAAGAATGGTCATGTGGGAAAATTAGGGGTTCTGTTGAAGATTATATTAAGTTTTACTGAATCTTACTATATCTTGTGTTTGATTGTGAAACAGTTACCTATAGGAACGTCTTGATTTAAGAAGTTAGCCTCTATGTTAGCACGGGTTGCTGTGTTACTTGAAATTAGATGCTGTGTTGCTTGAACTCCCTGTTCTCTGTGACATGCTAGCCTTAGTCCTTACTTTCTAGAGCACAACCAAAGCACCTAGGGTCTATTGTATATAGGAGTTATTTGACAACCTGGCAAGATAGAAATCTAGCCGGCCAACTTGGCAACAAAACCTATTTTTAAGGTGACCTGCAGTAAACTGCCTTCATTACAGTACTGTCCTGGGTTCAGCTATAGCAGTCATTTTTCTCCTTCTTAGTAGCTGGTGCAGTGCCGTGTTTTTTAACTTTCAGCCTGGGAACAACGCTGATAACACCGATGTTTTTAGCTGTTCCTAAGTAATGTTTATTCTAACCAAGGACTTTCTCAGTCTCATGCTTTGCCAGGGAGGAGGGGAACCCGGGAGGAAACAGAGACAGGACACCTGACCCAAACTAGCCAAAGGGGTATTCCATACCACAGCACGTCATGCCCAGTATATACACCAGGGGGAGTTACCCGGAAGGTGCAGATCACTGCTCGGATCAGGCTGGGTATCGGTCGGCAGGTGATGAGCAATTGTATCCTCTCCTGCTCTTATCTCAACCCGTGGGAGTTACATTCTTCCGATTCTCCTCCCCATCCCTCCGGGAGTGGGGGGAGAAAGAAGTGGGGGAGTGAGCGAGCGGCTGTGTGGTTCTGAGTTACCGGCTGGGCTCAAACCACAACAGTTCTTTTTGGCGTCCAACGTGGGGCACAAAGGGTTGAGATAACGACAGATCTGACCAGAGTGTGTCTAATCATATTTGTGACAAGCATTCATTGTTACTACTCGTCACAATGGTGATTATTTGGCTCTCAGACTTGTTGCGCTTGATCTCAGAGTTTCAGCATGTTGTACCTTACTTACAGACAGTATTTGCTGTTTTAGCGTTTATCGGCTGGGGGGCCTGGGCTAAGGTTCTTGTTTCACTGTACTTCATGGTAATGACTTGTAATACAATAGACTCATTGATCATGAAACTGGTCTGGTTTGTGCTTCCAGCATGGCCATCACCTCTATACATTGGGAGGTATATAATGAAATATTTTAGCAATTGCATATCTTTTTTTTTCTCCTCGGGGGGTCAACTTACGAAGGAAGCATTCTCTTTCACCCCCCGCTCCCCCACCAGCCTATTTGCAACGGCAATTGAGAGTTCTGAAGGTTTTGGATGGCCTTTGAATACCCTTGAAACCTGCCTGCTGATTGTGCTGGGGATCAGCATGTTAGCAAACATACGGAGTGTGTTTTACCCACGGCCATCCCGTCCTAGGAACATCCTATTTCGTTTAATCTCAAAAATTCAGCAGTATCAGGTTCGAATCTGGTCTAGGGTTAGACGACGATATAGGAGGACCACCAAGAGATTTTCCCTGAGGCTGGACAGTCATGAGTGGCAGAGTGTGTGGCATAGTATGGGCAAGTATCTAGGCCAGTGGGCCCCTCCAGTGCTTTGGAACTTCACCACTGAACAAGTGCAACATCCGGAAAAACTAGTAAAACACTTAAACGAGGTGTGCTGTTGTTCTGTTTATACCAGAGAGGGACAACTCGCTGCAACGTGCTGGGGCTTGGCCTATGCCTACAGAGCCCTGCTCAACACTATCCAGCACCTTCAAAGGGAAAAAAATGCCTCTGGATCTGATGGCAAAGCAACAGACAACACAGCTATGCCAACTACAACCACAGCAGCTACTCAAACCCTGACCACAACAGACAACAAAGCTACTCCAAGTACAGCAGCTACATCAAGTGAGAAGCACAACAGCTACTCAAACCCTGACCACAACAGACAACGCAACTACTCCAACTTCAAATACAGCAGCTACACCAACCCCAGTGACAAGCACAGTAGCTACTCAAACCCCGACAGCAACAGACAATATAGCTACTACAAGCACCGTAGCTACACCAACCCCAGTGACAAGTACAGTAGCTACTCAAACCCCGACAGCAACAGACAATGCAGCTGTTGGTGTTACTCAACTCCCAAGCACAACAGCTGCACCAACCCCAGCAATAGACATTGCAACCACTCCAATCCTAGTGGCAGACACTGCAGCCACTCCAACCACAGTGACAAACACTGCAGCTAAACCAAATGGCCAGTTTGTGGCTAAACCAAATGGCCAGTTTGTGACAATGACTGTTGCCCCTGTAAGCAAAAGCAAATGAGAGGCACAAAGAGCAACCCGCGAAGCAAAGAAAGATGAAGACCCAATGCCATTACTACATGCAACAGCATCTGAACAAGAGTTACTACTACGTGGGTCAGAGGAAGAGGAAGAAGAAGAAGAGGTCACTTCTCGACCCCAGACCTCAACCGAGCTGCGGAATATGCGAAAAGATTTCACCCGTCTTCCAGGGGAGCACATTGTCACCTGGTTGCTCTGATGCTGGGACAATGGGGCCGACGGTCGCAAACTAGAAGGTAGGGCAGCCAAGCTGGGATCACTTTCTAGGGAAGGAGGAATTGACAAAGCGATTGCAAGAGAGAAGCGAGCCCTCAGTCTTTGGAGGCGGCTCCTGGCAGCTGTGAAGGAAAGGTTTCCCTACAAAGACGATATTACGAGTCGCTCAGCCAACTGGACCACGATAGAGAAAGGCATCCAGTCCCTGAGGGAATCAGCCATTATAGAGATGATCTATCGTAGGCCAGATGCCAGGAACACATCCGTACATCCAGATGAAGTTGAATGTACACGATCCATGTGGCGGAAACTTACACGGAGTGCACCATCATCATACGCCCACACATTGGCATCAATGACCTGGAATGACAGAGTATCACCAACAGAGGATTACCTGATTCGTCAACTCCGAGAGTTCGAAGACAATCTCACCCCTTCCATCATTTCAGCTGTGGAAAAACTGTCCCAGGAGTTCAAACAATTGAGAGACGATTTATCCGATCTATCCAGCTCCCCACGCGTACCAACCCATGTCTCAGCTATTAACAGAAGGCGCCCTACTGCTCGAGAAAGAAAATACAGGAGGTACACGCCACGGGCCACCCTATGGTTTTACCTGCGGGATCACGGAGAAGACATGAGAAAGTGGGATGGAAAACCTACCTCAGTTCTGGAGCAACGGGTGCGTGAACTGAAGAGGAGAACAATGGTCAAGGATGATCCTCCCAGGAAAGCTGCTGCTCCAGTCTCTGGTGAGCAGTTTCCCAGATGGAGTGGAAGAGCTGATTTTACTCCAGCTCCTGTGATAAGGAATACTGATCCCTTTCTACAAGACAGAAGTGGAGAATTTTATGATCACTATTAGAGGGGCCCTGCCTCCAGCCAGGTGGAGGAGAGGGATAATCGGGTTTACTGGACTGTGTGGATCAGATGGCCTGGCACATCAGCCCCAGAGAAGTATAAGGCTCTAGTAGATACCGGTGCACAGTGTACTCTGATGCCATCAAGGTATCAAGGGGTGAAACCCATTTATATTTCTGGAGTGACAGGAGGAGCCCAAGCGTTAACTATGCTGGAAGCTGAAATCAGCCTGACTGGGAGGAAGTGGCAAAAGCACCCCATTGTGACTGGTCCAGGGGCTCCATGCATCCTTGGCATAGACTATCTCAGGAGAGGGTACTTCAAAGACCCAAAAGGGTATAGATGGGCTTTTGGTATCGCTGCCTTGGAAACAGAGGAAATTAAGCAGCTGTCCACCTTGCCTGGTCTCTCAGAGGATCCTTCTGTTGTGGGGTTGCTGAAGGTCGAAGAACAACAAGTGCCAATTGCGACCACGACAGTGCACCGGCGGCAATATCGCATCAACCGAGACTCCTTGATTCCCATCCATAAGCTGATCCGTAGACTGAAGAGCCAAGGAGTGATCAGCAGGACCCGCTCACCCTTTAATAGCCCCATATGGCCAGTGCAAAAGTCTAATGGAGAGTGGAGATTAACAGTAGACTATCGTGGCCTGAACGAAGTCACACCACCATTGAGTGCTGCCGTACCGGATATGCTAGAACTTCAATATGAACTGGAGTCAAAGGCAGCCAAGTGGTATGCCACAATTGATACTGCCAATGCATTTTTCTCAATCCCTTTGGCAGCAGAATGCAGGCCACTGTTTGCTTTCACTTGGAGGGGCGTCCAGTACACTTGGAACCGACTGCCCCAGGGGTGGAAACACAGCCCTACCATCTGCCATGGATTGATCTAGACTGCATTGGAACAGGGGCAAGCTCCAGAACACCTGCAATACATTGAGGACATCATCGTGTGGGGCGATACAGGGGAAGAAGTTTTTGAGAAAGGGAGGAAGATAATCCAAATCCTGCTGAAGGCCGGTTTTGCCATAAAACGGAATAAGGTCAAGGGACCTGCACAGGAGATTCAGTTTTTGGGAATAAAATGGCAAGATGGACGTCACCAGATCCCCACAGATGTGATCAACAAGATAACAGCAATGTCTCTCCCAACTAACAAGAAAGAAACACAAGCTTTCTTAGGTGTTGTGGGGTTCTGGAGAATGCACATCCCAAATTACAGTCTGATTGTAAGCCCGCTCTACCACGTGAATGATTTCAAATGGGGCCCTGAGCAACAACAAGCCTTTGAACAAATTAAACGAGAAATAGTTCATGCACTAGTCCTTGGACTAGTCCGGGCCGGGCCAGATGTGAAAAATGTGCTCTATACCACAGCTGGGGAGAATGGTCCTACCTGGAGCCTCTGGCAGAAAGCTCCAAGGGAGACTCGAGGTCGACCCCTTGGCTTTTGGAGTTGGGGATATAAAGGATCCGAGGCCAGCTAGACTCCCACTGAAAAAGAGATACTGGCAGCCTATGAACGGGTTCGAGCTGCCTCAGAAGTGATCGGAACTGAAGCGCAGCTCCTCCTGGCACCCCGGTTGCCTGTGCTGGGCTGGATGTTCAAAGGCAGGGTCTCCTCTACACATCATGCAACCGATGCTACATGGAATAAGTGGGCCGCGCTAATTACACAACGAGCTCGAATAGGAAATCCCAGTCGTCCAGGAATTCTAGAAGTCATCATGGACTGGCCAGAGGGCAAAGATTTTGGGATGTCACCAGAAGAGGAGGTGATGCGTGCTGAAGAGGCCCCACCATATAATGAACTGTCAGAGAGTGAAAAGCAATATGCCTTGTTTACTGATGGGTCCTGACATATTGTGGGAAAGCATCGGAGATGGAAGGCAGCTGCGTGGAGTCCCCTGCAACAAGTTGCAGAAACTGCTGAAGGAGAGGGTGAATCGAGTCAGTTTGCAGAGGTGAAAGCCATCCAGCTGGCCTTGGACATTGCAGAACGAGAAAAATGGCCAGTACTTTATCTCTACACTGACTCATGGATGGTGGCAAATGCCCTGTGGGGGTGGTTGCAGCAATGGAAGCAGAGCAACTGGCAACTGGCAACGCAGAAGTAAACTCATCTGGGCTGCTGCATTGTGGCAAGATATCGCTGCTCGGGTGCAGAACCTGGCGGTGAAGGTACGCCACGTAGATGCTCATGTACCCAAGAGTCGGGCCACTGAGGAACACCAGAATAACCAGCAAGTGGATAAAGCTGCTAAGATTGAAGTGGCTCAGATGGACTTAGATTGGCAACATAAGGGTGAATTATTTTTAGCCCGGTGGGCCCATGACACCTCGGGCCATCAAGGCAGAGATGCAACATATAGATGGGCTCGTGATCGAGGGGTGGACTTAACGATGGACACTATTGCCCAGGTTATTCACGAATGTGAAACATGTGCTGCAATTAAGCAAGCCAAATGGTTAAAGCCTCTCTGCTATGGAGGACGATGGCTGAAGTACAAGTATGGGGAGGCCTGGCAGATTGACTATATTACACTCCCACCGACCCGCCGAGGCAAGCGCTATGTGCCTACCATGGTGGAAGCAACCACGGGCTGGCTGGAAACATACGCTGTGCCCCACGCCACTGCCCAGAACACTATCCTGGGCCTTGAGAAACAAGTCTTGTGGTGACACGGCACCCCAGAGAGAATGGAGTCAGACAATGGGACTCATTTCGGGAACAACCTCATAGACACTTGGGCCAAAGAGCATGGCATTGAGTGGGTATATCACATCCCCTACCATGCACCAGCCTCTGGGAAAACTGAATGGTACAATGGGCTGTTAAAAACTACACTGAGAGCAATGGGTGGTGGGACTTTCAAACACTGGGATACACATTTACCAAAAGCCACCTGGTTGGTCAACAGTAGGGGATCTGCCAACAGGGCTGGCCCAGCCCAATCAGAACTTTTACGTACTGTAGAGGGGGATAAAGTTCCTGTGATGCACATAAAGAACTTGTTGGGGAAGACAGTCTGGGTTATTCCTGCTTCAGGTAAAGGCAAACCCACTCGTGGGGTTGTTTTTGCTCAGGGACCTGGATATACTTGGTGGGTAATGCGGGAAGATGGGGAAGCCCGATGTGTACCTCAAGGGGATTTAATTTTTGGGAAAACAGCCAATGAACTCCACTGTATGCTATTGCCTGCTCTATAACACTTTTATAGCCCACCAGCTAGATATCTTCAGGTCACCAGCAATTGACCCTGACTTCCCTCCAATCATCACCCCAATGAAGAATGAATTTTGAGGAAACCAGACAAGCTCAGCAGTGACGAGTTTGGCAGTATTATCAGCAGGCAACAATCCAACACTACATACCGTCCCTCCTGCCCTGAAAGACTATTGCAAGAGATGGAGCCTGACATCATGGACTGGATGAGTTCAGCAATTTTACAGGGATTGGACCATGGACTAGGGAATGATATCTTACTCTGTGTGTGGGTGTGGGTGTATACATATGTGTATATATGGGACAGGGGCGATGGTGTGTTGAGAGATGTGGGATCTGAGCATGACGTGAATGGTATGGAATAAGGGTCCATACCATACCAAATACTGTCCTGGGTTCAGCTATAGCAGTCATTTTTCTCCTTCTTAGTAGCTGGTGCAGTGCCGTGTTTTTTAACTTTCAGCCTGGGAACAACGCTGATAACACCGATGTTTTTAGCTGTTCCTAAGTAATGTTTATTCCGACCAAGGACTTTCTCAGTCTCATGCTTTGCCAGGGAGGAGGGGAACCCGGGAGGAAACAGAGACAGGACACCTGACCCAAACTAGCCAAAGGGGTATTCCATACCACAGCACGTCATGCCCAGTATATACACCAGGGGGAGTTACCCGGAAGGCCCAGATCACTGCTCGGGTCAGGCTGGGTGTCGGTCCGCGGGTGGTGAGCAATTGTATCCTCTCCCCTTGTTATTTCACTAATCATTATTAGCATTGGTGGTAGCAGTAGTGGTTTTGTATTATACCTTAGTTGCGGGACTGCTCTTATCTCAACCCGTGGGAGTTACATTCTTCTGATTTTCCTCCCCATCCCTCCGGGAGCGGGGGGAGGAAGAAGTGGGGGAGTGAGCGAGCGGCTGTGTGGTTCCAAGTTACCGGCTGGGCTCAAACCACGACAAGTACTAAAAAATAGGCCCACAGATTGATAAGACCCTTGCCCAAGTGAAGACCCTTCACCTGTGCAGGCATAGCAGCAGAACAGAATGACACTGCAGATATTATAATTGTATGTAAATCATTAACTAATCATTTTAACTGGCAGTGTACTATCTTGTAATTTTTGTGTATAAATGTAATGATGAAATTGGCATTGGGTGTGCTTGATCTGTGGAAATTCCACCTAGCATTCAGCACAGCAGTAAAGAAGTGCCTGCTTCTTAATGGTACATTGGTGTTAAGGAGTTTTATTCTCCTGACTTTTGGTGACAGTTCTCCCCAAAAAAGTTGATGGGATCAATAGCCCAACTGAAGTGCATCTACACCAATAACATGGCAGCATGCTCCACAAACCGGAAGAGGAGTTGGAAGCAACTGTGCAGCTGGAAAACTGTGATGTAATTGCAACATGCAGAAACATGGTGGGATGACTCACACAACTGGAGTGCTTCAACAGATGTCTACAAACTCTTCAGAAGGGATCAGGAAGGGAGGAGAGGCAGTGGGGTAGCCCTGTATGTTAGGGAGTGCTTTTACTGTCCAAAGCTTGACAATGGTGATAAAAGGATCGTGTGGTCATGGGTAAGTCATGGGAAAGTCAGATATGGTGGGAGTCTTACAGACCACCCAACCATGATGAAGAGGCAGACAAAATATTCTATAAGCAGCTGAGAGAAGTCTCACAATCACTAGCCCTTGTTCTCATGGAGGACTTCAACTTACCAGATATCTGCTGGACATACAATACAACAGAGAGGAAACAGTCTAAGAGGTTCCTGGAATGTGTAGAACATCCGTACACACCTGGTAAGTGAACCAATTCAGGAAGATGTCTCAGTGGACCTATTGTTTTTGAACACAGAAAGACTTCTGGGTGATGTGATGGTTGACAGTAGTCTTGGGCATAGCAATCACAAAATGATAAGAGTTTTCAATTCTTGTTGAAGGTGGGGGCTCAGCAGAACTGCTACCTTGGACTTCCAAAGGGCAGACCCTGGTCTGGTTAGGAGACTGGTTGACAGAGTCCCTTGGGAGGCAGCCCTTAAGGTCAAAGGAGTCCAGGAAGGATGGACATTCTTCAAGAAGGAAATCTTGGAGGTGCAAGAGCAGGTCATCCCCATGTGCTCAAAGATGAGCCAGCAGCAAAGACTACTGGCCTGGCTGAACAGAGAGCTTTGGCTGGAACTCAGGAGAAACAGGAGAGTTTGTGACCTTTGGAAGAAGGACAGGCAACTCAGGAGTACTACAGGATGTCATGAGGTTATGCAGGGAGAAAATCAGATGGGCCAAAGCCTGACTGGAACTTAATCTGGCTGCTGGCAGATTGTGAAAGACAAAAACTATTTCTACAAATATATTAGCAAGGGGAGGTAAGGACAATCTCCATACTATTTTGGATGCAGAGGGAAACACAGTGACAAAGGCTAAGGAAAAGGCTGAGGTACTTAATGCCTCCTTTGCCTCAGTCTTTACTAGCAAGATTGGCCTTCAGGAATCCCAGGTCCCAGAGAAAAACATCTGGGGCAAAGATGATGCGCCCTTGGTGGAAAAGGGTCAGGTCAGAGAATACTTAAACAAACTGGACATTCATAAGGCCGTGGGCCCTGATGGGATGCACCCACAAGTACTGAGGGAGCTGGCAGATGTCACCCCAAGGCCACTCTCAAGAATCTTTGAACAATCATGGTGATGAGGCAAAATGCTCAAGGACTGGACGAAAGCAATGAAATTCCTACCTTCAAGAATGGCAAGAAGGAGGAGGACCCAGGAAACTACACCTGGTCAGCTTCGCCTTCATCCCTAGAAAGGTGATGGAGCAGCTTATCCTGGAAACCATTTCCAAGCACATGAAAGTCATCAGGAGTAGTTAGCACGGATTCACCAAGGGCACATGCTTGACCAACTTGAGAAATTTCTGCAATGAAATGACTGGCCTGGTAGATGAGTGGAGAGCAATAGATATTGTCTACCATGATCTCTGTAAGGCCTTCAGCACTGAGTAGACAGTAAGATAGACCAAAAACAGCTGAACAGCCAGACCCAGAGGGTGGTGATCAGTGGCATGAAGTCTAGCTGGAGGCCGGAAATCAGTGGTGTGCTCAGGGTTCACTGCTGTCTAACATCTTCATCAATGATCTGGATGATTGGCAAAGCGCACCGTCAGCAAGTCTACAGATGACACCAAAGTGGGAAGAGGGGCTGATACACCAGAGGGTCGTGCTGTCATCCAGTGGGACCTGGACAGTTTGGAGAAAGAAGCCCAGAGGAACCTCATGTAGTTCAACAAGAGGAAGAGTAAAGTCCTGCAGCTAGGGAGGAACAGCCCCGGGCACCAGGACATGCTGGGTCCTGCCCAGCTGGGAAGCATCTTGGCAGAACAGGACCTTGGAATCCTGGTGGACACCAAATTGAACATGACAACACACAACAATGTGCCCTTGCAGCAAAAAAGGCCACTCGCATCCTGGGCTGCATTAAGGAGAAGTGCTACCAGCAAATCAAAGAGGTGACTCTTCCCCTTTACTCAACACTGTTGAGGCCACGCCTGCAGTTCTGTGGCCAGCTTCAAGCTCCCCAGTACAACAGATATGGACACACTGGACAGAGTCCAGCAAAGGGCCACTAAAATGATGAAGTGACTGAAGCAGCTCTCACATGAGGAAAGGCTGACAAATCTTGAACTGCTTACCTTAAAGAAGGCTTTCAGGGATCTTATCCATGTGTACAAATACCTGAAGGAAGAGTGCAGAGAAGGAGGAGCTGTGTTCTTTTCGGTGGTGCCCAATGACAAGACAAGAGGCAATGGGAAAAAACTTCCTGTGTTTTAACATGAGAAGTTCCTGCTGAACATCAGGAAACACTGTCCCTGTGAGAGGGACTGAGCACTGGCACAAGTTGCCCAGAGAGGTTGTACAATCTCCGTCCTCCATCAAAAGCCTTCTGGGAAAGGTCCTGGGCAACTGTCTGTAAGTGGCCCTTCTTAAGCAAGGAGTTAGGGGTAAGACCAGATGACCTTCAGAGGTCCCTCCCAAACTCAACCATTCAAACACCCTGTGATTTGAATGTTAATCAGAAGCTGTTAGGAAAAGAAAAAACAAAAAAACCAAAAACAAAACAAAAAAACAACACCAAAAAAGAAAAAAAAAAAAAAAAAAGGGAAAAACAAAAGGAAAAAAAAAAGAAAAAAAAAAAAAAAAAAAAAAAACAAGAAAAGAAAAAAAACCTTCTACTGGAACTAGCAAAAGGTTAAATATAAGTATTTCCCAGTATTTTTTATTTTATTTCTAAGGATAAAATACTATAAGCAAGGACTTTGTAAAAACAGACGACACAGAAATTCAAAAAGGGTGCTGCCTGTCTTCATTATGGCTGCTTCAGAAGACAATCATGTTGTTACAAGCTGTTCAATTAAAACATTTGAAAACTTATCGGTTGTCTTTTTCTCTATACAGGATCATTCTTTCTCTCTACCGAGGGATTCAAACTGCTAAAGTAATGCAACTCTTGGGCAAACATCACAATATTTACCCCAGTGAACCCTAAGCCATAGTTTGTGCTTCGTCAGGCCACCTTTTTAAAGAGTGATTCATGCACCATTTTAAAAGGAGCAACATTACTAAGAACAATGTTAGATGCTTCAGTAGTTGAAAGGGACAAGAGAGGAGGTATCTCACTGTATTAGTTAAAAGACCTTCCATCTCAGCATGATGGCTGTTCAGAATTCTATCTTCGAGCACAAATTCCAGTTACTTCTTGAACTACTGACCTAAAAAAAGCATCAGGTCATAACCATATTTAATCCAGAGTTCTTCATTTTGTTGGTTTTATTACCTAGCTCCACATTCATCTTTTGAAAAATGTACACATTAGTCTTCTATTTAATTTGAATTATATCAATTCTCAATTCAGTGTTCTTTTCAGCAGCCAGCTCTATTACAGTTCCCTACCTACTTACAAACACTGCCAATAACAAAGTATACAATTTCTTGATGAAAAACATCCTTTAGCTATTCTATCCAAGTATCTTTTGGGTCTTATGTTATTAATAACTTGTTTTTTTCAGTTTATGAAAAAAAAAAAATATATACATCTCTCTGAATAAAAAGTCCTGGTAATATTTCTGACTAAAAAGACTATAATGAATTCCCACAATTTATTCAGTGAAGCCTCTTAAAAATCTCTAAAGCGATTTTTATCCAAACACTGTCTCAACTATATTAGCTCTTATTTCTTTCTAGTCTCATTTCATACTCATACATCCACTTAAAAGACAAACATGGAAAACGTAAGGTCCATATCTGTGGGTTTAAGTTAACATTTATGAACAGCACATAATTAACATTTATAAGCTGTTCTGGAATTTAAAATATAATTTTAAAAAACAATGCTTTGAATAATCTACTCAATTTCTTACTCTCCATAAAAAAAACCTAGAAGAAAATGTATTCTGCAAGCTCAGCTAACTTATCAGGCTTGGCGAAGTATTAAATAGTAAAACTGTATTCAAATACAGTAACTTAGATCAGCTTGGTAATGTGGTATTACAGGAATTCCACTGAAGTCAACATCTTAGATTCCGTAACTGAAATGCAGGTCAGACTTGAGGGATGAGAAACTGTATGCAGAAGCAGTATTAAAGTGATTTAATGATGATGGTGGGTAACCTTCTGAGTACAAAGTACTGACGCAATGACATGAAAAGCATTAAAGCCGCCCGCCTTCCCTCCCTATAGCAAGGCAACGAAAGAAAGTGTGATTAGGGGAATAGTATTAAGAATACTCCCTGCTATATTTGTTACCTTTAGGCACATGCATATGCTCGTAAAAGAAAATTGTCCAAAAGCAGTTTAGCTACTACAGCCTACCATTAGGTAGGTAGACATATGTTCTGACATTCTGCAAATGTGAAGCTAAACATGAGAACACTTTAAGCAATCATGTTTTACTTTCCATTCCTAACAGGTTAACATGCCCAAGAATTTAAGCCAACACATTACCCCAAAATTCACAATTCACATTTACTTTAATATTTCTAATGCACCTAAAAAAGCACATAATCTAATATGGTACCAGACCATACAAAGAATGCCTGCTAACAATCCAATAATTTGAAAACATGTAATCATAGGTTCACATGCTTTAACTTTCTAGCACAGAAGTCTTAATGCATATTAGAAACATGGTCAGATATTGCCTTTAAAAGAAAAAAAAAAAAAAAAGGCCTACTTTCTCTTTAAAATGTGTTAAGGTGGTGCCTACCCCTGAAGAGCTAAAGGCATTATGAATGATACATCAGAGGTTACAATTGTTTCAGTATGTGTACTTACTCAACTTGAGTCCACTGTCTTTCTCCTGCAACAGAAATACTTGCATTTCTAGAATGAGAAAGCTGGACTTCAAAATCTAATCTTTGCTTCAGAGTACTATGAATATTTATAGTACTCCCACAAGACTCCCCAAAACAGTACAGATCACAAACTTCATACCATATTCTCAGTGCTCTTGAAACACTCCATTAAAACTGAATATATAAGAGTCCATAAACTCACAAGCATCACCAGAACACAAAATAAATTCAACTTGAAGCGTTCGACTTAAAAAACTTCAACCTCTCCAGTTCATGCCAACCAGTCAGCATAGTATATGTTCCTCCTTTCTGACCAAAGTGCCTATACGAACCGCAGACACACAAGAATGCTCAAATACAAAAATGGCATTCAAAAGGGAACAGGGTACCAGAGATTTTTTTTTAAATTATTAGTTCTTGAACATTCTATATCTCCCCATCAAGACCCAGCTATAGACATATCTCTAAATGTAAAACCTACTTAAATCAAGGCCATCCACTATTTCCAGTTTATTTGTCATCAATTACAGAACAATTTGGGGAAACTGAAGGACACTTTCAAATTCTTTCCAAAGAACTTCTGACAGTACTGGACAATAATCTGAGTACAATTAATCACTGAGTTTTGTTAGTTTTTTTGTTTTGTGGGGGTTTTTTGGGTTTGGGTTTTTTTTTTTTAAGAACTCATGCTTGATGAAACATTGGGTCTTTATAATCACTATTCAATTTCTAGACAGTTCAAAAAAGCTAAAAAGGAACAGTTTCAAAACACATGTTAAACACAACAGTCACCTGAAAAATTCTATTATTTCTTAGATTAGGAGCTTAGTACCAAGCTTTTACTGGTAATTAGATGTTTTCAGAATTAAAAAGTAATGACAGGTAGGACTCCAGCAGAAGAGGAGAGAAAGACATACTGCTTACCTGTACACCTGAACCATGACTTCCACTTTTTGAAGAAAACAAACAATCCTCAGAATCAACTGCAAGCAAAACTGAAGCAGAAGGAAAGAGCTCAGAGACAGATCCTTGACTGAAGTTTATAGCCTCTGGATTTTTTTGACCATCCTTTACTGATTCACTCAGATTGATCACAGAATCTCGTATGTTTGAAATAATCTCATTATTTTCTGCCAAGAGGCGTTCTAAATGGTCTATTTTTTCTTGCAATATCGAAAGCTGACCCTGTAAAAGAAAAAAAAAAAAAAAAGTAAAGTTTAATTATTCCTCAGACCAGTTCATGACAGAACTAAAAGAACACAGTAAGATGATCACACAGAAGGACAAATCTTTATTCTATGTTTTAGGTAAAGACAGACTAATCAAAAACTGAGCCAACATACCAACATATGAAACCTTCTCCCTTCAGAATATAGGAAAACAGCAGAAGTTGTATTTTCCACTATGAACTTGAATTTGCAGCACAAAATTTAATCACTGATACAAAGATACTCTTAAAAGGTCATGCTGTTTCAAGTATCAATTATGCAAACTTCAGCTTTTTCAGGTCTTTCATAGATTTGCAAAAATCTAATATTTTCATTTATCACATCAAAACATCAAAGAGAAAACCATTTTTTAGGAGGCAGTCACATCATGATGGGATAAACAGGATAGATAAATTTAAGTTTTTTCCTGTACATGTCGAATAGTATCTCAATAAATACTGAGCTTCTTATTCTCAGTGAAAATTAGAGAGAAATAAACAAAAACACTTAATAGAGGTAAAAGATGCCCTAAGAGCCTCGCCATACTAATAATCTGTATAATTGCACTACTACAAACATCAAGATAATCCTGTAAAAGACAGCTCAATCTAATAGCGCTTGCAGTCAGAAGGTCATATTCAGCTGCCAAACAACAGGATTTTGTAGATGATTCTAGTGTGCACTGCAAGAGGAAGAATACAGAATAACATCAATGTGAATTGAAAGAAGTCATCATATCTCCCAAAGCAACTTACAAGGAGAGACAGATACCACAAAACAATTTAATAGCATCTAATCACTAATAATCTAGTATTGTTAGAATACTGGAGGGAGCATAGCAGAATAAGATGCCTGGAAATGCTACTGCCTTCTCATGTACTAGCCGCTCCTTCCAAACGATTTGAGGTATGCTTTTTTCCAGACATGAATGCTTTAGCTCCTACAGAATTACTGTAAGGCCAGATTATTTAGCATGGCTTTAGGGATATTTCATCTTAACAGTAATTTATTTCTTTCCTCAGAGTGACTTCAACCTAACAATAATAAGAGAAGATAATAAAAAAAGTCACTTCCTATTATTAAAATTGTGGTCAGACCCCAAAATACATAATATATGATTAAGTTTTTCTTAGGAAGCTGTCACCACAACAAAACCCACTGCGGATTTAGGCATTTATGTTTTACTCATTACATTCAACACAAACAACTGATTCAGTAGACAGCTACTCTGTGACCTATGATTTTAATGACAAGTAAAAAACTTTTTCCTCGCACCAATGCCTTATTTTTTTAACTAATACAGAATAAAATTAGAAACAGCGTCTGTACATGACACTTTCTTCCCTCTTAACAATAATTCACTTGACGGCTTTGCATTTCCCTTTTAACGGACAAATTGCTTTCCTCAAATACCAAGTTAATTCCAACTTCTGTAGCTAGGCTGCAGTTTGCAAAAGATTAAGTCTCCTTTCTGAATTGTGATGTGCACTTTCCTCTAAATTCTGTTCAATTTGAGAAGTCTGCGGGAATGAAAAACAAAATACCCCTTACCAAGAGATACAAATTAGCCTTTAGTAGAACCTTTCTGGGCTTTACTAACTCATCATTCCCATAATTCTATCTTTATGGGACTTCTTTATAATTCTTCAAAAGATATGTTTTAGTATTTTTTTTAAGCTGTTGGTAAGTTTCACCCCCTCATTTTTTGTTCTGTGTAAAGTGCTAACCCACTGCTTTGGGCTTTTTTTCTTAGATTGATACACCTTGAAAACAGTAAAAGGTTTTAAAATACAGCACACACACAAACAGTTATTGCTTTCCAAAAGACAAGAACATATTTTGACAACAGAGCCAGATTAAGCTAATTGAGATGTAAGGCTAGCATCCTAGAATCTCAACATCTTAAAGACAAATACTAGAAACTTGTAAAATAGATGAACTGAAAACAACAGGAAATAAATATGCAGATGATGGGATACTAGAAAGGAAAAAACCTGTCGTTCCATGCCCCCTGGTGGCACAAAAGAAACAATCAGACTGAAATCTTTCAAGTGCAACATTAAAGATAGCATGTACACATTCCTGTGTAAAATTAGTATCTTCCCTTTCAATGTCTGTGACATTTAAAAAAAAAAAAAAAAAAAAGAAAAAAGAAAGGTTTCTCTACTCAGAAAACTAACAGCCTACTATGCTACTCACTCTAAAAATAACATATATAAACTAATACTGATTGGGGCTTTTCAGGCTGCTCAATATAGGCTCTGACATTTAGATCCTATGAAGCTAAAGTATAGCTGCCATCTAAACAAATTGTTGTCTACTTCACTGCACATGACTCTGTTCACCAAAGTTACCAAGTGTCTATGTGGCTTAAACATTGTTCATACACATCAGAACATGGGAGGTACACTGCCCAAATAAGCACATCTTAGTCTAAACAATCATTATTAAAAGATGCTCTGTTAATCTGCGTACTTGTTTTAAGGTAAGGAAATGCAATGTAAAGTTATATGAATCACCAATTAGCAAGTTTAGAACAGTTTTGGCATAAACTTTTTTCTTTCATTTCTCAGTGCCTTTATATGTTGACAAGAGTGTGCACATAAAAATTTTATTAAAAAGCAAGAAAAGCAATACTGCTGTTACTCCACAGCAAAGGAACTATTTCTACAAGAACTGCAAAGTACTTAGAAATCCAACAGTATCAAAAGTAGCTACAGCTGCATTGGTAGAAGAATGGCATCACATAAGCAGTGCATCTGTTCGCCATCCCCATGGTTACATAGGGTTGGACTCAATGAATAAAATCTTCCCATGCAAGGACAGCTCAGATCAGCAGACCCTCCTCCCATTTGGAACAAAAACTGTCCCTACCTGCTAGCTACACTGAGCAACCTGCCACTACCTCCACACGAACCAGCTACATAAACAGTTCCTTATGCTTCAGTCAGTCTGAACCCTTCAGCAGTTTTCATGCCCCAAATACTCCAAAGCAGCCTGCTTTCCTACTGCCCTCTGCCTGTCCTTCTCTGTTTGCTTCCAACACCAGTCTGATCTGTAGCAAGGGCTCCCTCTGAACATTCACAGGCCCACAGATGAAGAAATCTCATGGAAACAGGCAGGCAGAAGAGAAACCCACATTAGAGACTTATGAGGTTCAATCAGCTAGAACTCAATTATTTGTGTCCAGACTTAGCCAGCAACCACCAGGTGCTTAGTTCAAAACCAGCCAGAGCCCATCCTCCTTCTCACCCACATGATAAGCAGGTGTCCTGCATACGAGGCTCTGGTGCACTGGTGAGCTGTGATGAAGCAAGCAGAGTACCACAATGAACAGAGTTCTCCAGGGAATGTGAAACTTAAGTCATGATCATTGTGTATACAGTTACTGCAGTAAGCAGTGAGAAACCTTGACTCAAAAAGTCACACTTTCTGGCTGTACTGAATGGCAGTCATCTTAATAATTTTTCTGCACCTGTCTTGTCAATAACTACTTCCAGGTACATCTTCCACTAAAATCTTGAGACAAACCTCTAATCAGATGCCAGCATACCAAGACAGTAAGACCAGAAAGTATTCTCTCTGTTCGCTGTCAGAGCATTGTATAGTGAACAGAACCTATTAAATGCAGAATTAAATGGTCACCTGCTGTACAGAAAAAGCAAGCAGGTAAAAGTTAAAAATGCACCACGACATTGCATCAAAGCTTAATATTTGAACGCACTGTATCAGCATGTGTTTATATTACAAGGTACGATATAGAACAAAAAGCCAAACACACAATGCATCAGTCAAAAGGACAAGACAAGGTTTAAAGCCTTTATTAATCTGGGCAGAAGGCTTATGTGCATTTGTGATGACGAAAAATATGTAAGTAACCTTGTCAAAAATTTCCTACCTTTAAAGTACCATTTAAAACTAGCTCACTTCATGAAGACACTGGAATTCTTCTGAACTAACTACAAAAGTCTGTCCTCTTAAGAAATAGGACAGTTCTATTACAAAGATGCAGTAGCCTAAGAAGCCAATTCTAAGAAGCCAATGGAACTTCCATATTCTGTTTTACCAGAGGCCGGAATAATGGGAATGTTTAGTATACCGTTATCCTAGATCTAAGTTACGTGTAATTTACAGAGACAAGTGTGAGTGACTTACAGAGACAGTAACATGCTATTAGGGACTGATTTGTCACCACCATCAGTGGTCCGAAGGGAAGGAGAAAGGAAAGGGAGATAGAGACAAATCTAGAAATACTCCCTGTTTAAAGTCAATTAATCTGAAAAATGTTCACTACTGCTCTGGCTGATACATTTCAGGTTCATTTCCTTTTGATTCTCTTCCCTGCCCTGCACTGAATCTTTATTTAAATGGCTAGCAGTACAATGCTGAAGCATGGCTTACATGGCATTAAGAGTATGAGTATTCTGCTAATATTTAGTTTTATCTGAACAAGTCAAAATTTGAAATAACAAAACCATGTGTCAGACACAGAAAAGGTCAAGTAAGAGCAAACTAGGAAACCTCTCTACATTTAGTTTATACAGTTTAAGGCATGGACTATAGGTAGCAGAAGGAAGTGCTCATTTATAGGTGGAGTTACTACTTTTCTGGAAAATACATGTTGCTCAACATTTTGCACCAGATTTAAAGTTCAAAAGCAAGAGGGTTATTAGCTTCTGCTTCACTGATAAGTTAGCCGAAACTTTGCACAAAATGTGCAAGCAACAAAGACAAATAAAAACATTAGAAAGTACAAAGAATTGTTACTGACCTGTGATTATGTTCACAGAGACAGCTCTTCCTCCTTTACAATGTACTAGAAGCTCAGCAGAAGAAATCCTAAACCTTCACTAGCTTGCACTCAAGATCACTCTTGTGACAGCCAAAGGCTTTTCGATTGCGAACAGGTTGTTATTGTTAATAGGGGTTTGTTTGGTTGTTTTTTTTTAAATAAATCAACATGTTCCAAATCCAGGAAAATTATGATTCTTTCTGTGGATTTCTTCTCTCAACATTCAATCTTCTCTGATCTAAAATTCTTAAGAATGCTACTAAAACTCACTGAGTCCACAATTTTTCAGTGCTCAGAAGTCAGAAAATTACAACTTAAAAATTATGTACAACTTTAATTGTCACTACTCACATTTTAGAGTAAAACACACATTTCTTAAATACTGGATCATGCTGCTTCCTATACTTCTGCATACAGAAGTCCTGTTCCTTCTTACACAACATAGGTCTGAAAGCTCCCAAACAAGCTCATAAAACTACACCCATTACCAAGAATATGCAGCAACAAATCATGTATTTATAGTCCATGTAAGCCATCGATTGCAGCTACTTCACTACAGCAAGGCACCTTGCAAAACTCTAGCTGGAAAAGGTGTTTATACTGTAGCAGGAGCTATTTCAAAACAGGAAGTCAACAGACTCACTGACACTGGAGGGAGCTGAGGTTTGCACTGCACAGAATTGGGGCATGGTAACTACCAACCATGAGCTGATTCACTGCAGTTACAGGCACCTAATAGAGACTCAGGGCTGACTGCGGGTAATGCTTCCTTACAGTAGGGGAAGTAGTACCTCAGCAGTACTCCAGAGTCAAGTTCACGAGGTGCCTTTGTTCAACACACAGATTCAGAGAACTGCTGGTGTTTCTGCCATGCATTTGGTCCCAGTTTCCTACTATTAATGCTCCGTGCTACCGTAATTCATATTTTGGCCAGGCGGTACTACTATCAAATTATTGGCAAGCTCAGATGAAATAACACTCCATACTGCAACAATCGTCACTTGTGCCATTTGTGCAGAAATATTTGATGCATTATGCAGATGCCTTGAAAGCATGAATCCAGTGAAGAAGCTTTAGCAGTACCACATACAGCCAGGCCACTTTGCTGGAAGGACATCGGAAAAAAAACAAACAAGCCAGCTGCTCTTAGAAGAACTGTACTTGATCACCTCTCCTCAATGCAATGCAACTAGCGAGCCCATAAAAGCAGGTAATGAATGAGAAGATTCATGTAATAATAATGGTCAAAGACAGGGAGAGAAGGGGGAGTGGGATGAAAACAAGAGAGTTCTTCTTCAAGAAACAGTTGTTTAGAAAAAACTGTAAGGATGGAACTTTGTGCTTTGCCTTTTAATAAAGTTTAAGGGAAAGATCAAAAATAAAAAGCAGCAACCACCTGGTGCCGCTCAAGTTATCAACCAGAAGCATGGTAGTCTTGAGTTTATAAAGTGTAATTCTAGAAATAACTTTGCACACAGTGGGGACTTATGCCCCATAAAAGGCAAACCAAGCCATGCGAAAGTGGCTAGAGGAAAGAGCTCATGTCCAAAGCATCACCTACCAGGTGATGCCACATTATGTTGCTGTTTTGCCTTACTGAGGCATAAAATTCACTAAAAAATGAACTCTCTACACAAAGGCCAAATAGTTCTGAAGCAAGATACTACTACAAATGAATACTCCACTTTTTTTTTTTCAGTTGGATTTTTAACGTGTACCATGCGTGCTTATGTGTGTATGTAGCACAATTTAGAATTGAAAGAAATATTCTGTAAGTTTCTGTCATTGAACAGCTTTTATGGACATATTATAAGTCAATGCAAAATTAGTTGAGAAAAGCTGTGTTAGGCTAACGATTTTTTTTTTTTTTTTCCCCCTCCCCTATTTGGGTCCAAAATACAGAATAGATTGATATGGGCTTATCGGTATTTGTATTCATCTGTATACAGTAACACAGGTTCTTCGAGACAAGCTGCTTATGGACTTATTCTACTTTAGATTTGGTATGAATGTAGCTTTCAATTACTAGTTATCCCTTTAGCTCACAAAACACTTGCACCTGTCACTTGCTGCTTAAGAGATTGCATAGGACTTACCACCACTCTGAACCTCCTTCTGCTGTGCAGACACACAAGATTTCTCAGAGAATTCAGTGTTATTACAGACAAAACCAATATACTTGGCCATTTTCCACTATATTCAACTAGAAGACTCTTACACAATGATCTGTACTGACACCAGTACAACAATAACATAAAAATGGACTCAAGGCTATTCCTCCGCCTTGAGCTTGTGCCTGTGCAATGTCGCAACATTGTTCCTAGGCTGAAACAGGACACTAGAACACATTGTATCCGAGACTTGTCCTGAGACAGAAGCATCCTAGAGCAAAAGACAGCTTGTGATATGGCCATCGTAAGAATAATATACACCTGAAAACCAGGCAGGATCCATGAAGATATAGGCAGGAATTACAGAGAAGAGGCCAGTAAGTCTCGATCTCCATGAATTTATGGGTACCTAATCTTCCCCAAATTAACAGACTTCAGTTCTTATGGCAACATACAGATCTTCTAATACAATGATTTAAATGTACCACCAGTGATGACAAAGCTATAAATCACTTCAGCTCAAGCTCTGCTACAGTTGCCACAATTCTACCTTACCACGGATAGGTGTGGATAACATTCACCTTAAAACTGATTATTGCTGCCGGCCTTGGCAAACTCAACACCTAAAAAGACACAATGTCTCCACTGCCTCGCCACAAGTGCTTAGCAGAGCTATGAAAGGCATTTATTTACAAGTATGTGGTTAAAGTACATAAAGGTGTTTGCCCACAGATATTCACCCATCTTGGGAAGGAGATCTTGACCAAAAATCATTTCTGCAAGAAATTTCTGTTGGCATCCTTGAACAACCCCACCCAAACTCTCAAACCAGAAAGCAAGCTCCAGAAAGACAACTCTTGACTATACTGGCAGATAAGCCTGAAAGAAGACAGGTTTACAAGACTGAATCTGATGCAATCTACCCCAAGACCACACAATGAGAAGTTGCTTGTCTAGAAGAAAAAGTGGAAGTGAAAGTGGAGCAGCAATCCTAATCACTTATTTTACTACTGGTATTAGGTATAATGACACTTTAGGTGAATGCAGACAAACAGGCACTGTCGGCTGAAAAATTCCAATACTAATCCTGGCAGAAATTAAACAAGAATCCTAGACTGACAAATGCTCGTAAATTAAACAGAAGACTGCTTCCAATGGTACTCACTTCTCTTCTCTGAGCTTAGCTAAAGCCATATAGGTCAGGAAGAAGAAACTAATCGATATGCAACTTTCAGGACACGAAAGGTGACATATGCTGTTACCAGAACCACAGAGAGGAACTGAAAAGCTGAAAAATTAGCACACTGCCGGAACAGAAAGAGCTATGAAGTGAATCAATGACAAAATTTGTGAAAAAGTCTCAATTTCTTTTTCTAAGCAAAAAATGTCCTGACTTTTGTCATCAGGAAAGAGAATGCCTTCTTAAATTTACAGATAGAACATCTACTGCTGCCATAATTTTTCACAAACAAAAACACCTTGAAGTTTCTACATCTGTGACTAGTTTCACTTACTAGTTTCACCGAGTCCTGGCAACACTGCACTGACACAACTTTTTGTCATCTGAGGTAGGATTAAAGCTGTTTCTTTCCAATATTTTTGGTGGCTTCTATTCCACTGTTCAACTTTTGCATTTGCTTTAAACTAATGTTATGTGATAGGGTTCTGAAAGCATATGCTAAGTGTCAGAGGTTTCCCAGCTGTAATAAAGTGAAAAAAATTTCTAACTTATGGGCAGCAAAAGGAAATTACAAAAATCATATCAATTTCATCTGTAACTTACTCAAAGAATAAAGTAGTAAGGAAGAAAAAGGTAACTGTTCACCCAAAGGAAAGACCAAAACACCAATAGGCAGAGGATTCTCCAGTGAGAGTCAGCAACCTCAAAGAAATTTAGATATGGAAAAGGCAAAAAGAGTAAACACTGACAGACTATTCTAGAAGACCGAGGGAAGGGAAAAGGATGGAAGGAGAAATTACCATCTCTAGCTGATCAGATCACAGAGGAGGAAAAGGCACAACAACAGATTAAGCTACTAAACCCTTGGTCACAAGAGATAAAACCGTGTTACACCGCAGACCAGTGTTACCCTGAGGACACAAACAGGAATTTCAACTACAGACAATGACAGTGGAAGACAAAACGTGTCTATTAAATCTTCCCTCTTCACTCAAGTATTCCAAATCCAAATCGAACATTAAAAAAAAAAACCAAACCCACACCTACCTATGTATGTACAAGCTTTCCTGTTCTGTACTTCACCTGGATTAAACTCAACTTGTGGCATAAAGACACATGAAGTAATTTTCTCAGATAAGATACTGCCCATACCACCAAAGCAGTACTTAGCTGTTACGAGCATAACACATGGCACTACCCTCCCGCTGGAGCTACATACTGAACAGGCACAGCTGCTGTAGCCAGCCTTATCTTGCTTTCTTTTTCTATGCTTGTTTTCCATTGTCTTAGTTCCTGCAAAAACTAGTGGCTGACCTCTGAACTGTAACTTAAATGAATAAAGGCAAAACAGATCTGCACTCTTTCTTTACATTTAAGCAAGCTTTTAATCTTTACTGTTAACAAAATGTTATCAACTATTACTTGTGATTTAAACGGGAAAAAAAAGTGATTCTATCACAGAGATAACTATTACTTTTAATTTAAGCCTTTTGAGTTCCTCCATTTACTTGAAGTCTCACTGCTGTACTAAAAAGACACTTTTGTTTGTTTTGTTTCTTCAAAATAACCACAGTGCAAGCATAAAAAAGCCATAACTTTACTTCCTTTTTTTTTTTGTTGTTGTCTATTACTGTCAGAAAACAAACCTATTTATGCACAGCAGAATTCTGCTCTTCTGCAGCGCATACCATGTGCTCTCCGAAATATTTTATTCTCGTCGTGGTTGAACATTCCTTACTAGCACGCTACCACGATACACAGCATTTAAATTTCTCTCCCACACAGACAACGAGGGAAAGGGAAAAATTAAAGAACTGCTTCGTTTAACCATGCGGTGCCGTCAGGTATCAGCCAGTTACGGTCCCAAAGGCTTAACGAAAGGGAAAGCCATAACATAAAGTCAGCGTTCCTCCAAGTCTACCTGTTGATGCCACGGCTGAGGTCTGCCCTTGAGCTCCCCTATCAGTTCCTACCCGACCTCAGCACCGGCAAGCCCCGCACTCCCGCTCTGCTCCTGTCCGGAAACCCCCGCCCGCACCCCGTTCGGGGCCCCGCGCCCGGGCCGAGCCGTGCCATGACGGCGGCAGCGCCGCCCAGAGGCGGCACCGCTAGCCCGCCTCCCCACCGGCCCAGCAGCCGCGGCACCCCCGCGGCACCCCCGCGCCGCCCCGCGCCCCGCCACCGCGCCGGCGAGAGCCCGCAGCGGCACTGCCGCCCTCCCCTCCGCCACCACCACGCCCCGCTCACCTTGGGGAAGGTGCCCTCCCGCCGCGGGCTCTTCGGGTGGTCGAAGTGGCCGCGGTCCAGCATCAGGTAGAGGGAGAAGATCACCACACAGAACACTGCGCTGCCTAACACCGTGAACTGCCGGCTCAGCTTCATCGCCACGGCCGCCCGCCCGGCCCAGCCGCTCCCGGGCCACACTCGCCGCTCCGCGCTCGAGGGTTGGCAGCGGCGGGGCGAGGGGGGAAACTTCTCCCGCTGCGGCGGCCCGCGGCGTGGAGCGGCCCCGAGTGTTCTGCGGAGAAGTGCGAGAAGTTGCCCCAGCGCCCCGGGGAGACCCCGCCGCCGCGCCGAGAGACGAGCAGAGTTTCCGGGAGCGGATCGGATTCGCGGGCAGGCTGGCGCCCAGCGGGGAAGTGGCGGCGGCGAAAGGCAGCGGCGCTGCGGGGCCGACCGAGCACCTCGGCTCCCTGCTCCCTACTCCCTTCTTGCTCTCCGGTCTCCTGTCGCGGTCGCCCCGGCGCCGCCCCGCCCGCGGACACGCCACTGCCGCCGCTGAGGCACCGCGGGCCGCCGCGCACCCAACGAGCCTCCGCGCGCCACCGCCGGGCCTCGCCGCCGCCGGACCGCCGCGCCGCGCCCCGCCCCCGGGCGCCCGGGCTGAGGGGCGGTGCTGAGAGCGTGTCACCGGCGCCCGGCCCCGCCTCACCTCCCCACCCCCCCTCAAAACGGCCCCGCCCGCCCCAGCGCCCTGAGGGGAGCGCGCGCGGCGGCCGTTGGGGTCACCGGTTCTGCGGCCGTCGCCGGGATCAGCAGCACCCTCCTCCGGCGAGGAGCGGGCGGCTGTTCGGCGGTGCCGCGTAGCGGTCTCCTCGCTGTTGCCGCCGCTCCGCCTGCCGGCGGTGTGTGGGAGCCTCCTCCGGTGAATGTGAGGCGGCTCAAGGGGGAGGAGGGGAGAGGCCTGATGTGGGCCGCCGCCGGCTTTCCCGGCCCTTGCCGTGCCCCGCGGCGGAGTGGGGACAGGAGAGGGGAGCGTGGGGTGTGGAGAGACCCCGGCCCCGAGCGAGCCTCAGCGTCCCCGTGGCGTGTGTCAAAGAGCCGTCGCACCTTTCCGTACCAGCCCTGCTCCAGCTTTGCATACCGGCCTTATTGCACCTTCCTGTACCAGCCTTATTCCACTTTTCCCTTCCAGCCCTTGCCATACCACCACGTTTCCCTGTCAGCCCTATTCCAGCTTTGTATACCAGCCCTATTCCGCCTTTCCATGCCAGCCCTGTGTCTCCGCCGACAGCATCAGATGCACTGACTGGCTGCTTGGGTCTGGCTGTTCTGTGTCCGAACAAATCACAGGCTTTTCAAGAAGCACCGTGCGTGTCCGCAGGAGCGGGTCATGGCTGTAGCACACTGGCAGAGGGCCTGCCATTTGTTCTGCCTCACACTCCACGGCAGTTTAGCCCCTTCTAGTTTTCAGAGGTTGAATCTGCCCAGGTTTGAAAATGGTCATGCCCGGTGTCTGCCTCTGACAAGTATGTTCGGGAAGTACTTCAGGTGCACTGGCTTCCATTGAGAACTAGACACATGCTGAACACATCTTTTACCGCTGTTGGTATGCTTCTTTCTTAAGGTCTGTCACTGAGACACACGACTTAAAGTCAGGATGATTGTGTTAGCATCACTACTTTTTTTTGTCCTCACGTTAAATCCCCCCAAAGTTGTTAAAACCGTAATAACACACAAAAATTCGGCCAATGAAGTTCAGTAGACTTTTGCAGGAGCTGAGATCATTGCAAAGTTCTTACACCTTTGGAGCTTTTCCCAGTATCTTATAGAACCTACTTGCGGCCTTGATTATTTGTAACTTCTCCCTCCATTTCCCCACTGGGCAAAAAGTTCCAGGTGTCTGATTCTGTCTTGGAAAGGCAGTGCAGGACTCCTGCAGTTACTGGGTATGGACGTTAGGAGCTACTATGGTGGGAATTGCTGACAGCTGAGAAACTGCCTCTCGTACACGGTGCACATCTATACATACTGACTGCCTCTAATTTAGTTGAATGAGAAAGAGCGGTTGAAAAGCATCTGAGCAGCGGGGACCATACAGGGAATAACCTGGGGAAGAACAAAAAGATGGGGGCTGGTGTAAGAACAGAAAGGGACTGTCAACCAGGGAAAGCTAAGAATACAACACAAAGCAGGTTAGAGTAAAGAATGCCAACACTTGGTGCCAGGCAAAATACAGGAAAGATGCAGATGGGTCTGTACAGAATCTGCAATAAAACCCAGGAGTTTTGAATCTTGGCATTACTGTGCTGTTCAGCAAAAAGCCGTGCATTCAAGGACCTCACCATTTCATGTTTGCTCTATTCCCCCTCTAGTGGCAGATTCCCACCGAAAATACAATGCTACTTACCCCATTTGTTCTGTTGATGTAGTTTAGATACCTGTGTGAATCAAAAAATCCAGATTTGTCATAGTCTATGTAAGATGTTATTTCCAAATTTCCTTTTCTTAAGGGGGAAATTATATTTAAATCTACAGTAAACTAACATTTAGATTACAAAAAATGGCCTCGGGATTTGGGATATGTATTATTAAGGTTGACTCTGAAGCCTTCGTTCCTTTTTTTTTTTCCCCATGGAATATTTGGTTCATTCATTGAACAGGGTAATAGGGTGCCTGGAGGGAAAAAACAGGACTGTGAACAAACCAGTCCTCTGCAGACCTGTTTTGCTTGTTAAAAAAGTCAGAAACTCTTTGATGAATGAGACAAGTACCACAGAGAGACAGTAGTGGTCAGGTGGCTGGGAGAACAAATGTTGCCACAGACCATCAGACCCTGTTGTCTCTGTTAGAGAGTTTCTGGGCGATACTAAGTCACATGGACTGAAATACCTGCAGAAAGCTGGTAAGGATTTTTTGCTTTCTGGACTCCTTCTCAAGACACATGTGATCTAAATTGCAGAAAGATGCAGAACTCGCATTTGCAGCTGAAGCCAATGAAAGCAATGAGCTTAGACCTTCCCTCACAAGGGTCTTTTACACATAAAACTGTAGCATTTGTAATAAACTGATTTCTTAGAACATCATTGAACTGTAAGGAAATTAACTATTCTTCTGTTGTTTCACTGTTTCAGTGGTGTATATGGATTAACATGAGAGATCACAATTTAGGATTACAGTAAAACCATATTTTGAATCGTAGTTTCAGAAACATAGTAGAACAGTCTGAAGAAACCAGAACCCAAACAGAGAGTAGTATCTGGTCTTACACTTTAAAGCTGCATCATGATGTGTATTTGTTTGAGGGGGCAAATGCTGTGTCATGATGTATATATGGACCAGTTCAGGTTCTGTAGGCAACATTGTGACATGTTGTTTTCCCAGTGTCTGATTGTGCTACTCTTCCTATTATTGTGGTCACAAATTTTTTTTAGGTGACACTTGAGATTAGATAATACCTGTTTAGATACAGGCTTAGTTCTGTTGCATTAGATACACTGTAGTACTCTGTGTTCTAGGATACAATATAGAAAGTGGACATGGCAATGTTTCCAACTTTTTTATGGTTATGTGTCAAGAATTGCATTTTGTGAAGGATCCAATCTTGTTGCTTTACCTTCAGCGTTATGCTTCTGTTTTTTCTACTCATTTAGGGTTAGATGGGAACCTGAGTACTGTGGCTGGGACAAACTTATGCAGAAGTGCAGGACCAGATCTGTAATCATATGGAGAAGCTTCATCTTAAATACAGACCTGTCTTAAGCCATAGGCAGCTGAGGGGGTTTTCTTTTAGATCTCAGTTTTGGATTTCGGCACCAAAAGTTTGTCTAATCCCTTTCTTAGATGCCAAATTATTTTTCTGGATCTAGCTTGTAATAGCAAACAGAGAAAACTAGTTTTTTGATAGTTATTTCCTTATTGACCAGGCTGACAGTATCTAAATTACATTTTCTACTACAGTTTACAGAAACCTTATTTCTGGCTGTTAAGAAACTGTACAGTCAAGTAAACTCCATAAGTGAAGCAATACATTTTGATGTACAGATATAAGTGCATGACTGAGAACTCACCTTTATTGTAATCTGTCCTCAACCCTTGAGATCCTTCCTGCCTTTCTTTGCTCTTTTCCAGCAATGTTAAGCATATGTATCCTTAGGATTTAGATTTGGTACAAATGG